>NC_090021.1:274849178-275489803 GCF_037176765.1 Anolis sagrei
AGTATCTTCCACTAATCAGCCAATCAATCAGCTGTAATAACTTTTATTAGCCATCTTTATAATAAAAATTTGACATGGATGTGATCCATCACATCCACTTTAAATAGTATAGGAAAAACCTTCCTCATCAGTCATACAACAAAGCATTTTCTATTTGGTACTGAAAAGGGATGATGGGTTAATTGGGGTAAACTATGTATAATGCACAGATATCTATGTAGCAATATAACAGAATAGGTTTCAATAACAGAGAAAACAATTCAAAAACAGTAACAATTCAACAATTATTTATAGTCTTATAGAAGTCTTCCTTCACAATCCCAACTGGGTTATAATAGTTACTCTATTGTAACTCTAGACATGGTCTATATGGATGTTTACAGGAAAATAGTACACATGTCAAATTAAACACAACAAACACAACAACAAGTAATCCCGGGTAACTGTTCTTGTTTCGGGGATCCTTCTTCAGGTTGTGTGTGGTCTATAACACTCTTCTGGTGTATATTTTCTTCATAAATTCCGTGGTCACAATGTCTCAGTTCTGCTCAAGTTCTAGGCTACAGCATATATAGTCCTATGGTTCAACTCGAACTCTATTGGATCTCTTCTCTTGCAAATGCTGTGCCTTTAATTACACTTGCTCATCCTGTTACAATTCCAGGCTTTTGTTGCTTGTCTTCTAAACAAAACATAGGTACATTCTAATAGTAATTTTACTAAACAAACCAGAATAGATAAGTACAATTACCCCTGTGATCTCCATAACCTTAGTAGAATATATGCCAAAGAATAAAGAATAAAGAATAATATTATGTGATGGACTTACATGCTGTGGCTCCTGCAGAGCTCTGTATAGTCTCTCTACCTGCAAGTTCCTTATGGTCTACATCCTGTCTTCAAATAGTTTGTATCACTAAAGATAACAGGTGAAGTCCAGTCTGTCATTAAGGCCTTTGGGGAATGTGGAATTCAATTTAAAGGACCAAAAGGTCTCCCTTTGTAAAAGAAGTATTTTTACATCACCTCTGGGTTTGACTTTCTCTATTGCAAAAAACTTAAAACTCTCATGGGAATGGGCCTTTTCCTGAAAATGTGTATACAGAGTGGAGTCTGTACACCCATTCTTAATTCTAGAACGGTGTTCATTAATACGTGTTTTCAAAGCCCTAGTGGTCATGCCCACATAGTACATTTGGCACGGGCATATGAGTACATATATAACATATTCGGATGTACATGTGGTAAACTGTTTCAGTGTAATGTGGAAATGTGGATCAAGGTATATGTCCTGTTTAATGGTTAGGGATTGCTTGCAACAATTGCAGTGTCCACATGGATAATGTCCTACTATGTTGTTACTGTCGGTTATCTTAGGAGTAGTAAGGTCTGTATGAACTAGAAAGTTTCTAAAATTTCTTGATCTTCTGTAGGCTATCATTGGAATTTTTTCGCAGCCCCTAATATCCTGTATCAGGTGCCAATGTTTGTTGATTATATGTTTTATTTTAGGTGATAATGGTGTTAAGGTAAGTGGCCAAACAATGCGATTTTCTCTAGGTTTTGTTTGTTCCTGTAGGAGAATACTTCTGTCCACCTTTTTAACTCTCTTTACTGCAGAGTCCAGAATTCTTTCTGGGTATCCTCTCCTCTTTAAGGAGTCTTTAAAGGATTCTATTGTGGATTCAAATTCTTCTTGCAGGCTGGTGTTGCGCTTTAGTCTCAATAATTGATTGTAAGGTAAATTAGTTTTCAACGCATGGTGGTGGAAACTGTTAAAGTGTAATATGGAGTTTCTATCGGTACGTTTGGTGTAGTTTCTGACGTACAGTTTGTTTGATTTTCTAAAGACACATACATCTAAGAAATTAATCTTAGTATGGTCACAGGTACTTGTGAATTTTATATTGGCATGTATGGTGTTGATCCACGAATAAAAGTGTGATGCTGCCGTTTCAGATCTGAAAATTGTGAAAATATCATCTATATACCTGCCATAATAAATCATATCCAAAAGATCTGAGTTATGTGTTTGGTTGTAGACGAATTTAGTCTCAAGATGCCCAACAAACAAATTGGCTACAGAGGGAGCAAGGGGGCTTCCCATGGCTACTCCACATACTTGTAAATAGAATTGTGTACCAAATTTAAAGTAATTGTTTTCTAGGACAATATCTAGTAGATCCATAAGGAAATGTGTAGGGGGTGTCGAAAATGTTCTAGTGTCCAATATATCCTTAATAACCAGCCTCGCTTCCTCAAGAGGAATGTTAGTGTAAAGTGCTGCAATGTCTAGGGTCATGAGTATAGCCCCTTCTGGTATGTAAAGAGATTCTACTGTGTTAATAAAATGTCTGGTGTCTTTAATGTAGGATCTGGTTTGTATAACAAATGTTTGTAAAAAATGGTCTAAATATTTGGCTATGGGTTCCAAGATAGATAAACATCCATATAGACCATGTCTAGAGTTACAATAGAGTAACTATTATAACCCAGTTGGGATTGTGAAGGAAGACTTCTATAAGACTATAAATAATTGTTGAATTGTTACTGTTTTTGAATTGTTTTCTCTGTTATTGAAACCTATTCTGTTATATTAATTGGGGTAAAACCTGAATGTTCACACATAAATTAATGAAAACAAAATTAATTGTATCTACAAGAAACAGAATAAGGTCTGCAATAGCAAAAATCACTGGAAATGCCAATTTAGTGTGCTGTTCCAATGGAAAAAAATAATTATTACGACAAGCATTGAGGATTAAATAACAAATTTAATAATCTCACCATGTGAATATATAGAACAAGCCCACTGAAAACACTGCTCATCTTCATATGTCTTTCTTTTCAAAGCATTTCATGATATAAAAAAGGATGCCAGAACTTCAGATTGTCAGTCGACTGGGTCCTGTTTCGTATGGTGAAAATGCTTAACTGATTATAGCTATTCCAGTTTCAAAAAATTATGTCTGAATAGGAATATGACAGAAGCTTATCAAAAGGACAAAGGATGCAAAGAATGTGAATAGATGAATGTGTGATACTCCCTATCAAGAGAATAAAATCTTGAGGAGCTCCAATAAAATTGTCAAGCTGAGTGAAATAGCAAGGCTCCTAAATCTTTCAATCCAGCTCCACAAAACAATATTCAAAACAGAGAAATGCTTTACTCCAAGCAGAGCATAGCAGAACTTGGATAACCTAGTTTGGGGACTACACATCCTAGACTCCATCAACCAATGTGACCAGGTAGGCAGTGGTTCTCAACCTGTGGGTCCCCAGATGTTTTGGCCTTTAACTCCCAGAAACCTTAACAGCTGGGAAACTGGCTGGGATTTATAGGAGTTGTAGGCCAAAACACCTGGGGACCCACAGGTTGAGAACCACTGAGCTAGTAGCTATACTGTCTGGTTTCTTCTGGGCAATGTAGTACAAAAATATTTTTAAGCATAAAGACACACTGCTAGTATAGACAGTTTGCATCTTGAAAATCTTGATCACTTTTTTGGAGTGCTGCCTTCTATCTTTCCTTCTGTCTATGTAGAAAGTGGCAATTCTTCATCTCCTATGGGTTATTCATTCATTCTACTACAGTATCAATCCAATATATATATATATATATATATATATATATATATATATATATTGGCATCTGCCTTATACTTTTCTTCCGGAGGTGATCATTTTTGGCACATGTGATTATAGTTACATTTAGATGTCAAGACTGGTATTATTTGCTCAGCAGATTAGCCATATTCAAATATTTGGGACTGGCAATGCAGTCACTGTCTCTGATGTTCTCTATTGTATTAAAGATTAGAAAAAGATATAACAAAAGATTTAAAATTCAAGAAGTATTTTGGTTTTAAGTAGATACAAAAGTTGTAAAATTCAAATGTGGAGATTGGGCTTCATAATCCAAAACAAAGGGGTTCATTTTCTTATTCATTTATTTATCCTGTTTATACCCCGCCTTTCTGTACTCCAAGGGGGACCAACGTGGCTTACATATGGAAATCATTCAGTGCCTTAAACACATACATTAAGCTTAAAATCAATTGAATTAAAATTAATACATATTAAAAAATATTAAAATTGCATTCAATATCACGCCATCCAAAAATCGTAGTCTGAGGCCGTTCCATAGTCATTGAACATATTCCAATTATATTATATAATTGCACTGCTTCTCTGAAGGCCTGGTCCCAGAGCCAGGTTTTTACTTTCCTTCTGAAGGCTAGGAGGGAGAGGGCTGATCTCATGTCTTAAGGGAAGGAGTTCCACCACTAAGGGGCCACCACTGAGAAGGCCCTGCCTCTCATCCCCACCAATCATGCTTGCAAAAAAGGTGGGACCAAGAGCAGGGCCTCCTCAGAAGATCTTAATCTACAAGGTGGTTCATAGGGGGAGATACATTTGAATAAGTAAACTGGGCCGGAACCACTTAGGGCTTTATAGGCTAAAGCCAGCACTTGTACTCGGTAGCAGACTGACAGCCAGTGGACCTGACAAATGTTTCTTCAGATTTCACAGAATAGAATTCAAGAGAGCAAGAGCATATTTTGATTTTCAAATTTAGGTCATCTTTCTTCATTTTTGCTGATTTTTCAGACATGTTTCCATAAAGAGCCACATTTTTCCTGCTGTTATCTGTGGGTAATCTGCTAGGGCTAAACCTGGACTGACAAAAACCAAAAGCAGGTGAGCTTGCCCCTTTAATAATAATAATAATAATAATAATAATAATAATAATAATAATGGCATACCTTGTGCAGTGCCTAAAGACCTTGGCCTGCACTTAAACACAATTGGCACTGACAAACTTACCATCTGCCAGCTGCAAAAGGTCACCTTACTAGGATCTGCACACATTATTCACCGATACATCACACAGTCCTAGGCACTTGGGAAGTGTATTACGTGTGATCCAATACAATAGCCAGCAGAATGATCTTGTTTGCTGTGGACTCATCTTGTTGTGTTTCAAACAATCATCACCATCATCTTTATTTATATTCCACTTTTCTCCCTAAATGGGACCCAAAGCAGGTTTTATATACAACATTATATAAAAGACAATACAAGCAATATGTATATGTAAAATAATAACCTATAAAATAAATAAGAAATAAATACAATGAGAAATAAATAACCATATTTTAAAACATTTCTTTTTCTCAACCTGCTTGACATTCCTCTCCCTTCCATAGTTTGGAAACATTAATGGTAGTGCTACAGACTTAACTTTAATTGTTAATGGAGTATAATACATTGCATTTACATGTTACACGATTGCATTTGAAATTTAAAAGACATTGTTAAATGTTACAACCTCATTTTCAGACATTCCAATAAGTGAAAATAACAAGAAAGATTGAGATAGCAATTTGGGAGCAAGATTTTGTGGTTAAAATAAACAATTTAAAATTAATTGCTAGATTCATCATTTGTGGAGGGCTTTTGAAATTCGACCAGTGACAACAATGACCCAAAAACGAGAGTTGGCCAATGTGGGCAAAACACTTAAAATTTAGAGTCTTCATACTTCTAAATCTACTTGGTATGTTCTTTTTTTACTATTTGATTTCCCCTTGTTCCTTAGTTTTCTTTATTTTCCTTTTATTTTTCCTTTGTTACTCCAGAGACAAAGTGATTCTTCCTTCCCAACAGAAACAATTTCCACAATAGTTCCTCTCTTGTTTAAGGACCCAAGATGCACTTTAGATGAAAGATGCTACAGATTAAAAAATACAAGTTACAGTATGTTGTGATCAGGAAATAACAATTTCTCACACTCGTTTTGTCAAGTTTAATGGCAAAAGATAACATGTGCCATCTGTGCTGTTGCTGTGAAATTTCTAAAGATGTTGCCTGTTGCCACAAAGCTAATGTGGCAACTTATTTCCCTGTTGGTGTAGCCCTTCTGAGTGTTCTCCTAAGATTCTTTGTCACATTTTCAGCTTTGATTGCTTGAAGGCAGCTTTTGCCCTTATTAATAACAGAATTCCTAGCACTAAACCCCATAGGGAACAATAATGACTCAGAATAATTTTCTTCTAACTACAGACCTGAAGCAGTAGATAGATAAAAGAGGTCAGACTTAATCAGAATGTTGTTGTCTAATGTTTATGCCAATGGCAGTAAAGTAAGAGGACTGAGGCGCCTTTCACATGTTGTATCAGCCCTCACCCAAAGGGCTGGAACAAGTAATTTCTATGACCTTGATGCCCATGGTAAACAATTGTTTCAGATCACCAGAACTTGAAAAAGTTACTTTTTGAAGTGCTGGGATTTCTCAACCAGCATGGCACTGGCATTAGGATTGTCAGGGATTCTATGCAGTCCTAAAACTCCTGTTCTTGCAGAAGTGGCTCTATTAGTTCCAGATAAGGAACCAAGTATCCAAGTAGTGGTCTTCTACTCAAACAATAAAACACAATGAGGCTTTTGTTCTTTCCCAAATAAACAAGGTTTTTTCTTTATCCTTTGTTGCTACAGTAGACAAAGTATATACAAAGTTTACAGCTTCTGCTTCCTCAGTACTCACAGCAGTAATTCTCCAAACCACCATCCATCCCTCAGCAATTCTTATTAACCCTCATCAAACTTACTCAGTATAACTACAACCTATATACAATTCCCATTTCATTAAGCAACACACCTTAATTGCAATGGTTTCAGTCTTTTACAGGTGGTTAAGCCAGAGGTATTAACTCTGTTATCACTTAGGCACTTTCTATACTGCCATATAATAATAATAATAATAATAATAATAATAATAATAATAATAATTTATATTTATATTTATATTTATTTATTATATCCAAGGGACATGGGGTGGCTTACAAGGCACTCCAGAGAGCACATATAAGTTTTTGTTGTTTATTTGTTCAGTCACTTCCAACACTTCGTGACCTCATGGACCAGCTCACGCCAGAGTTCCATGTTGGCCGTGGCCATCCCAGCTCCTTCAAGGTCAATCCAGTCACTTCAAAGCTACCATCCATCCATCTTGCCCTTAGTCAGCCCCTCTTCCTTTTTCCTTCCATTTCCCTCAGCATCATTGTACGTATTCTCTAAGCTTTCCTGTCTTATCATGATGTGGACAAAGTATTTCATTTTTGCCTCTAATATCCTCCCCTCCAATGAGCAATCAGGATTTATTTCCTGAAGTATAGACTGGTTGGACCTTCTTGCAGTCCAAGGCACTCTCAGAATTTTCCTCCAACACCACAGTTCAAAAGCATCTATTTTCCTTCACTCAGTCTTCCTTATGGTCCAGCTCTCACATCCGTAGGTTACAGCAGGGAATACAATTGCTTTAACTATAACATGCAACAGATAAAAATGGTACAAAAGTATAAAACAAGTCACATACCTGCTTTGAACTGTATTATATGAATCTACACTGCCATATAATCCAGTTCAGAACAGATAATCTTGATTTTTATATGGCAGTGTGGAAGGGGCCTTAGAAAATGTCAGGTAATTTCCAAACCCTGACAAGGATGCTGGAAGTTGTAAGCCAAAACATTATGTCTGCTGCCCAAAAATAACTTTGCCAAGCTCTGTAAAGAAAACATGTGTATACACCTGCACATGGTCCCACTTCTAATTTACATACGCCTGAATCTAGAGGTGTCCCTCCATGAAGTCTTCTAATTACAATGCATGCAAAAGGGCTTTTCTAACTCAGAACAAGATTTGTGTGCAAAGAAAAAGACAGAAATGAAATCTTTAATTTTGCCTTCCATTAGCTTGGCTCTATGACCCTGTGATAAAGGCAGAAAAGAAATATCTGTACTTTATACTTCTTGAGGTGGGGTGGTAATTGTACTTTGGAGCAAATGATGGAGCCATAACTGATCAAGTACAACTTTAATTCTCAACAACAAAAAGAAAAAACAATTTTATGCAACTACACTAAATGTTGGTTTCGTTACCACCAGGAAAAACAAACGGGAAACTAGAGGTAAGTACTTTACAGGCTTTATGGTTCAAATGATTCTTTTAAAAGGGGGAATGAAGTCATCCTCGATAGTTTTATGTTTTCCTCAGTCTGGGTTTAAGTACTGGTAAATTTCTACCCATTTTTTTTTTTGTCGTGTCAGGAGCAGTCGCTCCTGTTGTGAGAGAATTGGCCGTCTGCAAGGACGTTGCCCAGGGGACGCCTGGATGATTTTTGATGTTTTATCATCCTTGTGGGAGGCTTCTCTCATGTCCCCGCATGAGGAGCTAGAGCTAATAGATGGAGCTCATCCGCCTCTCCCCGGATTCGAACCTGCGACCTGTCGGTCTTCAGTCCTGCTGGCACAGTGCTTTAACCCACTGCGCCACCGGGGGCTCCTATAAGATATACCCAGTAAGATATAGAGAAAGCAATGGCAGAGGTAGTGTTATCTTTTAGTAGACACTGCTGCCCAGGTGCAAAGCAGCTTCAAACAATATATCAATGCATGAAATGATCCTCTGAAATCATTTTTTTAAAAAAATAAGAAAGGAAATGAGGAGGTCACAAAGTCCTTGCAAAGAATTATATGGACTTGTTTTGAAGTACTAATATTTCATCAGCTTCATTGCTGCCAAGAATCAAAATGGTCGCTTCATATCTTAATGGGCAAAAGCTACGTACAAATACTAAGGTTTATTGGGAGGTAATAATCTCCTTCACTTTACTTAATGAATCTCAGGTGATTTTGGATGGCTCTGTAGATAAAAAACAGGAAATATAATTTTACTGTCATTTCTGTCCCTGAATAGTAGTAGGTGAACACAGCACTTTCTCATTCATAGACATAATTCATTAGTATTTATAAACTACTTTGAAACCCTAGAAAAGAAGGAGCTGTGCAAATGGAAAAATGTTGTTTTATTAACTCAACAAAGTCCTAATAGGGATGTTATTTCTATGATTCTACAATGTTTTAATACATCTTTCATTAGTGAAACTACATTGCTTCAAAGACAGAAAGTCCCCGATTTTGTTCTATTCCTCCTAATTTTATTTTGATATCCAAACACATTTTGTTTTTCCGAGAATATTTTCTGTTTACTGCTGGCTGATATAGACACTTTCTATAAATGTTAAAAATAGCATTTGATTAAAATAGTTCAAGTTGACCCACAGCTGGTCCATGCCTTTTAAAAATGAATCTTCCATAATCCCTTTAGGGTGGGGGGATTGGACTCCAGCTTTGTGAGAAAAACAACACTGGGATCTCCTGGTCCACTTCCACACAGCAGAATAAAATCCCACACTTTCTGCTTTGAACTGGAATATATGGCAGTGTGGACTCAGATAACCCAGTTAAAAACAGATCTTGTGGGATTTTCTGCCTTGATATTCTGGGTTATATGGCTGTGAGGAAGAGCCCCCAATGTATCCTTTCAATATACTACCAAACAAACTGAAAGTATTTGGAATGCTCTTCATTTGCAGTTAGTGCCAACAATTCAGGTCTATACTTTCCTGAGTCTATGTGGAAAACATATTGAAACTTGTGGCAAGTCTAAGCTTTCCCTCAATATCTATTTTCATACAGAAAACTGCACACACCAATACTATCAGAAAAGTTTTGTGGGTGGTAGATAATGCAGCAGGTGGACTAATGCTCAATTTGTTAACAGATGGGTCCCAGTATTTCCACATAGAAGTGGAAGAACTGGGTCCCATAACAACAAATTCTATCCAGATTACACTATGTAACACAATTTTTGTTCCTGAGTTATAAATGTCATTTCCTAATTGGTTATCTCATAACAACATGGAAAGAATTTATTAAACTGCAAAAACTTTGTTTTTGCATGACATCCTGCAACACATTTTGCTATAGTTTTTAATTAATATCTTATTGAGTCTCAATCAACTCAACATAGTTTGTGGCAGCAAAAAAAACTAAGTTTCTGGAGTATAACAACTACTTTCAAAGTACATACCACACAATTAAACAGGAATGACACTTTCAGACCAGGAACATTTTTTTCCAATTTTGTTACATACTGTTAACTTTCGGACAATATCCCAGATCCTGGATAATGGGTCTCCTGAGCTGAGATGCACCCCTCAGGGCAATGCTAATCGAAAACAGCCTGGAAGTTGCAATTACAATGCTATATAATGCAGAACCAAATAAAGAAAATTGAACTACCAAAACATATGTATGACCATCTTCAAGAAGAGTACACATGCATTGCTAATGACAAACTTTATTCCCCCAGTTCATTCCCAGGCACCACTTTCTTCCCAGAACTGTCAGACTGAAGTGAGATTATTTAGTAGGGCCCACTAAACACAAACTAATAGCAAAGTTGCTTTTGTGTGGTCATTATGCTGATAAGAATGCTAGAATCCTGCCTGCTGTACATGCAGTACATATGTCACCCCTTCATGTCAAGCCCTAATAGGATAGTGTTCTGGTTTGAACTTGAGTGTCTCCTCTGCTAATTCTTCATCTCAGCATCTTGCCTTTGTTAGCAGGTAGGCACTTGGAGGTGGGATCTCCCTGGGAGAAGAGGGCTCAGAATCAGGGAGAATGTACCCAATGGGAACACCTCTGGACATGTCACTTTGGGATACTCTGACTTCATCACAAGGGGGCTTTTTCTCCCTCCTAGGATGCTGCCAGGACAGAGCCAGGATGGAGTCCACCGAAACCCGTCACATGACATAGGGCTACTACTGGCTCATCTCTATCCCGTTTTTGTCTCAACAGTGTGTTCAGAGGCTGCCCTGAGAACACGGGTGTCTACCGATGTACTCATTCAAGAAGCCAGGGACAGCACCAGATGAAACCAGGTGCAGACTGGAAATGCCATGTGATGGTAAGGTGGTGATGTGGGGCACCGCCCAATGGTCTTCCTCTGCTGTCTCCTGGCTGATGGACTTATGTCTGATGAGGTCCTTAGTTAATCAAGGTGGTCTTGGTTGACAAATGTATTAGAGCAGTGGTTCTCAACCTGTGGGTCCTCAGATGTTTTGGCCAGAAATCCTAACAGCTGGTAAACTGGCTGGGATTTCTGGGAGTTGTAGGCCAAAACACCTGGGGACCCACAGGTTGAGAACCACTGTATTAGAGTCTGGCTCTGGATCCAACAATTCATTAGCTGGTCCTTCTGATCTGCCCATGCTCCCCCTATCCACATTCCTGCACAATGTTGTGTCAGGGCACCTATGCACTAGCTAAATAAGATACAAAAGGTAGAATAAAGAACACATTTGTAAACATTATTTAAAAGTTAGAAATTGCAAGGTAAATCACAGCTGGGACAAAGGAAGCAAAACATGTATGTTGTGTTTAAAAAACAGTTTGATCTATTTGGGTATGAATTGTCATTAAAAGCATTCTGTTCCCTCAGAATCATAGCCCAATTTATTAGGGAGGAGGGCAGAGAATTTATGGTCAAAAACCACTACTTCTAGCCCTTGATTAGGCAGGACAGAACAAGAGATCAGATTCCTTTGCTCCACCTATTCTTTTATTTTATGCTGAGAATTGCCCCATAATCTTCAATGAGAAGCCATCTCACAATGCTAATTGCAAAGCTATCATAGTTTTACTCCTATCCTGTGAAATCTAGAATCCTCCCACAATTCACTTACAGAACTCTATAGTGCCCCCATCTGTGCCCTTACTTCTGTCAGAACACTATATAATGTAGATAGAACCTCAATTGGGTGAACTTCCATCTCCATACACAGATTTTTCTCCGTGGACAGCCTTCTACAGAAGAAAAATACTAGGGGAATCTTCAGTTATGGGAATGAATTCTAATCATAGGAGAAGTTTGTGTGTGTGTGCATACATACATACAGTGAGGGTAGGTCTGAGCAAAAACAGCTCCTTAAAATCCTATATGCTGTATTTTGCTAGTGAACTGTGTGGATTGGGGGTCACTTTTTCCTGATATTCTCTGGGACAAGTTGGAATTCCCCAAAAGACTTAGAAAGATTTTCAGTAACATTTAGCATCACTAAATACTGCTGTTATAGCAGTAGAAAAAAGTAAACCCCCGAATTTACTTTTTTAAAATAGCTGTTTAAGAACCTCTTCACACATGCCGCTAGAATTGTCATGGATTGTGGCAATCCTAGTGGTGCCCACCCAGGAGACATGGGGACCTGTCGCTCCACACTGTCCTGGCTTCCCTGCTACCTCATCACATGGGGGGAAGCATGAAGAAACCAGCTGTCCCCATTGATTTGTATTGAAAGATGGGATGCCTCCCATCTTTCACTGCTGGCTATTTTTTGGTGGCAGCAGGGGGGTTTCCAGTTTGGCCACGGAGCTGCCCTGAAAGTTATTCTACAGGGTGTGATTAGAGGCACCAGGCACTGTGGTGACACTACCAAAAATCCATTGCAGCTGCTGAACTTGGGCCCATGTGAAGAGGTCCAAAGGAGACCACTCTGGGTCAAACCTATTTATTTACTTTTGACTCTAAAGTGCTCTAGAGTTAACATTTTATCTATCTATTTATTTATTTATGGTACTATATCCCGCCTTTCTCAACCTGAAGGCGACTCAAGGCAGCTTACAGTTGGCAGCAATTTGATGCCCTAGCAGACATAAAATACAGTTTGAAAACATTTAACAAATAATATGAAACCATACAAAAACCAGTAAAAACATAAACCGTCGACGTCTTCTTACTAAACCCATTTCCAGTCACATTGTCAAGCCGTTCTGTAGTTCCATATTTACCTATTACGCTGCATTTGCAAAAGCTTGCTTGAAGAGCCAGGTTTTGATGTTTTTAAAAAGTACGATTGTTCTCAATAAACATAGTATATAGTTGAACCATAAAATTCAGTTGTGGTGTTAGGAAACAAAGCTACATTCTTTCTCTCTGAGATTGTGACAGCAGGCGATGAAATACCATCTTAGCCATTCAATTAAAATGGTTATGTTCTTTCCCATAATCAGTGGCTCACAGGTGAACAGACTTCGAAGCTTCTTTACAGAATGTTTTAATCACTGTTGACTAATCAATATCCACTCCTCGTGAATCTATTCCTCAAGCCAGCATCTGTTGCCTTAGGAATATTTTCTATGCAATGCACTTGACAGTTTTATTTATTTGTAAATAGAAAAGTAAGTCAGTGATATAATGGCAAGTCTTGGGAGATACAAACAAAAGAAATTAACTCCATGCTTGGAAATGTTCATAGCTGTTATTCTGGGGAGACTATCCCTTCTTTTCAAACAAAGCCAAACATAAAATGTAAGGAACAAATCATTTGTTTAGTAGCAACCTTGTGCAGGACTATACAACACTATACAACACAGTTATCTATCTGAGCAAAGGTTAAGCTCAGATTATCAGTGTTCTATAGCTTGAAAGATGCTTTATATCTCCCCTCAGAAAAGCCTAAATCTCAAGTTTTTGGGCTGGGTGCTCTTCTACCATGTTGATGGCAATTGCTTTCCATAGTAAGGATTATTATAGTTGGAAGAGTCCACAGGGGCCATCCTTGTCATGCATTCTTTGTGAGATTATCGTGGGGACATTGTTAGAGGCCTTACTGAATTAAAAAGAAAACCACATCCACATCACTCCTTTAGTCTACTAAACTTGTAACTCCTGACTTTGCTCAATGTGCTTTAAAGGTCTTAATTTGCACTGCAGTGCATTTTGGCAGTGTGTGTTTTGTACCCACCACAGTTTGAAGCTAGCTTTGAACTGGATTATATTATCAGCATAGATGTGTCCAGATACACCCCAAACAGGGTGTCCTGAGCAAGTGCACAGGATCAGAGATATTATATGTACTCTATTGACTATCAAACTTTTTTTCAAATATAAGATTTCTCTAAGGAGCCCCTAATAGCACAGTGGGTTAAACTGCTGAGCTGCTGAACTTGCTGACCGAAAGGTCACCGATTCAAATGTGGGGAGCAGAATGAGCTCTCACTGTTATCCCCAGCTTCTGCTAAACTAGCAGTTCAAAAACATGCAAATATTAGAAAATGAATAGGTACCAGTCTAGCGGGAAGCTAATGGCACTCCATGCAGTCAGGCTGGCCACATGACCTTGGTGGTGTCTATGGATAACGTTAGCTCTTTGGCTTAGAAATGGAGATGAGCACCAACCCCCAGAGTTTGACACAACTGACCTTAATGTCAGGGGAAAACCTTTACCTTTGCCTTAATATTTAGCTAGAAATAAAAAAACATTGCATTAAAAAGATTTTGAGAAATATGCCCAGCTTGGGATGTTTTAAAAAGAAGCATATTTTTCCCTAAGGAGTAGAACAATTTTTACTACCATTAAATCAAGTTCTGTTTTTTATTATTATTAGAGTTAGGATGGATTTCAGTGCAGTATTAATTAATCCAGGTACACTTCCCTCCATGCAAATAAGGGTTCTAAATACCACAGATTCCATTAAGGAATAATTCATGCACGTGTATATGGGTGCTTATTTCAACATCTGATGTTTTAATGAATGCAACTGGATATAGGAATCTTTGTTTAGTTCAGCACGTGACATGTTTCTGATTATTTTAGAAATAAAAGGGTTTAAATGAGACAACATTTAATGATCTTTTGGATTTTGTTGCTGTTGCTACAACTGCTATTATCTAGATATCAAGTAGGAGATGGGCTACACAAGTCACTCTTGATTTGAATAAGATACCCTGGTATCTCTATGCAATACAGATAAAACTTATAATCAGAAAGCAGAAAAATCTGGTGGTGAACTGTAGCTCTTGCTTTCACCCAAGATGTATAGCTATTTCCACAGAGATTAATTCTTCAGCCATTGTAAACAACATTGTAAAGTAAACTTGCTTAGAGTGAAGGTCTTCCTCCGGGTTTATATTTATAGTTGCAGAATTCTGAATCCATGTGTTGTCTGTTTGTACCTTTCTTTTGGAGCTCATTCATTTCCTTTCTTTGGGTGGGTAAATGCATGGGTAGGTGAGATACAGGATTTTCTGAAAATCATGTGGCTGTTTGCTTCCATCTCAAGTTCCAAATGTGTGGTAGAAGAATGAAACCAAGGATAGGATTATTCTTATTACATTTTTGCCAAATTTATATAAAGTGATATAACTTTATACCATAAGGACATTTGTTTTATGCAAACAATATAAAATCCAGGATCCTAAAAAGTGTCATAGATTTTGTTCCCTCCCCTAAAACCATTGAACTTCTACTTGTGGCTTCAAAATGAACTTGATCAGTGCATTTGAGGGAATCACAAAGCTTGTACTACAATAAATCTGTTAGGCCTTTATTGCACAAAAGAGGAAAGCTGGCATTGAAGCAGGACCAAAGGTGACAGCCCTTAAAAGCATGATGCATTGTGCATTCCACTGCCTGGCTGTGTCCTCCCTGTAAAAAACGTATCAATAGTTGCAGATGGTGCCACGTTCCTATCACTTACCTGTTGTGATGAGCCTGTTCTACTTCTGTTCTCAGCATGGCAACACTGTGGTGACATCAGGAGGTGGGGTTCTTCTTCTATCCCCCTCCTCCTCACTATTTCTGAGGCAGTCATTTTATTTAGTTGAATTTTTATTAAACATACCAGGAATTGTGAAATTGTTTAAAAATATTTTTAAAAAATATGAAGCAGCAGAAGTTTGGTTATATGAGGTTATGAGGTGTACTTCTACATATGAGGTTATGTAGAAGTAAAACTGAAAAAGAAAATGGGTTCCTCTGATATATTGATGCTGATGTTTAATGACTTGTGATGCTATTGCTTTTAAATGCCTAATGATTTTGTATTGTGTATACCTAAACTGTTGTAAACCGCTCTGTGTCGCCTAAAGGCTGAGAAGAGCGGTATACAAATAAAGTAAAGTAAAGTAAATAAATAAATAAATTCCTTTGGAACTAGATAGACCAAAATCCACTAACTGCAGTGGTGCAAAAGTATCTAAACACATAGAAGTTCAACATATACATACAAATACAAAGTCAGTAAAACATAGGATTGTTACTTTCACATTAAACAGAAATAATTTGTTCTTTTCTCAAAAGTTTGAAAAATTCCTCTTCACGTGTGTGGAAATAGTTCTTGTGTATTTACTACAGATGAGTAGACTCAAAATCCTTACACAGTAAATGTCCTATTTACTTTATTACACAAGAATGGCCTACAACATTCACTCTCAGGAGTCTTCATCAGGTAGTTGGGATGATAAACAATACATAATACACACATACAGTTTGTCAACTGGAAACATCAAGTTTATGTGCACTACTTACTCACTTATCAAAAAGCTCAATATTTAAGGCAAGTGGTCTATTAACAGTAATGTAGAAGTACTCATGTAGGACCATGGATTGCTGATTCAGTAGTATCATGCAAATGCTGAGATGTATGATAGCAAGGGTGCTCATACCAGTATGTTGCCCCTATTGGCAATTACATGCAATAAAACTTTTAATTGTAAAGAACTGTTTCTTTAACCACATCCCTTTTCTTCTTTCTGTTAATCCAATAAATAAATAAATAATCAACAGCTATAAAGTTAAGTTAATTAGAGTTAGATTCCTAAAACATAAGCACCAGGAACAAACTCCAGGATAAAACTTGTGAACAACCAAAACCATAGAAAGGGTTTGCTTATGGATTTTACTCAGATCCAGTAAGACATTTTGTATGTCCTTGTACTAAAATCTGTAGAACACTTTTTAACCTATCTCTTTTTCTCTCAATCTTATTCTCTTTTCTGTATTGATGAAATGTTTGTGTGTTGGTGCCTTCAAGTCACCTGCTGACTTATGGCAACCCTATGAATTTCATAGTGTTTTCTTTGGCAAAAAATCCTCAGAGGTTGTTTTGCCAGTTCCTTCCTCTGAAATATACACAACCCACTTATGACAGCACAACTGTTAAAATCTGTGTTCCTCCAGACTTATATCAAACTGATCAGTAACCTGCTGCTATCATCAGATAAGACTCCCCCCCCCCCCACCCGGATGTTTTTTGCCTTCCCCAATCTGTACCTAGAGAACATTGTGTTTTGAGGGGAATTGGGGGAGTGCGGTGGGTATTAAAAAAAGGACTGAAATGCTATGGAGGGGGAGATGGGGGTAGTGTGGGGAAGGGGTCTATATTGTTAGGTAAAGGTAAAGGTAGTCCCCTGCCATTAAGTCCAGTCATGTCTGACTCTGGGGTGTGGTGTTCATCTCCATTTCTAAGCCGAAGAGCCAGTGTTGTCCGTAGACACCTCCAAGGTCATGTGGCCGGCATGACTGCATTGAGCGCCGTTACCTTCCCGCCGGAGCGGTACCTATTGATCTACTCACATTTGCATGTTTTCAAACTGCTAGGTGGGTAGAAGCTAGGGCTGACAGCGGAAGCTCATGCCGCTCCCCGGAATCGAACCTGCGACCTTTCGATCAACAAGCTCAGCAGCTCAGTGCTTTAACCCACTGCGCCACCGGGGGCTCCTGTCTATGTTGTTATATTGCAGAAATATTATAACAGATAATAATTGGTTTTTAATACATAGATGTTTTTTCTTAATTTTTGTAGTTTAATGTATGTGCTTATTGTTTCTATATGTTTGTTCATATGGCATTGAATGGTTGACAATTTGTAAGCTGCTCTGGGTTCCCTTCGGGGTGAGAAGGGCGGTATATATATATATATATAGAGAGAGAGAGAGAGAGAGAGAGAGCTTACAGCAGTCTTCTCCCATCCAAATTCTAACTAGAGCTGAGCCTGCTCAGTTTCCAAGATCAGATAGGATCAGGTGCCTTTAGAGCAGTGTTTCTCAACCTATGCTCCAGATGTTTTGGACTTCATCTCCCAGAAATCCCTGCCAGCTTCTCAGCTGTTATGAATTGTGAGAGCTGACGTCCAAAACATTTGAAGGAGCACAGTTTGAAATCTTTGCTTTAAAGTATTGCTTCCCTCAGTTCTCCCTTAAAATTAAGTAGTTACTATCCCTTTCCTGCTCAAACATCCATACAGTAGCCCTTATATCTCATGCCAGTAAGGTAATGCTCAAGATCCTGCAAGGAAGACTCCAGCAATACATGGAGCGAGAGTTGCCAGATGTTCAAGCTGGGTTTAGAAAAGGCAGAGGAACGAGAGACCAAATTGCCAATATCCACTGGATAATGGAGAAAGGCAGGGAGTTTCAGAAAAACATCTATTTCTGCTTCATTGACTATTCTAAAGCCTTTGACTGTGTGGATCATAATAAATTGTGGCAAGTTCTGGGTGGGATGGGCATACCAAGCTACCTTGTCTCTCTCCTGAGGAATCTGTACAAGGACCAAGTAGCAACAGTAAGAACTGACTACGGAACAACAGACTGGTTCAAGATTGGGAAAGGCGTACGGCAAGGCTGCATACTCTCACCCAACCTTTTTAACGTGTATGCAGAACACATCATGCGATGTGCGGGGCTTGATGAATGCAAAGCTGGGGTGAAAATTGCTGGAAGAAACATTAACAACCTCAGATATGCAGATGACACCACTCTGATGGCCGAAAGCGAGGAGGAGCTGAGGAGCCTTCTAATCAAGGTGAAAGAAGAAAGAGCAAAAGCTGGGTTGCAGCTAAACATAAAAAAACCTAAGATTATGGCAACAAGAATGATTGACAACTGGAAAATAGAGGGAGAAAATGTGGAGGCCATGACAGACTTTGTATTTCTAGGTGCAAAGATTACTGCAGATGCAGACTGTGGCCAGGAAATCAGAAGACGCTTACTTCTTGGGAGGAGAGCAATGTCCAGTCTCGATAAAATCGTAAAGAGTAGAGACATCACACTGGCAACAAAGATCCGCCTAGTCAAAGCCATGGTATTCCCTGTAGTAACCTACGGATGTGAGAGCTGGACCTTAGGGAAGGCTGAGCGAAGGAAGATCGATGCTTTTGAGCTGTGGTGTTGGAGGAAAGTTCTGAGAGTGCCTTGGACTGTGAGAAGATCCAACCAGTCCATCCTCCAGGAAATAAAGCCTGACTGCTCATTGGAGGAAAGGATACTAGAGACAAAGTTGAAGTACTTTGGCCACATCATGAGGAGACAGCAAAGCCTGGAGAAGACAATTATGCTGGGAAAAGTGGAAGGTAAAAGGAAGAGGGGCCGACCAAGGGCAAGATGGATGGATGGCATCCTTGAAGTGACTGAACTGACCTTGAAGGAGCTGGGGGTGGTGACGGCCGACAGGGAGCTCTGGCGCGGGCTGGTCCATGAGGTCACAAAGAATCGGAGACGACTGAACGAATGAACAACAACAATCCCTTTCCTAATTTCTTTTCATTATTAATTTTTGGATATGCACCAACCCTTTTCAACAAGATCTATTCTTTCTAAATGTAATCCTCTTAATGCACAAGATTCTTCCCTGGCATTTGTTGACCTTAAGATCCATGCCAGCGTATCAGTGCACAACATGCTAATTCAATCTGCTCAGTTTTGTTTGCTAATTGTTATTACAAAAAACAATATTTGATAAAGTAACATGTTATATATCAAAAGCAGACTGGGAATAAATCCATTGTTAGCCTTGGATTCAAGCTAGAAGAGGTTTGTTAAGCTTGCTGGCATCTTCCCCATTGCCATCCCCCCAAAAAAGGAGAAAAAAAAGGTGCCGATGAATCATGGCACAGCAGAAGGGACCTTACGAAATGGTGCAATTCTTCATTTATGTGACATTATTGATTACCTTAAGGAAGACATTTAGCAGGACGATGAGTCACTGTTGTCCTCATAACTACGTCTTTGCACTGCAAGTCTCAAACAAATACTACTACACCTGTTTGCTATTTCAAGATCAATAAACATTGTTTCATAATAGCAAAAAAATGGTTTATCAATAGGAATTGACCAATGTGTAACAACAAAACCTTAGCTATGTAGCTATAAAAACACAAAATAAACTTTCATATATATAAGGAAGTAGGTTGATTTGCCAAACTTTCTCTGCCTGGAAAGAAAAGGGAAGCATTTCTGGTTAAATGATCAAAAGAAATCTGTTTTTAACAACAAGGTTGAGCTTCAGAGTAGGCAGATAAGCTGAACTTGTCAGCCAGCAACAAAAAGGACTTTAGTGACCTAACTTCCATTTAATCAGTGTGAAGTCTAGTTATATAAATGCTCTCAACTGCCCCTGGAGGCTGTTCATATTGCCAACATTTAAGAAAGAACAGCAAATCTCTTATCACACTTGTTATTGAAGATGCCATTCCCATAAGTGGTGAAAAAGTTTGATGCCCAACCAGCAACACGAGACAATTAGGGAAAGGATTTATGGTTCCAGCCATCATTCTTAATAAACTTCATTTTTAATTGAAAACCATCTGCACCAAGCCTGCATAAGATCTGCCCAGGGAGGCCCAAAGTATGCTGAAAAGCCATTATATTCTATCAAAGACTTGGTAGATCCATGTTGTTAACAGTCCTAGACAGGTTGCAATAATGGGATGGGTTGCCATATCTGGCTTATGTTGACCATGTGGATTACCGCTTGTACATATATCTGATTATTATTTGCTGGGCTGAGCTTTGTGAAAATGAAGAGTCAGTTCTTACATCTAATTGGGCAGATTTCTAGTATGCTTGCTCCATGTCTGCCATGTGGAAGATCAAACCAGCTTTCTGTTGCAACAGATGCACTGAATTCAAATTACAAAAAAAGGAAATTCTGACCAAAACTTAGGGAGAACATCCTGATGGTAAATACTGTTTGACAATAGAACATTTTACTTCTGAATGCCAAAGTCAGGATCATCCCAGCCATATATTTTCTGATTTCTACATAGGGTTCTAAAGGAAGCTGGCAGAAAGTAAATCAACTCATTTGAAATGTAGTGCTGGAGGTAAGATCTACAGATATTATGAACTGATGAAGAGACAAATAAATGCATCCTCAAGCAAAACAAGTCTGGATGCTCCTTAGAAGCCAATTGACTAAACTGGGGCTATCCAACTTTGGATATCATGAGACAATATGCCTCATTGACAAAGTGGAAGGCAGTAGAAAAACAGGATTGCATTATGGGTGCATAGACCCAATCAGGGAAGCTACATCACTGAGTCTGCAAGATCATACCAGGAGTCTTGGAAGTCTCTCATTCACAGGATCACAATTTGTTGAAGCCAACTTGACAGCAATTAAAAACAACCTCAGAGACCTTCCTTCAGCCTAGGTTTTTGAACAGATGGCCACCTGTCTGAGAAGCTTTTGCTGTGAGTTTCTTAACTGGCAAGCCCTAGATCTTTGATCCTGTGCCTCCTTTGGCTAATAACAGCAAGCATATAACCAGTTCTTAGGAAAACCCTGAAGATTGTAACAAATGTGAGAGAGACACAACAATTTATTTGTGGGGTAAACACACACAAACAAGCAGCAATTGTAGAACTCCAAGCCTCTTGGATCCAATTAATTTTCTACACCCATTTCAATTCCTCAGGCCAAGTATTGGCGCAGAAGTCACTTTAGCTGTCTGTCTGGATTTTCTAACCAGAGAGAAAGATTAAAAAGTTGACCTTGGCCCTCTAAGCAGCTTTTGATAATTACGAGCCATACAATCCTTCTCAAGTATCGGTGTGAGTTAAGACCTAGGTAATGACCAATACCAAAAGACAGTTTGTGAGATAGGGTAATTGCTGCTAAATATATGCTTTGAGTTCATTCAAATCTCAGATCCAGAAATGAATTAATAAAGACTCCTCAGCAGAAACAGAGCTTTTGCAAAACATATGGAATTCTGCAGTATGGTTAGCAATGTGAATTGAGACATTGTTTCTCCAGAAACGCAGGCACGGCATCTCCAGAAATGGCAACATTTGTGTTAGTTCTCCTCAAAATTTTCCTATAGGAAATATACCACCATGGAGAAAGGAGGAGAGGAGAGGAGAGAAGGAAAGGAAGGTATAGTTTAATGTTCAAACTCAGTGATTTGAGGGAGGGATATTGAAGGAATTGCCTTGTATCCGCTGAATGTTCAAGTCCTCCTTATGCCACAGTAAATGTTTTACCTATTACAAACCCCTGTGATATTACATTTCCTGTGCTCCTGTTGCCAGCTAATCATAAAATAGTCTTAAATGGTTTTGTATTCATCATAACTCCCAACCTGTCCTTCTGAAATATGCCAGGTTTCTTGGCTAGAGATATTTCTATAACATGTCATTTTTATTCAAATCCTCCCCTGCCTTTCTGAAGAAATATGGAGTTGAGTACAGTAAATGGAAACCTATCATTTCTGCATCCCATCCCCATGAAACAATCTACTTCTAAACAAAATGTTCCACCTCTCCCTCTGTAAATGTTCATGTTTCCACACTGGAGCTACATCCATGCTGTATGTCATTTTAAGAAAAAATGACTCACCAAAAATGCAGGAAGATATGCAAATGTTTTCAACGGAAGCCTCCAAAAGTTAAGAGCTGCTCTGGCAAAAACAAATGAGCAAATACACCAACAAAAATATGGCACCTATATATCCTGCTGTAGATCGAAGCAGATTTATTCCAATTTTGACAAGAAATGTAAAAATGATTGCCTTTTAAATATGAGTATTTCCAGATTATACAAAAAACCTATACTTGTAGCTCTGAATTACCAAATCATGATTCACACAGGGATCCATCCAGTGCAGTCCTAATTGAATTGGATTTTTTTTGTATTGCAGAACAAGAGTCTGGGTTGGCTATAACAGTTAGCTCACACTCCTGGTTTCTTCCATAGACTCCTATTAGCTTTAGTCTCATTCTCTGTACTATTTAACATTTTTATCTCACTAGACGGCATCATCTATACAGCTAAATACAGCTTTATACTCATGAAACCAAACTCTACCCCCCAATGTCAGCTGAATCAGGGGGAAGAGGAAAGCTATATTTTTATTTGAGATAACTTAATGGGCTGTATGTGGCCAAATAAACTGAATCCTAATAAGGCAACTTGTGTATATTTTTTGGCTCAATGGTTAGAGGGGGAAGGATTCAGCTTGTTTTTAATGGGCTGTACTTTCTCCAAAACACAGAAAGTTCAGGTTTACAATTTTTCTTCACCCAGCTCTTTCATTTGAGACACAGGTGGCCCTTAATGTTTCATCCTCAAAGGTACAGAGTGCTTAACCTGGTGTATTTTTTTATTTACAGTATTTATATTCTGCCCTTCTCACCCCGAAGGAGACTTAGAGCGGACCACAGAACACAGATATGGCAAACATTCAATGCCAAGACAGACAACTGTACATAGATAGAGGTGTATATATAGGCTCTCCCATCTTTGGCATCTTGGAGGCTGTGCTCGGTTCCAGCCACAAGGGGTGCTGTCACTTCACTTGTCGAAGAACTTTGTTCGCAAACTTCCTCCCTGATTGAATTGCCAGCATTTTTCTGGCATTTTCTTATGGGTGCCTTAAATTCCTCCACACTTTAAGTGGCACCTTTTTATCTACTCATATTGCTGTTTTCAAAACTGCTAGGTAGGCAGAAGGTGGGCTAAAGACCAGGAACTCACCCTGACCTGGGCTTTGAACTGCCAACTTTTCAGATGGCAAGATTTACTGCAGTTGGCCGTTAACCTGCTGTGCTAAAGCCCAACCCTTATTCTGGATTGTAGTATATCAACTACAATCCTCCCTGACAGTAGTGATCATACTATCATCATACATTGTCCACAGGACAGTATTTAAAAATAGTTCAGAAGCTTCAGAAAGTTTATCGGCCATATATACACGTGTTTAAATCAACTTTGTGTTTAAATTGAGGGCAGATTTGAGGAGCCAAAATTATGGATTCTGAAATGGCCCAGGGATAAGTCAAGGGTCATTTCATGGTAAGGGGAAAGATCGATGCCAACTTGAGGTCAGCTGCCCCTGGCCACCACCACAATTTCTTCACCCAAACATTCAAAGAGACCAGAAGTGATGCCATGATGGAGATAATAGAAGGAATCTGTGCTTTGTTTAGGTTCTCTCAGGATGGACTAAGCTCTCACCTTTTACCACTCTACTCAGAGAAGGGGGCGTTTCTTTTTTTGTAAGGGTTAAGGTACAGTACTCACATTGATCCCTAGATACATGAACCCCAGGGTTTTTTGTTTGATTTGTTGACTACAATTTCTAAACTTACATATGAGTATATACGATATATAAAAGCAAAAATGGGATGTCTCAGTAGGAACATGTACTGTCAGTTTTGAAAAAGTACAGTCTTGTTACCAGGTTGCTTTCAGGACCAATTCAAGCTGTTAGTTTTAACCTCCAAGGTGTTTCACCCTCTGGGTTTCAAGTACCTTAAGAACTGCCTTCTTGTATCTTTGTCTGACCCAACACTAACATCTTCCACTAACTGCCAGCAACATCAGAGAGCAAGGAGACACTAACAAAGGCTTTTCATCTAGATTGCCCCAGTTATGGCAGTCTCTCCCTAAAGAGACACACAGTATGTGGCAATCACCGCATTGTCTTTTAGACACTGGGTTAAGAAATGCTTCTCTCTCAGGCATTTCAATGATCATCTTTTTATATATTTAATGCATTGGATGGATGCCACAGTTTAATCACTTAGGATATTTTTTCATTCCGTTGCCTTAACTGATAACTTACTTATTGGTTTTAATTGTTTGTTGACCTTATTGTGGCTGATGTGTTTTAATTTGTGCCAGAAACTAAATTGTGTATTGTTGTGGCTGATAGGAGAGATAATACCAAGCGCGATCCTTTGTTGAGGCAGAAAAATGTGGTTTTATTTTCAGCTGAGACCCTGACGTGGAATTTCCTCCAAAAGCAAACCGGAGTGCAGATAAAGGTGTTGACTTTCCCTTTTATACATCTTCAAATGCAGACAAACAAAGAAACGGGCTCCTACATATATATCATAATCACTACATCATAGAAACATCAAATTATATCTTTCTACATGCATGGGGGGAAGAGGAGCTTACAGTAAGTTAGAGATTCTAGGGTTCAGCTACAGATCAATCAAGGGGTCTACTTTTGGCCTATCAGGAGGGAGGGAAAGAGACTCACTTCTTACTTTTAGTCCATAGCCTGTACCAAGCCATTCCTATCACCCCCTTGGAATGTGCAGCCCCCTTTCTCTCACCTGTGCCTTGTACACAGATCTCCTTCAGCATCCTTTTGTCCTGTCAGCTTGGTTTTCTAATACAGAGAGAATATGATTTGACTACATTTCAGTGCTTCTAATGTACATAAAATATGTGTGTAAATATCTATGTTTTCCAATATCTCCACATCAGCTGCTATCCCAAAGTAACAGTTTGATGGAGTTTACAATCCTACACTCACTTCTTTGAAGGAAGATTCATTAAACTCTATAGGAACTCTTTTACCTTGATTTATATAGGCTTGTGCTATGAACCAGTTTAATTTTGTGAAACAGGTATACTATTGGGAAAGTATGGGATATTTTAAACTATGTGCACTGCTATTAAATCTTTCTTGTGCTTATCAAGTGAAAACCATAACTGTACAGTCTCTTATTATTTCATGATGACTGGAAGAAAACTTTAGGTCTTCAAACCCTAATTTTTGAAATTTCATCAGTGCTGGGTAAAATGAGATTAGGAGAAAACCCATCATTTGTTCTTGTTCTGGGTCAGCACTGAAGACAAGCTTTCAATCTTCTACTATTCAAATTTATACAGTGGTGAAATCATCAGAATAGCAGTTCCCCTTCAAATGACAAACCTTTTACAGCTCAAACTCAGAAAATACAGCTTTGGTTTCTCATCTTAGTGCCGATCACATGACTGCAGCAGAATCACTCCTGGAATAGCACTTTTATTTCATTATATTACTTGGCCTCAAAACTTGTCCTTTTGGGAATGGTCTTATGGCCTCATAAACCAGCAGGGGCACTTCTAAAATTGCTTAAATACAGTAACTATTAAACTTACAAAGTATGGTACTAATTGAATTGCTACATTGTAACAGATTTTGCCATATAAGAGAAATAAAAATGTCATTTTTAAAAT
Source organism: Anolis sagrei (assembly GCF_037176765.1). Lineage (NCBI taxonomy): Eukaryota > Metazoa > Chordata > Lepidosauria > Squamata > Anolidae > Anolis > Anolis sagrei. The sequence continues at coordinate 274,875,112 of NC_090021.1, forward strand.
GCTACAAACCCAAAACTTCCTATATCTATATATGTCTTTATCTGTTCATCAGCCAAAAATGTCCCATGCAATTTGTGCTGGGAAATGCAGCAAGTTGTGTCTAGTGATCCTATGTGTCAGGCCCTAATTCATACTTGGCTTCCAAATACTTTTGTCTTAAAGTTAACACTTTTACTGAAATAATAATAATAATTTTACTGTGATAATAATAAAAGTGCTAAGGCTAAATAATAAAAGTGCCAAGGCTGGACATTTACACAAATGTTTCATGGTGTCTTCCATATCAGCTACTGATAAGCCATACCTTTCTTTCCTACTTCAGTTCTACATTAGATCATAAAAAAGACTAGCGCAAATGCTAAGAATCTGTCTACACTGACAAAAAAATCTGCATTTTCCCAGTCTGCCTAGATCCTTCAGTGACCACATTAATGCTAGACACATCATGGTGAAATTGTGCAATCTAGCCACACATTTCACCTCACTGTTAGGAGGCAGTCCTCTTTTCCAATCCTTTGCATTATTTTCAGTCTATCACCATGGATGTTCTGCCTCCCCCCCCCTCCAAGTGTGTGTGTGTGTGTATGTGTGTGTGTGTGTAATTAAGCAGGGAGGCTAATACTGATATACTCATATGCAAGTATCCGTATCTTCCTTTAAAAAATATTCGATTCAGAAAAGAATTATTACCTCCCATCAATGAGTTCTAACCACCACTAACTCCTCTCCCAACTTCACAATAAAGCAATGCCACCTAAAGAGCTAGGCACATGCCCCCCAAAATTGGAATTTTTTTGTTAAAAGGCAAGATTTTTGAACTGGTCTATTATTGTTGCTGTTGTCATTGTTGTCGTTGTTGTTGTTGTTGTTACCCGTCTCTCATGGCTCGAGGCAGGTTACAACATAGCTGAAACACATAATTATTGCAAACATTCTATAAAATACACATATTAATAAGCATGTTTATAAAATTCACAAATTGAAATGTATTTCTATAAAAATATGTATTAAAATATACAAAACAAAAATGTAAATACAGGACACAAGTTAAAAATTAAAATGAAAGCCCAAAGAACTACACTGTGAGCAAATCTAGAACACCATATGGTCAGAATAACCGCACTTTTTTTCTACACTGTAGACAAGTTGTTTGCATGTAGTATGTACATAAATGGAAGATAACCACTTCAAGAACAGACCATGGAACAACAAACTGGTTCAAGATTGGGAAAGGAGTACAGCAGGGCTGTATACTTTCACCCAATCTATTCAACTTGTATGCAGAACACATCATGTGACGTGCAGGGATTGATGAATCAAAGGCTAAAGTTAAAATTGCTGGAAGAATCATTCACAACCTTAGATATACAGATGATACCACTTTGATGGCCAAAAGTGAGGAAGAGCTGAGGGGCCTTTTAACCAAGGTGAAAGAAGAAAGTGCAAAAGCTGGTTTGTAGTTAAAATTAAAAAAAAACAAGATAATGGCAACAAGACTGATTGATAACTGGCAAATAGAGCGAGAAAACGTGGAGGCAGTGACAGACTTTGTATTTCTGGGCATGAAGATTACTGCAGATGCAGACTACAGCCAGGAAATCAGAAGACTTTTACTTCTTGGGAGGAGAGCAATGACCAATCTCAATAAAACAGTGAAGACTAGAGACATCATACTAGCAATGAAGATCCTCATTGTTAAAGCAATGGTATTCCCCATAGTCACCTACGGATGTGAGAGCTGGACCTTAGGGAAGGTTGAGCGAAGGAAGATAGATGCCTTTGAACTGTGGTGTTGGAGGAAAGTTCTGAGAGTGCCTTGGACCGCAAGAAGATCCAACCAGTCCATACTTCAGGAAAGATATTGGAGGGAAAGATATTAGAGGCAAAGATGAAGTACTTTGGCCACATAATAAGAAGACAGAAAAGTTTGGAGAAGACAATGATGCTGGGGAAAATGGAAGGAAAAAGGAAGAGGGGCCAACCAAGGGCAATATGGATGGATGATATCCTTGAAGTGACTGGTATGACTGTGAAGGAACTGGGGGTGACCACGGCCAACAGGGAACTCTGGCGTGGGCTGGTCCATGAGGTCACGAAGAATTGGAAGCTACTGAATGAATAAACAACAAACCACTTCAAACACAACATATCTAATCTGATTTTGGTAGCTAAACACATTTTGGGTAATTAGTATTTAGATAAAGCCCCAGAAAATATCAGGAATCTCTAAAAAGGGCTGAAAGGGGAATCTTTTACAGAGGCTTTGCTCCTATGTAACCAAAATGTGATGGCCTACATTGAATTACTTGTTTCAGCTGGAGTTAACCCACTGAATCAATGGGAATTTAGTAAATCAACAGTAAGTTATATTAATTTATCTAATTTAGCTTTAGCTTTATAACTGAAATTAATAGGAAGACCAAGAGAAACACAGAAGTGAAACAATAGGACCAACACTCCCAGGGAAGGGCAGCTTATGTGTGGTGATAAATGGAACAGTTTGCTACCTTAAGGGTCCTTCTTTGTGAGAAAGACAGGCTATAAATCCAGTACAGTTCTACCTCAGTTAACTGACGCAAATGTGTTCCTGAGCATTACTTCTTTAACAGAAAATTTGGCACCTGACACAGAAATCACCTGGAAATAATATGGATAGATTCCTCTACCATAAAACAAAAGAACAGCACAACATGTTTCAGCAAACTTTATGTTCAAAACTAACTGATACATGACTGTGAAATGGACCAATCAGTATAGCTAAGACTTCCATAAGTAAACAAAAATAGAGACTGAAAAGCATTAGGCAAAGAACTTTCAACACCTCTGCAAAAAGATAAAATATATTAGGCACCACACCTGTTTCAGTTGGTAATCTCTCTTAGGAAATGATTTTAACTGTTACTCACAACAATATTTCATTACTGAATGATCTATGGGCAGCCACTCAGTGCCAGGTGCCTGTAAAAAATGTGGACGCTCTGATACCTATATGTTGTTTCCTGCTAGCCTCTGCTACAACATACCCAAATATATCCCCCTGGACTAGATCCAGACTAGGTTGATTGAACTTAATTTCCACTAACATCTGTGAGAATTCAGTTGGGAATAGCTAATTTCTCTGCATAGATTTTACTGGGAACTCAGTGCAAATTGTATCCAACCTGTTCTGGAAGGAGAAGCATCAACACTGGTACAAATGGCAGAAACTGTTCATAGCGAAACTTTGGTGTCATTGACCCAAATAGAGTCCTAATAGCATGCTAGTACTCTCTCTCTCCATAGCCATCATAGATGTACCAAAAAAAAAAGGTTCAGGAGCAGAGAGGTAGCTTTGCAGCTGTCCAAAACAGAATTTGAGGTGTTATCATCATCACAGGCTATCACTCATGGCTGAGTAGGCTTGCCCTCCAAGTGTAGTGTTTTGGCCTTGTCCATAGGTGAATGTAGAGACTTATTCCTGATCAGCATATTCTTTCATAGTGAAGACATCTGTTGCCAGATGGAAGGCAGTCCTGACAAGGGTTGGCTTGACATGCCTTCCTCTTGAAACATTTCTCCCTTTCTCCCTCTTCTAATTCAACAGCACTGCTGGTAAAAGCTGACCTCCAGTTAAAACGCTCAAGGCTTCCTAGTTCTCAGTATCTATGCCACAGTTTTTAAGGTTGGCTTTAAGCCCATCTTTAAATCTCTTTTGCTGTTGCAGATCAGAACCAACATTCCATTTCTGTTCTTGAGTTGAGGGTAGAGTAAGTGCTTTGGGAGATGGTGATTGTGCATTTGGGCAACATGGCCAATCCAGTGATGGCAGAGGATCATTGCTTCAGTGCTGGTAGTCTTTGTTTCTTCCAGAATGTATACATATGTCAACCTGTCTTCTCAAGAGATCTGCAGGATTTTTCAGAGACAACGCTGATGGAAACATTCCAAAAGTTGAAAGTTACATTTGTAGATGGTCCGTGTTTTGCAGATGTATAGCAGGGTTGGGAGGACAATAGCTTTATAAACAGCATCTTGGTATCCCTATGAATGCCCTGTTCCTTAAACACTCTCTACTTCATTTGAAAAAATGCTGCACTCACAGAGCTCAGACATTGATGTATTTTGGTGTTGATGTTGACTTTTGTGCAGAGATGGCTGCCAAAGTAGCAGAAATGGTCAACATTTTCTAACACTGCACCATTAAGCCGTATTTCTGGCATTGCAGAGGGATTGGTTGGTGTCTGCTAATAGAACACAATGGCTTTCTCGATGTTCAATGAGAGGCCAAGCTTTTGTTTGCTTCTGCAAAGGTGTTTAACGTGGTTTGCAGGTCTTCTGAGGGCTCATCCAGACAGGACCCATATCTCAGGCCCGCTCACATTTTTACTGGAGGCATCCAAACGATGTCTCCAGTACAGGAGGATTAATTTGGGGCAAAAGAGAAAAACTTTGCTTTATCTTGTTATTTTGATAGCCCTTTAGACCTTTGTGAAAGGTCCAAGTCTAATGGGCAAGTGTGGACAGGCCATACACACATCTTGCACCTTTTGGGCTCCTGGAGCTCAGAAATGCAAGATGCCCCCCCCCCCCCCCCACACACACACACACACACAAAACCTTCAAAAATAAAAAGGGAACTTACCAGGAGCCATTTGGCTTCTCCTCCTGTCTTATGGAACATACCAATGATGCCTGAAAAGAAGAGAGGTCCCAAATTGCTCTTGACTCTCTTTGTCTTTTTGCATGTCATTGGTATGTTCCTTCAGGCAGGAAAAGCCAAATGGCTCCCAGTGAGTTTCTTTTTTATTTTTAAGACTTGGGGGGAGGGGGGTTGGATGGCCACATATCATCTCAAAGATATTTGGGATGGCATGTGGACAGCCAATGGAAAAAGCCTGTTTCTTCTCCTGCCTGTGTGGATGTAAACCCCCTTTGGAGCAGGTTTCTTAAACCAACTCTGAAGTGAGTTTAATGTATGTGTGGAACCAGCCTGAGTGAGCACAGACTACATTATGATCAGCATATTGGCATTTTATAACAGATGTTGTGACGTTGGTTTTGACTTTCAGTCTGTTGAGGTTAAATAGCTTGCCATCTATCCAATAGGTGATTTCCACCCCGGTGGAGCTGTGCACCCTCCCTCCTTCCTCTATCACATTGGGGAAGAGTGGCAGATCAGAACAAGGTGCGTTGGTGCCCTGTCCCCCATCAGACAGGGAAAAGCATGGCAAGGCACATTGGCACATTGCTGTTTCCCCCATCAGATGAGGAGAAAGGCTAAAAACCATCGGTAGCTTTGTCGGAGCTACCCAAACACGGAAGACTCACTGAGGGGGCGAGGAAGCATCTTGCAAAGCTTCCTCACCACTTCACCCATCGATGAGGCAGGGCCTCGGCCTGTGTTGTCTGATGGCGTGAGTATGGATCTGTGTCCAAAGAGCTGCCCCAGTCCAGTAAGGAGCAAAGAAAACCCTGTGTGATGAGGTGGTAAGTCTCCTGAAGTGCAGCTATATCAATGTCAAAACATCTCAGCTCACTGACAACAATAGCAGTCCTACGTTCAGCGTGTTAATTGTCTGTGTTATCTAGTAGTGTCCGTATGTTCCATGTACCAAATTTAATTTTTTTCTTTTTTGACTGCAAGGTGATGATCCCTCTGGATGCGGCAGTCCAGTTAGGGATAAGAGAGGCAGACACTTTAGGACACTTTTTCTAGCCCCTTCCCCATATGGGGTGAGCAGGATGAATTCTATAAAGGGCTGCTCAGTCATGGATAAACCTGCCAAACTGCTCAATTGCTTCAGACCTTGCACATGTGCTTGTCTGTGGCTAGGGGCTTCTGGATTTCACAGTCCTTCCCCCTTGCCACTTGCTGATTGCCATGGGACTTTTATTGGTTTTATTTTATTTTTCTTGGAAGGAGCTTGTGTGTGAATTTCTTTTATGTGTGGAGATTGGTATATACCCAATCAACACATAGTTCTCACAGAATGAGATTTAGATCCAGTGGCATGGTTAACCTGATGACCAGTGGCTTCTCATCTGTTGCAGCCTTCTTCCACCTTCACAGCCATTGTAACATGTACCATGTTATCATCTGCCTGCTCCACCATTGAGGACTTCAGATTGTCCTTGATCTGGTTTCTCCCCTGTGACCTTGCCACCTAAAGAGACCCCACCGGGAGCACATGACTCTGACGGCCTCACCTGCAGGTTCACTGAAACACACAAGCTCCCGTACCACAAGGTAACGAGGGAAGGTTGAGGTGTATAGAAGTATAGAAAGGGATAGAAATATTGTTACCACCAAGTTCTGTCAGACCATGCTGGATTTTTCCTTAAGTGGAAGTCCTGTGCTAAATATGAAGGTAGTCTGGTCCAAAGCTACCTAGTTATTCTGATTCATACAGAGGCCCAGTTTTTAAAAGCACTACAATAGGCAATTAAACTGGGCCATGCCACTTAAGAATACAAGAAAGGGAATCTTGTGAATAGATAGCTCCCTGTGCATGGGTATATTTATCCAGATTTTCTTCAAAAAAATTAAAATCCTATTATAGAGGTTGGTATTATTGGACTGGCTGCCCCTTGGTGTCTCTTCCAACACTATGGTTATTATTATATTTATTTATATTCTGCTTTTATCTCTTGATTAAGATGCAAAGCAGAGGGTAAGTTTTAGCCTATCCTACTCCCAAATACAGTGTTTCTGGGTGGTGGTTATGGAGATATGCCTTCAAGTCATTTTTAAACTATGGTGACCATAAGGTGAACACTTCATAGGACTTTCTTGACAAGAGTTACTCAATTGGGATTTTCCATTGCCTTCCTTTGAGGATGAGAGGATGACTTTCTCCAAAGTCATCCAGCAGGGATTCAAACCCTTGTCTCCCAGAGTGCTAGTCTAAAGTGGTAGTTTGTATTCAAACCACTACATCATGCTGGCTTTTGAAGTATTTGTGATACATTTTTAAAATGTAAAAACATTGAGCCCAGCAATCTCAGTCTCGAGAGAGACACTCCTAACCTGCTGCTACCTGTTCACCTGCTGTTAGTGTGAACTAGGTGTTTGTGTGCATATTAGAACAGAAACATAGTTTTGGATCAGAAGCTTTCCTATTTTTCCACATCAGTTAAATTAAAGAACTGAATCATAAAACGGTTGAATTTCATCAAAGAACACAGAACTGATCTGTTTTCAAGCTGATTCCCCGCCGTGCAAGTCTCTTCTGTATACAACTGAAATAGCATCCACAACGATACCTTCAAATTAAGCAAAACAAATCTTCGTATGTCATTCTTTTCCACATTCCCCCAGCTCTCCCTGGTGCCCTGATAGACAAAGATGGAATTCATTTCCCAGTCTCCATTCACAGCAAATAAAGAATACAATGTTCACTCTGTATCATTTTCATCTTTCATCTTAATTATGATGGTGAAGAGTACAGAAATCATTATCTTTATGATGATGAACGTCCAATTAGCATTTCCCATATAAATTTCAAATCATGAAGGAGGCTATAATGGATAATGCAAATTCCTAATGGCCTTTTTTTCCTGGCTAAAAAATTGAGGTGCTTAACAAAATGAAATTAAATCTGAGTCATTTTCAAACTAGTTGAAAACTTTAATTACTTGATAACGTGGAGGAAAGGAGGAGAGGTTGAAACTAAATCTTAAAAATTGGCATATTTTAAGAACACTCCCTTTTCCATTATGTTTCTCATGGTTCTTTTTTCTCTTTGTGGAGGCTAGCAGTTGTCTGGTGCTGTGCTCAATAAGTTTTAAATTATTGTGAAAGCAGAGCAGAAGCGATATTTTTTATTAACTGCACTATTTGGTGGATTGGGAAATTATTACAAATAAACATTCTGTTTACCCATCTCTATAGGAGTTTAATTGGATCTCATCAAGCCTAATAAATGCAGAGTGCCTTAGAACATCTACCATTACTTCTGTCAGCTCATTGCTAAGCAACGAGACCAACCTCTGCTCCTCACATATACTGCCTTGTGTCTGCTGGAGAACAAATTTACTCAGGAACCTTTCTTTCTATGGATTATCTTGAACCGCTTTCCACTTTGCCTTTTAAATTGTAAGTATTCCATCTGGGGTTCTGGACAACAAAGCTGAGTAATGTGCTCTATTTTACCTGTGTATCACCCAAGTGCTCTGTTCAGACAACAGTAATCGACACAGTCTAGGATTGCCAGGTTGAATGTAGGCTAAGGATGCTGTCATGATGTAGATATGGTTGGGAGCAAAATAGGGACATCGACTCCCACAAACCAGAATTCTGCATCTCCAGATGTGATATTTTCCTTCAGTCCCAGTTTCTGCCATTGCAGATATAAGACACTGAAATCATTTGCACCTAGAATCTTATACTTGCTATTGTGACATCCCCTTGGTAAATGCCTTCTGTTGTTTTTAAAGTGAAGTTTGTGTTACTGCTGTCCTACAAATCTGGAATAGAATGAAAAGTTTATTGGCAGGATAACATTTGGGGAAATGGCCCCATTCTTCCTACCTCATAACTACCTTCTGGACACCTTATTGTTATTGTTGTTGTTGTGTGCATGTTATTTCCATCTTATGGTGACCCTCAGGTAAGCCTATCATTGGGTTTCTTGGCAAGAGTTGTTCAGAAGGGGATTTGCCTTTGTCTTCTTTTGAGTTTGATTGTGTGTGACTTGCCCAAGCTCACCCAATGAGTTTCCATGGCTTAGTGGAGATTCAAATCCACTAAGCAGTGTACGTTGGGCAAATTGGCCATCTGATGAGGTATCAAGATACACTTCAGAAACACTCTCTTTATTGATTTATGTTCCTTCACTTATTAATTCCCCTTTCCTTCCTCTTCCCTTCTTTCTTTCCTTTTTTGAATCCCAAATATAAAAGATTCTTGTCAGTCATTGTTTTTTTTAGCAAAATTGACCTTCCCTACAGTGCCCCATATCTTTTGTCACACATAGATTTGGTTATAGCAAAGTAATGTCATCTGTATGGGGCTGCTCTTGGAAATGACTTGGATATTTGGGATAGTGAAGAATGCAATTATAACTGTGTAGGCACATGGTCTGGCTTCAGGTGGCAACACTAGACAGTCTTTAATACATTTCCCTTTGCCATTTCCCAGGGTGCATCTTCCCTATAGAACTAATATAGTTTGAAACCATTCCAAATGCCATGGCTGAATGCTATTAAATCCTGGTGTTATTTAGTTTGGTGAAATACCAGCACCCTTTGACAGAGAAGGCTAAACATCTTGTGAAATTATAATTCCCATTATTCCCACAGCATGGCCATTAAAGGGGCCACCAGTAGAAGTGTGCAAAGTGGCTGAAATCTTATTAGTAATGAAGAATGAAGATGTCTTGCAAACACTGATCTTCATTGTGATTGCAGACTTGTATTTTCTGAGCCTTTTGCAAAGATCAGTGGTGTATTTTTTGGCATTCTTCATCCCAACAATACACGGGTGGAAACTGAGAGATGGCCAGCCGAGCAAGCCTAGTCAAGATAACAAAAGTTCTTAAAGAGGAAAAAATAGAGGTGGAAAAGCTATTTGCTTTTGCTTTAGCCTTCAGGGAAGAAAAAGATTCTACCTCTTCCTCTTTTTCCTCTACTTTTTTGCATTTTGTTTGCAGCAGTTGAAGTAAGCTAGGACTAAAATGAGAAACAGGAAGAGGAGAGAAATTGCAACCTTTCAAAAAGCAGCTGTGAAAGTGGGAGCCAAATGACTGATCAGGATTGTCCCTGCCAAATTGGGACAATTAGATGATATGCATATTATGTCTGTTGGCACTGAATTACACATATAACACTGCTGGAATTGTGTTCTGAGATGGAACTAGCTACAATTACTGTCCTTCCTTAGTAATGATAAATGACACAACTCATTGCTGTTAAGCTTTAATGTAGATAAGTGATGTAACACAACACAAGAAGCACAGCTCCATAGTTGATGTCCAAGCTAAAGGCAAACTAATTAGTAACCTCTTGGTAGTATTTTTATTTGCCAAGATGCTAAGAAGGACTCTGACTATGCTTATTAACTATTGCAGTAATAGGTGTTGCTGGTGTTGTTAGTTTTAAATGTTGCTTTATGCAGACAATTGATGCAACATCTGGGTGGACAGGGATATGGTCCAGTGGTCTCAGCTGTTAGCAATACCTTCATTAGATTAGGTGACTGATACAAAGCCAACTGACCACTGAGGAAGATAGAAGCAGAAACACCTGATTCATGGTTCATATAAGTGCCTATTTTGATTGCTTCATTAAATCTATAACCGGTTTTACAGTTACTATATGTCTCTTGAAGTCAGATTCAACCTGGTTGTTTAGCAGATTTCTTTCTATATATTTGTCTGTGTGTATGTGCACAAATGCATGCATGCTACAAGCACACACATTCACACTTTCTCTGTCAAGGCATTATAATAGCTGGGATTCCCTAAAGATACATTTATTATACACAGTTGAATGAATGCAGCTTGACACCACTTTATCTGCCTTAGCTCAAAGCTGTGGAACCATGGGTGCTGTAGTTTGTATATAATGAGACTTGAGCATCCATGGATTTTCATATCAATGGTGGGAGGGGTCCTGGAAATGAACTCCCATGGATATTGCAGGTCTACTGTGTTTGTATCCTACTTTCTCCCAAAAAGTTGGCCTCGAGATTACTTACAGAATAAAAAGAAAACTCCATAAAATGAGGTTCGGCTAAACATTTAGAAAGTCAAGATTATTTTTTTAATGGATTGGATATTGTAGGAGCTGGACTACTGCAATACTTATCACTGATTACACAATAACCAAGATTTCCACACCCAAACTCTTCCTTCTCTCATCTTCAACCTTCTCTAGAAATACACATTCAACACAGCAATTTCCTGGCCAGTGAGGAGCCAGAGAGGAGTTCCTGGGGGATCTGGGAGGATACTTGTTGAAGTGTGTCTTCCTATAGTGTCAGGGCAACCATTAGGAGCCAGAGATCTTTATTGGCTGTCTAGAAACCTCGGAAGGTGATTTCCCCCAATTCATACACTTCAAAAATTACCCAAATCCAAGTTAGAGGTTGTGGGAGGCATTTTAGACACTTTTTTTCTTTGCTTCTTTGGTTCATTTTACATTTTAGCCTAGGAGAGACTTTTTTATTTAACATGCATTATGACAGGCAGTCATTTTGACTTTCTGTTTTTTAAAAAAATACATATCTTAGGCCAAAATAACCCAGGGGGTGCAAAATGTGGGGAAATGCCCTCCTCCCTTATAGAAGGCATGGGGTGTTACAGGATTTTGTTTTATTTTGACACCTTGCAGTACCTGAAGGATTTAAGAAAAGTATTGTGTGCTACATGCATCACACTCCAGGCTCTGATAATTCATGAACTATATAAAAAGAGCTGGATGGTTACCTGCTACACCTCTATCTCCCAACAAGTCACAAAAAGGCTGCGTAGAAGACACTGCAGTAAAGAAAAGGTGGGTTTGGTGTGGGATTTGGATAGAAATGACAATGAAAAAATATTAATTGGATGAGGCACTAGCGCAAGCTTTGGAGAGGACCTGCAGCAGAGTCAGCTTCAAGAAATACAGTGTTTCAAACCCCCTTTTTCCTCGAACTGTAAAACTATCCCCCAATAAAACATATCTCTTGTTAAATTATGCTTGCTTCTCTGTATCTTTCTTGACTTGCTTTTCTCCTTTCTCTCTCTGCCAACTTCTGTTCCTACAAACCCCATCATCCCTGGCTGAAGTTCCCTGCCTACCCACTCCTAAACAAGCACTTTTCCATTCCCTATGGAGCCCCTTGCATGTGTCCCTGACCCCTGGGTGACCCCAAGCCACACCAAAGTCCCAGATCATTGTTGCTCCCGGGATCTGCTGATCAACAGATACTGAAATCCATATGTGTGTGTTTAATGTTTTTGTGTTTTATAATTTTATATACATAATTCATTGGAGTATGAAGCCACTTGGTAACCTTACACCATCACACCATAACCCAGATTTCCTCCTGTGTCCTCTGGGTCATCATTCCAACAATGGACTTAAACAACCATTATCTCCAGGATCACTAGAACCGGCCGGGCAAGGGATTACCAGACCCTAAATTGGGCCAACCTTTTTTGTGACAGCCACATGGACAAAGGACTCACAATCACCCAGGCATTTTCCCTGGCACTAGACTCACTCATTGAGACTCACAGGACCATTACACAAACAATAAAACCCTTGGGACCCGAGTGCCCCTCTTTGTTTGTCTTGAGGTTAGGACATGGTAATCCATTCACAAAACTGTGTCTCCTTTTGTTCTACTGGTCACCCAGCCTCCTGTCAGCCAACTGTTTCTGATGTCAAGGCCAGATCTGCCAATCAGCACGAAACTGGCCCCCGCTGGGTAGACGTGCAAAAAACAAAAGACAGTATTGTAGAAATATGTATGTAGTTTAATTGTAGAAAAGATCAATCTGACTGATAAACAAAAACTTGAAAGGAACAGATGGGATCTCAGAACATAACTGATATTGTATTGTTGAAGGCTTTAATGGCCGAAATCACTGCGTTACTGTGAATGTTCCAGGCTGTATGGCCATGTTCCAGAAGCATTCTTGCCTGACATTTTGCACACATTTATGGCAGGGATCCTCAGAGGTTGTGAGGTTTGTTGGAAACAAGGCAAGTGGGGTTTATATATCTGTGGAATGTCCAGGGTGGGAGAAAGAACTCTTGTCTGTTGGAGGCAAGTGTGAATACTGCAAGTGATCACCTTGATTAGCATTGATTAGCTTCAAGGCTTGGCTGCTTCCTGCATGAGGGAATTCTTTGTTGGAGGTGATTAGCTGACCCTGATTGCTTCTTGTCTGGAATTCCCCTGTTTTTGTGAGAGGATCCCTCTTGTCCTTTGCTGAACATAGCATTGTTAGATTTTCTTAGTGGGTCTGTAGATAGTTTGTAACTTGTGTTTCTTCATCAGCTTCCCTATGCAGTCAGTGGTTCCCTTGATGTATGGCAAGACCACTTTTCCTCTGGGTGGATCTTTGTCTTTACTCTCATGACTTGTTCTTGATCTTGCAGCTCTTCTGATGTCTGTGGTGGAGAATCCATTGGCCTGTAGAGCCCAGTTTAGGTGATTCAGTTCACCTTGGGGGAGGTGGAGTTTGCAGATTCTTTTTGCATGGTCTACCAGGGCTTTAATTGTGCTTCTTTTTTGACTTGGGTTATGGTTGCAGCTTTTCTCTAGATAACTGATATTCTCTTGATTCCTTCTGAGTTTCCTTGTCGATCTTTGACTTCTTAAACTGAGTTCCCTCAACATTAAACTGGAGTTTCCTAAACTTTAAACGTGGAATATGTTGCAACCTATAGACTCCTGGCACCCTTTGTCTACTTAAAATGGCTGCAAAGGAGCTGCTGAGGACGAGGAGAGAACCGCAATCTATGTCCCCTTAAAGGGACAAGGTCTAATTAAGGTTCCAAACAACAGAAAACTATGCAGAAAATATCCAAAATGTACAACCTAAACTCATTCTGGGCACAACTGAAGAGAGATATTGACAAGCTGGAATGTGTCCAGAGGAGGGCAACTAAAGTGATCAAGGGTCTGGAGAACAAGCTCTATGAGGAGTGGCTTATAGAACTGGGCATGTTTAGATTGAAGAAGAGAAGGCTGAGAGGAGACATGATAGCTATGTATAAATATGTGAGAGGAAGTCATAGAGAGGAGGGATCAAGCTTGTTTTCTGCTGCCCTGGAGACTAGGACATGGCACAATGGCTTCAAACCACAAGAAAGAAGATTCCATCTGAACATTAGGAAGCACTTCCTGACTGTGAGAGCTGTTCAGCAGTGGAACTCTCTGCCCCAGGATATGGTGGAGGCTCCTTCTTTGGAAGCTTTTAAACAGAGGCTGGATGGCCATCTGTCGGGGGTGCTTTGAATGCAATATTCCTGCTTCTTGGCAGAGGGTTGAACTGGATGGCCCATGAGGTCACTTCCAACTCTACGATTTTATGATTTTAACTAAAGGGACAACTAAGGCTTGAAGAAGGAAACAATGTGGGGGCATGACAGCTTTCAAAAATATAAAATCCTAGAGACAATACAGAACACCAATTTAGAGTTTGCTTGCTTGTGGAACTACGAAAAGGTAGCTTTATTGTGCTATAAATCCAAATGATGTGCTCCTAAAAGCTCGCCTGGATATATGACAAAGTGCTGCCATTACGAATAAATAATTCTAGACTCAACATCCCTGATAGAAAAAGTGAAGAAGACCATAGATGAGCAGGCATCTGCAAAGTTGCTTGCTCGCTCGCTTGTTTATTTGTTTTCCAAGTAAAACTCATTAAAATATTTTAATGGTGATTGGCAAGACTGCTCTAACACAGAGGCAGTTAAATGAGGAAGGGTCCCTTCAGCTAGCTGTCAGGCTGTTGATTGAGAGTGAAAGCATGGCTAATATATTTTCTAGTAAATCTGTCTGTTCTGTAAACATGCTGTGCTCTTTCGCACCAACAAAAATAAATGTGTTCCTGCAAACCTAGGTGTTTGTATTATAAGGTGCATGTGGCGATATCATCTGTATTGGGAGCTGTAGCAGCTGGTCAGTAGGGTGTTAAATCCATTCTGAGTTTTAATTTGTAATTGAAAAGAGTTATCCAAGGTGCTAAATTTTCTCTACCTTGGACAGTTCTAGTAAAGTGTGTCCTGAAACTTGGAACAAACTCAGTGCCCTATGACATGGGAGCCACAAGCACCACCAGTTAAAGCCCTAGGCAGAACTGACAGTATGAGATATTTGGAAGTGAAATTTATTCATTTATGTATTTATTTCTTTATGTATTTATTTATTTATTTCATATATTTATATCCCGCCCTTCTACCCACAAGGGGCACTCAGCGCGGCCTCACATGAGCATCAGAGGATGCTAACAGCATAAATACCATAAAATTACAATTCACAATAAAATCATTTAAAAACATTATACAACATCATCAGTAAAATTTAACAAATTAATAGATTAACATGCCAGTAAAACCAAGCCAAGCTGGGAGAATCCAGGTCACAAAATCCAAATTTCCCAGGTCTTGTCCCAATGATAGTGGGCTTCAGTAAAGGGCAATAAACAGTAGGCCAGTGCACATCCCACTATGCTTTACTTATGTGGCAAATAAAAGTAAAATCAAGGCCTTATCTGGGTGCCACCAGAGAGATGCCTGGATATTTATTCTAATATATGCTGCAAGATTAAGATTGCATGCCTGCATGGACAAAACAAATAATAATGTACATCGGTTACATTGTTTCAAGTACTGTCATATCTTCCTTCATAATTCCACAGAGATATCAAAGTCTTGTAGTTAATAGCAGAGAGAGTGGGAATTCATATCTGATTACAATGCTTTAATCAAATAGCCATGTGTGCTGATATTAACATCCCCAAGCCTGACATCAAATCTGAATCTCAAGCTGGGAAATGTACACCTATGATGCCTTGCTGCTACTTCATTATCTTTTAATTCCTCTTGCTGAGATAACATTGGAACACTAGCACTCAACACAGCAAACATGAATTCAATAGCTAAGAAGCAGAGGCTACACCAGATACTAACCTAACTCCAGAGACATCAAAATAGCAGGACACAATATCTATCAGAAGATGCCTGTGTATGCATCATTAAGCTGTTCTCTATCCAAATCCTGCACTAATTAATAGGTGTCCACTAAGTAGTAGCCATGATAGACAACATTCTGACCTCTTCCCTAGCACTAACAGCTGCATGCATTGGTCTCAGCTTGGCGATCTTGTTACAGGTGTTATTTAAAACAAGGGTCAAGACTATTCCCTTGCAGAGAAACAGAATGTACAACCTAACATGTTAAAGCCAAGTAAAATATTTTTTCTTCAACCTCATTATTTCATTATGCCCATAAGGCATAATTAAGAGTATATCTGCACCAAATCCTGCTCATTTCAATGTGTTTCATGTCATGTGCTGATTCTGATATCTCTTGTTCCTTATTTATTCTTGTGCCAACATCACAATAAATCAGAGGTGGGCAGACTCAAACTTGTGTGAACTAATTTGTGTTTTGTTGAAACATAGAATTCCAACTACTATAGCCAGGAGATACAGGGGGATAATGTTCCATGCAGCTTCTCTCTAACTAGTTGGAATAAAAATATCTGAGAAACTGGCATCTTTGAGGTCTTTTCGGTTTCATTTTGATTAATTGGTGGGTTGATTGATTGCCCAATTGGGTTCCAATCAAATAAAAGCCTGGCACAATGTGTCTCTAAAATCAATATTCCTTGCAATCCTTCTGTAAAAGAAGGGGTAGGATGATGTACATATTTTTAAAATGCTTTGAAAAACAACATATATGTCTACAGATAAACCAAATGCATACTTCAATTGAAGATGGCATGCCAATTAGAAAACTTTACCAAAAATTGCATGCAGATTTTTTCCATTAATAAAATAAATCCACACAGAGTAGGCAATGAATTACTTGGAAGTGGGAAAATGAAGAAGTGCAAGGAAACAAACTAGGCAGATTTGGCAATTTTTAACCTGGAATATTGCATGAACTTTTATCACAACAAATGCAGGAATAAATACCTCAGTGAGGGACCCAGTGTTGGACAAAGTGTAAAGGAGAGCAGGAAAATGTGTTAGCAAATGTTAGAAGCAGAAAAAAACACCTGCTTCGAACATTTGCTAACACATTTGTAGTTTGCCTCAAAATGTTGTCTTATCCTTTTTATCTAGAACTAGCTGTACCCTGCCACGCGTTGCTGTGGCCTATAGTAAATCTTTTCAAAGTAGAGGTAGATATCTGGAGTATTAGAATTGGGTTAGCACCCGTTTTTGTCAGATTTAGGGGTAAATTTAATATTTGAGCATATAGTTTTCTTGGAATGTGTCTCCACTGGCACTTTAAGCTGAACCCCAAATCAATTCCATGGTAGTAACACAATGCACGGTGCTGATTCAGCATAATGTGGGGTTTTTTCTTTTTCTTTTGTGTCAGGAGCTACTTGAGAAACTGCAAGTTGTTTCTGGTGTGAGATAATTAGCCATCTGCAAGGACATTGTCCAGAAGACGCCCGGATGTTTTGATGTTTTACCATCCTTATGGGAGGCTTTTCTCATATCCCCACATGGGGAACTTGAGCTGACAGGAAGCTCATCCACACTCTCCCCGGATTCAAACCTCTGACCTGTCAGACTTCTGTCCTGCTGGAACAAGGGTTTAACCCATTGCACCACCTGGGGCCCCTGTAATGTGGCCCCAGTTTCCGGTATGGCAGTCAGCCGCAGCCACGGTGAGCTGCGCTGGCAAGAAAGAACAAAGAAAGAATAACCTCGGAGAATCCTTCCCCCTTGATCACCAAATAAGGGGGTGTGAGGTCGGCATCCATTGCAGCCTTGCTGGGTCTGCGAGAGAGCTGGAGGGAGCGAGGGAGAGAGAGAGCCAAGAGGACGGAGGTGGGCGAGGGAACGCCGCCGCCATTACTACACGGCGTCCCCCTCAAGAAACCTACCTATCTGGATTGGCCGGCTCGCCGAATTCACCAGACCGCCTGGGCTCCAATCCGGGGTTTTGGTTTCCCGCTGGGGGGCCCTCTGAGGCGCTGCCGCCCAGGCTGCTGCTGCCGGGACGCTGCTGGGACACCGCGGAGTGCACCGCGGCTGCTGCGGTCGCCATCTTGGCTTCTGCTGCCGCTTCTGCTGCCGCGGCCAGATCTCGCTGCCGCTTGAAGCCGCCGCTTGGAGGAGGCGGCTGGAAGGAGAGGCAGCCAGGCAGCCAGGAGGCTGAGAGGAGGCGGGCCGCCGCCGCCGCCGCCAGCTATTGTCCCGTTCCCTCACGGAGAGCTGGGGAGGAGCGAACCGGCGTGAGGGGGAGCCCCCTGCAGCAGCCGGCGCCAAGGCCGCCGCTACGAGCGCCGCGAACAGCTGGGCCTCCACTGGGGGGCTGACTCCAGGTGAATAGCTGCACCGCGGGGATCGCTGAGCCGGACCCTGGCCGTCTGAGCCTGGCTGTCCTCACCATCGGGCCTCGTTCTCCCCGCTGGGAGTGTGGGAAGCGAGCTTGGAGGCCACTGCTGCGGAGGAGTGAGTTGGGACCCGGCAGCGGCCGGAGCCATGAATTGTTCGTCTGGCTGGGCCTCCATTGCGGGGACCCCGCCGGGCGGACCACCACGCTGCGGGGGCTGCTAGGGCCAGGCCCTGGTCAGTAGGCCTTACTACCCCAACATCTGGGCCTGTTTCTTCCCTCCTGCCCTTCGCTGGGCCGCTGGGCCTTCGTTGTTAGGCCCTGGTCTTTTAGGCCTGCGGCCCTATCATCTGGGCCTGCTCTCTTTTTCCCTGCCCTGCCGCTGGGCCGGCTAGTTTTTGGCCACCTAGGCCCATTAAACAACTTCGCCGCCGGGCCCAACTCCACCTGAGCCTTTCACCAACCTCACCTATCCGCCTGGGCCCTTACTGTCCTCCATCATCTGAGCCCTCACCATCGGGCAAGCCGCGGATAGCTCTTCTCTGGTGCTGACTTTTACTGTGTTATTGTGTAGACCTTGTGTTGATCGATATTGTGCAGACCGATATTGTGTAGATCTTGTTGTGCGGACCGCTTTTTGTGTTGATCGACAGTGTGTTGCCTATTGTCCAACTCAGCTGGATATAGACCAACTGGGCTGACCGCCGCCGTGTTGACCATCTCCGGAGGACTAAGTGATCCATCCGCTACCCTGACATCAGTCGTCTATAGATTACATCTGAATCACAACATTTTTACCAGCCGCTAATCTCTTTAATTACTGTGTTTACATACTGCGAACATTGCACGTTACAGTCCCTTCTCTACCTTGCTGCTAATTGGTAATAAGAGCGTAATATAGCACTTAAGGCGCCTGCCTCTGCTGCTAACTGTTTTGCACTTGCCCCTTTCCCGATCCCTCCTGCCGCACTTTAGTAGTATTGAGGGCCAGTTTCTGGGTTTTTCGTCGCACTTTAAGATCCTGCACCTTATGAATCGCCCTAGTGGCTCATAGTCGTGAAGTTTACTACTGTTGCACTTTAAGACTCTAGCACTTTAGGTATCATCCTATTTTCGTGGCTAAACGTTTGCTACTGTATCACTACCATCCTACTGAAGGGTACTGTTTTCACCCATGTGGTCCCCCACTCTCCTATGCATATTGTCCCTGATATTTCTGACGAGTGGAAGGGGCAAGGGGGGAAGTGGGCTGGAGCCCGTGAGGAACAATGAGGAGGGGAGGGGGGATAAAGAAAATCAAGGTAATTGGCAAGAAAAAACGTCAATTATACAAACAACTAACAAAACAGAGATTAAGACCTGGATCATGGACTGCGGCACGGAGGGAGGGAGGTGTTCCACTAGCCGAGGGGCCCCCATAGAGGTCGTGGTGGGAAGGAGGAGATGCGGAAAAAGGAGACCTCAAATTCGGCTTAATTCGGACCGTTCATCTATATTAACAATTCCAAACCGGTCTCCTAGGGTAAATTGGTGTAACCAGGTGAGCGGACCCTCTGGACTGAAGGTGGTGCTGCTGAACGCCAGATCTGTCAACGGGAAAACGACCTGGATCCAGGACCTAATCCTGGACGAGCGGGCAGATCTGGCGTGCATCACGGAGACCTGGCTGGATGAAGCTGGAGGAGTAAATCTGACCCAGCTTTGTCCCCCAGGCTTCTCCGTGCAGCACCAACCAAGATCCGGAGGGCGGGGAGGCGGGGTCGCAGTGGTCTATAGAGATTCCATCCATCTGACCAGGTGCCCCATCCCGCAGACCACAAATTTTGAATGCGTCTACCTGAGGGTGGGTGACCGGGACAGAATAGGGATTCTGCTAGTGTACCGTCCACCTCGCTGCACTACAGTCTCCCTACCTGAGCTAGCGGGGGTGGTCTCGAGCCTGGCGTTGGAGTCTCAACAGCTCCTTGTGCTGGGAGACTTCAATATCCATGCCGAGGCGACCCTCACAGGTGCGGCTCAGGACTTCATGTCTGCCATGGCAACCATGGGGCTGTCCCAACAAATATCTGGCCCCACCCACTGTGCTGGACACACATTGGACTTGGTTTTCTGCCAGGGATGGGAACAGGGTGGCGGTGTGGAGGAGTTGTCCATCTCTCCGTTGCCATGGACCGACCACTTCCTGATCAGATTTAGGCTCACTGCGCCCCCTAACCTCTGCAAAGGTGGAGGACCCATTAAGATGGTCCGCCCCAGGAGGCTTATGGATCCGAATGGATTCCTGACGGCTCTTGGGGATTTTCCCGCCACCTCGGTAGGTGACCATGTCGAAGCCTTGGTCGCTCTCTGGAATGGGGAGATGGCCAGGGCTATTGACATGATTGCTCCGGAACGTCCCCTCTCAAGTAGCCGAGCTAAACCAGCCCCTTGGTTTACTGAGGAGCTGGCAGTGATGAAGCGAAGGAAGAGGGAACTAGAGAGCGTGTGGCGCTCGGATCCGAGCGAGTCAAATCGAGCACGGTTTGTGTCCTTTCTTAGGGCATATGCCGCGGCAATAAAGGCCGCAAAGAAAACCTTCTTTGCGGCCACTATTGCGTCTGCAAAGAACCGTCCGGCGGAGTTGTTTCGGATTGTCAGAGGTCTTTTAACTCCCGCCACCTCAGGCGGGAGCCCTGACAATTCGGTCACGCGCTGTGAAGCATTTGCTCGGTTCTTTGCAGACAAAGTCGCCTTGATCCGTTCTGAGCTGGACGCCGCGTTAAATGCAGTCTCTGAGGATGTAACAAGAGCACCTGCTTGTCCTATTTTGATGGATTCTTTTCAGTTTGTGAAACCCGAGGATGTGGACAAGATACTTGGAGGAATGAGGCCCACCACGTCCATCCTAGACCCCTGCCCATCCTGGCTTCTAAGGGAGGCCAGAGGGGGATTGGCTGAGTGGGTAACAGTGGTGGTGAATGCCTCCCTTAGGGAAGGCAAGATTCCAGCGAGCCTAAAACAGGCTATTATAAAGCCGCTGTTGAAGAAACCATCACTGGACCCCACTAAATTGGACAACTTTCGGCCTGTTTCCAATCTCCCCTTCTTGGGCAAAGTCATGGAAAGCATGGTGGCCTCACAACTCCAGGTATTCTTGAGAGACACGGATTATCTGGATCCGGCACAGTCTGGTTTCAGACCGGGACATGGTACCGAGACGGTCTTGGTCGCCTTAGTGGATGATCTGCGCCGGGAGCTAGACAGTGTGTCCCTGTTGGTGCTCCTGGACCTCTCAGCGGCCTTCGATACCGTCGACCACGGTATCCTTCTGGGGCGCCTTGCGGAAATGGGTCTTGGGGGCATTGCTTTGCAGTGTCTCCAGTCATTCCTGGAGGGCCGCACCCAGAAGGTGTTATTGGGGGACTCCTGTTCTACACCACAACCTTTGACTTGTGGGGTTCCACAGGGTTCCATACTGTCCCCCATGCTGTTTAATATCTACATGAAGCCGCTGGGTGAGATCATCCGGAGTTTCGGGGTGCGGTGTCATCTGTACGCAGATGATGTCCAACTCTGTCACTCCTTCCCACCTGCTACTAAGGAGGCTGTCGAGGTCCTGAACCGGTGCCTGGCCGCTGTAACGGTCTGGATGAGGGCGAACAAACTGAAATTAAATCCAGACAAGACAGAGGTACTCCTGGTCAGTCGCAAGGCCGAACGGGGTATAGGGTTACAGCCTGTGCTGGATGGGGTCGCACTCCCCTTGAAGGCGCAGGTTCGCAGCTTGGGTGTGACCCTGGACTCATCATTGAGCCTGGATCCCCAGGTTTCAGCGGTGACCAGGGGAGCATTTGCACAGCTCAGGCTCGTGCGCCAGCTGCGCCCGTATCTCGGGAAGTCTGACTTGGCCACGGTGGTACACGCTCTGGTCACATCCCGCCTTGACTACTGCAACGCTCTCTACGTGGGGCTGCCCTTGAAGACGGCCCGGAAGCTTCAGCTGGTTCAGCACGCGGCAGCCATGTTACTAACTGCAGCGGGTGGCAGGGAGCATACAACGCCCTTGTTGTCCCAGCTCCATTGGCTGCCAATTTGCTACCGGACCCAATTTAAGGTGCTGGTTTTGGCCTACAAAGCCCTAAACGGTTCCGGCCCAAAATACCTTTCGGACCGCATCTTGGCCTACGAGCCCACGAGGACCTTGAGATCGTCTGGGGAGGCCCTTCTCTCGATCCCGCCTGCCTCACAGGCACGTCTGGCGGGGACGAGGGAGAGGGCCTTCTCGGTGGTGGCCCCCCGGCTGTGGAACACTCTCCCTGCAGACATCAGACAGGCACCCTCCCTCATGTCCTTCCGAAAAAGCCTCAAGACATGGCTGTTCGAGAAGGCATTTAATTAAGTGCTATAACAATGTAGTAAGATGACTGGAATGGAACAAGGAATATGAGATTGGTTATGATTCCACTATGAGACGAAGCGGATTTTTAGTGTAGTTTTGTAATTGTTATGTAGTTTATATGTTGTTGTAATTTGCCTCTTTGTAAATTGTCTTTTATATGTGTGTACACTGCCATGAGTCGCCCTAAAGGGCTGAGAATGGCGGTTAATAAATGCATCAAATAAATAAATAAATAAATAAATAAATAAATAAGGCACCTTAACACAACTTTGAACCGCATTAACAAAAGTTACTGGGTACCCTGAAGCTTTATCAAAACTCCAGAGTTACCATCAATTTCTCAGGAAGCAGCTGTGGATGACAAAGGGACAGGGGATGTCACCTACCTTGCCCCCCTCGATCTGCCATTTGTGATGCCCACTGAGCACAAAATTGGCACTGGCACAGCTCAGCACTGGGAGTGATGATATCTAAAGTGTGGAGGCAATTAGAGAAAGGAAGGGGGAGATGGGATAGCCATTACTCTTCCCTTTCCTCCTTTGTTGATTTGTAACTTTAGATATTATCCCTCTAAGCACTAAGCTGTTTCTAGCACCATTTTGATGTCCTGTAGGTACAGCAAAAGGCAGGTCAAAGGGGACTAGATAATTATCCCAGCCAAATGGAACCAAACTGGTTCTTATGTTGCTTCACCTTGCAGCCACCAGGGTGATTTAGGTGTGCAGTCTCCAGCTCCTAAGCCAACTTAGAAGTGTGTATAACTTCTGGTGATGCTGATCAGGAGTATCTTCCCCCCTCCCCCTGCCTGCGGATCACCATCATCTTTTCTGCCTTGTCAAGATGCACCCTAAATAATGGCGCTTGTGGAGTTAGTGGCCTGCTAAACTTTCAGCCAGCATTTGTCTCAAAACATTGATCAGAAACTGTAAAATAAATGCCTCAAGGTTTTTGTATTGATCCTAACAAGGCAGCAGACACTTCCGTTTTCAAATGTCAACACAATTGAATCTAAGAAGCAAATAATTGCTCCAAAACTGAACATTTATTAAGAGAGACGGTATTCAGAAATATCTAGGGGGGAAAGAGAATTAAAACTGAGTCTGGGTGGAATTACAGCCAACTCTGTCATCATATGTTGAACACGAGGAGCAGAAAATGTTTGTAACAGTTGAATGCTAAGAACTGGGACCAGCTGTGAAGAATCATAGCCAAGGATAGTCTTTTCTATTGACAGATATTGGCTCGCTAGTTTAAGTGCTTGCTGCTTGAAAATGTAAAGCTCATGATTGCATGGTTATTGGTAGAGGGGATGGGACAGTCTTTCGTGTACTCGTGCCATTCTAAAGTGTTTTTCTAAAAACAATTAATCTCATTAGTATTTTATATAAATTTTGTATTAATACATGAAATATTATGTATTTGGTGGTAAAAGTATTATAGAATGTGCATTTCAGAAGTTTTTTAGCCACAATAACTCTGCAAAATTCCAAAAAGTGTAAAATCAGAAAAGTAGCAGCATTCTGATCTTGTCTTTAAGTTTGAGTGAAACAAGTCATGTCAGGCTCCATCTGTCATGCAAATCCAATAATATTGTGTAAGAGATCTGTAATTCTCCATCTCTAATCTCATGACAATTGCTAGCATTCTTTTAAAGAAAGGCTTTCTGCCTGGTAATTTATTTCCTTTTTGCATACGTTTTGGTCTTCCTCCTCTTTTTTTTTTCTTTTTTTTTTGCTCCTCCAACATTTCCCTGAATATTACCATTCTTATCAAGTTCTCAAAGTGTGTGGAAAGTATGATGCTGTGAAGAGCTCCAAACTAAATTTTACCCATTTTAACCATACCTGTAGAACAATGTTTAAAGATTGTTCCATAAGTTTCATTTAAACAGACTCCGTTCACATGAGAAATTACTACATACAAATGGCTTTTTTTTGCAGTTCACTTCCTATTTGACTTAGATTTTTTGAACATCTATATAAAAAGGGTTAGAGAGGGTTAGTAAGAGAAATCATATTCCATAAATTAACTTATTTTATCTCCAGTTACAGGATGTCCTCAGAGATATATGCTTTGGTAATCATACTTGCACATTGCTCATTGGAAGGAAATCATTACACAATGCATAGACAATGCATTCTATGCACAAGACTTGTAGTTGAAGATAATTGTGTGCTATAATAAACAGACATGTTTCACAACTAGAGGAAACATCATTCTAAAATGTTTTAAACATACTGTCAAGTCAAGGGCTTCTTAAACCTTTTAGATTTGTGACCCATTGTGAAAAGAATTTTTTAAACAACCTCAGATATCTTGGTGTATAAAATAGATATACAAATGAAACATTTACTGATAATAAAGAATTTTTTAAAAAAATGATTTGGTATACAGTACATATAATGTTGCCATTTATTAAATATGAAAGCATATTTGCATATCTATGAGATCGGTGGGCTTCTTTATTTTTACATAAAGAATTACATTTTGGATAAATATTTGATACTGCAGGAGGTGGGACATTTTAGATATTTTTCATGTCATGCTAGTATGCTTGGTTTGCAGCCTGAAGTTGCAGAATAGACTCTGTTGGATCTCCTTTTTTCCTGGAATGGGGGGCCACAATGGGGGGATCCATACCTCCAACTTTAAAGATCCCAGGTAACAGAGTGGGTGTTGAGCCTGAAATGGATCCATACTCACTCCCTTCCTGTGCTCATCATAGTCTGTTCACATGCAAGCATATAATGTATGTTCTTTCCTCCAAAACAAGTAGCTGGTATTAATCCTTTCATCCCTTTACAAGTTGCAGACAAATTATTCTTGAAATTTTAATGGCAGATAATTGACATATTTTATTTCATTTGAGCATGGTTTGTGAAGCCAACTTAGTTTTTTAGAATCAAAATTTGAAGGGAAGTACTTAACTGATCAGATAGCTATGAAGCAAAATCAACATTTGCAAGGCTTTGTAAACAAGGCAGGCTGGTTTTCATTTTTTATGAAGCACAACTGAAGCATTTGCTGCACATTGTTGCTAACAAATTAATGTAAATGTCACGGTAGCAAGCTACACAAAATTTCATCAGTTGTGGAACCCAAATAGGGTCATAATCCACAGTTTTATTTATTTTATTTACAGTATTTATATTCTTCACTTCTCACCCCAAAGGGACTCAGGGCGGATCACAATAAACATATACACGACAAACATTCAATGCCATTTTTGACATACAAGACATACAGACGCCATTCAGGCGATCTTCTACCAGATCCAGGAGGTTGCCCGATTCGGCCACAGGGGGAGCTGTTGCTTCAGCCACTATGACACTGAGCCTTTTGATCGTAGTATTTCCTCCTTGCTCTCCGACATTTTTATGGTGTCATAAATTAGCCTCCCTTTTAATTAGCTTTAAGCAGTACCTAATTTTTCTACTCACAGCTCACAGCTATTTTCGAACTGCTTAGGTCAACAGGGAGCTGGGCATTTCTCTCTTATTTTAACAGCTATTTTTTAATAGCTATTAACAGTTGGGCACCCTGACTCAGGCTTCAAACTTGCCACCTTTCCAGTGATTTATTGCACCTGATTAACCAGTTGTGCTACCAGCTTTGGTCTAGTCCAAACTTCAGGTAAAATCTGAAGCCACCTTGGATGTCTCAATATATGCATGTGTGATTTAAAAAATCCTTAGTCATGAGGATGTTACTGAAAACAGCTAGCCACTCAAAATGTACCAGGTGAAGGCAGCAGAAACAGAGGTTTATTCAACTGGCCAGATGGATGTCAAAACAGTAATTTCTCAAAGAATTGACATTACTATACAGAAGAGTGCAAGGCATTTTATTCCTTTTGGCAGCCATTCAAAAGATCCACACTCTCCCCTGATTGACTCAGGAATGGTTGAGCTAGGATCCGAGCAGTCATTGGCTGGGGATTTCCTGTAATGTCAGATGTAGTGGGAGTCTCCCTTGTGGCCGGAAAATGGAGAGCTACTATTTGTCCATTTGAAGCTGGAGCCATTTTGGAAATCCTCCCAGGAGAAAAAAGGCAAGAGCTGGGAAATGGTCTGAGGCAATGTAAATAATCTAGAATGTGATTATGAGAGTTTTTAATAGGTGCCAGCCTCAGAGACAAAGACAATGCCTATGTAAATATAATAACTGAATAGAAAATATATAACATAATACAGATTTCATTGAGGTGAACCTCCTATCAAACACCTGAACGGCTTTCTGGGAACATGACCTTAATTACCTCTCTAAAGAGTATTTCCTGTTGTGTGCCTCTGACTTCCCGAGGAGATTACCTCTCATCTGGATATCAGGCTGGCTTCCTGGATGTTCTACCCCGCAACAGTTTCACAAGGACATATATTACATAGTTCAAGTTTCTTTGGGTGCCCAGGAACATTTCCATGGTTGCACACCAGTTCTTGCACATACATATGTGAGTCCTCTCCCCCTTTGTTCATTTATTAACAATACAGCATAAACCTAAATCCAGAAACATGAGAGGTTCCAAAGCATTTGTCAAGGCAAACCTCTACAAAGAAGAATGGTGGAGTTATTGTCTTTTGGGGTGGGCATTGCCTCTGGCCTCATGAAATTTCCTCCTTCCTTCTGAGAAGCTGTCCAAACTAAACTTTAATTTCCAGTGAACTTCCATCCATCTTCCATCCATCTGCCGTTTTCTTCAAATAAAATTTGAAGAAAACGGCACTCTCTAACTTGACGCCTTCCAAAAGTCATGGGCAAATGCCCCCATAATCCCCAAGTCACATGGCCAGTGACCATATGCTTTGTTTTGGTTCAGTGCATGAATCGTTTTTAAGAAAGGAAAAAGAATAATAAAAGATATGTGCAAGGGTTCTTCTTCAGTAACAGATTGGGAAAAAATAGTTATTTCAATACAGTCGTGTATGGTTTTCTTCTTGAGACAACAGTAGCAGAGAAAAGAGGGAAAGAGGGAGAGTAGTCTGAGGAAGCAGGTAATGGGCTTTGTCTAGCCTGAGGGGATTACCCTTCCAAACCAGTTTTTCAGTTTGTCTTTTTAGCTTGGCAAATGATTAATCCTCCCAGCACTGGAGTGTTGTGTAGTTTCTGGGCTGTATGGTCATATTCTGGCAGCATTTTCTCCTAGTGTTTCACCTGCATCTGTGGCTGGCATCTTCAAAGGATCTGATGGTGGTCAAGCAAAGCAAGTGGAGTATATATACCTGTAGAATGTCCAGGGTGGGAGAAAGCACCAATGTCTCTTTCAGTAACTGTTCTGCCCCCTCAAACTGTTTGCATGGAGGTGTCCTGATCTTACTGGAAACAAAGTTGATATGCTCAGAGAAACAGTTGATAAAGACTTTAATAAAACAATAACAAGGTTCAGATCCCAACTCTTCCCAAGCTAACTGGCAGAAGTCTCTTAAAATGTTGGGGATTTGCTCTAACAGTGATCTTTGCCTACTTGTCTGCTGTCATTTCATCTTTGTTCTTTTATCAAAGCCACTTTGCTTACAGAACCAACTGTTCAACTGTTTAATTGTTCAACTTTTATTGATCAACCATTGCCTACCAACTTTGACGTGGAATATTTTTAGCATCTTCTTCACTCCTCTGACACCTCCTGGTCTAATGGCTGACTTCCAGAGATGCAGTTGAATCTAGTTGAACATCTCCGTCCCTGGAGAAGATTCTGAAAGGGGTGGGGGAAGAGAATATCTTAAAGGGAAGAAGAGGCTTACTCTCAATTCTCCCCATAATGGCTATTCACAGTATGCAGGCTAACCTTTCCTAACTAAGGAGGAAAACAGAAGAGGTTTCTGTGGGGGCACGACAGTAACAGTAACTCATAATATTTTGTACTTTGTGATTGTATATTGAAAAGGGGACAAACAGCCATGAGCCAGTATGATATAGCGGCGTGAATGATGAACTGGTTCCCAACCTTTGGTTCTCCAAGTGCTTTGGACTTCAACTTCCAGAAATCCCAGCCATTTTACCTGCTGTTGGGAATTGTGGGAGTTGAAGTCTAAAAACACTTGGAGGAGCAGGGGTTGGGAACCACAGGACTAGACCAGGGGTCCTCAAACTTTTTAAACAGAGGGCCAGGTCACAGTCCATCAAACTGTTGGAGGGCCGGATTATAATTTGAAAAAAAAACATGAATGAATTCCTGTGCACACTGCACATATTTTATTTGTAGTGCAAATAACACTTTAAAACAATGCAATAATTAAAATGAAGAACAATTTTAACAAATATAAACTTATTAGTATTTCAACGGGAAGTGTGGGCCTGCTTTTGGCTGATGAGATAGGATTGTTGTTGTTGTTGTTGTTGTTGTTGTTGTGTGCTTTCAAGTCATTTCAGACTTAGGTTGACCCTGAGCGAGGGCCGGGTAAATGACCTTGGAGGGCTGCATCCAGCCCTTGGGCCTTAGTTTGAGGACCCCTGGACTAGACAGACATAAATCAGAATAGAATAACTGTATTGTCATTGTACTGTTTCACAACAAAATTAAATACTTTCCCCAGCACACATCACAAAAACAACACACCCTCCAACCACCACCGCACAGCTCCCAATATCACCACATCAATGAGAAACTATTCAATATAGTTACAGCTGTATGATAACAATTATCTCTCAGTCTGTTTGTCCTCATCTTTGTCATCCTGTACCATCTGCCAGATGGCAATAATTTTAAAAAGGAATATGCTGGGTGAAATGGATCCTTAAGAATGTTCTGAGCTTTCGCAAGGCTGCAGGACTTATAAAATTCTTCTAGAGAGAGGAGAAGGCAACCAATAATTCTCTGTGCAGAAGTGGTGACTCTTTGGAGTGCCTTCCTATCTGCCACTGTGCAGTTACCAAACCATGCACAGGTGCAATAGGTCAGGACACTGGGAGACCATAATACAATAGGACATTGGGAAACATAGTTGAAATCCCTGGTCAGCCATAAAAACCCACTAGATGAGCCTAGGCAAGTTATACTCTCTCAGCCAGAGATGAATGTAAGAGCAAACCTCCTCAGAAAGCCCCATGATAGGGTCACCTTAGGGACTACATAAATAAAAAATGACTTGAAAGCACACAAAGAATAACAACAAATTGAAAAAGTTATAAGCAGAGGTCAAAATGAGGTGATTGTCCCAGAAACAAGTTTTTTTAGACCTCACATCAAGTCCTGCTTCATTCCCAGTGTCTAGAATTGCAAAGAATTAGTCGGTGAAAATAATTTACATCCTGAACTCTTATATATCCTGCATTTGTATTAACTTGGTAACTTAGAATCATAGAGTTGGAAGAGACCACAAGAGACATATGATCCAACCTTCTGTCATGCCGGAAAACACAATCAATGTACTCCTGACAGATGGCTATCCAGCTCCTGTTTAAGAGCATCCAGAAAAGGAGAACCCATCACCCTCTGAGTCACCATATTCTACTCTTTGCCTTTTGTACTGTGGGGTAATAAACTAAAATTATAAAAAAGGGAGGGAGGGAGGAAAAAGTTGAGAGCAGCAGGGACAGTGAATAGGAACAGCCCATGGTCTTCTGCTGCATTTGGAGGAAATTTACACTGCCTTGGAAGTATTCTCATATTAAGTAAATTTTCAAAGTTGTGGCTATTACTATGCATTAATCTACACTATTTGACCCCTCCCCCCCCCCCCTTTTAATTGCCATTTCTTATTGCTGTCTGATTCTGGGATTATAGCTTGTTTAAGAATTAGCACTTTTTGACAGGGAAGGCTAAAGACCTTGTAGAATGACAACTCCCATGGTTCCAAAGCAGATAGTGTCAAACTTCATTAATTCTACAGTGTAGATGCACCATAAGAGGCCCGAGACTGGCTTGCCCTACTTTCCTTGCACTGTCCTAGCCAGGAGGCCTCCTCAGCTCCTCACAAGTCCAACAGGACCAAGGGGAAATAACTTTTAAATCTCTTAAATCTATCGGGGAATACTTACTCTTCACACTGCATATCCCCAGAACTGATCCCCTCTTTCTCTGCCCTGTATGTGGGGGTAATGCCAGGGTGGATGTTTTAGAGAAAGTAATTTATTGCTTTTGGACCTCTTTCTCTCCCCTATCCCTCCCCTTAGCAACTTCTGCAGCTTCAGACTCCTTTTAATTCCATGCCCTCACAGCCTTGCAAGCTTGTTATCCTACATGTACCTTCTCCACTTGAGAATCTCTATCATAATATTTGCTCCTTTGCTAACCCCAGTGCAATTACTGTATATATCTTTGTTGCTGTAGATTCAATAAAATTCCACTTTAAGAGAGTCTTGTGTGATTGTTGTTATTTTGTGTGTATGTCCAATTTATCTAATGTCCCCAGTGGTGTAATTGGTTAAACCCTTGTACCAGCAGGACTGCTGACCGAGAGATCAATGGTTCGAATCTGGGGGTGGGGTGAGCTCCCATCTGTCAGCTCCAGCTTCCCATGCAGGGACATGAGAGAAGCCTCCCACAGGATGACAAAACATCTGAGTGTCCCTGGACAATGTCCTTGCAGACAGCCAATTCTCTCACACCAGAAGCGACTTGTAGTTTCTCAAATTGCTCCTGACACAATGACTCCTGACACCTTGCTCCTGACACCTTGACTCAGCCTGGAGGCGACTCAAGGTGGTTCACAGCCGGCAACAGTTTGACCCCTCAACAATTATAAAACAATTAAAACATTCATAAAATACTATTAAAACATTTAACATATAATATAAAACCATTTTTGTCTTTGGTATTCTTCCTGAATCCCCGTTATGAGAGAAAGGCAGCCCACATATTAAATACTTAAATCTATGGAGTGCCTAGATTAACATTTCCCATAGGTCAATGCCTTTTTTAAGGAAAAAAAATCCAAGATGCCTCCCACCTCAATACAAAATAATCTTTTTGTTGTTGATTCAATAGAAAGGCAAAATAAATCATTAGTATCTATAACATTTCAGACCAAGATATATTCAGGCTGGTGTTTTAAGATGAGAATCCATATACTGGATATATATTCTGCCTGGTGCTGTCTTCCATGGTCTCAACTTTTTGGGGCTCATATGTCATCTGCTTTTAGTTATTACCCACTTCTGTATTACATTGAAATCCTAAAGGGATAAACCTGAACATAACCATGGTGCCTGCATGCCATAATTACTATCAGATAAAATGCATAAGACTGTGCTTGCTCCTATAAGCAACCTGCTGTGTCCACAAATTTGCTATGCTTCAGTTTGCTAAAACCGTACAGAAACTCAATTAATAGGGGAAATTGCTTTGCTTAATGGTACCCAAGATGCATCCAATTATTTTTTTTCTTGATATCCTTTTGGGGAGGGAGAGGGTCATGCACTGACCTACAAAGACAAGGCCAATATCCATGTAATGACACTGTAACATGAAACCAGAGCTCCCTTGGTGAATCCCAGCAAGGAGCAAGTAAGCTTATCATCAGCTGCAATGGCCTCCATTTTCCAAATGGCCTCTCTGCTAATTGAATATTGAAATTTTGTCTGGTCAGTGCTTTGATTTTCTAAGGGGCCTCATCTCTTTATATACATCAGATGGGAAGTTTACCAACGTTTTTGTATTGCTCCTAAATAAATAGGAAATAATTCTAAGTAAACATTATTATAATCATGGCTTTCGCTTTAAAGGCATTGCTGAAAATGGAAAGCCCTGAAGGTCAACATTGTGAAGACTAGAAGACTAGTTAACCATGGCAAGTGGCCATAATGTTATTGAGCACGAGAGAGACACCCCCCCCCCCCGCAAAAAAAAACACATTACATTGATTGATGTCATGCTGCAGCGAGGCATTCCATGGGTTAATTCAGCTGGGATCTGCAATCTAATGAATTTCAAGAATGAAGGATATCCAGCAGCAGCTACCATCGCCCAGGAAGCTCAGTGACCCCCAACTCTATTGTCTGTAACCCTAAATAAAAGGGTTGTCTCATCTGATTGCCTCCCAGGTCTTTCTTTTGACTACTGTGTTTCTCTCTTCAGCCACTTCTGCCAGACAACCCGGGCAACTGTCCCCTTGCAGCCCCCGGGAAGGGACCCACTCAAAGGCCCTTCCTTCACACTAGTGTTCCCAACGTGTTTCTTCACTCCACACCTCCCCTGTGGTCCAGAAGGCCTGGGAATATCACATTTTCCCACGGTCTGCATTCTCCATTAATATCCATTGAGGCTTGTCCTCAGATAAACTCACCCTTGACCCAGTTCCCAGGCCCACCATTACAGTAAATACTGAAACTCGCTGTTTTCTCACCTTCTACTGGTTATTTCCTCCCCATATTTTGCCAATTGGTCTAGGGGGGCTCATACATATACCCCACCACCACCCATTCCTGAATCCCACTCCTCTTTCTACCCCCTCCCAACCAAGCTATGTATCCTATAGCCTTATCCTTCTCTCAAGTCCAGAGTCCCACACTATGTCTCTGCCCCCATTTCCTCAGACCCTTTGTGTATGATCCCCTCCTCTGGGGGTCTCAACATGCTTCAGGAAGCCTTTATCTGTCTGTTAGTCTCTCCTGCCCCTTTTTTGCCCCTCTCTATCCCTTTCTTCCCCATAATGGCACCCAAGGGAGATAGGAGCCACTCTGGGAGACCATGGGTTCGAGTCTCCAGTATATGGGATCCGTTGCAATCCATTGGGTCCCATTCATATGTGTACATGTTTAATCTTATGCTTATATCTTTATGTAAAATACTGATGATGCCAGCCACCAATGGTGACCTTTTCCTGCCCTGGGAAGGCACTCCTTCCTAGGCTTCATTTGCATTAATCAAGGACTGTTTCTCTGAAGGGTTAGTCATGTCCCATTTCCAAAAAAACAATACCATTCCCCTTTGTCATATACCCAGCCATTGACTCATCTATGGACAAAATTTCTCTGTCAGACATCATCAGGGCTCAGCTAATCATGGTGGAGATGGTACAGCTGGGCGGGAGTGGGAAATTTGAATATGTTCTGTATAAAAATGTCTGTTTTGCACTGGATCTCAGTTTATCTTTCACATATTACCACTTTGCTGACATCACTTTCAGCTGATTGAATAAACTACCTCGGTGGCATCATCTTCAACTTCGTGACATTTATTTCAAAACTTTGGCTTCCTCGCTCACCAAGTGCATGGACTTACACAGGCTGGGCTCGGTATCCGCGGCTCAGGTTCCAGTATCCGTGGTCTGGGTCTCACCATCCACAGCCATTTAAAATTGCTCCATGTCAATATAATCTCCATCTTTCAGCATAGCTTTCTTTTGTCAGATAGTCCAAGGCTCCATCAGAACTTTAGAATGATCAGAGATTTAGGACCTCATCAGATCAGCAAGAGAAGACTCTTCTCGCCGCTTCTCTCCTCTACCAGCACAGAGTCCCCCAGAGCCCATCATATGATGTAGAGCTACTTCTGGTGGGACTCCGTGGGGCTCTGTGCTGGCAGCATTGCAGCAGTGGAGCCCAGAGGAGTCAGGTGTATAACAAGGCAACTCAAGCTGAAGAGGAAGCAGGGACAAATGGGGAAACATCATGGGAAAGCAAAAGATAGACCCCAACAGTAGAGAACAGAGTATGACAGTTCCTTCCGCTGCTCCAATGATTTTCCCCACTGTCCCCCACTTTATCCCTACACATCCAATACGATCCTTAGATCAAAAGGAGCAGTATTGTGTGTTAGATTTTTGAAACACATATACTCACCATGATAGTCCCTCAAGGGAGAACAAAATACACACAATTTCTCAACAAACCAATTCCACCAGTTTTCATCTCTACCAGTGCTTTTATAATGCTAATAGTTGTAATAGCTGATTGAAAGCCATATAATCCCCAAACACATTCATTCACAACAAGAGTAGCTTACAATAGTATACTGTCACCATACTCTCCAAAATTTCAGAGATAAAAAAACAGGACAAACATAGCCTAGTAACTTCAAAGTGTGATAAAGATGACAAAAGTTTTTAGTGAAGAAGAGAAAACAAATTAGGAATGGCTGCATTAGTTTGATTTTGCCTGAATCTACTGGGAAGATCAAGATTCTGCCCCCTCCTCTCCCCACTGCTGAGTTAATTGAGCACAAACTACTTTTGCACGTTGAATTCAGTTTGCAGCAATTGAAGAAAGCAAAGGACAAAATGAGAAAGGGAGAGAAGGCAAGAGCTACACAATAATAATAATAATAATAATAATAATAATAATAATAATAGAAACAAATGATAGAAGAAGAGAAACGTGCACTGGCAGATTATGGGGAAGGCAGTCAAGAACCAACATTGAGGGAAGTCAATAGTAGAAAGCTGCTTAAAATGCAAAAGACAAAGAGTGAATACCGTAAAAACACAATCCAGAGCAGAAGAGAAAACTGGTGAAAGAAGGCTCTCCATGGATAGTTCCTGGCAAAAATTGGGAGCCAAATTGACAAAGAAAAAACATGGCTGTGGCTCACAAATGGAACTCTGAAAAAGGAGACGGAGGGCCTGATTCTGGCAATCCTAGAACAAGCCATTAGAACAAATGCCATCAAAACAGACCTGGCTTTACGAACAAGCGTTTGGCTAAGCAATGCAATCTAATTAAGGAAGACGGTAAATGGAACATAGGAACGGCACAACGACTATGAGAACGGATCTGATTTCAATTGAGGCGTTATATATGTTGTTTGTTGATTTGTCCTGTCTGATTGTTAATTGTTGTGGATCGACGTCGTCGATCCTGTTGTTGTATTGTTGTGTTTTAATTGCACTGTAAACCGCATTGAGTCGCCTGTTAAGGGCTGAAAAATGCGGTATAAAAATGAAGCAAATAAATAAATAAATAAAATGAGAATTGAAAAGTCGACAACAGATGTAGACTCTTCAAGGAAGCAGATGAAACAATAGACCACATCCACGGCTGCTGCAAGAAGATTGCGCAGACAGACTACAAGCAGAGGCATAACACCATTGCTCAGTTGATTCATTGGTACTTGTGCCACAAATACCATCTGCCTACGACAAAGAATTGGTGGGATCACAAGCCAGAAAAAGTTACAGAGAATGAACATGTCAAGCTACTCTGGGACTTCCGAATTCAGATAGAGTTTTGGAGCACAATACTCCTGATCTCACAATCATGTTAAAAAAAAAGATATGGATTGTCGATGTTGCAATCCCAGGTGACAGCAGGATTGAATAGAAACAACTGGAAAAGGTGACACAATATGAGGATTTAAAGATCAAACTGCAAAGACTCTGACACAAGCCAGTCAAGGTGGTCCCAGTGGTGATCGGCACACTGGGTGCAGTGCCTAAAGACCTTGGTCTGCACTTAAACACAATCAGCGCTGACAAAATTACTATCTGCCAACTGCAGAAGGCCATCTTACTGGGATCTGCATGCATCATTCACCAATACATCACACAGTCCTACAACAGCCAGCAGAGTGATCTTGTCCGCTGTGGACTCATCTTGTTGTGTTTCAAATAATAATAATAATAATAATAATAATAATAATAATAATAATAACAACAACAATAATGCTGTGTACTAATCTTGTTGAGTTTCAAATAATAAAGCAGTTGAAAAAAATGGAATGAGAGGATTAACTGGTATTGTCCCTGCAGTTTCTGAGATATATAGGTATAAAAATGAAAGGGTTCCCCACCCAAATGTAATCTTATGTAGATAAAATGGATCCAGTCACCTAAACTGAAACCTCTAAGCCAAGAATCCTAATCTAAATTGATCCAAAGAAGCTGCCACTATGTGTACTAGACTAAAACTTCTATCTGATATCTATCACAGAGAAGTATCATATTTGTATCTGTTGGCTCACAGTTTTTTTCTTTCTTGGAAATTCACCGATGCCTTGCAGACCAGCTCACAGACCAGCAGTTTGAGCAGCACTGCCTCATATCATCCCAGAGCTGGCACACACCTTCTGTCAGTGCCATTTTACACACAGCACGCATGGTCCTTGTACCAATTTTCAGCAGCTGGAGCTGCCCTGATGATGTTGAATGTGGTTAATAAAGTGGCAGTCATGAGGTACTGAGTAATTTGCCCAAGGCATTTAGCAATAATTTGCTTGTTCTATAACCTAATAACCATTTTAGCCCCAAGGTACAATAAAACAGAAGTGCTAATTCAGTAGTGTTAGAGAAAGAGTAATTATACTGAGGAGGACGCATCCTCCTCTGAGCTTAGTCACTTGTGACCTATTCTGAAGGTGCTAGGGAAAAGCCAAGTGCTCTCCAACACTGAATTATTCATGGCTCTATCTGCTCTGACGAGCTGCTGACAAAAGCTTCCTTCATACTTCCACTTGCAGCAGGTTTAGGCTATGGGCTCCTTGGAATGTTTCAAGAGGAGAGAAGTGTTCAGCTTATGAGTGCTCCAGTATTTTTTCATGTTCTGTCCATTTGATTTTTATTGAAGGGAAACATTGGCTATAAGGGGAAGAAAGGACCAGAGCAGTTTCGGATGAGTCTTTTATCACTCTACCTCATTCACTGAATTATGTAAAGATTTCGCATCCTGTCTTCCTTCATTTGTAATCTCCCCTTGATTTGTTTGTCCATTCCTTTTTCTATCATTTTCCTACTGCTGCCTAAAGGTAGAAGATCCTGTCTGATTTTGAAGGCCAGGTAGTTAGACGAGAGAGCACCAATGAATACCAGGTGCTATATATTTCAGGGGAGGGCAATGGCAAAACCATCTGTGAATATTTCTTTTCTAAGAAAAAGTGAATGAAATTAATAAGGTCACCATAACTCAACAGGCAACTTGAAGGCACGTGTACACATATAGGGAGAAAGTGTTCAAGGGAGGAAAAAATGGAATGGCTACATGGTGCCTTGTAATTGCTAGCATGTTAACATGTTCATCAATAAGAGACCTAAACCTATATTTTGTTAAGAAAAGCCCATCGGCTGGTGGGTGGGGGGTTGACAAACCCACAGAGAACTGATTTGTCTGCTGCGGATTTTCCTGACTCTTCCAGAGTTCTGTTGACTAATTTGGGTGTTCAGAGTATTTTTTTTTCCATAGGCTGCAATGGCCACTGAAAAACATATGAGCCTGTCCAAAATTTGAGATCTTTGAAGACCCAGTTGCATGTCCCGAAACCTTGTAAAGCTAGATTAGTGTGTATATATGACATGGCTTATAGTGTTGTTCAGCATGGTCTTTGGTCCTTGAAATTGTTCTGGCTGTTTTCAATGTTTGGTTAAAATTATTTTTAAGAAGTACTTTTAGTTTGTTGTTATTGTTTTTTTAAAATTAGACATGTGCGGTATTACATGTCTTTATGCATCATTCATCACTTCAGGGCTCCCAGCAAGCTGTCTAACAAGATATAAATGTAAAGAAGGAAGGAATTTAATAAATATTTCTTAAAGTATCTAAATAATAGAAATAGTATAAAAATAAGAAAGTGCATCTTTCAAATATAGAACAGTAAGTAATCATCCATCATTCAAAACATTTAAAAATGAAATTTCATAGTAAAATTCTCAGACTGGAGACCACAATACCTAAAGTTATGGATCTTTTATAGGCATTTAAAACACACCATAATGGTTTCTCCCTAATAACAGAACATGAGTGTGTGTGTGTGTGTGTGTGTGTGTGTGTGTATCCTATTAAATTGAATAAATGCATTCTTGGGCTTTACTTCTTTAACAGAAACTTTGGTACCAGTGATAGAGATAACACAGAAAGAGTAGAGATAGGTTCCTATACCACAAAAAGGGTATAGGAACCTGGTGGCGTAATGGGTTAAACTGCTGAACTTGTTGATCGAAAGGTCGCAGGTTCGAATCTGGGCAACAGCGTGACCTCCCGCTGTCAGCTTCTGCCAACCTAGCAGTTTGAAAACATGCAAATGTGAGTAGATCAATAGGTACTGCTCCAGCAGGAAGGTAAATGAGCTCCATGCAGTTATGCTGGCCACATGACCTTGGAGGTGTCTACAGACAATGCTGCCTTCAGCTTAGAAATGGAGATGAGCACCAATCGGACACGACTGGACTTAATGTCAGGGAAAAACCTTTACCTTTAATTTACCTACCACAAAAGGTGTCATGCATAAGTAAGCAAAAATATTTTAAGCTTCTAGAGACCAATTTTTTCCCAATGGCATCCACCTTTCTTACAATTTTCATTTTGGTAGTGAAACATATAGATCTGTGCTTTTTTGATATGCTAGGGGAGCATGTGGGGCACGCTAATTTTCTTTCCACCTTTTCTTTCTGTTTTGCCTTTAACTGATGCTCAGTAAGTTATTCTGGACACCGCACTTTAAAATGTGTGAGCTCCCCCTTTTAAAGGGTTGTCTGGATGCACCCTGTGCCTGAATCACAGATGAAGTTCAGTAATTTTACAACCTAATATTTCCCTTCCTCTTTAAATAGCTGTGTATATTAATTACTAGCTTGGGGACCCGGCGCTGCTCGGGTTATTTGAGAAAGGAATTGTGTCTCAAGGTTGGTATTTATCAGTTATTTATATGGCTCGTAGTGGTCTCAGGAAGTTGGTGAAGGTACTGCAAGTCCCATCATCTGTGGTCCATCCTCCTCCAAACTGCACCAGGATGGAGAGTGGGTCATGGGGGCTCTGTGTGCCAAGTTTGGTCTTGATCGGTGATTAGATGAGGTTGCAGCAGTCTTGGGAAGTGAGTTCAGGTACTTGAAGTCCCATTATCCATAGTCTGTTCTCCCCCAAACCTCACCAGAATGTTGAGTTGGCCATGGGGGCTCTCTGTGCCGAGTTTGGTGTTTATTGGTATTTGAATGAGTGTCGCTGGGGTTTCAGGAAGTGAGTGAAGGTACTGCAAGTCCCATCAACCATCGTCTGTCCTCCTCCAAACAGCACCAGGATGTAGAGTGGGTCATGGGGGCTCTGTGTGCCAAGTTTGGTCTTGATCAGTCATTGGCAAGGGTCTTAAGTAGAATACCATTCTCTCTTCGTTCAAGCTTTATTGCATTGCTCACTGACTTCGGAGAGAAATGGTGGAAATTTCAATGTGATTCCCTTTCAAGTAACTGCAAGAAACTTGCACTGCCCCCTATATCACCCCTATTATATCTCCAGGCTCATTACAGGATTATAATGACATTTTTGTGATAATAGTCTCATTTTTTTCTAATTTTGGGTGGTCAGTGAGTGTGGCTTAAGTGCTTATTAGTAAACAAAGAGAAGAGGAAAGGGTGGAAACTTAATCTGGTTTCATTTCATTTAGAGATCTGTTTTCTCTATGGGTAAAATCCATTGTCATATTACCCCTCTGACTTATCAGAGAAACCAAGAATTTTGGTAATTGCCCCTCTACATCTTTTTCCAGTGTCCTGAGTCCCTCTCATTCTCCCTCTTTCTCAGGCATAGGCTGACAGGGAAATGTAAAAGAGTCTAACCATTAAAATGGCATTTATTTCATTATTCTGTCTATTCCTATTGCTAGAGCAAACTTGATTAATCACTGGTAGAGTAATCGTTGCTTTAGCTGCTTGCTTTCATCTACCAGCAATTAATCAAGTCTACCCCAAATCTGGAAATTCTCCCCCTCCTCACACACACAAGGGGGAAATTCCTTTTAAAATGTAAGACTGTTTTCAATTTATATTTCGGAGGTGGATGGATCTCTCTGTGCGAAAGTATGTATCTGCCAAATGGAAAAGCTAATTCTGTAGTGTTAGAGAAAGAATAATTTTATTGAGGAAAATGCATCCTCTGAGCTTAGTCACTATCTATTGTGAAGGTGCTAAGAACTGAATATGTTCTCTCTAGAAAACTCTAGCGAGATCCTCCAGTGCTACTCTATGGCAGAAGTTGACTATAAACACATGCTTGAGGACCTAAAAATTCCTAGATAGAAAAGAAGTGGTCCCCGAATTACAAATATTCAACTTACAAATGACTCATAGCTAAAAACAGTGGTTTTATTTATCGTGTCATCAGCAACCAGACATTTGTATTACATTTTTAACCAAAACAAACAAACAGACAGACAAAATACAGAATTTGCAAGCTTGGTAGTTAATTAAATGTCCTTTGACCAGTAGCTGGACACTTTGAGTGCCTCTGGTGTTGCCGCAAGGAGGTCCTCCATTGTGCATGTGGCAGGGCTCAGGTTGCATTGCAGCAGGTGGTCTGTAGTTTGCTCTTCTCCACACTCGCATGTCGTGGATTCCACTTTGTAGCCCCATTTCTCAAGATTGGCTCTGCATCTCGTGGTGCCAGAGCGCAGTCTGTTTAGCACCTTCCAAGTCACCCAGTTTTCTGTGTGCCCAGGGGGGAGTCTCTCATTTGGTATCAACCATTGATTGAGGTTCTGGGTTTGAGACTGCCACTTTTGGACTCTCGCTTGCTGGGGTGTTCCAGCGAGTGTCTCTCTAGATCTTAGAAAACTATTTCTTGATTTAAGTCATTGATGTGCTGGGTGATACCCAAACAAGGGATGGGCTGGAGATGTCTCTGCCTTGGTCCTTTCACTATTGGCTGCTACTTCCCGGCGGATGTCAGGTGGTGCGATACCGGCTAGACAGTGTAATTTCTCCAGTGGTGTAGGGCGCAGACACCCCGTGATAATGCGGCATGTCTCATTAAGAGCCACATTCACTGTTTTAGCGTGGTGAGATGTGTTCCACACTGGGCATGCATACTCAGCAGGAGAGTAGCATAGCACAAGGGCAGATGTCTTCACTGTGTCTGGTTGTGATCCCCAGGTTGTGCCAGTCAGCTTTCGTATGATATTGTTTCTAGCACCCACTTTTTGCTTGATGTTCAGGCAGTGCTTCTTGTAGGTCAGAGCACGGTCTAGAGTGACTCCCAGGTATTTGGGTGTGCTGTAATGCTCCAGTAGGATTCCTTCCCGGGTGATCCTCAGAGCTCGGGATGCTTGTCTGTTCTTAAGGTGAAAGGCACATGTCTGTGTTTTAGATGGATTAGGGATCAGCTGGTTTTCCCTGTAATAGGCAGTAAGAGCACCTAGAGCTTCTGAGAGCTTCTGTTCAACCATCTCAAAGCTCCCTGCTTGAGCAGTAATGGCACGATCATAAGCATAGATGAAGCTCTCTGTCCCTTCTGGCAGTGGCAGGTCATTTGTGTAGATGTTAAACGTGGATGGAGCAAGCATGCTCCCCTGAGGCAGGCCGTTCTTCTGTTTCCGCCATCTGCTTCTCTGGCCCTGAAACTCAACAAAGAAGCTCCTGTTTTTTACCAGGTTTCCTATGAGGCAGCTGAGACGGTAGTCCTTTGTGATATTATACATTTTTCTCAGGAGGAGGCGGTGGTTTATGGTATCATAAGCCACTGACAGGTCTATGAAGACAGCTCCTGTGATCTGCTGCCTTTCAAAGCCATCTTCTATGTGCTGAGTCAGGTTCTGCACTTGCGATGTGCAGCTTTTGCCTTTCCTGAAGCCAGCTTGCTGTGGAATCAGACATGGGTCTATTTTTTCCATAATTCTATGCAAAATAAGTCTCTCCAGAACTTTGTAGAGGTAGCACAGCAGGGAGATTGGTCTGTAGCTTTTTGGATCATTATGGTCTTTGCCTGCAAAAACAGTGGTGAGACAACAAGAAGTGAGGGCCCATCCAGACAGTACCTTTATTGCGATTCCAGGAGAGCAGGGGGGGGGGGAGGGGGACCTACAAGAAGCACTGCCTGAACATCAAGCTAGTCCTGAGAGAACGTCTGGACATCCCAGAAAGCGCACACCTTGAAATCTGGTTTCTGCCTGCTGCTGTTAAAGGCTTCTCCCTAAACTACAAACTCCAGAATTCTGCAGCAGGCAGAAACCAGATTTTAAGTGGATTTTTCTCTCTTGTGTGATGAAGTATTGGTGCAATCATAAAAAACATGGGGAAAGTTATTTAAGCTGCAAAACTTTGTTTTTGCAATTCATCCTGCAGCACATTTTGCTATAGTTTTTTAATTAATCTCTCATAGAGTCTCAACCAATTCAACATAGCTTGTGGCAGCCACAAAAACGAAGTTTCTAGAATATAACAACTATTTTCAAAGTAAGTACTGCACAATTAAACAGAAAATAACACGTTCAAACCAGGATCAGGATTTTTTCCTCAAATTGTTACATAGTGTATTATATAGACTACAGATAATCCTATCAAAATTTCAGAATGCAATGTCATTTGGGATACAATAGTTCAAATATATTTTTCTGTTTCTCTGGAAAATTATTTTCCCCACTTAACCTGATATTGACCGATGAATTCACTTCAACAATTATTTTATGCATACTAGTCGATACTCTTTCTTACTTGATCAGATAAAAGACGAAATGTTCCAAAATTGTAGCAATTTCTTGAGGCGGCCTAGCTATATAACAAATAATTAGCAATATTCCCCAACCCCAAATATTGGAGAAAGGGAAGCTATGGTCGGTGTATTTCTTGTTTACTTTGATGGGAAGTTTAATTAATTCATCCTTCAATATTTTTCTGAATTCTATCAAACTAGCCTTCTTTCAACACCGTACATTTCCCAGCAAACCCTTTCTGTCTAATCCTTTACTCTAATCTGTAGCAGCAAGAGCTGACAAGCCCAGATTTAGCATACTCTTAAAATTTTGTCATGTTGAGAATAAAGTAATATTACATGGGCTTGCTTTAATAGCTGCTACATCTTCCTTGGTACAGTGCCAAATATTTTTAATATACATATATTGAAAGCTTTTCCACTTTTAAATTAGTTGGACTTGCCCTTTTTAACTCAAACTCTTAGATTGTACAGAGCTGCCAGATAATACCATTTCGAACAAAAGAGTGCTATCCTCCCTTCTGTTGGTATCTAGTGAAGTGTTTCAACTGCAAAAGTTTTATTTTCCCCTCTGTATCTCCCTCCAAGACAGGAAGAAATCTTCTATTTATAATTCTACATTTTCTCATTACTGCATGTGGAAATACATTTTAAGAGGAAAAAATAAAGCCCCTGGTAGCACATTCCTCTTGATAATAAGGAATTGATAATAATCAAACTATCAGGGGGAAACCTCTAATTTTAGCATAGCTTGAACAATTACCAATAGCAGCAAATAAAAAGTAACAGAGATAAATGCACATTGTTAAACACATTACCTAATCCATTCAATGTTAGCAACAAGGAAGCATTTGGGTTTCTCAGGGTGTCTTCTCTGGGTTGGATTGACTGGAGGCTTCCACAGACTTATCTACTTTATAGCCCACACTGAATAAAGTCACACCTGATTGTCTACAACATGATATTCAGAGAAACAGATTAATTTATCTTTCTCCGTGTACCAAATTCATGGCACCTAAAGAAATTCATTTTTCCTTTTAATCTTCCTGTGAATTTTTGACCCTCCAGGTCAGAGAATGGTCTTAAACTAACACCAAGTAACCCTCAGTATCTAGAGAGTTTGCATCCACAACCATTCATGGCTTGAAAATATATTTTAATTCCATAAATTAAATCTTGATTTTGCCATTTTATATTGTTATCTAAAACCACTACCCTCCCCCACCTCATTAAAAGGGATCTATAACTAGGCATCTATAATTTGTCAAGGACATCTGGCCAAAATGGTATAAAAGGCACGAAGTCTTGGCCACCTTACAACAGGACTAACAGCAGCAAGGATCTCCTTCTATCCTGTTAGGTCTGTATACATTTTATCAAG
Organism: Anolis sagrei; assembly: GCF_037176765.1. Classification (NCBI taxonomy): domain Eukaryota; kingdom Metazoa; phylum Chordata; class Lepidosauria; order Squamata; family Anolidae; genus Anolis; species Anolis sagrei. The sequence goes on from NC_090021.1 coordinate 274,919,143, forward strand.
GAGGAAGATAGAGAGAGAGAGAGAGAGATGCAGTTATGAAATATAGCAATTTTTTTCTTGGCGACCTGGAGACGCTTTCCCAGGCTAGAGTATAAAAATGTAAATGTAAATGCCTTCTCTCAACCCAGTTAGACAAAAGGCATTGGAAAACCTTTGTTTGTGAGTCATTGCCTGAAGCTGGTTTTCAATATGACACAATAGCAGGGTAGCTTACCTGTTAGTCCAGGTCAAGCAGAGGTTGATGTCTCTGGTAGCTGAGATTTCAGCATATTTGCTACATGTCTATGTCTATATGTGTGTGTATGTATATGTGTGTATGTGGGTGTGTGTATGTGTGTGTAGATATATATATATTGTGAAGAAGTTAATAATAATTTGCATGATTTAAACTGATAGATACGGATAGATACGTTTTATTGATTGGCCTATTGGCCGTATCAGAACATTTAACACATAACACAATTAACACATAGTCATACATAGTCATACATACAACATACAACCCTCGGTATAAAAGAAGTTAAAATAAACAAGCTGTTAACAAGATCTCGTTCAGGTCAAATGTCTGCGTCACCTCCACAGTTTACCCCAATTGATTCTAAATGTGCATTTCTCAGCTGTGTTGCTTTGAATAGAAAAAGGGCTGTTTTGTGTGTTATTTTAGGGTTCTGGCCGGCCAGCAAAAATGAGGTTTTAATATATGGGTCCCAGTGTGTTTTTTGAATAATGTATGGTCCAAGGCAATGGTCTCTCTCTTTCTTATACAGCTCACAGTTGAACAATACATGAGTGATATCCTCCACCTCTGGTGCTCCACAAATACAAAATCGTTCGTTATATGGGACTTGATTAAACCTTCCATGCTTGTCCATTGTATCCAGCTGTTCAAAATGAGCTCTGGTAAATACCCTCCTAAGGTGTTTAGGCATTTCTGTTTTTAGATTTAAACTGTATTTATGGGTTTGTGTTGGCTGCAGTAACACTGGAGCGGCCTATTTCAAAGGAATCCTCCATCTGCATTGCCATGGAGACCAAGGCAAGCTGGCAGAGAGAGAAGTAGGAGGAGCCTAGAGGGGAGAGTTTTGAAAAAACAGACAGTTAGTGAGGCAGTTAAGATTTGAGGGTGAGGAGTCGGTAGAGGAAAGATTAGGAGGTTGTAGCTGAAAGAGAGTGAATTGTGAAGCAAAGTTTCAAGGCTTTGGAAAGCCAGATTAAGCTACTTAGGCTAGAGAGGCTGATAAGGGAAACATAGCCAGTATTCTTTTAGTCTAAGGAAAGGCTAAAGAATAAGCTTATTAAGTATCTGATCAAGGGAGGATCAGATAAGGGAGATATCCCTGTATTGAAACTTTGTTTAGAAATAAGTGCTTCACCTCAGGAAAATACTGTGTAACCTGAAAGAGTTACACAGTAACCAAGTATTATTCTGAGTTAACCAAGTATTATTCTGAGTTCTATAAGAAAAGTTACAACTTGCAACCACACGCTTTGTGCTCAATAAATTTGTTAACTTTTGTTTGAAGACTGCCTCATCTCTATCAATTCTGCGTCCAGTGTGCCATTTCTCACAATAATACATCTTACCTCACGTTGATGGCAGAAATACAGAGAAATAAATAATAAATCTCCCTCTACTCTCCTGTTACACAACAGCACTTGTAATTTAGCTACTCCTCTGCTGACTACTTCTCAAATTTGGTGGCAGTGATAATTACTGCATCTTCACATATATATATACACACACACACACACATACATACATACATACATACAGTAGAGTCTCGCTTATCCAACATAAATGGGCCAGCATAACGTTGGATAAGTGAAAATGTTGGATATCAAGGATGGATTAAGGAAAAACCTATTACATGTCAAATTATGTTGATTCTACAAATTAAGCACCAAAACATCATGTTTGACAACAAATTGACAGAAAAAGCAATTCAATGCACATTAATGTTATGTAGTAATTACTATATTTATGAATTTAGCACCAAACCATCACAACGGCTGTGGATCTGGGTGGGAGGCAAACTCCATTGGATAAATTAGAATGTTGGATGAGCAAAGGTTGGATAAGTGAGACATATATATATCTGCCTGGCTATGCCACAGAGCTATTAACCAAAAATGATTCTCAGCCCCAGGGAAAAGGCCAGGCCAGCTAAACCATTTTTCTTCTGGGCCTGGATTTCGTATTCCCATCATCCTGGACCCCTGCTGGCCTGGAATGCCAACATTATTTTCAGATTCCTCCCCACCTGGCTGGGAGGAGATTTCCAGCCACCTTACCAAAACCTCAGCCAATCCTAGGCCAGAGAGAGGTTATTCAAACTATAACAATGGAACAGACTCTATTTAGCTCCTTGCAGGAGCACATGTTCTTTGAGCATGTTCTTTGGGATGAGAGTCCACAAGTTTCCAACCAGTGGTTATGGATGAACAATAAACATATTTGTCCTTGCCTTTGGCTGCTTTGGTGAGTTAATTTTAATCTGAAACTTTGGCTATTAATTGTTAACAATTCTTGCCAGGCAGAATCCTCAAAGTATTATGGTCTAGATTCTATATCAATACAAAGGACACCATTTTAATATGCCATTGTATATCATTCTGATGGTCCTGAAACCAAATCCCAGTGGATACCAAGTTCCCACTGTAATTTACACAGCCAAATTCAACACAATTTGAGTTAAAGCTTCATGCTTTCATACCCATTTACATTTACTTACTGTCAAGTTAACTTCAATTTATGGCAGCCTTTTGAATGAGAGATCCCCAAGAGCCCTGGATGCCAATTACTTTCTTAGGTCTTGGAAAATCAAGGTAGCTGTGGCTTCTTTGCCTAAATGTATCCAAATAGCCTGTCTGACCTGGGAGACCCTAAAAGTATCAGGGGTACCTTCAGTACAATCTCTTGCTTTGCTTGCATAGTCCCACCACCATGAAGAAATTGTGCCAAGGGAGTTCACATCCATCCTACCCTTTGCTGTTCCAGCCAGAATATGGGTTTGAGGACATTTTTCATTGTCTCTCCTTTATAATGTGATGCAGAAAAGAAAGTAAGTTTGGTTCATGGGTGGGCAAAATGCAGTCCTTGGGTGTCCCCAGGTACAATTATTTTTTCAGTGTAAATTTAACACTGTCATTTTTACTATACTGTTTTTAATTGCCTTTTGAGGTATATTTTTCAATATTGCACATACTTTAATTTTAATGTTGATTTTTGTCTGTATTGTATCTGCTTGGAATTTTAGCCACCTCTCTCCTCCAATTTGTGGGGGAGAAGTAGAGCATAAAGTTAATAAGAGACTGTGATTCCCCCCCCCCCCATTTTTTGTCTACACTTGGTAGGAGCAGTTGTTCAGATAGGCCAGGACCGTATTGATATCGAGCTAGAATTTAGAGGCTCCCACCCAGGAGAGAGGAGCCCTTAGATCCAACAAGGAGGATCTGGTACTCTGGCGAGTGAAGAGAAAAAGAGCCAAAGAATTTTCCCTGATTTTTCCCAAATAAATCTCACCAAAGTTGAAGAAATGCCACTGAGTTGTATTTATTTCGTCCAGCTGGAACGAATGTCAAACCGCAATAGTTAGTCAGGAGAGACATACATGCAATGCATTTTTGTACATTTTTATAGAAAACAGAGCTGTCGAAGTTCAAATTTCCCGCCCCCCGCCCCACAGCTAGCATCTCCCTGATTGGTTGTTGTCATCAGCTGGAGGGGAGGCGCGGCCAGCGAAGCTGCACCTCAGCCAATCAGAAAACCAGCACCGCTTCAGGCTCTCAGCCAATGGGAGTGGAGGAGGCAGTCCCTGGGAAGAACAATGAAACGAATGTCCAGATGATTGAATTAAAATGACTTAATGTGTCCAAATGGTCGGCAATAAATCTATGAATAGATTCCTCAAGCTGGTCAGGTCTCTTGAAAGGTTGAGATATGCAGATATGGCTGACATGATCGCCCAGCCCTGGTATTTCCTTGTCACAGATATGGGTTCATTTTGTTATCTTATGTTTTTCTCAGTCCATAAGGAAATGATAAAAGGGAGGAAAGCTGGGACATCCTGGCTTCCTTTGAAAGCAGGATGTCTCTTTGTTGGGAGATGACCAGTTTACCAGGGGGCTCCCCTCAAGCGGCCCTGCTCCTAGACTCGAGGGAGCCGAGTTATTATCATGCAATCAGTCTTTGTTTAAAACCTTGAATCAATAGGGATATGCCTTGGGAAATGGGCTACCCAAGGCTGATGTCATGCTGGAGGTCACAAAAAAGTGGCTTCCCATATTTCATATACAGACATACACACAGGGGTCAGGGTGATACATAAGGAATAATGAGGCATAAGGGAATTTCATATACACCCATCCCACCCACCAGAGTCCAAAAGAATAGGTTCATAAGCACGAAATCATATCATCCCTCAATCATGAGAAGGGAGTCCATAGGGCTTGGGGGGAAATTCCATAAAGTTTCCAAAAGTCCTTGAAAGTTTGGGAAAGTGGTTCAAAGTTGTAAAATCCAGAAAAGGCAAGTGGAAAAAGGTGCCCCAGTGTCCACAGAGTCCTTATGGCCATCCACCGCTGAAGATCGAGAGCCATGGAAAGAACTACATATTCTTCCACACCTTAGGGTTCCTATGGGTTGACCGCGACAGTTCTCGGGGATCAGCAGGCTCTTTGGACATCCACAAAATGGTGGCAGAGGGGCAACATCTTCAGAAAAACAGCTGGACTCCAGGTTGGGGTTTCAGAAGCAAAAAAAGGTTATTCCCGGGGCTGAAGGGGCAGCGGAGCAAAACCGAGATAGCCATTAGTCTTAGAATTCTCCCAGGAGAAGAATGACACAATTTTGAAGTAATCCATTGACTCGTAGATACGGGGGTCCGAGGGGTTTTGGTATCCGCGGTTTAAGGGAACGCAGTTTCGGCCACCCTGGGATGCGAAAATCGCATCCCAGGAGGGCTGGCAGCCATCTGCAGCCCAGGAGAAGAAAGGTTCATTGAAAGAGAAGTTTTGAGGCAATAAAAGACAAAAAGTAACACTATGAAAAGGGAAAGGTTACAATTAATTGATACTTTTTATTGGGGGGATTAGTTACAATGTTAGGAAGGGGAAAAAGCAAAGAAATGAGAAGGTTTCTGAGTTGCAGCTGCTGCTGTTGCCACGTTCATGCGGTTGGCCCAAGCAGGGCAATGGAGAACTGAGGAACTCCCTGCTGGGAGTCAGATCAACTTGAAGGCAGGGAGTTCTGGGTTCGGCCTCAGTATCGACCCACTGGGCTTTCACCTGCTCCTTGTTGGCCCCACTGCTGCTCCTAGCCAGCCACAGAGCTACATCAGAGTGCCTGGCCATCACAGCCAATCCCTCTCCTTCTTGATGGTCATGCAGGTATCCCATTCTGACATTACAGATGTAGCAGGTGACAGCCAAGCACTTGATGGAGCACAAGGGTCAGACGGGGGCACATTTGGCAGTGACATGGCATGAACCATCTTTTCCCAATACCAATCAGCACTGGGAAAGGGTGATGGTACCAGTGTCCAGGAGATCAAGTTGAATCAGATATGATGTAGCTGTCCAGTTTGCCCAGAAGCCTGATACTCTGGTAAATGGATGAGTACCCTCAAATTTGCCTGAAGTGTGGCAAAGTTGGTTTAAAGCCCCCCCCCCCCAAAAAAAAACCAGGATACTCACCAGAAGCTATTGTACATAATGAAGATTGCTAGTGGTCCATTCACAGTGAATATGGAGGGTTTCACCCATGTAGACAAACCCAAAAATCTCTGGGGGGAAACTGGAGTGGGAAAGCTTCAAAGTATTCACTTTACCTAAATTTCTGAATACTTTTAATTAGAAAAAAGTGATATTTCCTTGCAATATATTTAATATATTGGAAATGGATCAAGTCAGACTCTAGTCATAATCCACAGATTGCCAAAGCCTCTCACCAAAATGTTTTATCTCCTAGTAAAGCAATATATAGTACTTTCTGGACATTTGCTAAGAACCATGATAGGGGATTTAAACATCATTATAAAATATGAAAGGAAACTGATTCAGACATTCTGGCCATATAATCTCAGAGCTGATGGTTTATATTATTGATGTGTTTGCACAGAAGGATACATTCACAGTCTTTTAATACAGAAAGAAAGGTTTTATTGCTTGTGTGCAGCACAGCCTCTGCAATGAACTCAACTACATGTCTCTTTAATAAGAATTCAGCAAGCCCAACGTGGCCGATTAATGTGTTTTCTTCTCAGCTCACAGGGGGGAAAACTCTGTTGCTAAATTTGCTTTCATAGTCTTAAATCTTTATTCTACAATACACCCACCTATTCATTTCAGATGAGTGCCAGTACAGATAATTATCTAAAGTAGCAGTGTTTTATACTACATTTCATAAGTACCTTGGAAATGAAAGTCATCTGCATCTTCTTTCAGAGTCCAAATTATCAAACATTTACTCTGCTGTGATGCAGGTTTGTATCACAGAATCAGATTTTTAAAAGATATAAAGTTCAATTCTATGTATTTTGAGATATCTAGCAAATGCCTGTAAAATAAAGAATCCCTCCCACGTCTATTACCACATTGTGGGCTGGAGCAGGAATTGTGATACCTCTATGAACAGCAGTGGGCAAAGTGAAAATTTGAAGGTTCCTGTTCCTTTAATGGTTGAACAACAAGCAACACATGCTATTTTTTCTATTTAGCAGAGGTATTAAAGGTACAGGACCCCCTCCCCAAAAAAAGATCCCTTTCTGGTGATCTCACATCTACATCAACCAGCCACTGGGGCAGATATGTTGGCATAGCAATTTATTACCATAACTTCCTTTTGGCTGTACCTACGGATCACTAGGGATAGCCAAAGTATAATCTATGGAGTACATGCTGCTTCCAGTACTGTTTTGTGGTTCTTCACATCTGATATGATGAAAAGGCTTTATGAAGCCCTTTATGTGTTTTCAACCTGAAGGATCTGACATTCCATCAACTGAATAATACTGCATTGCTCTCCTGGGCCTAAAACAAGTCTAGACCTGATGATCTCAAATAGCACTTTTGGCCTCATCATATGGGTTAATTTGCCCATCATACATCGGTGATGTGGGGTGTGGAGCAATGGGTTGGCCATGTCAACTGCTGGGACCCATGGATTTGCCACAATGCATGGCAAATCCCAATATTAATGTGATAAGCTCCTAGGGAAGCACAGTTTGCCAATATCAGGTCAAGGAAAAAGATGGGTGCAGGCCTTCATAGTTGCAGGGATGGGTAGAAATTGTTCATGTTATAAACCTGATTCACCAAGTGCCCGAACAAGCAAGTGGTTGATGTGCAAAAGTTGTTGAGTAGTCAGTCCCATCTGGATCAGTCATATAATTTCTGGGCAAGATAGCCAGTTTGGACATTGTATCTGCAGGTTAGAAGTCTGGTACATAAGCCAGAAAGGAGTTAATCCAAAACATAGCCAGTCCATGTCTGAGACAAAACGGAATCATGAAATAGTACTGGGAGGCAACCAGATAAGTACTAAGGCTGACAGAGAGCTCTCAAGATATTTATGAAAGGTCCTTCAGGGCCATCTGTGCCTAATAGGCCTAATAGTATTTAACTAGCACTGAGCTCAATGTTTCACTCTCCATTCTTCAATGAAGGATGGAGGAATATCATTGTGAGCATCTGCAGCCTTTATCAACTCCAGCTAGTAGCAGAGCCCTGTTCCCTCCCTGCCCATTGCCCCATCCCCCATCAGCCACCACTGCTGCTTCCTCCTCATTTGAATAATTCAGGAGGTGATTTAAGACAGCCCAGCTCTGTTTTAGGACAATGTAGTATTACCTGGTTTCTTGATACTACTGGGTTGAACAATATTAGAAAGGTGTCATATTTCCCATTCCTGATACAGAGAGTGACTTCGTATGCAACACTTGTTCCAAAGTAATAGAGATAGTCCCTCTTGATCACCTCTCTTTTTGACTTTCTTTCAAAATGTCTCGTTTTCCTATCCTCCTTTCCACCCTTTGCCCTCAGCTTACTTTAGTTCCAAGTACAAAAGTACATTGCACACATTTGCCTCATCAGTGAGGCAGGGAGATAATCCTGCCCTTCCCAATAGACTCAGGAAAAAGCAACCCCTGAAATTTCTACTAGTTTATGTGTTCTTTCCCATTAATAAATTTAGCTATCTTGCCCACGCACTGGGGCAGTTTGGTTCACACATATCCCAGTTTTCATCAGTGAAATCTTGAGAGATACATAACATTAGATTCTCTCTCTCAGGTTCTCCTTTTCTGTATGTGTATCAGAAATCAGAATCTATGCATCTTCAGCTGGAGAAAGAATTTCCTATAACATTTGCTTAAAACTAAAGAGTTAACCAACAAACGTATGGGATGGGTTATAAATCAGTTGCTTGCTTCAGATTGTTCCATACTGACAGCAACATCCAAATCATAAATATGTTGGAATCAATTTACCAAACATGACAAAAGACAGATGAATTTTGACAGCAGTTGTTAAATATCCGGTGTCACCAATAGAAGCATTAGTGGGGCTTTCATTTCCTTTCCTGTAAATGTGCAGTGCTTGGCACTTTCAAACCATAAAGTTAATTCTATGTTTACTGCAGCAGTTGTATAAAGGCATTTCCAGCTGCACAGTTATTTTCAAGCTGATTTGGCTTTTAAAATGGAAGAAAGAAAAGGGCACAAGTCACAAAGCCATGTGCCACCCTCACCCCATCCAGCCCTGCATAGAATTGCCAGAATAAAAACTGGAGGGGATACTGTTACTTTAATCAAGTCAAAAGAGGGAATTTCAAAACATGTTGTTTGTTATCTGGTTGTATGACAAGCAACATCTGCTAAACACTCCTCTTCTGAACAAACTGAAGCTTAATCCAGACAAGACAAAGGTCCTCCTGGTCAGTCAGGAGGCTGATCTGGGCAATAAGATGGCAATCTGTGCTCGATAGGGTTACACTTCCCCTGAAGACACAGGACCACAGTCTGGTGGTCCTTCTGGATTCAACACTAATGCTTAATGCTTAGGTGTCAACGGTGGCTGGGAAGGCCTTCACATTGTTAAAACTTGAGCACCAGCTACAGCCATATCCTGAGAAGCCTGACTTGGCCATGGTGGTCCATGCCTTATTTACATCCAGGTAGGATTACTTCAATGCATTCTATGTGGGACTGTCTTGAAGATGGCCCCGAAACTGCAACTGGTGCAAAGGTTGGCAGCCAGATTGCTAACTGGAGCTATGTATAGGGAGTGGATCCCTATTAAAATAGCTCCAAAGGTTGCTGATAAGTTTCCGGTCCCAATTCGAAGTGTAGGTCCTCACCTACAAAGCCCTAAATGGTTCGGGCCCTGCCTAACTTTGTGGCCATATCCCGCCCTCCCCCAATGTCAATAATATCATACCAATGAACTTTAATCATCCATGGAAAAATATAAGCAAACAAATTAACACATGGGGAAAGAAATTCCGAGATATATCCACAAGGTTAAAAATCTATAAAATGAAGATTTTGCCCAAATTCTTATTTCTGTTCCAAACTCTCCCAGTGAAAATTCCTAACAATTTGCTAAACAAATGGGACAACTCTATCAAAAAATGGGTAGTGGGAGGAAACAAAAACAGAATAGCCAACATTCTATATTATAGTAAACAAGAAATGGGTGGATTGTGGGGGGGGGGGCTCCCTCTTTGGGAATATATTACGAGGCAAGTCCGTTAGTAAAGTTATTAGAATTTGAATTGGAAGGGTCAAAAAGATGAGTGCAAATAGAAAAGGAAGCTAATAGTTGGCAAAGCAAGGAGGAGCTGAGGAACTTTCTAATCAAGGTGAAATAAGAAAGCGCAAAAGCTGGGTTGCAGATAAAAATAAAAAGAACCAAGATTATGGCAACAAGAATGACTGACAACTGGGAAATAGAGGGAGAAAACGTGGAAGCAGTGACAGACTTTGTATTTCTAGGTGCAAAGATTACTGCAGATGCAGACTGCAGCCAGGAAATCAGGAGACACTTACTTCTTGGGAGGAGAGCAATGTCCAATCTCGATAAAATAGTGAAGAGTAGAGACATCACACTGGCAACAATGATCCCCATAGTTAAAGCAATAGTATTCCCCATAGTCACCTACGGATGTGAGAGCTGGACTGTAGGGAAGGCTGAGCGAAGGAAGATAGATGCTTTTGAACTGTGGTGCTGAAGGAAAGTTCTGAGAGTGCCTTGGACCACCAGAAGATCCAACCAGTCCATACTTCAGGAAATAAAGCCCGACTGCTCATTGGAGGGAAGGATAGTAGAGGCAAAGATGAAATACTTTGGGCATATCATGAGAAGAAAGGAAAGCTTAGAGAAGACAATGATGATGGGGAAAATGGAAGGAAAAAGGAAGAGGGGCCGACCAAGGGCAAGATGGTATCCTTGAAGTGACTGGATTGACCCTGAAAGAGCTGGGGAAGGTGACCTCCGACAGGGAGCTCTGGTGTGGGCTGGTCCATGAGGTCACGAAGAGTCAGAAATGACTGAACGAATGAACAACAACAACAAGTTGGCAAAGGGGAACGTATATGAGAGAGAGAATAGATAGAAAAGACTTAAAGAACTTAAAAGTTGGCCCCTGCTTATTAATGTTGTTAATTTGGAAAAAATGGCAAAATAAATTACAAATAAAAAATTGACCCTTTCTCATTAAAAACCTTGGAAAATAAGGACAAGACATTCAGGAATCTAATTAGGGCACTTAAGGAAAATGGAATCAAAATGATAGGGGACCTCATGGAACCCAATGGAGAAATAATAAAGTGGGATAAGATAAAAGATAAATGTGGTCAAGGAAACTGGATAGTGAAATCATGGAGGATTTTAGAAGGGTCTGGCCCTTTAGGAGATGGAGGTGGGCTATCAAATTAAAGTTATTATTCTTTCCTCCATTAGAACTTTAGGAGCCCAGTCCAGCTTTCAATCTGAGAGTGCATTTACAGATCTTCCACCATTTTCAAAACCTTGCTGAAATGATAGAAATTATGGACAGCATTTCAATCCAGTGGGGTTTTAAATCATTGTACCAGATGATATCTAGACTGAGCTACATGAGGGGGTCAGATCATACAGGTGTTGGTCCATTTCTGGGCATTTGGGTCTAGTAGATCTAGCTAAATTAGAAGGGATTGCAATGGCCATATAATCCAAATCCTGGGATGCAGTTCCAAAGATGGAACTTTCAATCCTCAAATTATCCCACTTCTGCCAATAATCATTGGCAGAAGGGTCTTCTCTGGGTCTTAGAGTTTAAGATTGCTGTGCCCCTAGAAGTGCTTTTGACTTCTTGTCAAAGGCATTGCTATCTTCTTTTCAAGATTATCTTCATTCCTTTGCCATTGTTTTCACTTTGTTTGGATATAAATTAGTTCTCTTTGTTGAAATCCCTGAGGGAGGGAAAGGAAGCGATTCCCCAGAGCTTTGAAAAACTGCTGGGAGAATTTTAATTGCAATCACTCATGTGGAAATATGCCTTCCAGCTGAATAATTTTATAGTAAGGCTATTGACCATTTTCATGTTTCCTTAGATGTGTGATATCAAAATCTTCCCATTGGGAGTTCTTTATCAGAGATACCTGACTTTTTGAGGATGGAGGAGAAAGAGGACGATTAATATGCTTCGGTGAATGATTATTAGTTTAGAACAGAATTGGAATATACTTTATTTGAATGTGGTTTTAAACAGAGGCTGAACAGCTATTTGTTGAGAATGCTTTGATTGTATCTTTATGCATGACAAAGGGTTGCACTGGATGACCCTGGTAGCTGCTTCCAACTCTATGATTCTATGGTTTTTAAACTATGCAAATTTACTCAGAAGTAAAAGTATGCCAACATGGTATAATAGTTTTGGACTATGATTGTGGGATATCAGGGTTCAAACCTTAACACAACCATGGAAACTCATTGGGTGGACTTGGACAAGTCAACCTCTCCCAGCCTAAGAGGGAAGCAATGACAAACTTTCCCTTGATAAACATTTTCAAGGAAATCCAGTGATAGTCTAATCATAAGATGGAAGTGATTTGAGGGCAAATAACAACAGAAAGTCCTTTTGACCTCAGTAGGGTAAATTCAAAAACGTATATAAGAATGAATTCCAAATGGGTTTCAGTTGATCTCATTTAGTCTTCAGACTATTCTTACTTATTTGTTAGACATATATCTTGCTTTTCAAGTAGTGTCCTCAAAGTGGGCAACAATACTAATAACACCTGAACAGATTAAAACCTAACATGAGCTTACCCTATGTTTGAACTCTTGACATGATTGTTCATAGCAGATAGCATGAACAGCTTGCTCCCATTTCCCTCAAGACAGCCCAATCTATAGGAGCCCCCTTGTGCCAGCAGGACTGCTGACCAAAAGGTTGGCGGTTTGAATCCGGGGAGCAGGGTGAGCTCCCATCTGTCAGCTCCAGCTTCTCATATTGGGTCATGAGAGAAGCCTCCCACACAGGATGGTAAAACATCCAGGTGTCCCCTGGGCAATGTCCTTGCAGATGGTCAATTCTCTCACATCAGAAGTGACTTGCAGTTTCTCAAGTTACTTCTGACACCAAAAAACCCCAATCTATATAGTTAATTAATTTACTCTGTTTGTACCCCACCTTTCTCTACCCCGAAGGGAACTCAAGGCAGCTTTACATATGGCAACTATTTGATACCTTTGCACAACAAACCATTAAAATACATTTTAATTTAAAAATTAATAATTAAAATTAAATGCTATCACATCCACCATCATAATCCAGGGCCATTCCAAAAATAATTGCACGTACTTCGTAGTTATTACTGCGCTGCATTTAATCTCCAAACGCTTGACCCCAGAGCTAGGTTTTCACTTCCTTTCTGAAGGAGGAGGAGTTCCATAGGTGAGGGGCCACCACTGAAAAGGTCCTGTTTCTCATTCCCACCAGACACACCTGCGAAGGAGGTTATTGGGTTTGATGGGCTCATCAGGAAATATCCATGCACACACATAGAATGGACAGACATTTCAATAGGTCTTCCATACAGGGCTTCTTAAAACAAGAGAAATTGCACAGAGCCTAGCAAAACAAAAACCCCCCGGTATACTCTTCGCATTAAGAAAGCCCAGCCAGGCTTTATAGTAAAAATTGTGTAGCAGAGAGTGGAAAGGTTGGTGTCCTTCCTCCAGTCACTTTCAGAACCAGGCTGACTAGTTTTATTCCTAGCCTAATAACAAAGATGTTCAATCTGCTGATAATTTGGTTCTAATTAGAACTTCAATTCACAATGCTGGAACTGCACAAAAATGCATAAATGAAACAGCAATTAACCTTTAGTTCTGAGCTTATTTTCTTTTTCTCAACATGGGTCAGTTGCCATAGAGATTATACCTATGTGATTTGCAGATGTGACTCAAAAGCAGCCAGGATGGGCATCTCAGTCTCATCACAGTGTGGTACCACGATAATTAAGAATCTGTTATATGCAAAGAGAAAGTTGATCTGAAACTCAAGGGGGAAGGCAGGAGGAAGGCAGTTAAAGGAGAAAAGGGAGGGACAGATGAAAGACTTTGAAATGCTCATAAAAGAGACCACTTTCATTGGGACTAAATGTCCTAGGCCAAATCCTTGGAGACAATTCACCTTGAAATTGGCACAGCTCTTATTGCCATCTACAACGTAACTTATTTCCTGTACTTTTATGCTTTCTAAAATAATTACTCCAATAGATTGTATATTAAAGTTTTTATCATAAGACAAATTTTTCAGAATGTTTCCCTTGTGACAGTGGCCTGCCCCCAATCTTTACCACTCTCAAATATGACAAAGACATTGTGTAATATAGATACCACTTTCCAGCATTTGTGAGACAAGATGTTCAGCCAATTATGAGTAAGTATGCGTCCTTTATGCTGACAATATCCCTGCAGACTTTCAATTTCACAGTCAAATCAAGGCCTATTCCAACTTGTTTCCACACCAAGGGAATCTAGGCCAAACTACACGTGATCCACAAAGCCTGTATCATTTGCCACCTGAATGTAAAAGTAGCTGAGAAGAAACCCATGGTGGAAAGAAGCCCATGTCGCATGCTGGTTTTCAATTTTACCTTGGAACTTTTCCTTTATGGATGAATTACACTTGTTTTGTGCCTTCAAGTCATTTCTGACTTAGGGAGATCTCTAAGATGAGCCTATCATAAGGTTTGATTGGCAAGTTTTGTTCAGAGGAAGTTTGCCTTTACCTTATGAAATTTGCCCAAGATCATCCAGGGGGTTTGCACAGCCAAGTGGGGATTTGAATCCTGGCCCAGCGCTCAAATCACTACACCAGGCTGTCTCGGCTACAATAAGCCTGAATAAAATATACTTAGGCCAAGATCCTACATGCTCATGCACTGTGTACTTACAGTTCTGTATAATCACATCCCTTTACTAATGGTGTGGAAGGGAAGGGAGTCACTATCCAAGCTGTGCAGTTAGGGCTTTGTATAACACTATTTCAGATATCCACTTACAGTTGCTTTTGTGGTTGGAAAGCAGAAAGAAGAGTCCAAAACAAATTCTGAAGGATGGAGAAATTCTCAAGATAATCATAGCACTTTGTACTCTGAGTCATTGTTTTTACACTTTCACCATTTTTTCCTTAACCACCACTCTGGGATCCAGTCATTTTCACTTGTAATACATCAGAAAAATAAAACCACATCATGCCACATCCTTTATATTACACCAGGGGAAAGAGGAGGGCATATGGTTTGTCCCACCAACCTATTGTATGGCAGTGAGAACAGCCAATCCCCACCATCTCATCATAAATGGTATGACATCATGAGGCAGCTTCTCTCACCAGATGCATTTTGGGCAACGAGAGCCAAGAAGAGTCCTTGATTAGAAATGATTGTGGTCGGCAGTTTCCTGCAGCAAAGCCTTTTAAGAAGGTAGGCATGAAGAAAAGACAAGGCTCTAAGTTCTCTGCTGCTGAAAGTCATAAGATTTGTTTAAAGCCTTCTTCCAAACATGCAGAAAATGCATACCTACCTTTATAGCCTGACAAAATGGCTGTAAAGATGGATGGATGGATTGAGCACAAAGAGATAGTCTTTCCCAAAATCTGGCAGCTGACGCTTCTAGGAGTTGAAGTCTGAAACACATGAAGAGCTAAAGTTTGGGGAACATTATAGCCTAGCCTTCTGAAGAAAAAGAAAAATCCATGAATGTACACCACACTCCTGAATATGCCCTTAATGGGATCTCAAACCAAGTTAACCAGTGCAGGCAATTTAGTACTCTCCAGCTATATATGGGTTACTATGCTGACTGCCCTGACTGACACAATTCCAACCAGCAGGGCTGGGAGATTATGAAAGCTACTTGCGTCGCTACTTGTGGTTCACTTATTGCAGGCTCACTATATCGCGGGGAGCAGTGAGGGTACACTGTATAGCATTCATAATCTCCCAGCACTGCTGGTTGGAATTGTGTCAGTCAGGGCAGGTAGCATATATCACGGGGAGCAGCGAGGGCACACTGTATAGCTGCTTCCCATTCCTTTCCTCGCCAGGCTGGGTGCCCTTGGGCACCCACCCTGGTGAGGAAGGGACCCTCCAAGGTGGGGAGCAGCAGAGGTGGCAAAGAAGAGGAGGCTGCCGCTGAAAAGGGCCTTGGCGGCGGCATCTTGCTCCTTGCCCCTCTGCTCCTCCACGCTCCTTCCTCACCAGGCTGGGTGCCAGGCTTGGGGCCCAGCCTGGCAAGAAAGAGACCCTCTGAGACAAGGAGCAGTGGAGATGGCAAAGAGGAGGAGACCATTGTGAAATAGGGTCGCTCAACCCACTCAAGTGAGCGGAGCATCTCTACTTCGTGGATTTTCACTTATGGTCCTGGAACACCCGCGATAAGTGCGGGATTACTGTAGTCTGAAATATTGTGATGGTGCCAGCTTGGCTATCTCTTAGCTTTTGTCATTTTGACACAGCAACTGAAACATGGGAGGTACATCAGCAACACACATATATCAATATATCTGTAACAGGGCACTTTCTTAAACATCTCTGCTTCTTTGAGGTAGGATCAGGAACTGTTCTGCAGAATTCCATCTACAATAAAATTCCGTATCTAGGGGCATTTGGGATTGCCGGTGCCAGTGTGCTAGGTTGTGTTTAATATCTACATAACCAAGCAATTGTCTCCAGTTGTACGTGTGATGACAATTCTAGCTGGAATGTCTCAATGATATGGATGAGAAGGGTAAACTTGCCACCTGGGATTGCTTAATGGATGTTGCAATTAGCAGCACCAATTAACTAATTGTTCACCTGTTAGAAGATAATACAGAAAACAGCCAGGCAGCTTTCTCGTGCTGTCCCTAATGGCTTTGTGAAACTGGTGGCTGGAACAACAGAAGCATTAGGGTTTTTCTCCCTTTGTTCTTTGAACAATGAGCTCATGATTCTCATTTTAACAGCTCCTTTGCAGATAAGATAGACAAACAGACATTTCTGGGCTTCTCTCCACAGCAATGTCTTAAAAATATTCCCATGCATTTACTTCCTAGGTTGCCATGGCCAGCTCTTTGAAGAGTTGCATAGAAGTTGGCAGGAGGATGCAATTCCCCTTTTTCTAATTAAAATGAAACAGAAAGGGAAAAACCAAATAAATGGCATATACTAGGGAAGTAAAAAAAATAGCCACAACTTTTCCCATTCTCGGCGGGAAATGGCATCTTGATACACTCCTTCTGGAAAATACCTAACTTGAGGTTTTGTAAAAATATTGTACAGTTGTGCCTCCCCCCCCCCCCAAAAAAAAAAACAAATATTGAAAAAAAATTAGTAATGTACTTTATTTTGCCCAAAATTTCTATGCAAATCTGATCTCTTCAACAGAGCTCTTGTCTCACTATCCGGGGAGGCCAAGTTGGTGAGTACAGGAGACAAGACCTTCTTAGGAATAGCATTCAGTTGAATAATTACTTCCCAAAAGAAGCTAGATTGGCTGCATCCCCTTTGAGATCCTGGTAGGCAGCCAGGACCACACTATTTTGGTCCCTCGCAAAACTTGGTAGATGATTTTAATGAGTACCTTTTTTCCAAAACTTTTTAAAGAATATCCCAAAATGTAAGAAATTATCAAAAAATGGACAAAACCACATAATCTTGCCCAGCAAGGAGGGGGAAAATGCAAAATTGTCTGGTGAACAGGCAAAATTGGAATGGAAATAAGCAAAGATTTACATCCCTATAGTAAATCAGCACTTTTACTTTTACCAACTCCAATTCACAATCTGGTGTGCATGCTTTCTTTGACCAGAAAATGTAGTAGAAAAGAGGGAAAGGTATATTTCTTCTATTGATAGTAAGTTCATTTGCATAAAAATAAACACTCTGCATAGACCAATTAAATCTCACTGTGAAGGGAAGACCAAAACAGTTAAGGCTGGTTTCAATTGGCCCATCCCTATACAGCGTGGCCGGTGCTGTGACCTGGAAGGGGTTACTAATCAGCACCTTAGCACAACACAGCTACACACTGCAGCCAACATAATAATGTATGATGACGCACCATTTGGAAAACTTTGGGTCACAGAAAATCATTGTACCAAGCCACAATCTGGGTCTTGGTCACAGTCAGAAGCAGCCCTACTTCTTATTTACCTGTTAAACATCCAACTCAGATCTACCTCCATGCAGAGGAAATGACCACAGAGCAAGAAGGCAGAGCATCCAATCTACAAGATCTCTTTGGTTGGGATTTCAGACTAGCAAAAAGACAATTCTGTTTGTTCTGAGGAATGAATTTCTTTAGGTGTAATGGAGGATAAGCACGATATCATTTCAGTAACTCTGTGTCAGGGGTTTCATCCAATGGAGACAATCAAGGTAAGAATTTGGGGACATAAATTTAAGAATAAAGAAAAATGCACAGTGGCCATTTTTCATGAATGCATATGACCAAAGGAAAAATAGGGAAAGAAATTCTGTCTGTTTCTCAACACATCACCTCAGTCCTCAACACATCACCTAACACCAAGTCTGGACATCATTCCTGAAAAGTATGCTTAACTATTTGAAATCGTGTCAGATAAAGTAAATTGAAGGTCTCCCCCCCCCCCCCCCGCTCCCAAACTAACAAACTTTATTCTTATACTTTTGGGGTTTTTTTAAAAAAATCTCATTTTTGTTTTAACCAAGAGCTTATCATTATTGATTTTTTTCTACCTCTTAAAGTATAAAACGGTAGTAAAATTTATTGCCTTAAAATACTGTTTGGAACCTTTCTAGGTCTAACTAACCCCCTTTAAAAAAAAAAGCAATAAAATTACCTCTGATAATTGGTTCTTGAACTGTTTTAATCACTTCTGGCAAATTGAAGCTTAAAAAGTGATGAGCTCTTTAGCGAAACCTTCCCTGAAGTACCCATGCAGGGAAATTGCATTGTGGATATTGAAGGTTGTTTATGGGTCCGGGTATCAAAAAACAATTCTTGCTATTTACCCCAATGAGTCGTTGCAGACTTCCAAAGAGGAAGAAAATTGGAATTGTTCTTAAAAAAAAAACCCACAGACTTGATGAGAAAGAATTGCTTTGTCTTTTTTTCTCTGTTTCCATGTTTGTTGGGGGAGAGAATTGGAAACAAACAATGGTCAAGCTACTTGCCAAACAGACATTTAAAAAGACAATAACAAAAAACACAAATAGCACTTATAACAAAAATTTTGCACTATGGAATGGCATTGTTCAAAGGTTCCAGCTAAGTATGACTCCTTTAAGAGATTGTAGTTTACTTCCTGTTCCATTTAGTTCATTCCTTTACTATCCTACACACAAAACACTTTCATAGAGTATGCACTTCATGGCTATTGAAGTTTGGTTGCTGTTAACAGCCTTCACGTTTGCCTTGACTTATGGTGATCCTATGAATGAGAGGTCTCCAAGTCAACTTATCCTCAACAGATAGGTTGACTTATTGCTCAGGTTTTACAGACTCGGAGTCAAGGCTTCCCTACTTGAGCCTATGCATCTGGAATTGGCCTTCCCCTTTTCTTACTACCCTCCACTTTACCACATATCATTGTCTTTAATAGGGAGAGTCCAAGGTGAATTTGTTCTAAGATCCATTTTTTTTGTCTGCAGACATCTTCTCCTACCCCATACCTTAAATGAACTGATTTTCTTCCTATCATCTTTTTTCACGACACAACTTTCACACCTGCACATAAAATGGGGAAGACAATGACATGGCCAGTGTTTCTCAAACTCTGCTCCTCCAGGTGTTTTGGACTTCAGCTCCCACAATTCCTAACAGCTGGTCAGCTGGCTGGGATTTCTGGGAGCTGAAGTCCAAAACACCTGGAGGAGCAGAGTTTGAGAAAAACTGGCATACTGTCCTAATTTTAGTATTCAGTAATATAGCTTTACACTTCTGGTTCATGTATATCTCCTTTGAAGCTGTCCAAGGCATAGCTATATAATGTGTATATATATATATATATAGCAGTGCTATCAGCTGATGGTTTTATCTCAGTGCGGTGAATTCAGATTGGATTTTAGGGTACCTCTGCACTATAAAATTAATGCAGTTCAACATCATTTTAACTGCAATAGGTCAATGCTATGGAATCACGGGAGCTGTAGTTTGGGAAGGTACCACTGAAAGAGAAGGCTAAAGGCCTTGTACAATTCTCCACAATCCATAGCATTAGGCTATGGCGGTTAAAGTGTATTCATTCTACATTGTTGAGACTCTCTAAAAAGGAGCATATTGGATGAACTATCCATAGTGCTGAACCTATTCCCAACATATGTTCAGCATCACAGAAAGCTCCTGGAACTGCTGTAAAAGCCAGCCTAAATTCACTCTGCTGGTGTAATGGAACTATTAGCTGCTACAGTTGAATGGCACTCAGAGCCAGTTGAGATACTCTGGTTGATTTACATGAGTATAAGGTCACTTTCCTCTCCTTGTATAAGAATCCGAGCCATTCTCAAATAAGCAAAGTAATTGCTTTCCATGTAGTAGAGGAACTATCAATTAACTATTAACTTGTCATTTGCAGGTCCATGTGGATGGCATAGCTTTGCCTTCTTTTTCTTACTGACATTTGATGCCCTGCTATTTGCTTTCTTGATGGGACCAGGGTCTCTTTGGTATGAAAAAGGAAGAATTAATGTGGCACACCCATTAAAATTAATTGCATGCAAACATTAGAAGGCAGCCAACCATTTAGGTCATGAAATATGGATAAGGACTTTCTGAAATCCATTTATATTAAACTACTTTTATGATAATATTTAACTTTTTGGCATTAAATATTTAATGCTCTTTTATTTCCTGCTTGTGATGAACCTTGAGGCTCACCCATGTACATGATGGAACAGCAAAAGGGACATTTGCCCACACATTTCATAAATTTCAGCAATGGCAAACCAAGTTCTCTGTCCTGCTCCATACAGGGACAAGTCATTTCCATTTAGTGGTAGATGTGTGAGATTTTTAAACTAGTTTGAGACAAGAATCAAATATATAATATTAATGACTATACATTTGCACTTATCTGCAGGAAAATTCCACCATTTGGATTTGGTCCTGAAAGATCAAAGAAAAGCATGAGCACATGGAAGAGGCTATAAAAAAGCATAATGTGTGACATTATGCAATAACATTATTTATCATGGAAGATCCCTTATGGTTTTCCGCACAGGAAGAAAGCTGGGGCAAAGCACAGAAAAGTTTTGTTTTCAAAGTGTAGTTTGATTTTCACAAAAAATATGTTTTTTTCCCACAAAAAACAATTTTTCTACAAAAAAACCTGTGAGAAAAACACGCACAAATTGTGTATGTTTTCTGAGGGAAAAATAATCTACTTTGATTGTGTGAGAAGCAAATATATACCACTCATTGGAGAGTATGCTGTTTCTTCATTTTGTTTTCTTACAGCAGGAGAAATATTTTTTAAAAAAATTTCTTGGTAGAAAGAAAAACATGAAGATTTTTTTCTGTAGACCAGAAGCAGAGAATTTGCATTAGTCCTAACAGAGAGGAAAAGCTATAGTTTTTTGAAGTAACAAGAAAGAAATTTGTGTTTTAAAAGCCCATTATTTTGTCTTAGTTCACGAACTCCTCAAAGCTTATCCATAAACAGACTAACTGACACAGGTCCATGAAGACAGTTCCATACATAAAAAATTTCTGTTTCACATACTAAAGCCTCCATTGACAGAGATTCCTATGGGTGCCAGAATCAGTTCCCTTTGTAGAACTAGGAATTGTGGTTCTCTGCTTGGGATTATACATCTTATCCTAGGGAAGACTGCCTTCCCCCAACATCAATTATTGGATCTTGAGTCCCTGTAGCCAAAAATGAGATGTCCAATCATTTCCTTGTGCCTCTTAACCATTCTCAAAAGAAAACAATGCCCACAAACAGTACGGGAGTGATATTTTGCAACTAGATACAACCCAAGACAATGCAGCTTCCAGAATCTGTCTGTCTGCTTGTCTCTCTCCCAAAGTGGAATCCAAGGTAGATACAGATAACATTCGTTAATTTTTTTAAAAAAAAAAATTAAAGCAGTGCTGTGATCTCCTGTTCTAAATATAAAATCAATCCATTTTTCTTCCAGTTCATGCTGTCATTATCTTAGCTCTGGGACTATTCTTTGTGGTCCTGTAATCTCATCCAGTGCCGAACCTTTAAGGCATCAGATTCTACCTGATATTGGAAACTAAACAGGCCCAGTCCTGGCTAGTATTTGGATGGGAGATCAGCAATGATTAGTAGGTGCTTTAGGCTAACAAAACCATGTCTGAGACTTTTTTTACCTAAGGAAACTATGGAATTCATGGAGCTAAAGGCACATATATATACCCACCCAATCACCTCCAAGCTGCAGGTTGGCATGATATCGCTGGCCATAGTACTGAAACTGCCACTTTAGAAGTCACTAAGGTCTTAAGAAAGAGAAACTACTAATTGTGAATCTCCAGAAGATGAAACACTCATTCTTTTCACTAAGATTGTAGTCATCATCATACAATTCCTCAAGCAAACAGTGTTTGATCAATCACAACAGAATTTGATGCTTTTGGTTTCTTCCTCCATCATTTTATTTTTATGCTATTGTGCCTGGGCCTGGACCAACTTGAAGTTTGAACTTGAGTTCTGGAGAACTTGGGTTCTAACACTTTAGAAGTCCTAATACAGGTTATTGCCCAACTCAGATCTCAGCAACCTGAGGCTGCCCTGTACTGAGTCAGACTATTGATCCATATTGGAATATGGCTTTGTACAAGATTATTTCATACAGATCACTGTTATTACCTGGGGTTTTCCCATATAGGTACTAATTGTAGACCCAACCCTACTTAGGGGATAAGGATTGTCCAAGTGGCTTGATGGTCTTTCCTTTTAAATATGGACAACATGTCTGTTTTTCAAAAAATTAACTCCTGGTCCTTCTGTTACAAGCCATCATCATTCAGAGCAGAACAGGGGATCTTAGATAAAGCAGGATAGGAGGCCTTCTTTGAATGTCTAGACTATCTTGTCTGTGTCATGTCTATCCCTGTACTGTGTATACCAAAAGTCCTGTCAAAAATAAATGAAAAAATTTACCTGCCTCCAAAGGACACAACAGATAGTGTCAGTCTACCTTCTCTAAAAGGAGGATTGGGGAGCCTGGAGGACAGTCTCTGTAAACTTCCCACCATGTGCGCCCACCAAATGTGCCTGTATTGATGGTGGATAGAAGGAGAGTCCCCCTGAAGATCTCAAGGTATGCTCCTGCACAGATTGTAACATTTTCTGCACATTACTGTTGATATTTTGTGACCCTAGAAATAGACAAGCGGTGTCAGTGTCTTGACTTTTTATATTAGATGTGTTTTTTGTCTCTTCCAAAACATGTAACTTCACATTACTGCTGAACCGTTTTTACTATTACTTCTCCACCAGATGCCCTAGCCAGCATAGATTCTGGAAACTTCCTCCGAAAAGAAACTTCTCTAAGCTCTGTATTAAACAAATTGGAACAGCAGTAACATCTATTTCCACCTTACCAAGTTTTACACCAGCAGACAGATATAACACTTTCCAAGCAAAATTTTCAGCCAACACAAATGTCCTGACAGACACCTCAACACTGTATAAAGAAAAGACTAGCACAAAATTTCCTTGCATATATTCTGTATCAGTGGTGGCTCTTGCATAGGAATCAGTGGTTCTTTACTATTCATTAATGATTAATTTATGATTCATGTACCTTAGCCAGGTAAGAAAGTTATTCCTGCTGCCTCATCAGATTTGAACTCTTTAAAACCGGTAGCTCTTCAGCATTGATGTTATTCTAGGTTCAGAAGACTTTTTCGCTGCTTTTAAAACTACTGCCAGGTGTATTGCAATGGTATTACAAATTCTATTATAACTTTTCATTCCAACATGTAACAGTTGTCTAATTTTTCCAACTATGTATTTCAGCTTACTATCAGCTTTCCAACTGCACATTTTCCCCCAGCTCCATGCTTTAAAGAAACCTTCTGCCTGTATATATGTCCCAGATTCATAGCTTGGAGAAATTAAGTTTCAGTTGATGGGTTCTGGGAGTTACAGGTCCAAATAACTTTCCAAAATTTTGGTGGAAACCTACAAAAACATTGTGTTCACTTGCCTACCATGTCACAAAAAGGCTTCTCTTCCCAATTTACTCTTCAGAAGCCATACCAAGATGCAATGAATGGACTAATGATGTCAAGAAAAGCCAATTTTTAAATCTAGTGAACACAGTGTTAAATTTCCTATTGTAACTACAGTATACTCATGTCTGGATTAACCAGTTTTCTTTAGAGTTTTACCTTTTCATTTCATTTCATTGAGATGTAGGATGAGAGTGATGTGGGATTTGGAATTTTAAAAATGTCAGAATCTTAGAAATTTGTGAAACCCATCTTGCAATAGTGATTGTAAACATATTCTGCATTGTTCGCTCCAGCTTCCTGATTATTAAGCATAGCACACTATATTACAGCTGCTTTTGCTGATAGGATGATCAAAACCCTGTAACACAAATTACATTTCATTAACAGGAAAAGGTTAAGGAACGCTTCAGTAGCTCATAAACAATTCTTGTGTGGAATGGAGATTGAGAGCGGCTGGCATTTATACTGTTGGCATCTCATGAGCCTGGAGCAATAACAGGATAAAGGATAGAGATGTGGAATAGGGAGGAAAGAAAAATTCAACCACAAGTTGCAAAACAATAATCATCACTTAATGACCATCTTAACACTAAAATGCAAGCCATTGATCTAACAGAGAGATAATACCACCATCTTTTTGCAGTGTAGCAAACTTCCTATGGACCTGATTTTCACATGAAAATGATAGTCCATAATGCAATAGTCTAGGACTGAATCACAGCATCCTGGAAAATATAACTTTAAATGCATGAGAAAGGAAAAATCCTTTCCTGAAAGACAGAAAACATGTCAGAAAACTATAATAAATATTCTTTTTTTAAAATCAGGTATTAATTTGATCTGCCAACTGCACCCTGAAATGGTACAGCTCCAATAAAGCTTTGCCACATGGTTTCTCTGCAAATGTAGAGCAGCTTTCATCCTGGGAACCTGATACATTTGAAGAAGTCGTTAGCTAATGAGAGAACCCACAGGGCTGTCTACGCAGAAGAAGCACACATGATTTATTCACATTTGTCCAAAGAACTCTTGAAGAAGAGATGTGTTACATTGCTTAATAACTACATATACTGAAATGCTACTCATATTGGTCATTTCCCTATCAGCCCATTCACAAAGGATGAATAGAGCTGTTCAGATTGGTACTAAAAGTTTGGTTATCAGCCAGCGGTAAAGTGGGACATGACACAATCAGAAATGAGTGAGGCTGCATATCTTAAAAGAGTGGGAAGACAGAACACAGACACAGTATTATATCCATATTTAATGATCTGTGTGTATGATTAGTAAACAAAATAAAATATATAAAATGAACAAAATATTTTGCTTCTGTCTTCTTAATTTTTAAAGATGAAACCGAGCTGCTTCCAAAATGGCAATTTAATAATAATAATAATAATAATAATAATAATAATAATCCCCCCATCAGGTGCCACCTTGTCATTGGCAGGGGGCTTAACTGCTTCTATGATGTGAGAGCTGTGCTGGCAATAGTGTAAACTACCAGCAGGTTCAACCAAGCCAGAGTGGTCTCAACTGAGAAGTAGAACTAAGTGCACCCAACCCATTTAAATATGGTGAAACAAACTCAAAAGAAGTCTATACTGGCTCGGTCATAATAAGGACCACAGCAAGTTCTTCTCCTGGGCACCCGTTGAAAAGTGGGCTACAGGAACCAGGACCCACTGCTGAGCAACCAGGGTGTAGACCTGTAAGGCAACTGGAAGCAAAACAACTACAGAAGTGGCAGAACTGTCATAAACTGCTATTATAAATCAGAACCACAAAAAACATGGATACCAAAAACGGATGTACCAGCTATGGAAACCTGAATATTCAGGTTCAACTGTAACTGAACAGAGGCTTGATGAACAGAGGAGATACATCGCCAGGAAACAATAGATCACATCCTCAGCTGCTGCAAGCAGATCGCACAGACAGACTACAAGCAGAGGCATACCACTGTTGCTCAGATGATTCATTGAAACTTGTGCCACAAATACCATTTGCCTGCAACAAAGAACTGATGGGATCACAAGCCTGAAAAAGTTACAGAGAATGAACATGTCAAGCTACTCTGGGACTTCTGAATTCAGACAGAGTTTTGGAACACAATACCCCTGACCTCATGATCATGTTAAAAAAACAAAGTATGGATTGTCGATGTTGCAATCCAAGGTGACAGCAGGACTGAAGAGAAACAACTGGAAAAGCTGACACGATATGAGAATTTAAAGATCAAACTGCAAAGACTCTGGCACAAGCCAGAAAAGGTGATTTCAATGGTGATCGGCACACTGGGTGCAGTGCCTAAAGACCTTGGCCTGCACTTAAACACAATCGGTGCTGACAAATTACCACCTGCCATCTGCAAAAGGCTACCTTACTGGGATCTGCATACATTATCCACCAATACATCACACAGTCCTAGACACTTGGGAAGTGCCTGACGTGTCATTCAATACAACAGCCAGCAGAGTGTCTGCTGTGGACTCATCTTGTTGTGTTTCAAATAATAATAATAAATTTATTTCTTACCACCTCTCCCCATGACTCAAAGCAGTCAAAAGCACAGTTAAAAACACACAAATACTATAAAAATTCTACAAACACATATTACAATTCAGTTCAATAAAAGATATAAATCAAAGCATTTCTGTAAAATACACATTAATCATACAGGACAGAGACCAAAACACATGACATGAATTTAAAATTCATGCTTAAAGACTGGTTGGGTAGGCCTGCCAGAAGATATAGGTATTTACATGATTTTAAAATTTTGACAGCTGATCTAGCTGTGTTTGAGTTCTTCCAGCAGGTTGTTCTACAGTTGTGGGAAAGCCAATGAAAAGATCCTCTGGATGACGGTTGTCAGTCGGATTCTGGCTTGTTGGAGCAGATGCCATGCAAAGGAACTAAGTGTGCTTGGCGGATTGCATGGGAGTAGGTGATCCCTTCAATAGCTTGGACCCAAACCATGTAGGGCTTTAAAGGTGTAAACCAACACCTTGTACTTTGCCTGGAAACTATTTAGCAGCCAATGGAGCAACTTAAGGATAAGTGTGAGAGACTCCTTCCTGGATGGATTTGGACAAAAAGAAGAATTTCCAAATTCATAGAATTAAGACCACAGAGCCCCAACCTGAGGAATACTGAAAACAGAGCATTCTAAATGGTCCAGAAGGTAAGAATTTCTACACCAGCATTCCTGCTGTCTGTCTTCTGGACTACAAGAACTACAAGAACTTCTGCTGAGCTACCCTTATTTATAAACTGGGTGTGGCTCCCTGCAACTACTGAGGCTCCCATTTGAAGGGAGCTGCAGTTGGGGGTGGGTCATTGGGGCCTTTAAGACCCTGCTGTACTCAGTGGCAGAAACAGTCCAGAAGTTAAAAGTTTCTACACTGGCATTTCTGCTGCCTGCCTTCTGGGCTACAAGAACTTCTGCCTGAAGCAAGCTGTACCAGCACACTGAGCACAGCTCTTTACAATTACATGTTAAGTTTTGCCTTAATGTCTCATAATTTGTCTTTTGTGTTTTTTTAATGTATTTTTTGCCCATGATTATTTGTTTCTAATTCATTGTATACTGAAACTGGGGCAGTAATACAAATTGTGCTGGGCAGAAGGAGATACAGTGATGGCAGGGTCACCTGTCATTACAGAGGAAAGAGAGAAAGGTGTTTAATACCTATCCCACCTTCCAGTCAACCTGCGAGCCTGAAGAACTTGGAGAGTGAGCCAGACCACCTGCAAAATCTCACCTTGCTCTTAAGTAATGCCAGGTCAGTTAAGAATAAGACACATATCATCTATGATCTCCTCAAGGATGAAAAGACTGGGCTGGCATACTTCACTGAAATTTGGCTGGGAGATGATAGTGCTCCAACCTGGGCCCAGGCCCTCTCAGCCAGGTCCTGCATCAGTGAGCAGGTGAGAGAAAGTTGGGGGGGGGGGGGGGCTCAATACCAAACCTAATCTATAGCATGCAAACATCCCATCATCCCATTCTGAGAGCAAAAAGAAAAAATGCTATTTCTGGATATTTAATTAAATGGTGACTGGATTGCAGAATTTGTAACAGTGATATATAGTCAACCCTCCATTTCGATGAATGGGTCTGACCAGGCCCGTAGCCAGGATTTCAATTCGGGGGGGGGCTGAATCTTTTTCAGGGGAGGGTTCAGGGGGGCTGAGTTTCGGGGGGGGGGGCGAGTCTGAGTGAAAGAGGGTCTACCCTAGCAAACCTTTTGTATCATTACCCCAATACCCCCATGCATTTTTGGTGATCAGATCATGATATGAATAAACATAACAGTTTAAATAATGCACCAGTAAGGCCTTTTTGCGAACCACCATGAGAATTTCGGGGGGGGGGGGGCTGAAAATTGCTGGAAGAAACATTAACAACCTCAGATATGCAGATGACACCACTCTGATGGCAGAAAGCGAGGAGGAGCTGAGGAGCCTTCTAATCAAGGTAAAAGAAGAAAGCGCAAAAGCTGGGTTGCAGCTAAACATCAAAAAAACCAAGCTTATGGCAACAAGAATGATTGACAACTGGAAAATAGAGGGAGAAATTGTGGAAGCCGTGACAGACTTTGTATTTCTAGGTGCAAAGATTACTGCAGATGCAGACTGTGGCCAGGAAATCAGAACACGCTTACTTTTTGGGAGGAGAGCAATGTCCAATCTCGATAAAATAGTAAAGAGTAGAGACATTACACTGGCAGCAAAGATCCGCATAGTCAAAGCCATGGTATTCCCTGTAGTAACCTACGGATTTGAGAGCTGGACCTTAGGGAAGGCTGAGCGAAGGAAGATCGATGCTTTTGAGCTGTGGTGTTGGAGGAAAGTGCTGAGAGTGCCTTGGACTGCGAGAAGATCCAACAAGTCCATCCTCCAGGAAATAAAGCCCAACTGCTCACTGGAGGGAAGGATACTACAGACAAAGCTGAAGTACTTTGGCCACATCATGAGGAGACAGGAAAGCCTAGAGAAGACAATTATGCTGGGGAAAATAGAAGGAAAAAGGAAGAGGGGCCGACCAAGGGCAAGATGGATGGATGGCATCCTTGAAGTGACTGGACTGACCTTGAAGGAGCTGGGGGTGGTGACAGCCGACAGGGAGCTCTGGCGTGGGCTGGTCCATGAGGTCATGAAGAGTCAGAGACGACTGAACGAATGAACAATAAGGTGAGCTAAATGGGAAAGTGAACATTAATTTTGTGCGGGGGAGGGGGGGCTGTATGACATGTGTCAGCAGCAATGATGAAGATTTTGAATCTTTGTGTATAGGCACCTCCAGTGGCACAATGGGTTAAACTCTTGTACCGGCAGGACTGCTGACCAACAGGTTGGTGGTTCGAATGCAAGGAGCAGGATGAGGTCCCGTCTCAGCTCTAGCTTCCCATGCATGATAAAACATCAAACATCCGGCATCCCCTGGGCAACATCCTTGTAAATGGCCAATTCTCTCACACCAGAAGCTACTTGCATTTTACTCAAGTTGCTCCTGGCATGAAAAAAATGTATATGATTGGGTATCATCAACCATAACTGCAAATTGGGAAATTATATATATTAGGCAAGCCATGTAAATAAGCTCTTATACATCAAATACTAAAATTCCCCTGACTAATTCTATGAATAGACTAGCAAAGTGTCTTGCTAGAAAGCCTAGAAAAACCTAAACTGCACTTCCAGTATCTATAATACAAGATATTTTGTACAGATCGTTTGTTTAGTTCCAGTTACTTAACCAGCGCTTGTAATTTTGACTGGTTATTTGTATCTGTGACTTGGTTAATGATACACCGAAGTTATCTTTGGCTCAAACTTTTAAGTTTTACTTTCAAGTGTATAATTTCAGCAGGATTTTAGACCAGATCATTCATTCTTAAATGTTTCAAGTATTTGTTTTACTACAGAAAGAAGACAAATATGCTTGTATCAGCTCAAGGCATAACCAAACTCAGGCTATGCAGTAGAAGCCAAAACCATTTGTTATACTCTATCTGACAGTGCAGGTGTACTTGTTGAATGTCAAGGAAACGTTGCTTTCATTTTACAGGTGCATCCTCAGCACAAGGATGTGTAAGAACCTGTATGTCCTATTTATCTCGTACTCAGAAGTAATCAGTCATTTCTTAGTATTACTGTGACATGTATTACAATGGAGCAAGAAACTTTGGATCACAAGCACCATTCAAAGGAGTAGCCAAGGAAAGTAATATGAAATGAACACACCAGCATAGCTCTGCCTAAATTATGCTAACCATGGTAGCTTCTTGCTAGAATAGTTTACTATATATTTTTAAATAATCGGGGAAAAATGTGGCAATCTATATACACAAGGTATTATGCTAATGCTCAGCATCACAGTTGCTCCACAGTTGCTGGATAGGTATTGTCCCACTCTGAAAATGTCACAAAAATGATTCAATCATTTCATGGGGTGGGGGGAGAGAATAAAATCTTGGGCTTCGATTTTGGGCACATTTGCACTCAGAGAAGGAACTCACTGGGATTGCATCAGTAGTTGTCTTATTCCTGTGCTGAAATCCAAAACAATGCACGTTTTATTATTATTATTGTTATTATTATTATTATTATATTATAACTTTATTTGTACCCCGCTAGCATCTCCCGAGGGATTCGATGCGGCTTACACAGGCCGAAGCCCCAAAACACAATACAACAATACAATACCTAAAGCAAATTAAAAACAGTTAAGCAGAAAAACAATAACAGTAACAATACAACAAGACACTATTAAAACTGGGCCGGCTAGAGTAGGGGTACAGGTTTAAAAGTGCTGATGTGGCGGGAGGAATGTAGGATTATAAAGTAAGTGCAGTGTGCAGTAATCTTGGTTCTACTAAAGTGCTTCTAGGACTTGGTGCTGGAGGTTCCTAATCTGAAAAGGCACATCGGAACAGCCAGGTTTTCAAATTCTTTCTGAAGACTGCCAATGTAGGGGCCTGTTTTATGTGCACACTACATGAGTATAATATTTTAATATCACTTTAACTTACTTGCATCCATTCTATCAAATCCTGGAATTTATAATTTCATGAGATATCTCTGTGCCACAGAACTCTAATGCATTTGTGCACAAAAGTTTAGTAATTTTTTGAGGGCATCATCAAATTACAGATCCCAAGATAAATTTCAATTTGCCCAATCTGAGGATGTGGGCAGCTCTTTAAAGAAATGAGACTCACTGCATGCACCTCACATCCATGCTCTTCCTGGCTTATAAAACCAGGTCCAAAGGGGATGGCCAAAGGGGATGGCCAAAGGGGATGGCTAAATGAGTAAGGGGAGCAGTGACTGCATCACCATGGAAAGGCAGAATTCCATCCTGTGTAAAAAAAAGGCTGTGATGAGGCCTTTATTTTTTTAAAAAAACACCTCCCTGAAGCCAACTGCACTAGAGAATTACTGTTCAGTTTCCAATATCTATTGGGGGAGGAAACAAAGTACTAGAGCACATGGTGGCTTTCCACTTCCAAGGGCTTCTGGATGTGATCGATTACATTATCCATCCATTTAATTATAGGACCAAGACATTTTTGTCACCTTGGTAGATACCTATGCAATGAATTAGATAGAGGAGGCATGCCCCTGTTGGCTCTGCTAGACCTATCAGTAAATTTTTATACCTTCAACCTAGTATCATTCCAAGCTGATCTTGGGATGGAACTTGAGTGTTTGTTGTACAATTTCCTTAGCTGTTGGCTTGTGGTACCCCAAGGTTTGGTTTTGTCTCCTCTACAATTTGACATTTACATAAAACTGCCAGAAGAGGTCATATGGAGTTTTGGAGTTCAGCATCACCCAACTCAATCTCTCTCAACAAACTCTGAAGAAATTGTTCCTGTGCTACACCAGTGTATGATCTCAGTAATACTGTAGATCAGCGTTTCTTAAACTTTGCTCCTCCAGGTGTTTTGGACTTTAGCTCCCATAATTCCTAACAGCTCGAAAGCTGGCTAAGACTTCTGGGATCTGAATTCCAAAACACCTGGAGGAGCACAGTTTGAGGGACACTGGTCTAGATGAAAACAAACAAATTTACTTTTAACCCAGTTGGAAGGCACATCATGAATTCCAACTATGCTGGATAGTGTTACACTCCCCTGAAAATTCAGGTTTGCAGATGCTCAGGTTTCAGTGATGGCCAAAAATGTGTGTGCACAGCTAAAATTAGTGCATCAGCTGCACTCCCTGGGATTTCAGATTTGGCCATGGTAACACATGACTTGATTCCACCCTGGTTGAATGACAGTAATCCATTCTACATGAGGCTGACTTTGGAAACTGTTCAGAAATTTTGGCAAGTCAAAATGCTGTTTCCAAGCTGTTGGTAAGGGCTCGTTAAAGGGGAAATATAACCCATCTGTTGAAACAGCTTCGCTGAACCAGGTCCCCACTGTCTAAAGGATAGTATCTCCCTGTGTAAGCCAGCCTAAATTTTAAGATCTTGCATAAAGGCTTTCTATCAGTTCCAAACCTATCACAGGCTGCTTCCAGACAACACTTAAATCTACACCAAAGAAAAATTTAAAAACCTGCTTCTACACAAGTTAAAGTTCATACACCTCCCCCTAAATTTTGTGCTATGTCAATAAGAAGAGGAGGGTTTTTTTAAAAAAAAAAGAGGGAGAGAAATTAAATTTTGATATCTTTATATGATCAGTAGAGGGAGAGAAGGTTTACTGCTTCTATAGTTTCTGTATAAATTCAGGCAAAAGGGAAAGCATGTCATGGAGGTGCAGTAACCACTCCAAAATACAGTTCAGCCACATATGTCTGCATATACTAACTCACATAAAATCTATGGATAGGTGCTTGAAAATGTTGCAGTAGAATCAAGTTTATTGTGGTCTTTATTGGCAAGGAGAGCCATTTTCAAACAAATGATCAAGTGAATAGATTGGAGATTCTCTTAGAGTCAATTCTACCAGAGGGATGTGGATAATATGCCAGCTGCACCCCTTTCCAGAATTGGAAGACCTGCAGATGATAGGGCATTCACTAGTAAACTTGAAGTTGGACTTTTGCAATGTACTGTACATTGGGATACCTCTATAAAACATTTGAAAACTCTACTGAGTTCAAAACATAATAGACAGAATTGTTACAGGCACATCTAGAAGTGAGCATATTAAACCTAAATTAAAATCACTAACTGTTTGCCAGTTGGTTTCCAGGCAAGTACAAATTGTTGGTTATTACATTTAAAGCCTGTATGGTTGGATCCAGGTTACCTACAGAATTGCCTTTTCCTACATAATCCATCCTGTACATTTAGATCCATTTGCTTCATTCAGCCAGAAGCAGCTTGGCAACTGTCACCCAGAAGACCTCTTCATTGGCCACTCCTGGACTGTGGAATGACCTGCTGGAAGAGATTCAGCAGCTAAATGAACTGTCAAAATGTAAAATACAACTAAAGACCTATTTCTTCTGACAGGCCTACCCAGTCAATTTTAATCTATGAATTTTAACTGACATTTTATTATTATTGAAGTTTTAATTTTTATTATCTGTTTTTAATATATGTATTTTATGGTCTTTTGTTTTATCCATTTATTTTAACTGTTGTATCTCACATGCTGTAAGGAGAGGTGGGTAACAAATTATTATTATTATTATTATTATTATTATTATTGGCCAAAGATTTTATTGGCTTCAGCTGATTCAACAGCTACACCTTTAACTAAACAAAGCAGAGTCTACCATTATAATATATGTACTAGTTGTTGGGATATGGCAGGTATAAGAATTGTCTGGCCCTCCAGATGAGGGAGCAAAACTCCTAGCTGTAGCTATGATGGCTTGGCTGATTGAAGGTACGGTACAATAACTAGTGGAGAAGCACAAATGTCCACTTTTGGTGGCCTGCTGTATCATGCTCTTTAATATGCATGGGCAGGAGATTGGAACATGTAACACCAATCCTGAGACAGCTGCACTGGTTCCCAGATCTCTTCTAAGCAGAAGAAACTAGTGATTACAGTGTTTTGGGAGACTGAATCCATGCTAGGTTGTGTGCATTTATTCCTGATATTAGGGAAGCTATCCAAGGTGCTGAACCCCATTTCTGAAACAGTTTGTCATCTTTGGGTGGCACTTCTAAAACCCAGCATGCATTCACTGCCCTGAAGCAACTAAGCCTATGGCCATTACTGTTTCCAGAGATGAGGGAAAGAGATAGTAAATGTATACATAGAATTGTCTCTGCCCATATGATTCTGGCCAACTTTCCACAACTTATCTAGAGCAGATAGTAAGCTAAACAGACTGCAATGTCCTGGATTCCCCTGGATCTCTTTTTAAATCTTGTGCTTACATTTGCAAACTTCTAGTACTCTGATTCAGAGAAGGATTTGAGAACTTGTGACATGATCCAATGGTGTTGGATGGTATTTTCTCATGAAGGTGTTTTGTGCAGGTACCACACTATCCCATGCACATTTTATTTATTTATTTATTTATTTATTTGGTATGCTTGTATACCGCTAATATCTCAGCCTGTGCGGCGACTCATTGCGGTTTACAACATGTTAAAATATACAATGTTAAAATATACAATTCGCTTAAGCATATAAAATTAAAATTAAGAATACATACAAAAAACATACGCAGTATTGGGCCACCAATACAGATCGGGACATCTCATAGTTAAAATCGTCATCCAATTCGTTGTCTTGATTGCTAATCCATGGTCAGATAAAACATCACGACGAAGGTCAATTGAAGACTTGCTCAAACATCCAGGTTTTTAGTTTTTTCCTAAATGCCATTAGCGAGGTGGCTGATCTTAATTCAGTAGGGAGGGCATTCCAAAGCCGGGGGGCCACCACAGAAAAGGCCCTATCTCTCGTTCCCACAAGCCGCACCTGTGAAGCAGGTGGGATAGAGAGAAGGGCTTCTCCTGAAGATCTAAGGGTCCTGGTGGGCTGATAGGCCGAGATACGTTCGGATAGGTATGTAGGGCCAGAACCGTTTAGGGCTTTAAAGGTCAAAACCAGCACTTTGAATTGGGCTCGGTAGCTAATCGGTAGCCAGTGAAGCTGGTACAGCAGAGGAGTTGTGTGCTCCCTGCGCCCAGCCCCTGTTAATACCATGGCTGCCGCCCGTTGGACTAGTTGGAGCTTCCGGGCCGTCTTCAAAGGCAACCCCACGTAGAGAGCGTTGCAGTAATCAAGACGGGATGTAACCAGAGCGTGGACTACCGTGGCCAAGTCAGACTTCTCAAGGTACGGTCGCAGTTGGCGCACGAGTCTTAACTGTGCGAATGCTCCCCTGGTCACCGCCGAAACCTGGGGCTCCAGGCTCAGCGATGAGTCCAGGATCACACCCAAACTGCGAACCTGTGTCTTCAGGGGGAGTGCGACCCCATCTAACACAGGCTGTAACCCTATACCCTGTTCGGCCTTGCGACTGACCAGGAGCACCTCTGTCTTGTCTGGATTCAATTTCAATTTGTTCGCCCCCATCCAGACCGTCACAGCGGCTAAGCACCGGTTCAGGACTTCGACAGCCTCCTTAGTAGCAGGTGGGAAGGAGTGACAGAGTTGGACATCATCTGCGTACAGATGACACCGCACCCCGAAACTCCGGGTGATCGCACCCAGCGGCTTCATGTAGATGTTAAACAACATGGGGGACAGTATTGAACCCTGAGGAACCCCACAAGACAAAGGTTGTGGGGTAGAGCAGGAGTCCCCCAGTGACACCTTCTGAGACCGACCCTCGAGGAATGACCGGAGCCACTGCAGAGCAGTACCTCCGAGACCCATTCCCGCGAGGCGTCCCAGAAGGATACCGTGGTCGACGGTATCGAAGGCCGCTGAGAGGTCGAGTAGCACCAACAGGGACACACTCCCCCTGTCGAGCTCCCGACGGAGATCATCCACTAAGGCGACCAAGGCTGTCTCGGTACCATGTCCCGGCCTAAAGCCAGACTGTGCCGGATCTAGATAATCCGTGTCTACCAAGAATGCCTGGAGTTGTGAGGCCACCACACGTTCCATGACTTTGCCCAAAAAGGGAAGATTGGAAACAGGCCGATAGTTTACCAATTGAGTGGGGTCTAGTGATGGCTTCTTCAACAGCGGTTTTATCACAGCTTGCTTTAAGCTGGCTGGAAAAATGCCTTCCCGAAGGGAGGCATTAACCACCACCTTAACCCACTCGGCCAATCCCCCTCTGGCCTCCTTTAGAAGCCAGGATGGGCAGGGGTCTAGGATGCATGTGGTAGCTCTCATTCCTCCAAGCACCTTGTCCACATCCTCAGTTTGAACCAATTGAAATGAATCCATCAAAATCGGACAAGCAGATGCTCGTGTTACATCCTCAGAGACTGCCGTTAATGCGGCGTCCAGTCCAGAGCGGATCAAAGCGACTTTGTCTGCAAAGAACCAAGCAAAAGCTTCACAGCGAGCAGCCGAGTCATCAGGGCACCCATCCTGAGTGGTGGGTTTTAAAAGGCCTCTGACAACTCGGAACAGTTCAGCCGGACGGTTCTTTGCAGACGCAATAGTGGCCGCGAAGAAAGTTTTCTTAGCGGCTCTTATTGCCGCGGCATATGACCTTAAAAAGGCCACAAACCGTGTTCGGTTTGACTCGCTCGGATCCGAACGCCACACGCTCTCTAGTTCCCTCTTCTTTCGCTTCAACACCGCCAGCTCCTCAGTAAACCAAGGGGCCGGTTTAGATTGGCTACTTGAGAGGGGACGTTCTGGAGCGATCGTGTCTATTGCCCTGGTCATCTCCCCATTCCAGAGAGCGACCAGGGCATCAACAGGATCACCAACCGCGGTGGCGGGAAAATCCCCAAGAGCCGTCAGGAATCCTTCCGGATCCATAAGCCTCCTGGGGCGGACCAATTTAATAGGTCCTCCACCTCTGCGGAGGTTAGGGGGTGCAGTAAGTCTAAAGCTAACCAGGAAGTGGTCGGTCCATGGCAACGGAGAGATGGATAACTCCTCAACACCGCCACCTTCCTCCCATCCCTGACAGAAAACCAAGTCCAATGTATGTCCAGCACTGTGGGTGGGGCCAGATACTTGTTGGGACAGACCCATGGTCGCCATGGTAGACATGAAGTCCTGAGCCGCTCCCGTTAGGGCAGCCTCGGCATGGACATTGAAGTCCCCCAGCACAAGCAGCCGCTGGGACTCCAATGCCAGGTCCGAGACTACCCCCGCTAGCTCAGGTAGGGAGACTGTAGTGCAGCGAGGTGGACGGTACACTAACAGAATCCCTAATCTGTCCCGGTCACCCACCCTCAGGTGGACGCATTCAAAATTTGTTGACTGCGGGATGGGGGTCCTGGTCAGAGGAATAGAATCTCTATAGACTACTGCAACCCCGCCTCCCCGCCCTCCGGATCTCGGTTGATGCTGCACAGAGAACCCGGGTGGACAAAGCTGGGTCAGATTTACACCTCCAGCTTCGTCCAGCCAGGTCTCCGTGATGCACGCCAGATCTGCCCGCTCATCCAAGATTAAATCCTGGATGACAGTTGTTTTGCCGTTGACAGATCTGGCGTTCAACAGCACCACTTTCAATCCCGAGGGACCGCCATCCTGGTTACACCTACTTACCGTATCAGGAGACCGATTTGGGATTACTAAAGTTGTTCCACGTTCCCTAGGCCGAATTAAAGGTCTCCTTTTCCCGTATCTCCCCTTCCCCACCACGACTTCTATGGGGGCTCCTCGGTTAACGGAAGCCTCTCCCTCCTCCATGACGCTTTTGGTGCTTATATTAATAAACCAGGGATCGTTATGGTTTACATACCATGTTATAATTGCATTTTGCCATAGCTTATCCTTCCAAGTGTTCTTCAGTCCCGTTAAGCTATATTCAAGATCCCTCGCACTATTCCATTTATCCTTACCCACATATACAATTAGCAGCCAAGTCAACAGCTGCCAAGGAGCAGATGGAAGCATGGGTGGTAGAAGTTACACACAGTTAGAGCAGGGATTACGCTGTTAAATTACGGATGGTGTTTTAACACAATACAATAGAACAACAATATAAATGTGATGGCTTAATAACCCAAGGTGTTAACTAAAATGCGTCATGGAGGCCTGCATCAGTACTAGCTATACAATCAAGGTTAAAGTGCTGTAGTTGGCTAAATGCACCAAAAAGTCGTTTAAAGTGCTAATGGCATAAAGTGCAAGATCAACAATTAGTAAAGTGCACAAGGTAACCAACTGGTCATGGAGTTAAATTAATTAGCAATTAGCAATAAACAAAGGATGGTCCACACAATCAAAGGTCAACACAGACGGAATTAAAAGCGATGGTCAACACAGTCTATCTAAGATTCTATCTGAAATTGGAAGCAACGAGATGCCCAAATGCCAATATACTGGGGCCAAAAGATGGTCAACACAGTTCTCCGGAAATTGATGGTTGGCAAGTGAGATGTTGGAGATCACATGCGATAGCGGCAGTTTTCAATAAGGTGGTGGAAAGATATGGTAATGATATAAGGTTTAGCAAGACTAAAGTGCTTAGATTAAGGTGACCTGGGCAAAATAGGCTGAGATGGTTCTAACGTGCTCAATATGCAAAGAATGTCTACTATAAATAGTTCACAACTACTCAGTCAAGACAGACAATTCGTCCCGAAGGGCCTAGGTCCTTGGGCCCGTGGAACAACAAGCCGGCACCCAGGGCCAGGTCTCCGGCTCTTCTTGGCCGTCTCGGGTAAAGATGATCTTAGCAGAGCAGATGGTAATCCGCAGTGGAGACAATATATGCCGTTATTGATGACTCAGCAACACTATTTACAAATGTCAGTTATATAGTAGATGTTATTTGCACCATTTGTCCTGACCACAGGGGCAGTGTGGAAAGAATGGGAGTCTAGTTCTTTGATATAGAACTCTGAAGGTCATGATTAGAACCCTGAGTCATGAGGGGACAGACCAGAGACGTAACAATAAAGCATGTTCAACACAAGATAGCAGCGTCACAACAACGGTCAACACAATCAGTCTGAACAGCACAATGATAACAACACAATGATGACAATTTTCCCCATCTTAATTCATATTTGGGAGAAAATTTAAGGAATTCATTTTCATATTATACTGAAATGTGTTACTTTTTTATCTACAACTCCAGAGACCTATATCATTTGTGAGACTTTAGAAAGCATAGTTCAAAAATGCAACTTTGCAAAAATCTGTATATATTATGTGCATTCATATAATCGTAAAAGGTATGAATAAAATGAACTATTGTTAGGACAAAGATAATCTTCAAACGCATAGACATTTAAAAAACAGTTAAATAAATATGTTTACATTTGGCTCACTTTGTAAGGAAAAGACCCAATTATTTTTTTTAAATAATGCCTTATCATGAAAATATAGGAAAGTAAGAACAAGTGGGGTTGGATAAAAATCCAGTTTTTTTTTTAAAAAAACAGCAGGGAATAAAGGTACCTTTAATGCAGTAAATATCTTGACTTCTGTCTCTGAGTCATGGATGAAACAGAAAACTTAACACATCCTGTTAGGAGCACCCGCAGTGCAATTGTTTATGTAGAACAAAAAAGTTAAATAGATACAAGTTGGTGGGGGAACATTTTTACAACATATTTTCTTTACATGGGACCTTTTACAGAGCTTTAGCTCCACTTACTGGCTGTAAATTAAAGTCCTGAAACCAGAGCATCATCACAACCCTGTGAGAGGACAGACATTTAATTGGCTAGATGTAAACCGAGATCTGCTTCCCATGGTAAAGCTTCCTGGTAGGAGGCCACTTTATATTATTCTTTATGGATTTGTCTCCTTATCATGTCATGTATAAAAAGCCTTTGCCCATGTGAATGGTCTGGACTGAAGAAAGAGTCCATCATGGCATCATATGCATCTGCTTGGAATTAGAGCTTTAAAATCCCCCTATTAACAAGAAATTGTGAATGGAAAACCTAGAAAAGACAATTTAAAGGAGGATCTGGAATACTGCAAATCACCAATTATTAGTGTTTAGAAATGGGAAGCTATCACTTAGAACAGTAGAAGTTGACCTGGTTTATTGAGAGTTAATTGTAGCAATGTGGGCATGCACATGCCAATGCCTTGTGTGATGGAAGAAGCAGGTAACATGCTTGGATTTGACTGACATGCTGGCCATGGATTTAAAATTATGTTTTGTAACACCCTGATGTCTTCTGAAAGCTTCTCTCTCCAGGACTGTGCTCAAAAAATGCCCATTAAGAATGGAACCAATTGCACTAATGGGAATCTTTGATACACTCAGATGAATCTGTTTCAGGATAAAAAGCCACACAGCCGAGCAGCTGGAGTCAAGGAGGGGTGGGTCCATCTTTGTCTCTTCCCTGACAACGTAATTGCACACAGCAGGGTCATAAGCAATTTGTCTGTTGCCTGCCCAGGAAGCCTCTTTTCTATATTAAGCCTTAGCCATAGGGGTCTATAAAGACATTGCTGTTGGATACTGAGCTAAGGAAGCTAAAACGCCAATACATTGAGGGAGCCAGAAAAGGCCCAAATCTATTTGAGCCTGCAGGGTTCAAATGCTTTCACACTGAGCTCTTGTCTGTCCTGCAGAGCTTTAAAGATTCAGGTAGGACCTGAGGCCAGCTCCCTGTGCAGTTGAACGTTATCCCTTTAGCACTCCATGAAAGTCTCGCTTGCCCTGTTTTTCTTAAGGTCAAAAAAACCTCTTAGCTGCTCTCCCATTTCTTGCTTACTCAGATGTAAAGGGGCAGGGCCCTTATTGGGACTGGAGTCACCTTGCTTAAACTTTCGCACCGGTGGTGGCTGGTGGTCCCTATGTCAATAAGATGGTAATTCGACTCTGGCTTTTAGTCCAGACCTTAAACTTTAAAATGAGTTCACATTTAAAGTTTAACTGTGTTATCCAATACAGTTAAACTTGAATATATTTATGTACAGTTCTTCCTCCACATTTCCAGTTTTGACTTTTGTGGATTTGCTTATTCATAGATTTGATTAAATTTGATTAAATTGCTCTCTATAGGATTTTCCAGATCATCTTTATTCATAGTTTTTCACTTTTATGTAGGTCCTGTGCCCTTAACCCCAGTGAATGTGGAGAGCTGATTGCAAACTGAAACTCAGAAAAGACTTGGCAGAGAGTGGCAGAGAAAATACCAACAGTTAATACTCCTCACAGCTTCACCCCTCTGAACCTCCTTCCCATTAAAAAAAAATCCTATATTAGTACTAATTGATTTTTCCCTCTTTTCTTAACCTCTTCACAGACAAGAAAGTTTCATAATAAATTATTGAGGGAACTTTAAACTTCCTCTTCCTATCCATGGTGTAGAATAATAAGGTCACAACTTAAAAATAACCTTTTTAATCTGTTCTAGTGCTATTCAAAGTTGTGGTCCATGGACCAGTGCCAGTGAATGAGGCATTGGTTGCTGGTCCACAGCAAGTTTCCAGGAAGGAAGGAAGGAAGGAAAGAAAGAAAGAAAGAAAGAAAGAAAGAAAGTTCTAGCCAATGGGAAAAATATGGTATTTGTCTCTGGCACATTAAAAATGAAAGATAGCTGGTTGCTCACATCAAATAGCCTGAGCTATCTAGTCTGTTGATCAGATAAGCAGGAGCAAACAGAGCTTCTCTCTGCAGAATTAGCCAAACTACATATTGCATGGAAAGCTAAACATTTTTGAATTTAGCTTGTAATGGAAACATTGTGGAAGAGAAGTGTGTATGTTTTTGAGCATGACAGAAAAAATGGGAGAGATGCCACTCACTGAATACATGATCAAACTGAGTCTTAGAAAAAGACAATATGGTCTGTCCTATGGTTATCTTTGAGGGTCTAACCATGTGGAAATTGACAGATAACTATAATCCTTAAAGCCTTATTACATTTCTATTTTTTCCCCACATTTTCCCTTCAGCTTATCTCTTTCATTGTTCAGTGTTTGGTCACTAGTATATATAATCTCCGTTAGAGTGTTCTTTCATATAATCTTGACCCTGATACTCTGTCATCTAAAGTCACTGCAGAAAGAAAACAACTGTCTTTTTCTCAACATTCCCATTCACTGGTAGAGTTCTAACTATACTTTTGTCAGGTGACCCCTTCAGAACTGAAAAATATTTGTTGCCGCTCAAGATGTAAACTTTATTCTGTAAATAATAGTAGTTTTGCTACATGTACTGATGCTGCAGTTACTTGCTGTTCTCCAGATTTCCAATGTGTGCCATTGAGAAATTCTTGTTAAGACTGGAAAACACCTAAGGATGGCAAGGTCAAATTTTCAAGACTCTTAAAAACAGCAGGGTGTCCATCCAAAGCAAAATGGAACATTCCAAAAAGGGGTTGCTTTTGTGACTTGGTCTCTATTGAAACACTTCATCCTTCTTTGTTTGTTTGCCCCAAATATGATAATATATGGATGAAAGACAGGAATTCCATTTTTTCAGTGTCCTGAGTGGCAAAGGTGTTATAAAATTCCATATTTTAACAATGCTGATTCATTCTTTTGTGAGACTATTGCAAATGTTATCCTTGAGATTAGTAGCTTTTAAGTATGTTCTTTTTATCTGTGATTTCCTCTTGTTGTATATACCAGTGTTGAATGTCAATGTTGTAATTGTATGCCAATGAAGGCTGTGTAAGTGAGCACTACTATTCTAATTTTGCTCCCAGAGTGCTATTGATCTTTAATAGTATTAGTATCCAATTTTGTTTAATTTACCTGAGCCTATGAGATAGAAGCATATGAAAATTTTCAATATGCATCTCCATCTTTGTTGTAGCTGAGAACCCAAAATTATAAAAACAGTACAACTCTGACCCATCTAGTATACTATCACATCTCCCAAAAGTAATACAATTTTCCTACAGTACTTGCTACCACAAATACTGAATATGTTGGGGTACAGCTCCCACAAACCTTTAACATCTTTGGGTGGAGTTGACTGAAGCTGGCCAAAGCACTCAGAGAGCCAAAGATTCCTCTCCACTGCAATTGACATTCTGACCACCCCTGCAGAACCTTAACACCTGTTTCAACCCTAATTTTTAAAATTTAATTATACTCTGCCAATGTAAGCAAAATGTTCACTCTGTGTTTGTTTGTTGAGCTTATCACCTTTCCTTTTAATCCTCAGTAGTAATCTTAGTATTCAACCCAAGTGGCTACAAGTTCAAAGCTGCCAGCCAGGTTACTTTTTCATCTATAGTTTTTTTGTTATCTGGTCAAAAAGTGGATTTATGAAAAATTAGAGAGTTCAATTTTTTTTAAAGAGCAAATTTTCAGATCATTGTGGTTGCCCGATCTTCTGTGAAAACATGAACAATTTGCAGGTAAAAAACACAACCTCTTTAACACAAACTGCTATAAATATATGCAGTAAGCAGCCTTGACACTAGGGAAAAGACTGGATAGTACTAGTAGTAGTAGCAGCAGTAGTAATACTAGTAGTACAGTTGGATCTCCTTACCCATGGATTCTGAATCCACAGATTCAATCATTCACAACTTGAAAATATTTTTTGAAACCATTCCCAAAAGCAAACCTTGATTTTGCCATTTTATATTAGGGGCACCATTTTGCTACACTATTGTCTATAATGAAGCTTGAGCATCCACAGATTTTGGTACCTACAATGGGTCCTGAAAACAAACCCTAGTGGATATCAAGAATCCACTATAGAAACAGTAGTAATCTCCATATTTGTATTTCTGCACCTGCCATTTATGTATCCATATAGTCTGCTCTGAGAGACAATCATATTTCTTCAACAGAAAAGAGTAAATGGACATGATGACTACAGGTTATTTATGTGATGTTCTCCTATCTTTTTGTGATAAATGGCACCTTGAAAATATTTTGTTTCCCTTATGGATTGGAATTCCTAAAAGGTGAATTTTCTTCTTACTTTTTGTTTACTTTCTTTCTTTTATTGCAAAATGGTGATTTTTTCCAATAAAATAAGGAAAAATGAAAAATGAAAAAAACCTTCATGAAATACTAATTCAGCACTGCATTCAATTTTACTTTCATCTGATGAAGGAAAAACAGTGTTTGGATCTAGGTGTGGAAGCAACTCCAGCTCCATGTGGACTTATTTGGCAGTAAGAAGGATTGACTGAAGTTTCTAGTAACAAATGTGTACATGTCACACAGTGCAATTCAGAAGCTGTTTTCTTTGCTACCCTATCTTCAAAGGAATGCTGAAAGAATTAGTTCTGGGTTTTTTTTAAAAGCAATCGAATAATAGAAGGCATCTGTAGGTTCTCTTTGAAAGTGTAATTGAAAACAAAGTGCACTTGGCTTCTTCGTGGATCAAGGTTCACTGGAAGAAAGGAGCTGCCTTCACCACTAAGTGTCAAAGTATTCTGGCCTACAGATGAGGTCCTTTATCTACAGTCCTGAGTGAGATAGGAAGAGGGTGAAGGTTGGGAAAGGAATTAGAGAACTAAAAAATTGAAAGCTGAACCTCTTAAGGCACTAAGATGCAGCTCTGTGCAACATCTTATTACTGAACCTGATCCATTGAACATAATGTCAAAATGTTAATAAAAAGAGAAAAAGAAGCAGCTGGGCAATTTTCATGCGAGACTGGCAACAAA
Source organism: Anolis sagrei (assembly GCF_037176765.1). Lineage (NCBI taxonomy): Eukaryota > Metazoa > Chordata > Lepidosauria > Squamata > Anolidae > Anolis > Anolis sagrei. The sequence continues at coordinate 274,963,505 of NC_090021.1, forward strand.
CCAACTCCATGGCCATTTCACTGCCTTGCTGTGTTCACCAACTTGACAAAAGCAGAGATCAACATTTCTTGCTGAATAAAGAAGGGTTTGGAGACAAATAATGACAATTCACAATACAATCTCCTACTTCTGGTGGCATTTAACCTGCAGACCATTGTGGTAAGAAAAACCCTAAATTATCAGGAAAATGCTGGCCTCTTTGTCCTTATACTCTGCTTGAGGAAAAGTAGCAGATTATTTGTGTTTACTGTCAAAATGAAAGATTTCCCTGGGCTACCCATGTACTCTTACTTGACACATATACATCTATCACCTCACAATGTTTTGCCCCCACAGTCCTTTCATGTCTGTTTTTACTTTGGTTTTCTGGTATTCTTGTTATTGCTCCTGTTAAGAGACCAAGCTTATTATAAAAAATCCAGAAAGAAGAAGGAAATCCCAGGGAGCTTTTATGCCACATGCATTTGTTCCAGTAGCCACATTGATTTCCCACATTGATTGCCCATATGCTGCCTGTAGAGCTTTGTGGCTGAACTTCCAGAGGCAGAAAGAATTATAGGTCTTCCCACTGTCAGGTTCATCAGGTACATGGGAAATGTATGGTTTCTTTTCTGTAATAGGCACTGTGCAAAATAAATAAATGAAGGGTCAATAATGGATTTCCTGAGCTTCTTTGACATCAATTTATTAACCAAAAAATCCTGGTCTAGAGTTCTGCAAGTTTCTCATAACTCTAAGCAAGAAGCAATATGCTTGGCTGAGTTCTAATTTATGAGAAACAAAATAGGAAATTTACATCCAGCCACATGTTTCCACATAACTTTTTAATAATAATAATAATAATAATGAATCACACAGTCCAGAACACATGGGAAGTGTTCAACTTGTGAAAATTCATGCCAAAATGCAGTTTATGATACTAAATCCAGCATATATATCTCATTTGTTGTGTCATACTGTGTTTTGGTGTCAGCAAAATAATAATAATAATAATAATAATAATAATAATAATAATTCCACCCTCTCTCCCCAAAGGGACTCAGATGGTGAAGTCAGATAAAATGGATTTTCTTATTTTATTCCGTACCTGAATCTACTAGTCCTAACAATAACAATAAAAACTGTGAAGTCTGAAAGGTGAAAAATGGAAGACATCAGATTTTATTTATTTATTATTTATTTATTTACAGTTCTTATATTCCGCCCTTCTCACCCCGCAGGGGACTCAGGGCGGATTACAGTAAACACATATATGGCAAACATTCAATGCCAGTTTGACAAACAACATTTAACAGACAAAGGCTATTTAACTTTTTTTTTTCTGGCCGCCAGGGAGCTGTTGCTTTTCATCGTCCATCAACGACACCGATGAAGTTCTTCCACATTCCACATTCCCCGGAGTCTTCTTTCTTTATGGCCTCATAAATTAGTTAAATTTAGCCTCCCACACAAGGTGGTCCCTTATTTTCCTACTTGACAGATGCAACTGTCTTTCAGGTTGCAAAGGTCGACAACGGGCTACACAATGGCTGGACACCCACTCCAGCCCGGGCTGGCTTCGAACTCATGACCTTTTGGTCAGAGTGATCTTAATGCAGCTGACACTCAGCCAGCTGCGCCACAATCTCAGTGCCGCCAACACCACTACTGCCCCAAATCTATTTTAATATGAAATTCAGTCTGATTCAAAATGGATCCATACATGTTTCCATCTTTGATATAGCATGCAATGGAGCCCTCATTAAAGACCCCACACATGGTATGGAACTTAGCATATCAACATATCTTTAGGGACATTTTGAAAAGTTCTCAAATTTCATGAATTATACTACATCGAAAATTCATGCCAAAATGCAGTTCTGCTCCTAACTAGAGCAAACTCATTGAATGAATAAACACCACTATGTTGACATCACTCTAACACATTTTATGACCCTTACAAGATCATAATACTTTCCTGAAAACTCATCAAAATTCATGGAAATCAAAATATTCAGGCTTAATTCCAATTGTAGTCCTAATTAGAGTACACTCACTGAATCAATTCAATTTATAAATATTAACACCGCACACTCTTTATGAAACTAGATTTAAAATATTCAGATCTAAATCTACAGTAGTCCTAATGACAGTAGATTACTGAATCAATGGAATTTACATAATTGTTGACACCACATACATACACACACAAACAATTTATGGAAATTATCAGGCCAAAATATTCTGGCTGTGATCCAAGTTCTAGTTTTAGATTAAGCAAATCTATTAAATCAGGGGAACTCATAGAAATGTTGATTTAAGCAAGTTCCAATTGATTTTGGAGCTTCTAGACAGGCACCATACTGCAGCTTGATGGTGACTCAAGGTCAGGGTGTTTACAAAATAAACATCCCCAATGCAAGCTGCAGCACGCATCAAGCCGGAAACAGCAAATTTTAAAAACTCACTAGAAAGTCTGGAACAAGACAGATAATGTGCTGCAATTGATAAGACTATATCCCATGCAGGGCTCGAAACCAGAGTGATCCCAAAGGGACATGGATATGTGTATCAGCATATCTCAGAAGACTGGTTAGGGGGGGGGGGGGCATTTTCCAGTGGCTGTCATGTAGAATCACCCTCTATTCATCTACTGAATTGAATTTAAGCCTCAACCATGTAAAATATTACAGGTCCCAACTACCATATAATTTAGTTTCAAAGCAGTATTGAAGAAAGCAGTTTCAAAGTGCAGATTATTAGGAAATTCTGGAACCAGTTTGGGGCCCAGATGGTGATTACACAAACCACCGATGTACATAAGGGCTTTCTTTTATGAGCTTTTGTGGGAGTTTGTTGTCTAGCCACCACAGTTTGAAGCTAGGTTCAAACTGCATTAAACAGTCAGTGTATATGGGGCCATAATAATTCAAATGGTCTAATACATATAGCTTCTCAACAACACAAGATGGTCCTCTTCCATTCCATGAATCAAGAATGGTGAGTCAAATCATGCTTTAGCACCAGCAATGGGTTATTCTCCTCCACTGAACCAGAGAGTAGTAAAGTCACAGACAGTTTTTGAGAATAATATTGGTCAACTTGGAATATCGGCTATCTCAGAACAATATGCTATACTTTGCAAATCGAGTAAGATAAACTTTAGGTGGAGGCAGCAGTTAAGTTGCTAATATGTAAAAATTCAGAAAAGTAAAACTGCAAGAGTGATGACCCACTTCTTCTCCCACTCCTAAGGCAAATAGACTTAGTAGCTTTGCCAAGAGCATTTGAGATTCTGCTGACTCCTTAGCCCAAATTCCAGTGTCAGCTGTACATAAGGAAGGAAGGAAAGGGTTTTGTGGGAGGATGGGGGTAGATGGGTGAGTTGTGCCTCAAAACAAGAGCTATTTACAGTTCCATAAGCATGTTAGAGATGGCTGAGTTTTCAATGCTAGGCTTGTTCGAATACATTGTCGGTCTTGTAATTGACTGTCAGCTTGATTTACAATGGCAGCTGTGATGGGTTTGGTGATTTCATTCCAAAAAGCTCTTTGAAATAAGTGAGGGGAAAAGTCAATCCACTGAAGCAACTCGATTTGTTAATATCATCAAAGTCTCGGGAAGGGTTTAGGTGCCACATCAGCTCCAAATACACTTGGCTCAGAAATGCAACAGCCTAGGAAGAGGCAGTTTATCAAACCAACCACAATAGAAGTTGGCTTTAGGGATAGACAGGCAAAAGGGTGGGCTGTGGGACTAAACAGTCAGGAAGCAGATCTATGATTGAAACTTCTTATAAAGTCACATCCTGATCATTAAAACATTCCAGTTTCTTGCAGTTGTGAGAAGGGAACTTTATAATTGGTCTTGTATGAGAATAGATGTTTAAAAATCTCAGGCTCCTTCCACATAGCTGAATAAAATCCCACATTTTCTGCTTTGAACTGGAATATATGGCAGTGTGGACACAAATAACCCAGTTCAAAGCAGATATTGTGGGATTTTCTGCCTTGATATTTTGGGTTGTATGGCTGCATGGAAGGGTCCTTAGTTTGTGAAAGCTCTGTGGATCCAAATGATGGATTTAAACATTTCTGTTTTCCCTTGAAGTCATAGAGGAAAATTCACAATAGGAATAAAGTGTGGAATTTTAAAGATTATGTTTTTGTTTTTCTGCTTATTAAATTAATGAGACTTCTGAGTACTTAACATTGCATTAGATTGTGCCCTTGAATCCGGGGAGTGGGGTGAGCTCCTGCTGTTAGGCCCAGCTTCTGCCAACCTAGCAGTTTCAAAAACATGCAAATGTGAGCAGATCAATAGGTACTGCTTTGGCGGGAAGGTAACGGTGCTCCATGCAGTCACATGACCTCAGAGGTATCTACAGACAACGCTGGCTCTTTCTGCTTAGAAATGGAGATGAGCACCACCCCCACCACCCCAGATTCAGACACAACTAGACCTAATGTCAAGGGGAAACCTTTACCTTTACTTATTTGTAATTTATTTTTTTAAGTCCAGTATAGTCGGGCTATCGCTATTTTGTTCAAAGTATGTGGAAAAAAGTTATTATACATGACCATTACACAGTGAAGGTTGAAGTACAGTTTAAAGTCTGATTAAGGTTGAAAACAGGGGCATCTAGCTGTTTTAATCTATTGTTTTATGCATGGGAACAAAGACTTTGCTTTTTCTTTGGAATGATAAGTTCCAGGGACAGATAAGATTCTGCATATTCTCAGATAAGTACCAGAATCTTCGCTAAAAGCTCTATTTTTGTGATTTATGTTGTCATTGTAATGTTACAAATGGCTAGCTCCCTATCTTTTCCCTGCATTTTGAAGTTCTTAACAGTTCTTGGTTCTTCTTTATCCCCAAAGTGCAAAGTACATTTCTGCTCCAGCACTAATATAAGGCTAGTTCAGCTGAACAAGTGATTCTTTTTTTCATTCTCAGGAGTGCTGTCTCTTAATTTGTTTAATTCTGGCTCTGCACATTATAACATACCTGCCAAAACCTAAGGGAGCTCATTAAAATGCCTTTCTTCTGCCCTCTATCCCAAAGGAGAAGGTAGGACAACTGTATTAATTACACCATAATTAGATCCCAAAGTCCCATTAACATTTCCCAAAAGGCACTTAGCCATGAGACTCCCCCCATTTAAAATCCCCAGGTAGAAATGTTATTTATTTTGCTGTCTGCAGCACTCTTGGGATTGTTGTTTTAAATAGTGGGAAAGCTGTGCCACAGCTGTGTAATGCTACTAAAGTAAATCTGTTGGAGATTTCCTCAAATGGTCTCATTAGAGCCATGCGAGAGTTGGGATAAACGTACCAATAATGACAGTGGAAACCAAAGTGAGGTGAATAATGTTCTTGAACAGTCATAATATCAACATAGTACTGATGAAAGAGTTCTGGGTAACAACATAAACCAGAACCATGAAGAAGCAAACAAAGACACGGAGGATAAAATTATATACATACATTACATACCCATTATTAGAAAAGCTTTCCTGATCTATAAAATATTGTGCAATTAAACAAATTATAGTATTAAGTCACATTTGAATTCTAAAACATTAAAAGCACTTTTAAAAAAAGAAGTACAATGCAATTCTGTTGAAAAGTCTCTGCAAATTGTCTTTGCAACAGCCAGACAATTGTTGAAAGCCTGCCTGTTAAAAATGACTTTGCTTGCTGGTGGCAAGATAATACAAATGAGATTAGCCTGGGGTGATTTCACACGACACAATTCTAGCACCGTGATTCAACTTTAATTGTCAACGTTCCATACAATGGAGACCAGGGACTGGCAGTTTATAGGAAAAGTATTCATACTTCTAATTCTAGTTCCTTATCAAACAAATAAGCCTCATAACTCCATAGGAAGCAGGCATGATAATTAAAGTACAATGTGAAAGGCCTTTAGGTAGATGAGCTCAACAACCTGGTAGCAGTCACTGGGGGCCCTTCTACACCGCCATATTATCCAGATTATCAAATCAGATAATCCACATTATCTGCTTTGAACTGGATTATATGAGTCTACACTGCCATATAATCCAGTTCAAATCAGATAATCTGGATTTTTTGTGGCAGTGTAGAGGGGGCCTGAGAATGCTCCCTTTAACCTCTCTACCAAAGATGTCGAAGCAAGAAAGGGCCTCTGATGGAACTCTTATAGTCCAGCAAAGTTCTGATGGAGCACTTGGAGTGCTCAATGCCTTTGTTTCTCTTAGTAGTTGATCATGCAGCTTCTATGGTTGATCAGTTTCCTGACAATCTCCCCATTTGTGTAGTAGGCAGGCTTTCCATTTTTTATGGAATCCCTTGATGTCCTCCAGAACCTTGGGTCCTCCTGATGATTTGGACATCAGTTCCCAGAGCCTGGGGCTGTTGCACCCCAGGCCTGGAACTCCTAAGACCACAGCACCACACCAGAGTCCAGAGTATAAGCAAAGAGTTTAAAGTAGACTATATCAAAAGTATAGAAAAATGCAGGAATAGAAAAAGAAAAGGTATATCCAAAAAGGTTTTGCAATCAGCAGTAATCCAATAGACATTCCAAAGTCTCAAACTGATTCAAAGGTAATACAATCTGGGAATAACCACAAACCACAAGAAACAGCTAAATTCTACAAGCAAAACATATCTTTAGTCAAACTTGTTCATGAATATAAAACAGGAACACATAAACTTCCAAAGAGCTTGACTTGAAATATGGAACAGTAACTCGGGCCTAGCATCTTTCTTGATATGCTACGTTGCTTGAACTAACTGGAAGAGTTAACATCTTGCCAATTAAAAGCTGGCAATGAAAGCATTCCACCGCCCTTCAAATCTCTCCCCCACTTTCCCATGCAGCCACCCCTCCCCCCAAAATGTCTGCTCTGATATGCAAACGGAGGTCTATTGAACTACTCAAAGTTGCATGTTTTCGAAGTGCTAGGTTGGCAGAAGCTGGAGCTGACAGTAGAAAGTCATGCCACTCGCCGAATTCGAACCTGTGACCTTTCAGTCAACAAGTTTAGCAGCTCAGCAGTTTAACCCACATCTCTGCAATTCATGCACTTTTGCTCCAGCACTAGAGCTAGCACTAGTATAGCACTAAAGAGGGAATATACACCCTTGCCACCCAAACCTGACCAGCATGGTGGCCACTTCCAATCCATCTCTATCATGCTCACAAGTTCTGGATATGTAGATTTCCACAGATAAAATATTTTACTCTCCAAGAATATTGTTTTAATGATTTTAAAAAGGCTCTAACAGGAGTAGCGGATTCAAGAAGAGAGGATGGCTGACGTTTCCTGCTCAGAGTTCAAGGGAGGTAACAATAATAAAAAGCAAGAGACAATCATAGATCCCCAGTGATTATTGGGAGCTTTTGAAATATAACTTGAATTAATATTCTATAGTCCCCATTTCACAAAATGATAGAAACATTTGAATGGCAGAGCCCAAACAGATAAAACCAAGCCTTAGGTATACCTCTCAGAGGAATCATGAGTTTCTTGGTCCCACATTTGAAGATGAGTTATGACTTTTAAGTTAATATTTTAGATGATAAAAAGGACTTGATTTAAAAAAGAAATAAAAAGCAATCAAAGGTCCTTGGAGGCTGCAAAGAAGAAGAACAAGAAAGACTGAGGGCAAGGTAATGAGGTCGGTTTCATCATTAGAAACTAGTTCTACTAACATCACAGCAGTTTTGCTTGCTAAAACTACAGGCAGGACTAAAAAAAAAACTACAGGCAGGACTTATCCAGAATCTAGCTGTTACAGCCTTCTAGCTCACTGGAGGCAGCTATGCCCCACTTGCATCACAGGGCTCCTGTCCCACATTGGTCTAAGTCAGTGGTTCTCAACCTTCCTAATGCCGCAATCCCTTAATACAGTTCCTCATATTGTAGTGATCCCCAACCATAACATTATTTTCATTGCTACTTCTTAACTGTAATTTTGCTACTGTTGTGAATCATAATGTAAATAACAATTTTCATTCACTGGACCAAATTTGGCACAAATACCCGAGATACCCAAATTTGAATACTGATGAGGTTGGGGTATTTATTTTATCATTTGGGATTTGTAGTTGCTGGGATTTATGTTTAACCTACAAAAAATAGCATTCTAAACTCCACTAATGATGGAATTGAACTAAACTTGGCACACAGAACTCCCATGACCAACAGAAAATACTGGAAGAGTTTGTTGGGCATTTACCATGATTTTTGGAGTTGTAGTTCACCTACATCCAGAGAGCACTGTGGATTCAAACAATGATGGATCTGGATCAAACTTGGCATGGATACTCAATATGCCCAAATATGAACACTGGTGGAGTTTGGGGGGAAATACACCTTGAAATTTGGAAGTTGTAGTTACTGAAATTTATAGTTCACATACAACCAAAGAACATTCTGAACCCCACCAATGATAGAACTGAGCCAAACTTCCCACACAGAACCCCCATGACCAACAGAAAATACTGTGTTTTTTTGGCGATCCCTCTGACACCCCCTCATGACCCCCACCGGGGTCCTGACCCCCAGGTTGAGAAACGCTGGTCTAAGTCTTATCTTGACAGACTGAGGCTTGAGCACTGGGTCGCTCCAGAAAAAGCAACTTACATTTTTGTATTGTCTAAGGCTTTCATGGCTGGAATCAATGGGTTGCTGTGAGTTTTCCAGGCTGTATGGCCAAGTTCCAGAAGCATTCTCTCCTGATGTTTCACCCACATCTATGATAGACATCCTCAGAGGTTGTGAGGTCTGTTGGAAACTAGGCAAGTGAGGTTTATATGTCTGTGGAATGTCCAGGATGGGAGAAAGAACTCTTGTCTGTTGGAGGCAAGTATGAATGTTGCAAATGACCACTTTGATTAGCTTTTAATGGCCTTGTAGCTTCAAAGTCTGGCTAATTGCTGTCTGGGGATCCTTTGTTGGGAGGTGTTAACTGGCCTTGATTGTTTCTTGTCTGGAATTACACTGTTTTTTGAGTGCTGTTCTTTATTTACTGTCCTAATTTTAGAGTTTTTTAATACTGGTAGCCAGATTTTGTTCATTTTTATTTTCAACACAAAAAACAGGGGAATTAAAGACAAGAACTAATAAAGGCCAGCTAAGAATCAATAAAGACCAGCTAATAAACATTCTGGGAATAAAGAATCTTCCCAGGCAGCAATCAGCCAGGCTTTAAAGCTACAAGGCCATTAAATGCTAATGGCATTAAAGGTCCAACAACATCCTGTAAACAGACATTATTTCAGGCCCAGCATGCGACAGCACAGCTAATCAAGGTGGATAATTGCAACATTCACACTTGCCTCAAGCAGACAGCAGTTCATTCTCCCACCCTGGATATTCCACGGATATATAAACCTCACTTGCCTAGTTTCCAACAGACCTTACAACCTCTGGGGATGCCTACCATAGATGTGGGGAAAATGTCAGGAAAGAATGCTTCCGGAATATGGCCATGCAGCCTAGAAAACTCACAGTAATCAAGTTACATTTTTATCAGGACATTCTGCTTTTGATAAAGAGAGATGGAGGGGGTCATATCAACCTTGCATTGTTTTCCCTTCAGACAACCTCTACTTGTGTAAGTGCTTCAAGATTAAAAGTTAAAAGCAAAGATTAAGCATGGGTAAAGTACTCAAGGGAGCATTGATCTAGCTGTGAAGCATCTGCCTGGTTAATGGGGTTAAAAAGGTGTAACACTTCATTCATTTGTATTTACTTCACAAATTATTGAGAGGAAAAGGTATCAATATATATATACTTTTTCACTTCCTTGTTCTTACTTACAAGACTGGTGAAGCATTTTGGCTTATGAGTCTTTTAAATTCTCTCTTTTAAATATTTTGGTTAAATCCCAACTAGCCACATTAATACTAATGCTAAATTTTTACAACAAGACTGACCAAGGCCCTTGTTCTTTAGTTGTCAAAACAATGACCAAGCAATTGGGTTCCGTTTTAGTGATCCCAATTCAGCCTTGAACAAGTTCTTGGCAATAAGAAATCATTTTTCTGACATTGCATCCATTTTATATCCACACGCACTTCCAGCCCCTTTCTTCCAGTGATATATGGTATATCATTTTGAGAATCTTAATTGTGCAAAACATGTAAGTGAATCCAAAAGCAGCAAATTAATAAACCACTGACATAAAATCAGAAATGCTTTATCACAGTGGATGCCACCTGTTGTTATATTGGTATAAAATACAAATGTTCTGCTTTTTGTTTTGACACAGATCGCAAACAGAAAATAAAGTGCTTATTCCATCTGAACTTGTCACTGCAAAATTTGACAAAGCCTAGTATGCTCCCAAACTCTTCAATTTTTCCACTTTTTGGTAGGGACATTGCAATTTAATCCTCTGTTGTCCTATTTTTTCAGCTGTTTATAAAATGTTCCACCTTCTCTCTCTTCCCCCCATCTATCCCTTTGTCCTAATCTTACTTCAGTTGATTTAAAATGGGTTTAAATGGCAAATGTAATGTGTGCTTCATTCAATCATCAGAGGAAGATAAGGGGACAGAGTTTTGCCCTTATCAGAAGCCTCAGGGCCCATCCAGACAGTACCTTTATCCCAGAAACTTCCACAGCAAACAGGAAGGTGAGACGCCATTCTTTGCAAACATGGAAGCAATAGCTACAAAAGGCAAAAAACACGAGATTTCCCAGTGCGGGAATATTGCAAGGTGGTTCCAGACAGCACTTTATCACGGCATTTAGTGAAGAGCAAACAACCTGGGGCTTCAGAAGAGGTACACATACACACTTATTGGTCCCAAGATTTCTTCCTCCACTGTAGAGATGTCATGCTTTGTTCCAAGATTTAGAGGCCCCCCAAGATGGCCACCAAAGGAAGGACTTCTGGTGGAAACCAGCAGTTTTTTTAAAAAAACATTGCAGGATGCGGGTATGCAGACATTTGGATATGCGGCGAACCACAAAAGTTCCATTCTTTGTCCTGGCCAGAAAAACTTCCCTCCAGATGTTTCATGAAGTATCTCCCACACTTACAAACTTCATGGGGTAGAAAAGACAAAAAATTTGTTTGTGTGCCAGAAGTTCATGAAATGTGTGGAGGGCACAGTTTCCCTGGCCAAGACAAAGAATTGATCTTTTGCAATGATTGCATATCTGGACCTCCACATATTTACATCTTGGGGCTTTTTTAAGAAAAAAAATCTGCTGAGGTTTTTAGTGGAAGTCCCACAGCAGCCATCTTGGGAGCCTCTAAATCTAAAAAAAAACCCAAGTCTGGACAACAGCGGCAGAAACCCCGGGACCAACAGGTCTTATGTGGACCTCTTCTGAAGTCCTGGGATTTTTTGCCCCTGTTTAAAACCCGTGATTTAGTATTGTCAGGAAGTATTTTCAGGGCCATTCCACACTACCTTATATCCCAGATTATCAAGGTAGAAAATCCCACAATATCTGCTTTGAACTGGGATATCTGAGTCCACACTCAGATAATGTGGGATTTTCTGCCTTGATGTTCTGGGAAATAGGGCTATGTGGAAGGGCCTCAGTTCAAAGCAGATCATGTGGGATTTTATTCAGCTGTGTGGAAGGAGCCCTAATAGTTTGCAAGCACAACTCCTGTGGTTTGTCTCCATGTGCCCATCAGCAACTGTTTACAGAGCTCAACAAATGTACTTTGAAGTTTACACTGTTTTCAAAAAAAATTCCAAGCTGTAAAAGACTTATCCCCAAAACTTGAATTTTAGCTTTATCAGAAATTGTTTTTCAAAGCTGGGTAGATTTGACCGAGTGGTCGAGGAGGGATCAACAGAATTTAATTTCACAGAATCTCAGCTTCAGAATTAGAACTGCTTTACTCAAAATTACTTTCAGTCTGGCTTTCAGCAGAGTACATGTGAATATGACTGTTGTGATACATGGATAGAATAAATCTTGGAATTAAAACATTAAAAGGAACACAGCTATCTGTAATTAGTTATTTATTGATATTTACTTATTACATTTTTATCCCACCCTATATCAATAGATTTTAGAGTCGTGGAAAAGTAAAATCTATAAAAACAAATCAAAACAAATTGAGCCAAGCAAAATCAAATTATTAAATGCATTAAAGACGATTAACAAGTTAAAATAAAAAGATTGTTGCAATTTAAGGCCGCATGCATGAGTATTTTGAAGTAATTCAGTTGGTAGCAAAGGCTTTCATAAACAACCTCAAACAGACAAGAGTTCTTTCTCCCACCTTGGACCTTCCACAAATATACAAACCCCACTTGCCTTGTTTCCAACAAACCTCACAACATCTGAGGATGCATGCCATAGATGTGGGAGAAACATTAGGAGAGAATGCTTCTGGAACATGACCATACAGCTCGGAAAACTCACAGTAACTCTTACATTTTTTTTAATTTGCTATCCAAATGTAGTTTCTAAGGGGAGAGCTTTGTTACCTTCCAATCTTCCATAGTGAAAAAGATCTAGTTAAAGATGCAGACAGGCAAATGGTGTCCGGCTTGGTCACATCGTTTATTTAGAATACAAATTTCATGACACAAATTGGGACAGAAAGCAACCAAATCAGGCCTTTTTTTATACCTTAGTCTTATATGTGTACCATAAGGAGAGATATCTCTGGCCCAATTGAAAACAGCCACCCAGGTTAATGAGCTCAAGTCCCTTGCATGTAACCAATCAACAGTACAGTTACCTAATATTGCAAAAGCAGGAACTAGAGAGGGAGCATATGAGTTTCCCAACAGCCACTCCATTAAAAGCTGGTATGGCTGTCTATCTTGGATGAGGAGGCTCCATTTTACGCTCTTGCTCTCAGCTTCCCACAAAAACCCCTGTGGAAACAGGGATACAGTTTACAATTAGGCACAGACTAACTAAATGTGCTTTAACTTTAATATGGATGATGGAGATATCAAAGCCATTAGATTTTTTTTGTCTACTTTGACTCAGTCAATTAAAATAAAGATTGTAACTTAGGCCTCCTTTACACTGCCATATAAAATCTAGATTATCTGCTTTGAACTGGATTATATTAGACAACTTTCGGCCAGTTTCCAACCTCCCCTACTTGGGCAAAGTCATGGAACATGTTGTGGCAACACAACTCCAGGGATTTCTGGTAGACACTGATTATCTAGATCCAGCACAGTCTGGCTTTAGGCTGGGACATGGAACTGAGACAGCCTTGGTCGCCTTGGTAGATGATCTTTGCCGGGAGCTGGACAGGAAGAGTGTGTCCCTGTTAGTTCTGCTAGACCTCTCAGCAGCCTTCAATACCGTCGACCACGGTATCCTTCTGGGATGCCTCATAGACATGGGACTTGGGGGTACTGCTCTGCAGTGGCTCCGGTACTTTCTCGAGGGACTGTCCCAGAAGGTGTTACTGGGTGACATCTGTTCGGCCCCACAACCATTGTTGTGTGGAGTCCCACAGGTTCAATTCTGTCCCCGATGTTGTTTAACATCTACATGAAGCCGCTGGGGGAGATCATTCGGAGTTTCGGAATGAGATGTTATCTCTTTTCAGATGATGTCCAAATCTGTCACTCCTTCTCACCTGTCACCAAGGAGGCTGTCCAAAGCTTGAACTGGTGCTTGGCAGCTGTGTCGGACTGGATGAGAGCTAACAAATTGAAATTGAATCCAGACAAGTCCTACTGGTCAGTCGTAAGGCCGAACAGGGCATAGGGTTACAGCCTGTGTTAGATGGGGTTACACTCCCCCTGAAGACGTAGGTTCGCAGCTTGGGAGTGATCCTGGACTCATCCCTGAGCCTGGAACCCCAGGTCTCGGCGGTGGACAGGAGAGCTTTTGCACAATTAAAACTTGTGTGCCAGTTGGGAAGTCTGATCTGGCCACAGTGGCCCACGCTCCTGGTACATCCCGAATAGATTACTGCAATGCACTCTACGTGGGGTTGCCTTTGAAGACTGTTCGGAAACTTAAATTAGTCCAGCGGGCAGCAGCCAGATTACTCACCGGAGCGTCATACAGGGAGCATACCACCCCTCTGTTATGTCAGCTCCACTGGCTGCCGATCCAGTGCTGAGCACAATTCAAAGTGCTGGTTTTGACCTCCAAAACCCTATATGGTTCCGGCCCAGCGTATCTGTCCGAATGCATCTCCTTCTAGGTCCCGCCTCGGAGTTTAAGATCTTCTGGGGAGGCCCTGCTCTCGGCCCCACCTCTATCACGAGTGAGATTGGTGGGGACGAGGAGCAGGGCCTTCTCCGTGGTGGCCCCTCACCTGTGGAATTCGCTCCCTGGGGAAATCAGGTCATCCCTCCTCTCTTTTAGAAGGAAATTAAAAACATGGATTTGGGACCAGGCTTTCGGGTAATCTGGCAGATAGACAAAGGACAAGCGACGACTAGAATTGATGGATTTGACAATATGGAATTGAATTTACGGACTCTGAGCTGGCAAACGTTGAGCACTAGATTGGTTTTAGGGATTGTGATGTATAATGGATTGTTTTTAATTGTTTAATTACTGTTTATATATGTTTTATTTTTATCTTGTTGTTGTGCTAGCATCGAATTGTGCCTTTTGTAAGCCGCCCTGAGAGTCCCCCCTCGGGGGTTGAGAAGAGCGGGGTAGAAGTGCGAGAAATAAATAAATAAATAAATAAATAAATAAATAAATATGGTAGTGTAGACTCATATAAATCAGTCCAAAGCAGATACTGTGAATTATCTGCTTTGATAATCTGAATTATATGGCAGTGTAAAAGGAACCTAGGTATGTGTAGTGGTTTGAGTCCAGGACTAGAAGAGGATGGTTCAAATCCACGCAGGGCAATGAAAACCCCTCTAGCAAGTCACACTTTCAGAGGCCCCTTCTACACTGCCATGTAATCCAGATTATCAAAGTAGACAATCCACAGTATCTGCTTTGAACTGGATTATCTAAATCTACACTTCCATATAATCTAGTTCAAAGCAGATAATCTGGATTTTTATATGGCAGTATGGAAGGGACCTGAGCCTCAGAGAAAAAGATTAATTCCATCTGAACAAATTTTTCCATCACCTTTAAATTCTACCAGTCATTTCTTCCTGTCACCATTTTGGCTCTAGAAGGAAATGGAAATACTTTGATATATAATGGGGATCTGGGATATTTTCAGGAATGAGGTAGGGATATTTTCAATTTTTTGTTCAGGCTTTGTTCAAGCTTTTTGATTGGAGGCTTTGTTAGGCTCCATCTGGACTTTCTCCTCCATTAATGTTTTACTTACATGAAAAGCAAGAAGTCTGAAGACATGTCCTTGTTTATAATACATTTTTCCATGCTAACAGTAGTCTTTTCACACAAACCAGGATTTCTCATCTTGAAAAACATTGCTTTCCACATGAGGTAAATGATAATAGAGGGAGCAGGATACCCTCTTGCTCTCAAGTTCAGGAAAGCATAGTAAGTAACCCTAAATCCTATGATGGACGCTTATCAATGGAGAAGCTTCCCTTAGTAGCATTGTGAGAGCAGAATCTTCTCTCCTCACAGCAGCTTCCCAAAAACATGTGCCAGAAAGCTATTACTGAGACATGAAACATGTCCAAAATATTGTTATCTATTTTCCAATGTTGGAAGAAGAAAGGGATAGTTGGAAGAATGTGACTCCCTACTGCCATGGCTTTTTGCTCCCTAATTTATAATTGTGCCTAGCAACTGTGCCCAGAAGACGCTTACTTCTTGGGAGGAGAGCAATGTCCAATCTCGATAAAATAGTAAAGAGTAGAGACATCAGACTGGCAACAAAGATCCGCCTAGTCAAAGCCATGGTATTCCCTGTAGTAACCTACGGATGTGAGAGCTGGACCTTAGGGAAGGCTGAGCGAAGGAAGATCGATGCTTTTGAGCTGTGGTGTTGGAGGAAAGTGCTGAGAGTGCCTTGGACTGCGAGAAGATCCAACCAGTCCATCCTCCAGGAAATAAAGCCCGGCTACTCACTGGAGGGAAAGATACTAGAGACAAAGTTGAAGTACTTTGGTCACATCATGAGGAGACAGGAAAGCCTAGAGAAGACAATTATGCTGGGGAAAGTGGAAGGCAAAAGGAAGAGGGGCCGACCAAGGGCAAGATGGATGGATGGCATCCTTGAAGTGACTGGACTGACCTTGAGGGAGCTGGGGGTGGTAACGGCTGACAGGGAGCTCTGGCGTGGGCTGGTCCATGAGGTCACGAAGAGTCGGAGACGACTGAACGAATGAACAACAACAACAACTGTGCCCAGCAATAATGCTTCTGTACCTGTGCCACAAGAAAAGACCCAAAACTTAAATCTGGAACATTGAAAAGTGTTATGTCTTAGTGAACTAAAATAGATCACAGGTGGATGTGACAAGAACTGATATGTGGTTTTGCCCAGTGCCTCTCTACCTCCACATTAGTTTTCCGCTGGCACAAGATTCCATGGAAACAGAGAAAGCAGATTCCAAAAATACATTCCACCACACAATTATTCCAGTCCACTTTCCCCCTTCACCTGCTTCACTTAGAAAATTTATAGTTTGGTAAACTGAAGGGTGCAAAATTATAATCTGATATTTGGAACACAGTCTTTGGGAATTTAGAGATCTAATTAAGTCTGCCTGATTCATTTTAGCCGTTTTAAGGACATTATCACATGAGGCTCGTGAGCTGCAGCATCTTCAACCACAAATAGAATCATTTGTTAAGGTATATTTTATTTTAACATGCCACATATACTCATGTATAAATTTTAAAAAAGTTAAACAACGATACCCAAAACTTGTGTCAGCTTATAAAGGTCTGTCCAAATGCCTGTTTTTAAAAGACGGCAACCAGGGCAATAATGGAGACTGTGTACGAGTTTAACTGCTGGACAAAGAAATCCTGGAAGAAGCAACTCTCCCTTTCTCCCTTCCTCCTTCCCAAGCTCCCTTGGTTTTGCAAAACAAGGAAAGCAGGAGACAAAGCTGCTTCTTACAGGCTTCCTTAACACGGGTCTTAGGCCATGGTGAGAGATCCTGAAGGAAACAATCTTGCCATTACCCTCTCTCTCCCTCCCTACTCCAGAGGATCTGTTGAGTTTAGAGGACTCTGAAAGTCCCAGGTTTCAGTCTGTGTTAAAAGGACCTGGAAGAAGCAACTCTATCTTTGCTCTCCCCACCTCCAGAGAACCAATGCTGCCTTTGCTCTCTTCCCCGTCAAGTTTCATTTGAGGCTTCCCTTTGTTAGCAAAGACAGGCTGTTTTGCAAACACAAGTGCCAGTGAGCCATCATTACCACCCAGACCTTGCAAAAGGCCATTGGAGAGACTATAGGGTGTCAGTGCTTCTCCTCACAAAGTTATTTTTAAAGTTATCTAATATTGAAGCTTGTGAACCTTTATAATTTTTGGTGTCCTAAGTTACAAAGAGTGCACTTTTTGCTGCTGCACATTACATTCAACAACAAATACCATATATTTGTACTAGGCTACTGGGCGCATAAGACAACCCTCCCAACTTTTCAATTAAAATTTTCAATTTTTGGATATACTCGCCCTTTTAGACGACCCCTCTTGCCAGCTCCTTCAGACCCCAAAGCCTCCTTTCCTGGGCTTTGAGGCAGCTTCTCGGCTCCATAGACGCAGCCTCCCCTCCACTGGAAGCCAGGCCCCGCCACAGCCAGCCAACCACGTGCTCATCACTTCCTGTTTTGGGTCAAAATTATAAAAAAGATTTCCTGAGTTGCAGTTGCAGCTATGCACCTTTAGGTGTCAGTAGAGAATCTTTCTCTATTCTCTTTGCTGTTTAGTTAGAGTAAGCACTAACTCATGGAATCCACAAAGCCTCAAGGCCTGGGCAAACTTATGGAGGAGTGGATAGAGAATGTGCGACCTCCCTCCTGCTTTCCCCCCCTCCCTTTTTTTTCAGAAGGGACAGTATACTGGTATAAATTATGCCGGGGATTTGAGTGATGTTGAGCCTGGCAGGGGTGGCGGGGCTTCAGAGAGAAGTGAGAGATAGAGCTGAGGAGAGGGAACCTGTGTGTGTGTGTGTGTGTTCCTGTGCTTCTTAACCATCCCGAGCGACTCGCTCTCTTCCCTCGCACTCACTGCCTCTGCTGGATTGATGGCTATCTCCCCCTGCCTGCTTCTCTCCAAAGTCACTCTCTAACCCTCCTGAGGAGAGGGAACCTCGGGCTGGTTGGCTGATGGCTTTCGTGTATGTTTCATATGTATGTGTGTGCGTGTGCGCATCCCTCGGCTCCTGTAAACACGCTCGGGAACTATCAGATTAAACTTGAATCGAGGGGAGAAGATTATTATTAACAAAGGGAGCCCTTCAGTTAAGCTGAAGCCTGGCAGTAGGAGACAAGCGGCACTGGAGGAGCGCAGCAGCAGCCGCTGCTGCTTCAGGCGCCCTGCTCCAGTGCAGGGCAGCTGCCCGCCTCCCTCACCTTGACCCAAAACAGGAAGTGATTTGTTATATCTGGCATACTAGACGACCCCCAAGTTCAGCAAGGATTTTCCAGGGTTAAAAAGTCGTCTAGTACCCCGGAATATACGGTACTTTTTTTGGTCTCAGGGTTTCAAAAATTGAGGTACTCATTAGATTCAATGGTGCATTCGACTCGAATAAATATTATATACATGATAGTTTTGTGGCATTGCTACATTTTGCTTTTTGTACTTTTGACTAAATGCAATTATCCCAACACCAATTCTATGCCTTTTAAGATATGTTGTTCTTAGATTTCTGATAAATCTTTATTAATGCTTCTGTTGGAATGAAACAGGCGGCAACACCTTTACAATTCCTCCAATATCTTTTTGAGAGTCTGAGAAAACATTGTTTTTCTTTAGCAAGCTGAAGCTTAAGCCTTACTAGTCTTTACGGTGTTTTTCTTAGCTCTGTAATGGTCGATTGTTATTGTCCAGCAGGGAGCACCAGGTGGGATCCAGAGCTGAGGCATCAGCTGCTTAAACAAGTGGAACGACTACCATTAATCTTTCCTTGTGATGCTCATAACAAGAAAACAGAGAGAGCAGAGAATCAACTCTCAATAAAAGAAGCGTCCTTCAGCCTTGCTGAGTTTCATGTCCAGTCACTAATCAATATATATCATTCTCATAGATCAAAGCAGCAAAGGCTGAAGAATTGCCCAAACCAGAGACCTGTGCAGAGTGGACGTGGGAGCATTTCCCAGTCCTAGAGTGATCAAATCAATCTCACAGGGACAGGACTCTACCTGGAATCAAGACCTGGAGGGGGAGGGCTTGGGAGGAAGACATGTAAAGGCACAGAAAGCCATCCCACCTGTACAGTGTGTGTGCGTGTGTGTTACTGTGTGCCCTTGATCACACAAGTATGTAATCATCCACCCATATACATTATGTTTATTTTATAAAGACAGAATTTTAAGTCTCTTGGGCAAAGTTATGGTGTGAACCTAATAGATTTGTATGCTTCATTAAAGTGAGGAAATTAGCTGAAGGGCATCAACAAAATATAAATATGAAACATATGTTTGTTTTACCATAAATATTTACAGAAAGAAAGGATTCAATAGTATGTTACCTTAGCATAGTGTGTCACTCCCTTATGGTTCCGAATACCTGTGATTTAACAAGAAAAGATAAGAAAGAAGTCTGGCTTGCCCAAAAAAGTGAAGGAAGTCCAGAGGGGTGTGTTTAGAGGATGGCAAAGTAGTATTTGTAGGCCTGAGCTACCGTTCCCACCATCTACGGCCCTTTCTAAGCTACTTTCTAAACTCGAGTATTTGTTTTGGACTGGATTATATAGCAGTGTAGATTCATGTAATCCAGTTCAAAGCAGATAATATGTATTATCTGATTTGATAATCTGGATTATATAGCAGTGTGGTAGGGCCTACATTCTCAAATCTAGATTTCTAATTTGCATATTGTATAAAGCATGCTAATTTGCAAGTTATTCTAATTTGCACACTAATTGTGCAAATTGGGCCAATTAACTGCTGTGTTTGCTTTGTTTCATCATGTTCTGAACTTCATAAGGTTGAATAACACTAGTAGTGTTCCGCATTTTGGATTTTTTAAAGATTTTCGAATACTTGCATATACATAATGAGATGGGAACCTTATCTAAACACAAAATCCATTTATGTTTCATATATGCTTTATATACATAGCCTTTTAAACAGAATTTTTAAATATTTTTGTTTATTCAACAAAGTTTCTGTACATTAAACTATCAGAAAGCAAAAATGTCACTCTAGCAATGACCCATGTGGTTTTCAGAATTCCAGATTAGCGGTACTCAACTTGTACAAATGAGTTGAGAAAACCAGTACTGAGTAATGTTTAAAGGGCTAGTCTGGGAATGGGAAACTCCAATTGTTGCTCGGGCATGGAAGGTAATGTGGGTTCCTGGGCCACCAGTACCATCTCTCAGGAAATCTAGCAAGAAGCACTTATGTGAAAATTAATAGGGAACCATGTAAAGCAGTGTTTCTCAACTTTCCTAATGCCGCGACCCCTTAATACATTTCCTCATGTTGTGGTGACCCCCAAACATAACATTATTATGCTATTTCATAATTGTAATTTTCCTCCTATTATTAATTGTAACGCAATTATCTAATAAGCAGGATGTATTTTCATTCACTGGACCAAATTTGGCACAAATACCCAATATGCCCAAAATTTGGACCAAACTTCCCACACAGAACCCCCATGACCAACAGAAAATACTGTGTTTTCTGATGGTCTTTGGCGACCCTTCTGACACTCCCTGGTGACCCCCGCAGGGGTCCCAACCCCCAGGTTGAGAACCACTGATGTAAAGTGTACATATACAATCCTGTAGTTAACAACTGACCTTCAGTTAGAATGATCAAGGGTCAGAGGTTCCCGGTTCTCAGTGTCTATGCCACAGGTTTTTTTAAGGTTGGCTTTAACCCCATCTTTACATTTCTCTTCCTGTCCACCAACATTCTATTTTCCATTCTTGTGTTGGGAGTATAGTCACTACTTTGGGAGACAGTGATTGGGCATTCTAACAACTTGGCTATTCCAGTGAAATTAATGGCGGTCAGTGTTTCGCAGGCGTATAGCAAGGTTGGGAGGACAATAGCTTTATAAACAAGCATCTTGGTTTCACTACAAATGTACTGATCCTCAAACACTCTCTGCTTCATTTGGAAAAATGCTGCAGAGCTCAGATGGTGTTGTATTTCAGTGTTGACTTTTGTGGAGAGGTGGCTGCCAAGGTAGCAGAAATGGTCAGAATTTTCTAACATTACACCATTAAGCTGTATTTTTGGCATTGCAGAGAGATTGTCTGGTGCCTGCTGAAATACCACATTGGTTTTGTCAATGTTCAGTGAGAAGCCAAGCTGAT
The DNA here is from genome assembly GCF_037176765.1 of Anolis sagrei. NCBI lineage: Eukaryota > Metazoa > Chordata > Lepidosauria > Squamata > Anolidae > Anolis > Anolis sagrei. The sequence continues at coordinate 274,984,838 of NC_090021.1, forward strand.
GAGCGTAGAGGGTGTATGCCATGATTTCTTGGTCCATATATGACATTTTGTGGCATTAAAGAATCCCCATGCATAGTTGACATCTGCAAGGTGTTGGATTTTTTGAGCCTTTTTGTCAACCCTTGTACTAGTCCTTGACATATATCTTTCTATATCCTTATTCTTGTAGCTGCTGTTTTCCTTTCCTGATGAAATTTATGTCAAAGTAAAGGATATTCCTCTCTTATGCACACTTAACTTAGGCCCCTTCCACACAGCTGGATAAAATTCACATTGAATTGAATTATATGGCAGTGTGTACTCAGATAACGCAGTTCAAAGCAGATACTGTGGATTATCTGCCTTGATATTCTGGGTTATATGGCTGTATGGAAGGGCCCTTAATAGGACATATGTGAAAGTAAACCATTGAAATGCCTTTACCATACTCCCAGAGTAAATTAATATGGAATTTGTTTACCTTTTCTTTGTTTTGATTACTTTCCCAGAATCTGAAGATTTATATCAAATGTCTAACTTAATGAGCTACTCCAAGCTCCTTCTTTCCTCTGAGTAGTATCATGAGGTAGATGACTGACGGAATACAACACTGGAGCAATGGTTTATACAATAATGTCTTCTTTCAGTGGAAGAAATTTGCTGCTGCTGCCTTGCCCTCCACACTGCGCTCCTAACTTGCCTCAGCCCTCTCCCTATCTTTGCACTCTGCTGCATCCCCTGCTACTCCCCCACTCCCTTGTGACACCACACCTCTCTCTCTCTTGCATCTTACTCTTTTCATGCCCACACCTCTTATTTCTTGTACTGTCACTGTACTTCTCACCTTACCTTTGTTGCTTTTCCCCTTCCCTTGCCACATTCCCCTTCTTCTACTTAGTTTCCCATGTCACCTTGCACCCTTCCCTTGTTTCTTTTACTTTGTTGCTCACTTTGTTCGTCTTACCCTCCTACGCTCCCTTGTCTCACTTTGTGCTTTCACAATATGCTCCACTCATTTCCCTTCCCTCTGTTCCTTCCCCTGCCTCATCTTGCACTCTCACAATTTGTCCCTTCCTTTGCTTATTACGCTTTGCCACTTGCACCTCATCCTCTTTCATCCCTCCTATTTGTGCATGTGAATACTACAGAACAATTTCACAGAAGAATGCTTTCATATTTAGCTGCATATCTGCACTCCTACAAGGACTAAAGATGTATTTGTTTGTTTAAATGAAAGCGTGGAATCTTAGGCCAGGAGGATACAATGAGGTGCTGAGTGGCATACTTAGAATCTGAGTAAAACCTGACTCACTTGATGGTATGGCAATTTTAGTATAAGGACAATGGAGAAACCTGAGTTTCAGTGGTCCAAGGTTGGCATATGAAAGGTCAGATCCATATTATTTCCCCAGTACATTGAAATAGAGGCATGCTATTATTTTTAAGAATCTCCAATGACCATCTTTCAGTCATTAAATTAGCCGCTCACATTACACATACACTATCTATCTATTTACATTACATTCAACTAGTCCACAACAAACTGCTTTTTTAAAATAAAACACTCCTTAACTAGATTAAAGTAAAATCAGTGTTCTAATGTTTCCCAATAGATCTGAACATATTTAACCCCAGACCATTTATAAACATTGAAAGAAATTGTTTCAATATGACCTTGGAGTTATGGAATTGATCCTTTGCTTTTTACTATCGGTTAAAAGTTGTTTTCACTGGTTTCCTGTATTTCTCATAAAATGATGTTTTTATCCTTTGATGGTTTAAAGGTTTGTATTATTAAACTGCATTTATTAATCCTCTGTATGGATTCCTTTCTCACATGAGATTTTACTGTACAATCCATTTTAGGTCAAAAGATCAAGGATGTTGATTTCCAATATTCTTTCTCAAAAACTTGCTCCCCAATACAGCTCAGTTTAACTTACGAATGCCCCTGGATATGTTAGATATCTGGATAAGTTCATCACCCCAAGTAGCTCCTTGCTTTTTCGAGGACAGATTTAACTGTCCCACTTCTGCAATATTGGCAGAGAGCCCCACATGAGGATCTTCTTTGTCCCTCTGGAGACAGAGTAGCTGAAATTTTAGGTCACACTTTTTCTTAATGCAGTTATCCTAGAGAGGAACATAATAGACTAGTTTGTTCTACTGTGAGAAAATGTATTGGAAGGACACTAGAATGGTACCAGGACTGTTTCTTGGCTGATACAAAAAAGTTAAAGACAGAATCAGAAGCTACATTCCTCTTCTCTACCCAAAGGTATCAAACAACTATTTCTTAGGTGAAACTGCAGGCTTTATCTGGATAATGCAGTGAATTAGATTAGAAAAACATACTTTACTTCAGTTCACTTCACTTCATTTCTTATTTAGTCACTCTCCACCAAGGTGCTCCGAGCAACTTACAATTTAAAATAGTATTTATACAATATAAAAACATTCAACATAAAAACATTCAACAGTGACTATTTGGCAAATTAAATCTGATCACTTTATTTAAATGCACAACCAAACAGCCAAGTCTTGAGCGCCTTTACAAAAGGTCGCAACTCTGACATTGCTCTAATATATGGAGGCAATGAGTTCCACAGAATTGGAGCATAGAAGTATATAATTGAAGATTTGGATGGCATGCATATTTATGGTACAAAAAAGAGAAGGTCAATAGACACACTATAAGAGCTAGTCTCCATGCAATCTGGAAGAGATACAAGGTGGGGATGGAGCAAAACACACCATTATGACAGCACCCTCCAAAAGCAGTGTTAAATCCAGTATTTAATGAGGAGAGTAGAACCTATAGGGAGTACCTAAGCAAAGAAAAAACAATTCAAATTAAAAGGAAAGGTTTCTTAAAATGATCATACAGAAGAACAATGATGAAGCAAAGGTCTGCTTAGTCACAAAAAATATTAAACTCTCTTATTTATTTCAAGTTAAACATGTATAAAACATGGGCAGAATGGACAAAGGCAGAAAAGGCAAGCTAAATTTTTAAAAAATCAATTCCCAATTAATCTGAACCAATAGTGCATTTCATATTGACATACTACACATCTTATAACAATACTTAAAATCCCAGCCTTGTGAGAACTCGATTAGCCATCTCCTTTCTGGTCCCTAGCCAGCATTACAGTATATTCCATTAATTCCCTCTAAGGCTGGGTCTACATTATCATATAATCCAGTATCTGATCCCAGATAATCTGCTTTGAATTGGATTATATAAATCTACACTGCCATATAATCCAGTTCAAAACAGATAATCTGGATTCAAAAACTCAATTATATGGCATTGTATATGGGGACTAACATTCAAATGGTTATCTTTTCACACTGACTTCATGCAACACCTTTTCTCTTGCCTTTGTCACCTTATAAGCATCATTAAAATTAAACTTGTCACTACTTCACCATACAGGTTTCTATTGCTATATATATGCAGTTCACCTATAATAGTCTGTACCCGGGCACTTCACTCCATGCATCTGATAGAGCAGACTTACAGCAAATCTACAAACGCTTATGTTTCCAAGTTTTCTCTCTCACACACCCTTAAAGGTGCTACTAGATAGATTTGCATATTGATCCAGAATAATAAAGTTATGCCTCTGAAATGCACTGAATCAAACTATTACAGGCAAGAAAGTTCCACCGTTCCACCTCATAACTTAAAGTACTGTAACTAGTTTAATAAGTGAGCTGTTACTTCCAAGGCAGAACATTTCCTGGATTTCTGTTTTCACACAGAATGATTAACAGCTGCCCATGGACCATTTCTTTTAGTATTTAGGACCTTGGGAGTTGCTTCTTACCTCTACTGATACATCACAGTGTTAAATTTAGGAGTCAGACGAAACTTTAGGCAGACGTGTCCCCAGTTGCTCCCTCACTAGCATTTTTAACAGTCACCTCCATACATCTTTCAAAGTCATAAGAATGTGCCTTATACTTTATCAAATGCTATTGCTCCACCAAGCTTGCAACTGCACACTTGGCTGACCTCCAAGCTTTCTGAAGTCTTTCACTCCTGCTGTCTAACTACACCTTTAACTGTTATCAGAAACTGACTTCGCACACTAGATATGAAACCATGATTTCTACCATAGGCCTATGGACTCTTAAACATATAACTTCCAGATGAAGGGAAAATGGAACCTCTGGTTGGATCTACTCTGCCCTATATCCCAGGATCTGATCACAGGTTATCTGCTTTAAACTGGATTATATGTGTACACTGTCAGATAATCTGAGATATGCAGGAAATATGGGATCAAATCCTGGGACAGAGGGCAGTGTGGAAGGGGCCTCAGAGGGTCCTTCTACACTTATTTCAAACTCAGGAGGAAGCAAGTTAAAATAATGTGCTTCCTTCTGGGTTTGAGTCCCTACCCCCTCCCACAATCCCGGGCTTTTCCCTGGCGGGTAACTAGATGCTTTCTCAGGTCAAACAAAGGTTGATCTGGGATGGCATCACCCCACCCAGTCCCCATTCCTCCCTCAAAACTTGACTGAGGGGAGCTGCCAGTAACGCAGGCCCCTCCGGATAGTCCGTCTGATACTTGGAAATGACACATTTGTGGGGGGGAGGAAATTCCTTCCCTTTCACCTCCTGACACATCATTTCCAAGCATCAGGAGGTTGTGCAGAGGTGTCTAGCATGCCTGCAGGCCCCTCTGGAAGGTTTTGAGGGGGGAATGGGTGACTGGGGGGAGGTGTTTGATGCCCTCCTACTCCGTTGAGCTCCAAAAAACTGGGATGGCAATAGGGATTGACCCCCTCAGGATCACAGAGCACAGTCCCAGAAGTCAGTCCCTACAGGCCCGGCACCTCAACAGACCCGGGCCTTTCAGAAAAGTCCAAATCTGTTGAGGTATTTAATTAATCTGAAGTACACTGGAAAACCCAGTTTACTTTGAATTAATCCAAGTTTACCTGAGGTGTCGTTTGGATGCCTCAAGTAAACCCATTACCTATCACAGGTTGTGGCCCTGTGTAGAAGAGCCCTCGGAGTGCTTTACATCCCAGAAAGAGCTTAAATGATAATCATTGGCCAGGGAGTGGAAAAGACCTGACTGAAAAAAAGTCTTACTTATTAAAGAGACTATGAGATTAACTACAGCAGCTCGAGAAGTCCCAGGTCCCTGTGAGGAGACTTCCAGGATCTGCAGCATCATAGGTAAAGAACGGAATGGGGGAACAGCTTGCCCAACCATGGAAAGCCAAGCCATTTTAAAACAGACTCTGAATTCACTTAACCTTACATTCTTAAATGTTTAAAATGTAAAATTGGATCATTTGAAGAGGCTAACACTTCTAAGTCACCAATAGCTGTTTATGTAGTTAATCACAGCGAGCAATCTTGAAATCATTAAATGTTTTGCATTTCATTGCCCAGCCATATACTTTTGTAGGGTAGCCAAAACAACTTCCTTCTCCGTTCAAGAAGCTTTTGCTAGCATTAACCAAGAGAACTTGGAAATAGGTTTTAAACACAGAACTAACTCAGGTTTTGTTGGTAGCAGATTTGTCTGATAAGTGAAGTAGCTGTGGGTTCCGCTCAGAAGAGGTTAGAGCAACAGCCACTTGAATCCTCCAAAGAGCAAAAGTAATTCTGGTAGCATTACCAAGACAAATAGTGCAGTGAAATCAGTTCATATAGGCAAGAATAGGTCCCCAAAGGTTGGCTAAGTAAATTTTCAATCCAATCCAATCCAATCTCTATGTTCCCCAGGTGTGTTCTAATTTTGTTCCAGGCAGCATAATATGTGGCTGGCTCCCCACACCCACCCCCCGCCCCATCTTGAATGAGTGAGCATCTCTTGTCCTCTGTGGATATTCTTCTCTTATTTCTTTGTGACCCACATTTTGCTATTCAAGACCTTTTGATTTTGAGGCACTAAACAGGGCATTTAGCTCTGCCAAATTCCAGGCTCAATAGCTACAGCTTTGGAAAACTAAATTGTACCTGATTTTCAACTATCCAAACTTTCTACCTGCCCTAACAATTGCTTGGGCATTTTGAAAAGTATCTCAGCCACTCAGAATTTTGAATTAAGGAACAAACTCAGTAACAAAAGTATTTTATCAGGTTTATAGAGGAGATACATAATAATGGCCATTGTTCTGAATACACATTCTGAACATTCTGCAATCTGTGCATTGTTTTTATTATTAGTGCTCTTGCTGAAAATTATAGGTGTGGCAAAATTTATTTCACCTCACTCCCTGTGACAACCATCCATGCATCATTTGAAAATAAGCCACCTATATATATATATTCAGTTTGTAACCTAAATGATACATTGCATTGAATCTGTAGAGATAGGAATGAGACTCACTTTTTACTTCTTATTCTAGGTGAAACTCAAGGCGGAAATAACTTGGGATTCTTACAGGAAGTATTTGTATGTATCGTGAACATACAGTTATAGATTAAAACAAAATGTCTTAAAATATTATGCATTTGTAAAGCAAGAAAGTGAATCCACTAAGTAAGAGCAAACCATCTCTTGGCAGTGATGGCTGGCTGGTATTTCAGGCAGGAAGGTGCTTTTGCCTGTAAAGGTTATCAAGGAACATATGGTACAATGTTGTTGTCTCTTCACCTGCAGCTCCTATCCTTTCCTGAATGATGGATGATGTCTCAAAATGGATTCAACCATCATGAAGTATGCTTGGGACTGATAAGCCTTCCATTACCATCTTCACTGTTGGGAATTTCTTAAGTCTGTTACATATGTGGACAAGTCTAACTCTGATTTCTCTTTAAGGCAGTGAAGATAATAATATGGATGCTTGGCCATGTTATAGGGCTAAATAGAAAGTGGACAAAGCATAATTATTTATAGAGGTATAGTGAGAAGGCAGGTCAGGCTGTATTCCAGAAAAGTTCCTGGCAGACTGAAAAGCCACAACAGCAGCTACCTCTGCAAATGGTCACTTTAGGAAATGGGCATCAATAATCACATATTGCATGAAATGATTATCCTTTTTCTAGCAATGCCCTGAGAGTCATTTAATATCAGCCATTGAAGTATTCAGTATCAGAATCCTCATCTCCTCCACCACCATTAGCATCATTTTTCTCTGATCATAGAGAATGTAAAACCTGTGTACTCAAAAATTTGGCAAGTTAAAGTCATGATTGCAGAATTCTGTACTCAAGATTTTTTTTTCCCATTGTCTCAACAGGTTGGGTTGGGTTAGACAGATTGATGATACTGCCATTTCCACAGTGCCCATTCACTGCAAGCTGTGTTGCTTTGTAATTAACTTTGGAAAAATTACCAAGTGTCTTTACTGATGTATACTTTGTAGTTACCTTGGATTCTTGAATGTTTCCCAGAAAGAGAGAGGAAATAACTCCAAAAAAACAAAGAATAGTATTTCTTTCCAAACTCAAGAAAAATGAAGGTTGTTTATAGGATCTCATCATTTTGTTTTTATCCCTTGGCTTTACTCATCATGGAAGCTATTTCCTTCTCTTCAGCTCTTACACATAATCTTAATTTTGTCCCCCTTTATCACCTTAAGGTTTGCTGTCATGTTGGTATGTTTTTTGTTGTTGACTTTGTTTTCTGGAGCTCAATAAACTTTTAAGCACCCAGCTGCCCTATTCAGGGCTACGTCTTCTTTGAGTGATTCAATCCACCTGTAATGTGGTCTTCCATTTTTTCTGACATTATCACCTCTTTCAACAGGTTGTGCCCAAGCCAAGTATATAAAATTGTTAAAATATTTAATTTTTTTACAGCTGACTTTGGGGTTCATCTAAAATGTAGAATTAATGCAGTTTGATTCCATCAGCACTCCTTGTCAGAGTAGACTAAAGACCTTGTAAAACCACAATTTGCATGATTCCATAACATTGAGCCATGACAGCCAAAATAGTGTCAAACTGCATTAATCTGTCACAACTGACCATTGCATCAAAATCATTATGGGCTCTTATAGGAAGGCTTTGTTCTCCAAATAGATTATTGTTATTGTTATTGTTATTTATACCCCACTTTTTTCTCTCCACAAGGAGACTCAAAGCTAGAGACAGAAATGGAATTCATTGCATTATAGCAAAGCTAATTTTGCCTTGGATCTCTGGAAATTTCTGGAGACCGTGGAACACTTTAGAAAAAAAAGTAAGTAATAGGTATGTCTAAAAATGCACACATTTGAGAAATGCATGAACAATGCTTACTTTTTGCAAAAATGTACCAAAATGGAAGTCTATATGGCACTAAAACACAGTCTTGCAAACTGACACAGAACTGGGATGGAATAAGAATGCTGGTATAAGTCTGAAAAATGCAACAAGAATGAGACTGACAGATTTTCACATCCCCAGGCACAGCCATATGGTAAAAGGCTTCCTGATGTACAGACATTTTGAATTCAGTTTCATAATGTATGCACCCAAGAGGAATGGGACACATGAGAAACACCCATAGGGACAAGGACTTGCGACACTATGCCAGAAGAAAGGCAGAGAAAATGTGTCATCATTATTCTATTCCATTCCTCTATCACTATCACTAGCAACTGCTGTTAACAAAGATCTAATGAGTAGATGACAGCATCATGAGGGAACCACGGCAAAATAATATGAGTGGTTCTCTTAGCAAAATAGACATTTTATTAAGTAGTATTAAAGTTGTACTGATTACTATTGGTGTGAAGAAAGCTTTCAGCCATTTTATCAAAATCCATGTGTACACAGAAAGGACTTAGCAAGCCTATTTATTTACTCTCAGATAATATCTGTGCAACTGTGGTGAGCGAGGCAAAGAATGTGTTTGCTGTTGCCTTTAGAACAGAAGAGTGCTTTACGAGGTTACCATAACAAGAATATCTTGAACAGAGCAAGAGGTGATAGATATAAATAAAAACTGCATATGCATTGATGACTTCATCACGCTTACCTAAATCCGAATACTAGGACACTTCCACCCTATATTCTAGACCGAACCCCACACTGGCCTTCACCCAACATCGTGTGACTTCTGATGGAGGCCTTGCCCTCAACAGGGAGAACCTGCCCCCAACCAGGGTAGAAGCATCATTTGATTCCCCCCCCCCTCCACAACATAGGAAGCTTCCTGTGTCATGCTGGCTCCAATGGAGCCAGCACGGATCCTCTACAAAAAGGCAACACTTCCCACATGTGATGTGGGTAACATCATCAAGAGGGAGCTGTACGTGGGGAGACAGATTTGCCCCACTGCCCCTCTCTTGTCTTACCAAAGCCAGACAAAGCGAAACATTTCACTTGACTTTTGTGATGAGGCCCTGAATCAGCATAAAACAATTAGTGATCAAGTTTGCTGAGTGTTAATAGGCAACTTTTCTTCTTGATATAAGATTCCTTTTCTTCAAAATGGACTTGGACTGGAGCAGCCCTTGAAAAACAACACCTTCAGTTAGAAGACTTGATTCCATGTACACCCATCAGCACAGAAACCTTTGACAGAAATTCATAATCAAAATGTATAATCTATTCATAACTGAATTGTGTTCATAGTGCAAGGAATAATCAGTTAGTCGTTACTACAAATCACTGACTAGAAGCCACTGTGAGTGATGAGAATCTATGGCATTTTTCTGTTGATCAGCATGCAACAGACTAATGTCCTCACCAACTCTCTCCAGTGATCTCCAGTCTGAGGCAAAATTATGATGGATCCTGCTTCTGATTGGAGATCACTTGTAGGAGGTGATGATGGTGGAAAGTTTAGTCTGCTGCAACCAGTAAAGAGGAGAACAGACATCCACTGCTCACAGCAGCTTCTGCACAGTAAGTTAGACAGGGGGGGGGGGGTCAGTCCAGGAGACATTACATAGCTGTGTAACTGAGGTGTTATGTAGCTGAGTTGCTGATTTAGAATATTGACCTGTTTTTGCAAAGTGGAACAAATGGTCATACCAAGAGAAACTGATCTATCTTTTTGCCTATGGTGTAGTGAGTTTGGCCTTTGCACCCAAGTAGATGAGTTTTGGAATCTTGTCAACATAATACTCAAACATTAATAGCTGCCCAGTGGTATAAAAGTTGGATTTTATTTAATGACATATAGTTTAGTACTTTGAGGCTTGGAAAATACATGAAGGTTGGAAACATATTGGGGGGGGGGGGAGTTAATTTTCTCTTTTAGTAAACTGCTTATACAATTCTTAAATCCATGGAAGCAGACTGGAGGATTTGTATTGCATACTTCAACTTCTTTGCTCCCATCTGCTCTATTTGAGAATCCATCTTCCATCAAACACATCTTAAGGGAGATTTACCTGGCCACCTATTTGTCATGGATATTGGATTGTTGGCCAAGGTTAGTCTGGGTAGAATTTATTATTTGCAGCAGATTTTTACAATTGGCTGTGAAAGGGATAGTGGATCTCATTGGTTTAAGGGCTGGATTGTGTCTTTTCTGTATGCTATTAGCTGCATCAACAAAGCAATAATGTGTGTTAGTGTTTGGAACAAACAAGGTCTTGAGGAGTCCTAGAATTGTACCCAGTTCTTGAATAGAACAAGTGGCAGGTACTGTTTCCACACTGTAAACAGGGCTGTCCTTCAGGATGACATGAAAGCTGCAAGTAGTGCAAAATCTCTCAAACATACTGCTGTCAGGAACATCATAGTGAAACCATATTAAAGGATTGCACTGTCTGCCTATATTTCACTGGTGTATTTTCAATGTGTTGGTGTCAACTCTGAAAGTACTAAACAGAACATGGGACTCTGATAATTGAGGCAGCATCTCTTGCTATGTGTACTTACATAACCTTGAAGAGTGCTTCTTTGTGCCCCACTGCTGGAAACAGTACATTGTGTCTCTGTACACAAAAAGGCTCTCTTGGCTGTAATGCCTGAATTGTTGCCAATATGTTTGGGCCAGAATGCCTACAAAGATGCAATGAAGAAAAAAAAGCAATGGTGCTTTATATATTGGTTAAACAGTATGTCACTGCCCATTCATTGCTGATATTCCAGCATATCCCACAACAGCCTAAACTCATTTTAGCAAGATTGTTTTAATATATAACTCAAACCTCAAAACTCTTAGAGAAAACCTCTGGGGTGTGAAAGTGTGCCATTAGTTTCGCACATCTACCACCCGGCTCTCTGTGTGGTGTCTTGATATTGTCCCTAGAGCACTCAAGTTTTCCAGTTAGAATAAAAGTAACCCAGCATTCATATCTAGGAGAGAAATCAGCTACCTATGGATTGTCTTTGCCTGTGAGCTTTTATTATGTACCTGTTGAGTTCTGACTGATAAATGCATCTCCAGCAAAGAGACATAGCAGCTCTGAGTGTGTTTTGTGAGAGCATAGATCCAGCTACTCACAATCAAGCAGCCAAAGGCCAAACTGCTTGAGATATTTTTGCTACAGAAATGCACAATACAAAGTGTTTTTCTCATTAGTCTTATCAGCCCTAGTGATGCAATCCTGCTAATCCCCACCTCCTGCTGTATAACCTGGTCCTTCCAAAAACCATTTCCAATGGTCACGGATTAATGATATACAGAGCTTGAAAGGGATAAGAGAGAACTGAAAGATGGAACACTAAACACAACAAAACAGAAGCTTCAAAGTTGCAAGAAAGACTGAAAGGCTTCTAAAGAAAACAATATATTAGAGGCAACCTGTGCCATTCCACAACTATAGAATAGAAACATACCATTCCCCCCTTTTTCCTGGTTTACAGAGTAGGAAACTTTGCAGGCTATTTCATTCACCATGGCCTGTAGAAAATGAGATGAGAGCAGGGAGAATGTGTCTGAGAGAGAGGGGAGTGGGGAGAGGGGGAGAAGGGAGAGTGTGTGTATATTTGGATCATAGTGAGGTTCAACATTATCCCATGTGGTGTGTTGCAGATGCACCTGTTCCAAAGGCAGAAAGTCTGGAAAAGAATATTAAAGTTAAAATCAGCTTCACAGAGTCAATGCAGCATGTGGCCATACAAACACAGTAAAGAGCAATGATGATAACTCCAATTAGTTACAGCTAGTAGTCAGGTTCCTTCCAGCAGTCCCGAGGACCTTAAATCAGCCCACAGATGTGAACTCATCCAGTAATATCCTTGAGCTGACAATGTTTCACTGCATCATTTCCAGGCTGTTAGAATCACAGGAATTCTAAGATTTATGAACCACTGAAAGGGAAGAACATACACACACTAGGTAAAATGAGGTTGGATTTACACCTCAGAGCAAAATGATCTGAAAATGCATTATTGAGTCAGCAGCCCTGTGCACACATTGGGAGGTTTAAATCTGAAGATTCCCCACCTTTTAATGTTCCTGAATGGCAACACAATCTTCCTGTGCTGAATTCAGAAGAGAAGGGAAGGTGAGTCTGTTCAGCTAAATCATCATTTTTATGGATACAACAGATCATACTTATCCTTTGAAGAGTTGGGGGAGGCAAGTCTGCATATTTGTATAAACTAAAAGTAAGTTCTGCTGTTACTTCCAGGTAGACATAAGCTAGGTAGATATATAAGATTTCACTCCTCTAAAATAGTGTTGAAGTCTCATTAATATTTTGCTTTTATAGGGCCACTATCTGCAATGGAATATTCTATGTATGTATAATACGGTAGAGACTCCATAGCTATACAAATATGTCTGTCAAAAGGTATAGAGCAAGAGAAATAAATCAAATGCAAATATATAGTAGTTGTGGAGAGACATACAGGAGTGAAACATGAATGAAGCTTGATGGAATAGCAGTGGAGGGGTAGAGCAGAAAGGATACCAACAAATGAGGGGAAATCACAGTGAAAATTTGCAAAAAAAAAAGACAGACCACGCCCCAAAACCAGGACTGGCCCCACCCTATACATAAAAAAAAACAAAAGCAGGTTTTCCAAGTAAATTTGGAATGAAAGAAGTGTTGAGAAACTCCATTTCAATTGAATGATTGCTGTGAATGTAGGTTAGAAAGGAGTGCCCTAAGAACAGCTACACCAATATCACCCTGATTTTTTTAAGAATGTAGATCTGACTGGAGGCTTTCCTTCTTTTTTGAGACTTTGCTTCCAAATGTTTGCTATCATAGACATGAAAGTTGGATGGGATTCAAACCATCTGTGTTTGAGAGAGCATAATCTCCTTTATGAATCCATTCAGGTCATGGGGTCTTCTGCAAAGATAGATATCACACAGTTTTCCAGCCAACTCTTCAAGTATTTCAAAGCAAGATATTTAGCACCATGAGACATACTATGATGAATTAGGGACTTAAAAGGTATTTACAAATTTTCTCATCCTCAATGAGAAAAGGTGCCTGATCATATCACACAGGGAAGCCCATAATGCTAAGTCCCAAAAATGATGGATAAGATCTTGCATTGAACATATAACTACTATATCATAGCTATGCTCCCTTTCCTGATCAAATCCCTTAAACCTACTTTAACCTACCAATCAGACAACCTAAGTATCAGCCTTGTGTGGTCCTAGCAAGTACAGCAGGAAGATATAACCAACCTTCTCCTGCCAGCAAGTGATAATGTGACAAAGGGTTTTGACAGGGCACTATAGATATCTCCACTTCTGCTTTTCACACAATTGATCACTGGTTGGTGGGAAATGCTCATATCATTGTGAAGCACCCTCTTTGCCAGAATCACAAGCTCCATCACTTGGGATAGCTGGCTGGCTTTTAAGGTGGGTTTCATGGGATTTGCAATTAAGGTGCCATGATTGCAAATGTGAAAAATACACAGAAGTTAAAAAATCCTGAGTCTAGTTTGGGGCACTGCAACTGTCTAACACAGTGGTTCTCAACCCTTTTTTTGACCAAGACCCACTTTGACCAGGGCCCACTTGAACAGAGACAACTTGAGTGGGGACCACTTTGACCAGGGACCACTCTCCAACATTAGTAGCAAAAGGGGCGGGACTGGTCAGCTCTACGGAAAGGAGCAGAAATAAAATAAATAACTAAAGAGGAAGGAGGTTTGCGGACCGGATTTTTGTTCTCACGGCCCACAGGTTAAGAACAGGATACTAGACAATGTGTGTGTACACAAAAAAACTTTTCATGACATTTTCACCAAAAAGTCCCAAAATGTGAAAAAGCATCAAACACCATGCCCAAAAAAACTCTTGTGATTTTAATCAGTGGCTTGACAGCCTCTGCTAATGTTTTATTTCAGCACATGAAAATACATTTATAGCTTTTGCCCCTGATAGCATACATGTTCCAACAATTCCTATATTTAGATATAAATATTACTCATTTTTGCAAGCTTCCCCAAGGTAGTTCAGCTTTGTTATCTGTTTTATTGAGACTGTGAATGTTAGATCTCAAGTTTATGCATTGTTTTATAGTTTGTGTTGTATGACTGATCTTAGAAATTTCCAGACATTTTATAAATTTATTAAAGCAAGCTGTAATAAAACCGCTGTTGAAGAAGCCATCACTGGACCCCACTCAATTGGTAAACTATCGGCCTGTTTCCAATCTTCCCTTTTTGGGCAAAGTCATGGAACGTGTGGTGGCCTCACAACTCCAGGCATTCTTGGTAGACACGGATTATCTAGATCCGGCACAGTCTGGCTTTAGGCCGGGACATGGTACCGAGACAGCCTTGGTCGCCTTAGTGGATGATCTCCGTCGGGAGCTCGACAGGGGGAGTGTGTCCCTGTTGGTGCTACTCGACCTCTCAGCGGCCTTCGATACCGTCGACCACGGTATCCTTCTGGGACGCCTCGCGGGAATGGGTCTCGGAGGTACTGCTCTGCAGTGGCTCCGGTCATTCCTCGTGGGTCGGTCTCAGAAGGTGTCACTGGGGGACTCCTGTTCTACCCCACAACCTTTGTTTTGTGGGGTTCCTCAGGGTTCAATACTGTCCCCCATGTTGTTTAACATCTACATGAAGCCGCTGGGCGAGATCATCCGGAGTTTCGGGGTACGGTGTCATCTGTACGCAGATGATGTCCAGCTCTGTCACTCCTTCCCACCCGTTACTAAGGAGGCTGTCGAGGTCCTGAACCGGTGCTTGGCCGCTGTGACGGTCTGGATGGGGGCGAACAAATTGAAATTGAATCCAGACAAGACAGAGGTGCTCCTGGTCAGTCGCAAGGCCGAACAGGGTATAGGGTTACAGCCTGTGTTAGACGGGGTCGCACTCCCCCTGAAGACACAGGTTCGCAGTTTGGGTGTGATCCTGGACTCATCGCTGAGCCTGGAGCCCCAGGTTTCGGCGGTGACCAGGGGAGCATTCGCACAGTTAAGACTCGTGCGCCAACTGCGACCGTACCTTGGGAAGTCTGACTTGGCCACGGTAGTCCACGCTCTGGTTACATCCCGTCTTGATTACTGCAACGCTCTCTACGTGGGGTTGCCTTTGAAGACGGCCCGGAAGCTCCAACTAGTCCAACGGGCGGCAGCCATGGTATTAACAGGGGCTGGGCGCAGGGAGCACACAACTCCTCTGCTGTACCAGCTTCACTGGCTACCGATTAGCTACCGAGCCCAATTCAAAGTGCTGGTTTTGACCTTTAAAGCCCTAAACGGTTCTGGCCCTACATACCTATCCGAACGTATCTCGGCCTATCAGCCCACCAGGACCCTTAGATCTTCAGGAGAAGCCCTTCTCTCTATCCCACCTGCTTCACAGGTGCGGCTCGTGGGAACGAGAGATAGGGCCTTTTCTGCGGTGGCCCCCCGGCTTTGGAATGCCCTCCCTACTGAATTAAGATCAGCGACCTCGTTAATGGCATTTAGGAAAAAACTAAAAACCTGGATGTTTGAGCAAGTCTTCAATTGACCTTCGTCGTGATGTTCTATCTGACCATGGATTAGCAATCAAGACAACGAATTGGATGACGATTTTAACTATGAGATGTCCCGATCTGTATTGGTGGCCCAATACTGCGTATGTTTTTTGTATGTATTCTTAATTTTAATTTTTATATGCTCAAGTGAATTGTATTTTTTAACACTGTATATTTTAACATGTTGTAAACCGCAATGAGTCGCCGCACAGGCTGAGATATTAGCGGTATACAAGCATACCAAATAAATAAATAAATAAATAAATATCCATATGTAAATAAATACTATTTTCCAATCACAAGTTGGACCAGTAGAAAAAGCTATCAGAACATACTCCATAGCTCTTTGTGAGATCAGTTAAACAACAAGCATACTGTTGAGTCTTGAAATATGTTAAAGATTTCCAGACTTACCATTCTAGTACAATAGACAACTGCCAACTGTGTGAGGAGCCCTAATGCACAGTCATAAACCAATTAAAAATGTAACACCAGGCTGAATTCCTAAAACTCAAGCTTTGGCTGTATAACATCAGTACCCACCCACATGAAAAGGCATTCTGCAGGTGATTAGCTTAGATCTACCTCCTTCCATGTTGAGCGTTTGCTTAGCAATAATTCAGAAACAAAACATATTGTGGCCATGGGACCTCTGCCAAATTGCAGCAAGGTGATTTCTAACAAGGGAAAAAAGGCTGTTAGTTGACAAGCAGTTACAAAGAATGGTAGACTATCCCAGCATTTTCACATGTTGGCTGGTTCCCACCCACTTTCCTCTGAATTGGCAGCTAATTGAAAATTATGTTTTCTCATTCAAAGCCACTTTCTACTCATGCATTGTTTAAAAGCACTTTGGGAGCCTGTGGATTATTGGATTTCCAGTCTGGTTTGTATCCATTTTTAGGGACATCAAAAGAAGGTCTTGTCAACAATATATTAGCAGAGCTTTTGGCTAGACTTGGCAGAAAATGTATAAGGGCTGGTTCATGCATTCAAAAGAATTGTTTGGTATAGCCCTCTGTGGATTCCAACCGCAGGAGAACATGAGCTGGGTAATCCTATATGGCAGGCATGGAGAACCTTGGGCTCTCCGGATGATGATGAACTACATGCACCATCATGCCTCACAAATCTGGTTAGAGCGGAGGGGAACTGGCAATTAACAACAACTGAAATCATCCAGAAGAAAAGTAAATTCCTCTACCACATTATAGAGGGCAGATGCATTAAAGTCAACTAACTACAAGAACGAGTATCCTTCTCATCTTTAAAGAAATCAAATTAAATCTGTGTACATGCACACTTGGATCTAAAGGCCCTGCAACATAGTTCTCCAGCTCTGATCAACCCTAACATGCCTAGTGTGAGGGCTTGTAAGATTTGAAGTCCAAAGCATGTGGAAAGTACCAGGATGGGGAGGGCAGCTTAATGGGATCTAGACATGGATTTAGAGAAGATGTGCTTGTTGCAAAGTTAAACTGTTAAAATTATACAACTAAGGAATCTTACAATATAGGAAAGAAATATCTATCCCTTTTAACTAAGGCACGTTGGAAATTCATCCCAAATTAATTCTGTTTCTGGTGAGGGTCTCTGTGTAAACCAGTTTTTTCCAGGGAACATATTGATCCCAACTACATAGTTTTAAAATCAAAATCATTGTATTTCAAGCTTAAAAGAACCCCTTAGGAAAGTCATCTAAATATGTTTGACAGAGGCCACACCAAATTCAAGGTATGCAAAATGAAATTCAAGAGAGGAGAGGAGAAATCCAATTCGACAGTACAACAGGGAAAGCTTTTCTGTTGAGCAGGTCACATTGTCTTGCTGCTAATTTTTCAGGAAACAAATGCCAGAGGTTAGAGAGCCACTAAGAAAAAGTGGGCAGGGCCACAAATAAAGTACTTGTGATCATCCCCTTCACACACTTTCTGGGACTCACAGGAGTACAGCAAGTACTGTTGGAAAGTAGTCCCGTATCCTTCCATTGTATCAAATGCTATCATTCATCCCTACCCATTGGACCATCTTTTGCTTTCAACTTTGCCTTTGATAGTCTTTAAAAAAAACAAATGCTATGCCTGTGTGTTAGAAAGATGAGGAATGGAAACACTGCAGCCTACATACAGTCCATCTTGTTAGCCTGGATTATTGTTATTATATTATCATTTCTTTGTACTATTTTATTGGCATTGATGATTTACTAATAGTTTGGGTTGTTTTATTCTTGATATATTGTTCTGTGTGTTATTGGCTTTTTAGATGGGATTGCATGTTGTGAAAAAATATGAAGGTTAAAACAGATGCATGAAACTGAAAGAAGATGATTAGCCTATAGTATTATAAGTGCTATTTGTAGTCAGCTCCTATGTCTGTGTTTCAAGGAGAAAAGTTAAACTATCTCTTTGAAAAATAAATACAAAAAAACTGGACAAAATCAGAAATTAAATCTATTATTGGAGCTATAGCTACTGTGGTTCACATTATACTAGGGCTGGAGAAGGGAGACTAAAATAACTCTATTGCATTCTACTCTGACAACCATCTCCAACTCCAAGGAAGGCCATTGGGTTCAAACTGGTTCCACATGCTTAAATTTTTCAGCCAGTTTGTGTGTCCTTTCCAAGCATATTTGCCTACTAATTGATTTCCTTTCTTCAGCTTTGCTGCTCGACAAGTTCCTTCAGACAAGAAAGGATCAGCTGAAAATATATGGCAGGGGAAAAAGGCAAACTGACAGAGATGAACATGTTCCCAAATGCATAACAAAAAACAAAATGAGAAGCTAAAGATACACACGCTAACTTTTTCCACATGTAACCTTTCAAGTGACACCAATCCATCAAGAAGCATGACTATAAAATTGTTCCTCTGTAATGCAGAGAAAAACTGGCATCAATCTGTGTGATGGAGAAATAGCGTGGAACTGAATAAATTAAAAGAAGTCAGCGTCAACCCGGGGGGGGGGGGGCAGCTAATATGGAGAGCTGGCATCCGAGGCCTTGACTCATTTCTCTGTTTCCTCCAAATATCATAAGCACTTTGGGAAATGACAAGGGCAGAATTTCTAAGCCTCTGGATTGGCATATAAATTTAATCAGCTCATAATAGCCAGCTGCATTTTGTCCAGCAGTGGCCTGATGTCACTCAAATGTAATTCCACTAAGGAAATGGCATTTCTGCTTTATGCCCTCATCCCCAAAGCAATTCCCACTGTACCTCTAATATCTGAACAACAAAAAATGAAAGGTATGCAGGGCATTACTACAGAAGGGAGACAAAATGAATTCTACCAATGGTATCTTTCTGTCACCAGCTAAATATATTTGGATGCAAACCAGTTCCCCCACAGAAATTTCCTCTCTTGCTGTTGTTGCTGTTCTCATTCTTTTATTCATTCCTACACAGTAAGACTATACTTATACGAGTATACTATACTATACGAGTTATACTGTACTTAGACTCTGCATCCACCGTTTCATTCTTAGAGATTAAAATATTTAAAAATTCAGAGAGAGGAGGAAAGGTTAATTTTAAAATAAGGTTCGAAATACACTAAAAACATTATGTAAAAATAAGCAAAACCCAGCACAGTCAATTCCTAAAAATCTGACAGCATCTAAAATTTTTCACTTCCTGCTGGATGGAGAGCAATGAGAGAGCCAACCTTGCTTTCCTAGGGAGAAAATTCCAGTCTGGAAGCAACTCTTTAGAAATTTCTCAGTCTTGTTCCCAACAAATGTGCCTGACCGAGAGAAGAGCCTTTCCTG
Organism: Anolis sagrei; assembly: GCF_037176765.1. Lineage (NCBI taxonomy): Eukaryota > Metazoa > Chordata > Lepidosauria > Squamata > Anolidae > Anolis > Anolis sagrei. The sequence goes on from NC_090021.1 coordinate 275,004,390, forward strand.
AAGATCTAAGATCTTTGACTGGCTTATATGTTAAATCCTGTGCACACACATTCAGCATTTGTTGATCTCACTTTCCAAACCTAGCACTTATCTGTTCTACTGGGCTAAAGGATTTTATCTCTTGCATGGTGATGAATCCTCTCTGCGTTTTAAGCAGAACCTTAAAAAGACCATCCAAGATACTGAATCCTATCTCCAGAATATGTTCAGGACCTTGGACAGCTCCTTTAAAATTCATATTGAAACCTGGAACTCATTCACCAAACCACTGAATGGAAAGCACCAGCCAGCATTAGTTGTAAGGCTAATATCAACACATAATTTACATAAGGGTAAACTTATGTATGAGCTAAGGAAAAGCTAAACCTACATATCAGTTTTCCTGCTCATATGTGTAACTTTAAGTACATTTTAAAAATAATGGTAGACAGTGATTTCTGACACCCTAGATCAGGGGTCCTCAAACTAAGGCCCAGGGGCCGGATGCGGCGTCATTTACCTGGCCCTTGCTCAGGATCAACCTAAGTCTGAAATTATTTGAAAGCAGATAACAACAATAACAACAACAACAACAACAACCCTATCTCATCAGCCAGAAGTAGACCTACACTTCCCATTGAAATACTAAGAAGTTTATATTTGTTTAAATAGTTCTTCGATTTAATTATTGTATTGTTTTTAAGTGGGGTTTTTTGTTTTTGCACTACAAATAAGATATGTGCAGTGTGCATAGTAATTCATTTATGTTTTTTTAAAAAAATTATAATCTTGCCCTCCAACAGTTTGAAGGACTGTGACCTGGCCCTCTGTTCAAAAAGATAGTCAGCCGAAAGTAAACATAGTGAATGCCCATAATTATGCACCCAACTGGACTTAAGACATGTTTATTCAAAAGACCGTGTTACTGAATTCAATTGAAACTTACAAGATTCACGGCAAATTCCTAGCAGAATCCTACACTGGTTTCAGTCTTTCAAAATAGACTGAAACCAATTATACAAACAGAATCATTTTCAGTCTTTGCATTACAACTCTTATTCTTAAGTCTACAGTCTCACTCAGATATGGCCATTAAAACCTGATCTGGGCTTACTGCAATACATATTTTTACAAATCCAGCTTCACCATGATACACAGACTTTCATGGGTCAATGCCACCCCCAAGGACTATCCAATGCTTTTGTTCCCCACTATAGATGAATCCAAGAACAAACCAACTGTCTAGCAAATCTATTCCTTTTATGCTCTCAATTTACCCCCAAATGTACACAACAGGTACTCCTAATTGGGGGGGGGGGGGGCATCTTCCACAAACAAAATTATTATGCTGTATTCTCATCCTTATTTTTAAAACTATAGGGAAAAGATATAATGCCTGAAATAAAAATATCCCAAAATGACAGGTACTGCAAACCAGAAGCTATCAGGTCATATAAAACCTAATCACTACAGACAACATATTGTTTCATGTTCTAAATACATGCCAATGGTTTTCCTTTTGCTTTCCATCCAAGGAATCAAAATATTTCTAGCAACTAATTGTTTAGAAAGGGGAATATCTTGCCTTTCTACAACAGGATGAGACTCTTTTTACAGCAGACCATGGACAGCGCCTGCAAGTTAACACCATGATACACAGACTTCCATAGGGCAATGCCATCCCCAAGGACTATCGAATGCTTTTATTCCCCACTATAGATGAAGGAAATAAAGGGGAAATGCATCAGATTTTTGCCTATCACAAACAGTTATTCCTTTTCCCACTCCATTCATCTTTGTGAGTAAAGTTCTTTTGGCTCTTTGATTGGTCTCTTAATTAAAATTTCTAGAGGCTGCCACTGCCTAGGAGGTTAATTGTCACATGGGGAATTCAATCGGTTTTTTAAAAAGCAAAAAAAAAAAAAAAAGCCCTCCAAAACAATAAATCAAGAGAAAAACAACGACCCCATTTCTTTTGTTGCTGTTTTTATTTACCACCAAATTGATTTTGACTTAATACTGTGGATGAATACTGCGCAACCTGGAGCTCCTGGTGGCACAGTGGGTTAAAGCACTGAGCTGTTGAACTTGCTGACCGAAAGGTTGCAGGTTCGAATCTGAGGAGTGGCATGAGCTCCCACTGTTAGCCCCGGCTTCGGCCAACCTAGCAGTTCAAAAACATGCAATATGAGTAGATCAATAGGTACTGCTCTGGCGGGAAGATAACAATGCTCCATGAAGCCATGCTGGCTACATGACCTTGGAGGCTCTTCCGCTTAGAAATGGAGATGAGCACCAATCCCCAGAGTCAGACACAACTGGACTTAATGTCAGGGGAAAACCTTTAACTTTACCTACTGCAGATGGGGGACCGCCAAGAACCCCTGTCATCAACTGCTCTATTCAGGTCTTGCAAAACCAGAACCACAGCTTCCATGATTGAATCAATCCATCTGCAATGTCATTTTTCTTTTTTCCTACTAACATCAATTTTACTGGGAATTATCAACTTTTCCATTGAATCTGAACACCTCATGACATATGCAAAGCCTCATATGTCTAAGCTTCATTTAGCCATCTTGGCTTCTAGAGCAAATTCAGGCTTGATTTGCTCTACTCTGTTTCCCCCTTTTTAATATTGAACCATTCAGAAAAAAACTGTTGTATTTTAGTTAGTATAAGTCCACAACGTTGCTTTGGAGGGTTGCACTATATTACAACTGTGCAGCTTCTAAGGCAGCACAGAGTTGACAAAATTGCACTGTTTTGCAGTAGCAGTAACAAAGGGGGGGGGGGGAGAGAGACAATTCCTGCAAGTTACAGAAATTTTCCAGTTTGCCGAAACTGGTCTTAAGAACACTAAATTTCAAATACATTTTTAAATGTCAAATACCCAGCCCATTCTTACTTAATAAGTGGGTATTGACTGCCATCTGCTGGGCAAAGAATCTACAAGAATCTAATTTTAAGCATATGCATTTTTAACAGCCCAATCCACAAAACAGTTAGGCTGGCTTCTTGGGTTTAAACTGATTTACTCCCACTAAGTCTCAAAGCGATCAATCAAGTTTCGGTCTAAGGAATTTTAAATTATAGATTTGACTATAAGGGTGCAATCCTAAATATATTTATTAGGAAGGAAATCCCCTTGAATTAACTGCTAAGAAAGTAAACAGAATACAATCAGCTTCTTGTCTGGTAGCAGGTATACAAAACAGATTCATGCATAAACAGTCATTGCCTTTTAAGAATAAGACTGTGATGTCCTTAGAGAAAAGTCAATAAATGCATTCATTCAGTGGGCAAGCAACACTATAATTGGTTTTATTGAACAGGAAGAGGCGGAATAATAAGCAAAATATCATAACACTACTGTGTGCATGTGTTATGCCCTCACTTTGAATAATTCATATAATCTGAAACTTTTTTATATTCAAAAGACATAATATGAATAGCAAATTTCCAGGGAACTGTAATAGCAGTTATTGGAAGCACTAGAGAAGGGAGGAATATAACAACTGTTTACAATTGAGGCAGAAATTTTATCGAGAAATGATATCGAGAAATGCGACCCAAAATTATGAAATCTACAAAATTATATTAAATAGAAGCCGCAGTTCTGTGTACATGCATTTTGTCTTACATTAACCTTTTGTATGAATTTTCTCTGGAATACTGTCAGATCATATCCAAACTCCTTTCCTCTAATCTCCATAATCCCCTCACAATGAACTGGGAGACGTGAGGGGAGAACATAATGAATTTGTGTCAGAGTTTCTGGCTTCCTTGATATTAACTAAGATATTGGAGGGAACAACTCAGCTCCCATGCCTCAAGCCAGCCTCACCTATTAAAATGGACATCTTCCCTAAACATCCATTGTATACTTTGAACTAACCCTATTATTTCCATTGCACTCAGCCCATGAAGTTCATCAAGAACTCATTATCTAATGCCACACATTCCTTTTGGTTAGCACCCCATTAAACAAACTGACATTTCAAATGCTCCGATGACAATTTGATTTTCTGACCACCAAAAAGAGTCAACCAGCAATGATGTCCTGAACCACTCAGGAAGTGGATCCTAGCTGGATAGTTTCTGAGCCAATCAGGAGCTGCTTCTGGTTTCTTGAATAGCTGCCAAATGAAATAAAAATGCTCTGTATTTGCAATTAGTACTATGGATTGCTATCTCCACTGATGTCCTCTTTGGCCATTGAGAATCTGCTATCACCTTCTACACATCTGCATCTCACTTGACCTTCTGGAAGCTACTCACTCCGGGCCTTCAAACTCATGATTTAGAGGAGCTGAAATAATTCAACATCAAGTTGGCAGTCTCAGAGCATCTCTTAATTTCTTTTTGTGAATCTGTCCATTGCAGGCAAGTAGTAGAAATTTATCTGAGTGTTTGGAAACATTTATTAGAGTCATGTGTGCCCATGCTGTTGCTTTGAAAATCCTGATACTCCCTTTAACCAGAAAGAAATTAAGAAATAATATTTTTAAAGATAAACATATATTACAATTGGCACAACTTGACTTGCTGTAAGTTGAGGAGCTTCACCGCAGCTTTCAAATGCCCTGAAAACTTTCTCAAAATCAGGTTTGTAATTGAGTGTGGGCATTTTCAAATCCTACAGCAGGAGTGGGAATCATGCAACTCTCCCAATGATTGTTTTGGGACAGAAAAAATATCTCAGAAACATTGAATGACTATTAGGCCTTCAACAACACAATATTAGGCCAATCTGTATGTTAGTATTGTTCCAAGTAATTCCCAGCATTGCTCATCACTGGCTGTACTGACCATGGCTGATGCAAGTTGCAATCAGCAAACATATGGAAAGTCATATAAATCCCACTGGTCCAACTGGGAAAGATTTGTAAGTCTCTGCATTGGAGGGCTAATAGCAACCTTCTCTACATTGTGACAGATGAACAAATGTTGCAACACAACTCTGAAACTGGCAGTACACAGCAATAGCAACTAGCATGTTTGTCCGAAGACAGAGCTTGGGAAAGTAAACATTTGGACTATTTTCCCCATAATCCCCAGACAGCATGACCAGTGGCACACTGAGAGCTGTAGGTAAAAAAAACTCTGCTCTATTTAGCTTAGAGATAGCTCAAGAAAATAAATCCCTGGAACTGATCCACAGCGCCCATAAAATGTTCACCAGATGAATAACAGCACTAAATACACTGGCTGAAATCCAGTTGCTAGCCCCATCTGCAGTTGATTCATAGAATCATAGGGAGCTTAGAAATACAGAATACATAAACTGCATTGACGCAATGAAGCTATTCAAAGCTGGGACAAAATAATGGATTTTGATCATTCTAAAGTAAAGAGAAAAAGTGAAACTATGGGAATTATTATAGGATAATTCCTAATTGAGCAGTTTTCTGGGGCAAACATTCAGCACATTTGACAGCCGTAAGCCTTGTGGATGCTTGAGTTTCTTTCAGACTCCATATAGCAATACCATTTTGGCTGTCAAGTCTTCATTTTATGGATTCCTGGGATTTGTAGTGAGTCACTAGAACTCTCTGACAATAGATTCCAAATACCACATAAAACTTGAATTCCTAGAACTTAATAGTATGGAACCAGGGCAGTTAAAGTGGGATCAAAGTACTATAATTAGGTAGCATAAAAAAATCTTAGTTTAGTGAACCCACATGATATTACTGGTCCAGGGATTAACCAGATCAAATCCCAGGCATTACCCCAAATCTTAGGGTCTCTGTGGCCCCTTCTACACTGCCATTAAAAATCCAGATTGTCTGTATTGGCAGTGTAGACTCATATAATCCGGTTCAAAGAAGATAATGTGAATATATGATAGTGTAGAGGGGGCCTGTTTTGTGCAAATACTTGCTGAATTTCCTGTTTATTTCACATTTGATGATATGGAGCAATCCAAGGCAGCACAGCAGATTCAGTTTATTGCCAAGTAAAATATTACAGAACATTGCATAAGATTTCAAGAACTTTTCATGAGGCTGGAAGTTAAGCGAACTGTGGCGGGCAGGCATGTAGCCGGGGGGGGGGGCTCGGGGGGCTTCAGCCCCCCCCCCCCCGAAATTCTGATGGTGGTTCGCGAAAAGGCCTTACTGGTGCATTATTTAAACTGTTGTGTTTATTCATATCATGATCTGATCACCATACTCAATATATCCCATATGCATGGGGGTATTGGGGTAATGATACAAAAGGTTTGCTAGGCTAGACCCTCTTTCACTCAGACTCAGCCCCCCCCCAAAACTCAGCCCCCCCCCGAAACCCCCCTGAAAAAAATTTCAGCCCCCCCCCCCCCCGGGTTGGGGGGATGATTACTGAGGAGAAAATTGTCACAATGCTGAAGTGACAAAGTTGGCGAATATAATAGCCCGAGAGAGACATAATGGATTTGCCTCTGTGATGTGTTAATAGGTTTCAGGGACAAAAAGACAGTCAAGTCAGACAATCAAATCAACCTGCTTTTTAATATACTTGCCATTAGTCCAGCCAATCTTCCCCTCTAAGAGAAACGCATTATCCCTGAGAGTCAAGGCCCTTCCACATAGCCATATAACCCAGAATATTCAAGGCAGGAAATCCTGCAATCTCTGCTTTGAACTAGGGGCTTTTCCAGACAGGGCCTATATCCCAGGATCTGATCCCAGGTTTTCTGTTTATCCCAGATTATCTGGCAGTATGGATTCACATAATCCAGTTTAAAGGAGGAAACCTGGGATCAGATTCTGGGATATAGGGCCTGTCTGGAAGGGCCCTGGGTTATCTGAGTCAACACTGCCATATATTACAGTTCAAAGCAAATAATGTGGGATTTTTTCAGCTGTGCGGAAGAGGCCTCAGAGAAGAGGAGCAGTGCAAAATGGGGCTGTGATGGTGCAATGGGTTGAACCCTTGTGCTTCTGAACTGCAGACCTCAACGTGGGCAGTTTGAATCTGTGGGACAGGGTGAGCTCCCACTGTTAGCCCTAGCTCCTGCCAATCTAGCAGTTTGAAAACAGGCAAACGTGAGTAGATCAATAGGTACCACCTCAACAGAAAGGCAAAAAGATGCTCCAGGCAGTCATGCCGGCCACACAACCAGGAGATGTCTACAGACAAGGCAGGCTCCTCAGCTTAGAAATGGAGATGAATGCCTCTCCCAGAGCCGGAGATAAAAATTTGAGTTTCATTGTATTTCATTGTAACAAGGCACTGAATGTTTGCCTGTGTCTGTTTATATGCTATAATCTGCCAAGTCCCCTCGGGGAGAAGGGTGGAAAATAAATAAAGTGTTGTTACTGTTGTTGTTATTATTATTATAAAATAAATTCATTCTTGAGAGTATGCTGGCAAAAATGTCAACTAGAGTAAAAGGGGATGCCTTTGAGAGATCTTAGGTGGTCATTGTTTAGCTAGTTTCCAAATAAACTATTAAGGTTGTATTTAGTTTCCTTTGCGTTAATCAATGAAAATGACAACAGATGCTACGAGTATGACAAAAGGGCAAAATATGCCCTTAGTGGCAAGTGACCATGTGCTCCTGCAATTTGAGGTACAAAGGAAGGCCGAAACTAAGACAAGTCAAACCCGCATTTTGGACTTTAGAAGAGCTGATTTCCAAAAAATGAAGGAAACGCTGAGCAGCATTCCGTGGACACAGATACTAAAAGACAAGGGAGTTACGGATGGATGGGAATTTCTCAAGAGTGAAATACTCAAGGCGGAATTGCAAACTGTGCCAACAAAGAGAAAAAATAGGACAAGTGCAAAGAAGCCAGAATGGATGTCCAAAGAACTTCTAACTGTGCTAAGACACAAAAGAGACATGCACAAGAAGTGGAAAAAAGGAGAAATCACCAAAGAAGAATTCAAACAAATAGCCAACACCTGTAGGGAAAAGGTCCGCAAGGCTAAAGCAAAAAACGAGCTCAGACTTGCCAGGGACATTAAAAACAATAAAAAGGGCTTCTATTCTTATGTCAGTAGAAAAAGGAAAAACAAGGAGGCGATAGGACCTCTTCGAGGAGAAGATGGGGCAATGCTGACAGGGGATAGGGAAAAGGCAGAACTACTTAATGCCTTCTTTGCCTCGGTCTTCTCACAAAAAGAGAGTCTTCAACCTCAGCAAGATGGAGTGGATGAGGGTTTGGAGGACATTCAACCCCAAATTGGGAAAGAAGTCGTCCAGGAATACCTGGCCGCTCTTAATGAGTTCAAGTCCCCAGGGCCAGATCAACTACACCCAAGAGTATTGAAGGAACTAGCGGAAGTCATTTCGGAACCATTGGCAACCATCTTTGAGAGTTCTTGGAAAACGGGAGAAGTTCCAGCAGATTGGAGGAGGGCCAATGTGGTCCCAATCTTCAAGAAGGGAAAAAAGGATGACCCAAACAACTACCGTCCGGTCAGCCTCACGTCGATACCGGGCAAGATTCTGGAAAAGATTGTTAAGGAAGTGGTCTGCAAACACTTAGAAACAAATGCAGTCATCGCTAATAGTCAACATGGATTTATCAAAAACAAGTCATGTCAGACTAATCTGATCTCTTTCTTCGATAGAGCTACAAGCTGGGTAGATGCGGGGAATGCCGTGGATGTAGTGTACCTGGATTTCAGTAAGGCCTTCGACAAGGTCCCCCATGACCTTCTGGCAAGGAAACTTGTCCAATGTGGGCTAGGCAAAACTACAGTGAGGTGGATCTGTAATTGGTTAAGTGGACGAACACAGAGAGTGCTCACTAATGCTTCCTCTTCATCTTGGAAAGAAGTGACGAGCGGAGTGCCGCAGGGTTCCGTCCTGTTCAACATCTTTATTAATGACTTAGATGAAGGGCTAGAAGGCATGATCATCAAGTTTGCAGACGACACCAAATTGGGAGGGATAGCCAATAGTCCAGAGGACAGGAGCAGAATTCAAAACGATCTTGACAGATTAGAGAGATGGGCCAAAACTAACAAAATGAAGTTCAACAGCGACAAATGCAAGATACTCCACTTTGGCAGAAAAAACGAAATGCAAAGATACAGAATGGGTGACGCCTGGCTCGAGAGCAGTACGTGTGAAAAAGATCTTGGAGTCCTCGTGGACAACAAGTTAAACATGAGCCAACAATGTGACGTGGTGGCAAAAAAAGCCCATGGGATTTTGGCCTGCATCAATAGGAGCATAGTGTCTAGATCTAAGGAAGTCATGCTACCCCTCTATTCTGCTTTGGTTAGACCACACCTGGAATATTGTGTCCAATTCTGGGCGCCACAATTCAAGAGAGATATTGACAAGCTGGAATGTGTCCAGAGGAGGGCGACTAAAATGATCAAGGGTCTGGAGAACAAGCCCTATGAGGAGCGGCTTAGGGAACTGGGCATGTTTAGCCTGAAGAAGAGAAGGCTGAGAGGAGATATGATGGCCATGTATAAATATGTGAGAGGAAGCCACAGGGAGGAGGGAGCAAGCTTGTTTTCTGCTTCCTTGGAGACTAGGACGCAGAACAATGGCTTCAAACTACAAGAGAGGAGATTCCATCTGAACATTAGGAAGAACTTCCTGACTGTGAGAGCCGTTCAGCAGTGGAACTCTCTGCCCCGGAGTGTGGTGGAGGCTCCTTCTTTGGAAGCTTTTAAACAGAGGCTGGATGGCCATTTGTCAGGGGTGATTTGAATGCAATATTCCTGCTTCTTGGCAGGGGGTTGGACTGGATGGCCCATGTGGTCTCTTCCAACTCTTTGATTCTATGATTCTATGATTCTATGTATAAAAGGTTACTGAAATATGAGCTACAGTGTGCAGTTTTCCTTTGAAACACTGGTAGAAGTAGGAAGAGGAAGAAGAAGAAGAAGAAGAAGAAGAAGAAGAAGAAGAAGAAGAAGAAGAAGAAGAAGAAATCTATTCAACTTTAATACTTCTTTGAGAATGCTTCCAACCAAACAGATCAAAATTGCTTTGCAAAACCACCACTGAAAGTTTGTTTTATAAGAAAATAAATAAATAACATGAAATTAAATGAAAAGGAAAAAAATAAAAATAAACCTTTTGTTTTCAATTAGTCCCTCATTTAAATTGAAGGAATACTAGTGTATCAGCTTGACTGGATTAAGACAACTATGGATTCATACTGCCATCTAGCAACCATAAGTATTACTTGGTCTTTTTTATTTCTTCCTCTTAAAAATCCATAGTATGTTCCAGAATCATAAAGCATCCTGCAATTATATTATGGAAATTCACATTAATATACTGTACATATGTTTTCTTTTTTCCCCCAAATGAATTCATTATAATCATTTTTAAAAGTTTTTAAAACCTACAGCAACTCAATACCTTTTGTTAGGACCCAATAAAATGTTCTACCCATTCTTCATCAGACTTGGTGGTATTAAAAATCAGAAGTGGAGGAAGAAAACCAAGTGATCTAAACATTTTATGTAGTTTATACTCAGTCTAAAGCTGAAGATTGCTAACTGGAGGAAAAAGGTTATTCGGGTGTCAGGAGACAGAAAAGTTCGTAGGAAAGTGTACAGCAAAAAGCTTTAATAATTAGGTTTACCATGCTAATTATATTAATGTTACTTACATGTTAGAGTAAAAGGAATATGCTATTTAATATTTTTTATACTGAGATTATCATAATATTAATATACTAATTATACGTGTAATATAAAAAGCTATGTTAATTAGGTTTACATTGAAAAGGAGACTGTTATTTAATGTTGTTAATTCTAAACTGTCTTTTTAAATTTACTTTTCATTCGTGCACTAAAAGCCTTAAGAGAATGTGGCTGGATGCCTGTTTATCAATCCCAAATAGAGTAAGTAGGCTCATTCAATCAGTCATTGATTGGCAAGTCAATCTAATGGATTGTATAGTGCGTTAACTAATGGAGAAATTCTCTGTAGTCAGGAGTAATTTAGGCCTAAAAACAAAAAATCCTGAATGATTACTGCTACTCTACCCTGCTCCCTTATCCCTGTGTTGACATTGGAAAAAAGGAAACAAGCTGAATGAATTTGGGAAAATCGCAATTTCCCATTCGCTCAGGCCCTTTCTACACTGCCATTTAATTCAGATTATCAAAGCAGACAATCCACATTTTTGCTTTGAACTGGCTTAAGAGTCTGGACCCCTTGGTGGCGCAGCAGGTTAAACCACTAAGCTGCTGAACTTGCTGACCGAAAGATCAGTGGTTCGAATTCGGGGAGCAGAGTAAGTTCCCCGTTATGCCCAGCTTCTGCCAACCTAGCAATTTGAAAACATGCAAATGTGGGTAGATCAATAGGTAACGGTGCTTGATGCAGTCATGTTGGCCACATGACTTTGGAGGTGTCTACAGATAATGCCGGCTCTTCGGCTTAGTAATGGAGATGAGCACTACCCCCCAGAGTTGGACATGACTTAATGTCAGGGGAAACCTTTACCTTTACTGAGTCTACCCTGCCATATAATCCAGTTCAAAGCAGATAATCTGGATTTCTATGCTTCCATATAAAATCCAGATTATCTGCTTTGAACTGGATTATATGGCAGTGTAGACTCATATAATACAGATAATGTGGATTATCTGATTTTATAGTCTGGATTATATGGCAGTATAGAAGGGGTCTTAGTATCTGCTGGTTTGGTTCCAGGACTTCCAATGTATATCCAATTCCATGTATGCACACCATATCACATTGAGAAATGTTCCCCTCATAGCACACTTCAGCCTCTTTTCAAGCACGGAGAGGCATGGAGCTCAGGCATGTAGCGGGGGGGGGGGGCTTGGGGGGCTTCAGCCCCCCCCCCCCCCCGAAATTCTGATGGTGGTTCGCGAAAAGGCTTTACTGGTGCATTATTTAAACTGTTATGTTTATTCATATCATGATCTGATCACCATAATCAATATATCCCATATACATGGGGGTATTGGAGTAATAATACAAAAGGTTTGCTAGGCTAGACCCTCTTTCACTCAGACTCAGCCCCCCCGAAACCCCCCCGAAAATATTTTAGCCCCCCCCCCCCCCCCCGAAACGAAATCCTGGCTACGGGCCTGATGGAGCTCATCACATGTTCTAGGGTTGAAAAGAGGCAGAAATGTCATGAAAGGAGGGAACTCTGAACTCTGAGGGGAAAAAGAAAAATGTTTAGAATAAAAGAAGCAGTAAACAATGGAAAGGGAAAATTCAGGATATTTACAAGAAACCTAGAGGCTTCCATTAAAAAAAGAAGAGGTCCTAGAAAATTAGCACTGAAACATGGGCAAAATTGCAACCACTCTGGATGCCTGAAATATTTAAGTGGGCACCCTTAGAAAGCATATATGAAAAGGAGTTCGACCCTACATGGTGTTTTGTTTTTGTTTTTGTCATGTCAGGAGGGACTTGAGAAACTGCAACTCGCTTCTGGTGTGAGAGAATTGGCCGTCTGCAAGGACGTTGCCCAGGGGATGCTCAGATGTTTTTTGATGTTTCATCATCTTTGTGGGAGACTTCTCTCATGTCCCCACATGATGAGCTGGAGCTCATCCACGCTCTCCCCGGATTTGAACCTCTGACCTGTTGGTCTTCAGTCCTGCCAGCACAGGGGTTTAACCCACTGCGCCACCAGATTTGTATGACATAAATGGGCAACTGATTGCAATAGGTGGGATAACAGATAAAGTGGGATATAAAATTGGATAAAAGTATTAGGCCTATATAACAAACTTAGTAAAGTTAAGGTTTTCCCCTGACATTAAGTCCATGAGCACATGGAGATGAGCACCAACTCTGCAGGTTGGTGCATATCTCCATGTCTAAGCTGAAGAGCCAGCATTGTCCATAGACACCTCCAAGGTCATGTGGCCAGCATGATTGCATAGAGCGCTGTTACTTTCCTGCCAGAGCAGTATCTATTGATCTACTCACATTTGTATGTTTTCGAACTGCTGGGTTGGCAGAATCTGGGGCTAACAGTGGGAATTTACCCCACTCCCCCGATTTGAACCGGTGACCTTTCGATCAGCAAGTTCAGCAACTCAGCGGTTTGACCCACTGCGCCACCGGGGGCTCAAACTTAAACAAGAGAAATATGGGGAATGTCTAGGCAGAAAAAGCAAGTTGGAAAGTATATTTACGAAAGGACAGAAAACAGAGAAAGGATTAGTAGTATGTATAAAATGATGATACAAGATGATGAATATATAGTAAGAACACTAAAAAATAAATGGCAGAAGGAAGGGCCACTCACAAAACAAACTATAGAGGAAATAAAGAAGTGGGTTAAGAAAATTAAACAGGAAAAATATAGAGTTAGAAAGCAAATTTATCTGGAAATGTCATTGGATACCAGCCCAACTAGCAAATATGGGAATAGGACTACGTCCAATGTGTTGGCATTCTAAAGTAGAGAAAGGCTGGTATGCACATATGGAGTGGGATTGTTTAAATATAACAATTTTTGGAATAAGATAATAAAAATGGGTAAACTATTCAAAATAATAATCCAGGTCATCATGGAACTTATGTTAATGGCAATTATAGGGAACAAAAATATTGCTGCAAAGAATCTATGTAAAGCAATGATTCCAGCAGGAAAGGCGGTAATAGCCTGGGGATGGAAAGATGGAAAAATATGAAATATGAAACGGACATTATTACACTGAAGAAGGTTCATAGGAGGACAAAACAGATGTAATTAAAGAGAAATGAGCAATGTGGTGGGTGGGGTTGGGAAAGGAGGTAGGAAGAGGTGGGAGAGAAAAAATGTAATGAGAACAAACTTGTAAAAAAGGTCAAAAGATAATATAGAAATACTTTATCACAATGTAAGCTCACCACAGACATTTATTATCTGCTCAGAGACCATGTTATATTGTATTCAATAAAAAAATATTAAAAAGAAGGACATTTCTCAAATCTCTACGCTAAAAGGGGTGGTCACCCGTGTTATTCCCTCTCAATGTGTTGAGGTTGTTCAAAGTCCTCTTTTATACCACGGAGCCATGAAATTGTGTGCCGTACATTAAATGGCAAAATCAATTGTTTTTTGCTTTTGGTGTTTTTAAATTTATGTATTTTCAAGCCATAGATGGCTGAATCTGTAGATATGGAGGACTGACTACAATAAGGGTTGGACATTCCTTATTGGGAATTGCAAAATCCAAAATACTCCAAACTCTGTTAGCTCTGCATCTAGTGGTGCCAGAGCGCAGTCTGTTTAGCATGTTCCAGGTCATCCACTCTTCTGTGTGCCTGCCCAGGAGGGAGTTTCTCATCTGGCCTCACCCACTAATTAAAGTGCTTTGTTTTAACCTGCCACTTTTGGATTCTTACTTGTTGAGGTGTCCATGCAAGTATCTTTCTCAGTCTTAGGAAGCTGTTTCTTGATTTAAGACTTTGGCGTGCTGGCTGATATCTGAACAAGGGATGGACTGGACCATTGCCTTGGTCCTTTCATTACTGGCTGCTACATCCCAACAGATGTCAGGTGATGCAATACCAGCGAAACAGTATAATTTTTCCATCGGTGTGGGGTGTAGACATCCTGTGATAATGCGCCATGTCTCATTAAGAGTCACATCCACTGTTTTAATGTGGTGCCATGTATTCCATGCTAGGCATGCGTATTCACCAGCAGAGTAGCAAAGCACAAGGGCAGATATCTTGCAGCAGCAGCCAATAATGAAAGGACCAAGGAAGTGAAATCTCCAGTCCATTCTCTGTTCGGATATCAGCCAGCACGCCAACACCTTAAATCAAGAAATAGCTTCCTAAGATTTACAGAGATACTCGCAGGAACACCTCAGCAGGTGAGAGTCCAAAAGTGACAGGCTTGAACCCAGAACCTCAATCCATAGCTGATACCAAATATGATTCCCTCCTGGGTACACATAAGACTGGGCAGCTTGGAAAGCGCTGAACAGCCTGCACTCTGGCACCACAAGATGCAGAACCAATCCTCAGAAATGGGGCCACAAAGTGGAGTCCACAGCATGCGAGTGTGGAGAAGAGCAGACCACAGACCACTTACTACAATGCGGTCTGAGCCCTACCACATGCACAATGGAGGACCTCCTTACAACGACACCAGAGGCACTCCAAGTGGCCAGCTTCTGGTCAAAGGAAATCTAGTGTAATGCCAAGGGTTTTAAAACTTTGTTTGTGGTTTTTTATAAGTTATAACTGTATTTTCAATTCCCTTCCAACACGATAAATATATGAATACGCAGCAGCAGCAGCTGCTCCTGCTGCTGCTGCTTCTGCTGCTGCTCCTGCTTCTTCTGCTGCTGCTCCTGCTTCTTCTGCTGCTGCTGCTTCCGCTCCTGCTTCTTCTGGTGCTGCTTCTGCTTCTTCTTCTGCTGCTCCTGCTTCTTCTGGTGCTGCTGCTTCCGCTCCTGCTTCTTCTGGTGCTGCTTCTGCTTCTTCTTCTGCTGCTCCTGCTTCTTCTGGTGCTGCTTCTGCTTCTTCTGCTGCTGCTGCTTCCGCTCCTGCTTCTTCTGGTGCTGGTTCCGCTTCTTCTTCTGCTGCTCCTGCTTCTTCTGGTGCTGCTTCTGCTTCTTCTGCTGCTGCTGCTTCCGCTCCTGCTTCTTATGGTGCTGCTTCTGCTTCTTCTTCTGCTGCTCCTGCTTCTTCTGGTGCTGCTTCTGCTTCTTCTTCTGCTGCTGCTTCCGCTCCTGCTTCTTCTGGTGCTGCTTCTGCTTCTTCTGCTGCTGCTCCTGCTTCTTCTGGTGCTGCTTCTGCTTCTTCTTCTGCTGCTGCTTCCGCTCCTGTTTCTTCTGGTGCTGCTTCTGCTTCTTCTTCTGCTGCTCCTGCTTCTTCTG
Source organism: Anolis sagrei (assembly GCF_037176765.1). Taxonomy (NCBI): domain Eukaryota; kingdom Metazoa; phylum Chordata; class Lepidosauria; order Squamata; family Anolidae; genus Anolis; species Anolis sagrei. The sequence goes on from NC_090021.1 coordinate 275,020,152, forward strand.
GTGCTGCTGCTTCCACTCCTGCTTCTTCTGGTGCTGCTTCTGCTTCTTCTTCTGCTGCTCCTGCTTCTTCTGGTGCTGCTTCTGCTTCTTCTGCTGCTGCTGCTTCCGCTCCTGCTTCTTATGGTGCTGCTTCTGCTTCTTCTTCTGCTGCTGCTGCTGTTTCCACTCCTGCTTCTTCTGGTGCTGCTGCTTCTGCTTCTTCTTCTGGTGCTGCTTTTTCTGGTGCTGCTTCCACTGCTGCTTCTTTTGGTGCTGCTTCTGCTTCTTCTTCTGCTGCTGCTGCTTCTGCTTCTTCTGCTGCTTCTTCTTCTTCTGGTGCTGCTTCTGCTTCTTCTTCTGGTGCTGCTTCTGCTTCTTCTGCTGCTGCTGCTGCTTCTGCTGCTCCTGCTTCTTCTGGTGCTGCCACTGTCCCCGCCAACTCTCCAGCTGCAGCTCGCCCTCCGCGCCGACAGGGGTCGCTGTGGGGCACGCGCGGCCTGCTTCCCCGGCGCCGGATGTTGCGATAAGCCTGCGCGGCTTGACACGGCGCTTCCGTTCGCGGTGGGGGTGGTGAAGGAAAGCTGTTGTCGTTGTCGTCTCTGTTGCTGTCGCTTTCGCAGAAGCCGAGGGTTTGGCAGGCCTGAGCAGGAGGAGGAAGCGCAGCCCTCGCCGCCGCCATGCCCACCGTGGAGGAGCTGTACCGCAACTACGGCATCTTAGCCGACGCCAAGGAGACCGCGGCCGAGGTGGGGAAGGGCGCAGGGCCTGCCGGGTGGCTCAGCCCGGAGCTCCAGGCACCTGGGCCCCGTCTTCGGGCGAGGGGAGTGGGGAAGGAGAACGAGGGAGCAAAAGGCCTTAGCTAGGGGCCTTGCGGACTCGCGATGAAGGGAGCCGGGCTCGGATCCTCTCCCCCATTTAGCCCTGGCAGGCCTCGGTGCCTCTCTGAGGCCTCTGGTTTGCTCAGTGGGAAGTCTGTTTTGCGGGGGGGACTTCTGGAAGCTCTTTCCACGCCTCCCTCGGTTCCCGGGCTCGCTTATGAAGTGTATTCTGCTCTTTCATGTGTTGGGAGCCAAGGTCGACGCTAGATTTTGCATCCAGGGTTATTGGTGTGAATTCTCGACCGCTTCTACAAACGCCCAAAAGAGTTTGGAATTGTATCGCTGCATTTACATTAGAAAGCCTTTTCGCTCTTTGCCAATAATATTTTTTTTTATTCATACCCGCCTCTTCTCATGACTGAAGGCGGGTTACAAAGCAATTAAAATACATAAACACAGCAAAAACGCTACAAATATACAAACTAAAATGTACCTCCATAAAAGTTACACGCCAATATGAAATACATATTAAAACAGACAAAACAAAGATTAAACAAAGGACATGCATTAAAATGCATGTTTATATTTAAAGACTGGGTAGGCCTGCTGGAAGAGACGGGTCTTCACTTGTGCCTTAAATTCTGACAGCTGATCGGTAGCCCCACAGCCTTAATGCTACCCATGAAAAGGTCCTCTGGGTGGTGGTTGCCAGTCAGGTTCTGGCTAATTGGTGTAGCCTCCCCCCAGAGGACCTAAGTGTGTAGGGTGGATTGGGTGGGAGAAGGCAGTCCTTTAGATAACCTGGATCCAAACCATGTTAGGCTTTGAAAGTCAAAACCAACACTTTGTGCTTTGCTTGGAAACTAATTGGCAGGCAGTGGAGTGATTTTAGGATACGTATAATATGCTGACTCTTAGATCTTCCTGTAACCAATCTGGCTGCCATATTTTGAACCAACTAGAATTTCCGAAGACCTCCTGGTGGCACAGTGGGTTAAAGCGCTGAGCTGCTGAGCTAGTTGATTGAAAGGTCGCAGGTTCGATTCCGACAAACTGCGTGAGCTTCCACTGTTAGCTCCAGTTTCTGCCATTCTAGCAGTTTGAAAACATGCAAATGTGAGTAGATCAATAGGTACCACTCCGGTGGGAAGGTAACCGCATTCCATGCAGTCATGCTGGCCACATGACCTTGGAGATGTATATGGACAACGCCGGCTCTTCGGCTTAGAAATGGAGATGAGCACCACACCCCAGAGTTGGACACGACTGGACTTAATGTCAGGGGAAAACCTTTACCTAGAGTTTCCAATCTTGGTACAAGGGTAGCCCAATGTAAAGTGCATTGCAGAAGTCGAACCTTGAGGTTACCAGTGTGTGCATTAGCATCTTCAGGGCCTCCAAATCTAGAAAGGGGTGCAGCTGGTGTAGCAGATGAAGCTGACGGCAGTTCTGACTTATCGCATCTACCTGGACTGACATTTGGAGAGACAGATCCAGGAGTACTCCCAAACTGCAAACACAGTCTTTCAGGGGGAGTGTAACCCTATCTAGAACTAGTTGACAAACCTCCATCCCCAGATGAGGACCTTTGATGGCACGCTCCTCTGTTTTGTCTGGATTCAGTTTTAACTTATTTTTTCTCATCCAGCCCATTATCTCCTCCAGGCATTCATTCAGAGGAGATATGCTATCCTTATCTCAAGCTGTTTTTGAAGGCATGGAGAAATATATTTGGGAGTCATCAGCAAAGGTGTGCATGTTGTAGCCAATGAGAGATCTGCTTGGTTCAAGATGTCTTATTCCTGAATTAAGTGCAATGGCACACTGTCCACAGGAATGCAAGTGTCTAACGGTTTGGACAAAGACTGGGGTTTTCTTCTGGCATGAAAGCCTCTGGTTGAGCTCGGACAAGTCGGCCTTTCTCATCCTCCCGAGAAGGCAGTGGCAAGCCTCTTCTGAACAAATCTTGGCAAGGAAATCCTGTAAGAGGGTTGCCATAATCTACTGTGTGCCTTGCTCATTTTTAAATGCAATACTATGTTATCTGTAGGAATGAAAACCAGCTCTAGGTGCATTTTACATGGCAGAATTTATACCAGCAACAACATAGATGGATCTTTGGATCCCCCCCAAACCCATGTCCTCAACTAACAACTCCCTCTTGGGTAACTTCTTTGCAGATGTGTTCTCAGTGCAATGCCATGTTTTAGATACATACCATGATTTGGTTTGTATCCAAAGCTTCCTAAGGTACATTGAAATTTGACTTATAATTAAATCTTAAATTTAAAAAGTGAATTTCTTTCTGCTGCTGTAAGAAATGGCACACTTCACAATTCTTCCATTTTTGTCTCATCTGTAATATTGGTTTTTGAGGTATGAGCAGTCTATGTACATCCTCATAACATAATACAATACATTACCCTCTGAATTAAGCTTGCAAAGCTTGTATGTAAAATTATAGACTTCACGTAAAGATTATGTTCCATATTTTTCTTTATTAGGCTTCTTTGCACCAGAAAAAAATGATATACATATGTCTCGGATTTATTTAGGTGTGTTACGTAGCAGAAAAATCTTGCTGCCTGGAATCTTCCTGTTGTTTTAGGCTGCTGTTGCTAGAGAAGAGGCTAGAATGTGTCCTTTCATTGAGCCTGTTGCCACCCATGAGGACTCATGCTGCTGAAGTTTCTAGCATTACAAGTTGTGTTAATTTCCAGTCTCCAGAGATATAGTCATAATAGTGAGCTGTAGCAGAAAGAAGTAAAGTGCTTTTGGTGCCTTAAAGGCTACCAAATTAATCTTTGCCACAAGACAAGTTGCTTTAATTTACATTCCTCATGTATTTTAACAAATGTTTTCTGTAACAGTCTCTGGATTATAAGAAGGGCCCCTTTCTTGCATGCATTTATAATCCAGCAGTCTTGGGACAGGTAGCGTAAGACTTAAAGCATGCTTAAAGTATCAATTATTATTTTTAAATCCACAAAAATGAAAACTGCAAGAATTATTTAATTATTTATTAGATTAAATAATATGCCCATCAATTGAAGTGAAGGGGAAAGCAGTTGCATAGTTTGGAGATATGCATCTCTGGGTGTTTATATAGCACATGGAGGATGGTGGTCTTTTAATTTTGAAGGGGGGCTGTAAATAGAGAAACACTATTTCTCGATGACACACCTCATTGTTCATAAGCCAATACCTTGAATTGTGCCAAGTATGGATGCTAGAGCCCTGGATTGTTATGCATTTCAAATGTCATTTCTATGAAATATGACATTATTCAGCACCACCTGGACCTCAGATAACCCAGAGTTGGGTTGCATTGAAATATGTAGTACTGCCCATTTCTACATGGAAAAGGTTTTGATTTTTCTCAAATTTGTTGCCTTAGAGGGTATTGATTACCCAGATCCCTTGTGAATTTGTGTCATTTGGGGGATCATGTTTTATACGCCTCTTATCTGAAATTCTGAATCTGAAAAAAACTCCCAAAATCTAAAATTGACCATATGAGTGACTGATGCTTCTGATATTTTGATATGAGCAAGCTTTGTTTCATGCACTCATTTAAAAATATAGTATAAAATTACTGCCAGGCTATGCATATAAGGTGTATATGAAATATAAAAGGATTTCATGTTTAAACTTGGGACCCATCTCCAAGATATCTCCTTATATACATATATGTAAGTACAGATGTTCAGATACTTCCAGTCTAAGCATAATGGATACCAAATCCATATTAACAACTACAAATATGTTCTTTACAGTCAGGCATTATTATTAGTTTCATTCATCCTTATAGCTATATTCTGAGTTTTCAGTGGTGACTTAAACATTCTGCATCCTTAAACTATATAAAGCAAATAACATATGTTTTCTCTTCTAGCACAAAGATGCCTATCAAGTGATTTTGGATGGTGTCAAGGGAGGTGCCAAAGAGAAGAGATTAGCAGCACAGTTTATTCCAAAGTTCTTCAAACATTTTCCTGAGCTGGCAGATTCAGCTATAAATGCCCAATTGGACCTTTGTGAGGATGAAGATGTTTCTGTAAGTGCCCTTTTTCTTTCTCGTCAGTTGCTATACAAGGGCTTAACACTTGTATCCCATTCCTTCTTTGATTTAATGCTTTTTCCCATCTGAAAATATTAAAATTAAAAACATTCTTCATACAAAAGTCTTAAATCAGTAGCAGGAGTAGCAGCTATGGCATCTATCATATTCCTGTTGCATTGTCATATTTCACAATGAATATCTTTTATTTGAACTAATGTCTCTCTGTGGAACCACATTTTTCTCCCCTGCCCACACATATAAGGTGCTAAGAGTAGAAATGACCACCCAAACACTGTGTAAATCACCCAATTACTTTTGGTGACATTTTCCTTGAGGTCTTGAAAATCTGCAGCTTTTATGACCTTAATGAAAAAGAGTGCACTAAGAAGGATTTTGAAAATCCTTACATGAGTAGCAGAGTTATTTTTTGCTCTTTATGTGAATTAAGCATATAGTAAATGAGTAGTACTGATATATAACTCATACATTGCGTTTAGCTAAAAAGACAGATGTGACTCCCCCATCTGTTTTTTCAGAATATCATACAGCAAGAATAATATTTAATTCATTTCTTTAGTTGTTGAATAAGTGTGTGTGTGCTTTATTGTGTTTACAGATCCGACGACAAGCAATTAAGGAATTACCCCAATTTGCTACAGGTGACAATCTTCCAAGGGTAGCTGACATCCTCACTCAGCTTCTGCAATCAGGTAGAAAAATTGGTGCTTGCATTTGTACTCAGTTTGAAAGTTATAATCAAAGCAAAGATAAATATTGATTGCTCTGGGTGCCCTTGTCGCTTTAATCTACTTCTGTTTTCTTTGCCAGCATGCATTTTAAAAGACTTTATGTCCTTCATTTTTACCTGATCCCTTTTTCTTGGCCATTTGTGTCGTGTGCTGTGATGGTCATTTATTAGATGGCCCTAATATTTAGTATTAGGGACAAGATTAATGATCACCAATTTATATCATCTGAGAACTGTTGGTGACAGTTCTGGTTCTTAACTATCCTTAAATAACATTTCAAAGGTGTAGCTAATGTGGCCCTGGACATGTACTTGCAGAGCTTTTAACTATAGGACAGCATTTGTGTTTGCTTGTGTTAAAGTGCTGACTTTGCCTTGTTAAAGTTTGGGACAACTAGGTCTTATTCACATTTCTCCCTATGGATGGAAGAAATTGAATCTTTTGGCCATGTTGTCTTCAGTTTCTTTAAAAGAAACATGGAAAATGGTTTATTTCTTCTTTGTTAAGAACATTATTTAAAACCCACTAAAAGATGGTATCTTTATGATTAGGGGTTATTATAGCCATATAGCTTCCTCTGAGAGTAAGAGAGTATGAATTACGCAAGGTCACCAAATAGTTTTCCATTGCCAAGTAGTAATTCAAAGCCCAGTCTCCCAATATCGTGGTCCAACCCTCAAACCAGAAGACCACACTGGCTCTCAATAATAAGATAAGAATAATTTAATACCTCATTTTCATGATTACAGAAATGAGAACAGACATTCAGCCCAGAATATTCTGATTTAGCTGTATTTGGTTTTGTTTTAGATATAAAGATTTTTGATTCTTTGTTTTCTTCTTCTTTTCCCTAGATGATTCTGCAGAATTCAACTTGGTAAACAATGCTTTGCTAAGCATATTTAAGATGGATGCTAAAGGTAAAGCAGTCATTTTTACCCTGACATATTTTATAATGTTAGCGTTTTATATACTTTTAGTTGTGAAAAAATACATAATTTAGGGTCTTTAAGAGGATACAGAGAAAATATGTTTAGCAATGCAAACAATAAATGGATAATATTTAAATGAATAAATGATAACGGTTCAGTGGTGCAACCAGTATTGGAGAGTATAATGCAGATCTGTTGGAATCAATTGGATTTTTCTACTGTGTTGTATTGGACTGGAAAAGAAATAATATGTTGTTAATTTATTTAAGGAACATTGGGTGGCTTATTCAGTCAAATACTCCAAGGCGAAGATATTGTGCGAGAAAGAGCAATCAAATTCCTCTCCACAAAACTCAAAACATTACCTGAAGAAGTGTTAACAAAAGAAGTAGAAGAGCTCATACTGACAGAATCAAAGAAGGTAAGCATATTAATTTAGTTAAATTATAGAGGGAATTTTGTGCCAGTCTATTATGGATTTGTGTTTATAATTAGGATTATAAACTGCAAAATTAAAGGAGGTGTTGTAATAAAGACAACTGCTACTGACAACAACCATTCACAAAAAAATGATTGTAGATGATAGCACAGGTTTATGGCAGTAGACCAATTTGTACATGTCATGTGATGAGAAAACTGGTCAATGTCCAATGGCATGTGAATGAATCTACACTTAGTATAATTTTTTGTTTGCTCCTCTTCCCATTTTCCCCAATGGGTGTAGAGAACCACTCAGCTCTCTGAAGAAGATTTTGAGAACATGCAGAGAACAGTGGAGAAGAAAAACATCTTTCTCTCATCATTCCACTTATATGATGTGTTCATTCATCAAGCTTAATTGGATACCAATCAATATTTAAATTTGAACAAAAGACAATAAAATTGAAACAGTTCATGAGCTGCAGTTTAGTGGCTTTATGCTTCAGTCTTCCTCTGATGCTCTTTTGTTCAATGACAGCATTATCAAATTTGGCTCTTGATTTAAAAGAAATCTGGTGACTTTGATTATTCCTTTTGAGATGTTTTAGCTCAAGTCCTTGGTATGATTTCATGAATGGATTTCATGAATGGGAGTAGAGGTGGAGTGGTAGAAAGTGTGTGTTACTTAATACTACTGAGTCACTTATGGCTGGATGCAGAACCTGATTGATTTTTCCCAGTGATCCTCAATGATATATAGAAAAAATGTTTTCCATTCATTCAAGCCGCTCTGAGTCCCCTTTGAGGTTGAGATAGAGTGGGATAAAAATGCAGCAAATAAATAAATTAAATAGTTCTAATAAACATATTGTAATTATGGTCACATTTGTATTTGCTACTACTTTGTGTAATGCAACTTGAACATTGTTATGTTGCAGCAGTAGGATGTTTGGATAGCCATTCTCTGTTTCTAAAGCATGCTTTCTTACCCTGACTTAATTCCATTATGGTCAATTAAACTGCCTTGAGTGTTTTTCTTGACAGAAAGTGGGATATAAAAAAAGATTATTTCAATTTATAAGAACAATCAGGCTCAATGTGATATATGATAATAAACGACTGGAATGGACATAGGTACCAATATTCAAATCTCTGCGCAGAAATCACCTTGGTAGAAATTGTTCTGAACCAAAATCTTAAGGAAGTTTTGGGCTGAAGTAAATAGCAGTTTGTATGCTGAAATTCACTTTAAAAATAAATTAATTTTCATATATAAGGGGGAAAATATACAATTTTTTCTACTCATTTCCATTAGTGTGATTACACAATATTTTCAATTTCCCCTTCTTTGTTTTTGTTTCTTTAGGTTCTTGAGGATGTAACTGGTGAAGAGTTTGTTTTATTCATGAAAATACTATCTGGATTAAAAAGCCTGCAGACAGTGAGTGGGCGGCAGCAGCTAGTTGAACTAGTGGCTGAACAAGCTGACCTTGAACAGACCTTCAATCCATCTGACCCTGATTGTGTGGACAGACTTTTGCAGTGTACCCGTCAAGCTGTCCCACTATTCTCAGTAAGTATATACCTATAACTTATGTACCCGGTGTTGCCCAAGTATCCATTTTCTAATGCTATTTATTAGAAATACTCACTGTTAGCTTTACAATTTTATTAATGGTCCCATTAGGAAATGTATACCTTGGCAACACCTAGTACCTAAGCTAGTCTCAATAAAAATAGCCAAGCATTTGTTATTCCTTTTCCCTGTTATTTTAGAACATTTAAAATGTTGCAGTCTTGTTGGTTAAGTAGAAGTGGTACAACTATACTAAAAGTTCTGGTTCTTACTTATATTGGAACAAGATAAGGATATCAAGATTTTCCAAAGGGTATATATTTTGTTTCATATCATAGCAAAGACAATAAAAATTCTTGTGACATGATAGAGATAACATATAATTTCATGGACCAGAGTAATCAAGCCTGTTAGAAGGTTCTTTTACTATTAGAGTAAGGGCTCACTTTTTCCTGATATTAATATAAATATTTTCAAGCAGTTCTCAAAGATGAAGGTTATATTTATCCTCATTTGTGCAACTCTTTGTTCAGGAAACTCAGATATTAGGAAAGTACCAATAAACAGGTGTTTTATATCTGCTCACATGTACACATGTCCATGGGAGGAATTGTTTTATCATTTAATAATAGTGTACCCAGTCTCTTCCAAATATAAGTATGCCTGTGTATTAATAACCTGCACATCTGAAGTGATTTGATCAATTGTGTAGGCGAACGACTGACTGAAAATACTATAGCTGCATTTATATAATACTCTTGTTTGTCTGAGAATGTTGTATTCTTAAAGCTTTACTGGTGTTTCTTTCATTAAAAAAATCAGGGGCATGTTTATCTTTGTTAAGATATATCACAAGTTCGTCCAGTTATCAGAATCTCTAATGCTAGCTTCTATTGATTGGATTGAAATTGTGCAAAAAAGCATGGGAAAATTAATTATTTTTAATATCCCACAGAAAAATGTTCACTCCACAAGATTTGTCACTTACTTCTGTGAGCATGTGTTGCCAAATTTGAGTTCTCTGACCACCCCTGTTGAAGGCCTTGATATCCAGTTAGAGGTAAGCTAACTTGAAATGTAATGACTAGAACACTGGTTAACTACACTTCTTACTATGCTAAGTGAATGCAGGAAGCAATTTAATACTATTTTGGATAAGTATTACTATGAAGCTTCCTTATTTCGCTCACTCCTTTTTTATAAAGGGAACGGAATCCCTTCTTTGGTTGTTTTTATACAGAGGTTGGAGGGCTGTCTGTCAGGAATATTTAGATAGCAAGAGGTTGGACCAGATGGTCTTTTTGCTGCCTTGTCTCAAGTTTAGAACCTATTTAAGGCATGGCTATGGAACCAAGCATTCAACTAGTAAATAGTGCAATAAGGATAACAGACTAATGGAATTGACAATTGGACAGATCTGGATTATGTGATTTTTATTGATGTTTTAATAATTAATGTTTAATTATATGGTTTTAATTGAATTTGTTTATTTTTATATGTATTGGCATCAAATTGCTGCATGCTGTAAGGACGCCCTGTATCCCCTTTTAGGGTGAGAAGAGCGGGGTATAAATATGTGAAATAAATATTTAAGAGATACAGGTCCTATCTATCTTTTAAAAAATTGCAATCTTCCAAAAATGTTATATCCAGTAACAAGCCAATTCTCTTTTTGTTTTCCTTTTAGAATCCACTCTATATTAAAACTATTTAGAAAGTTGCAATTTCTAATTTTCCAAAAATGGTCTTTGTGTTTTTCCCCCATCTCCAGGTACTGAAACTGCTTGCTGAGATGAGTTCCTTCTGTGGTGACATGGAAAAGCTGGAATCAAATTTAAAAAAGCTTTTTGATAAATTATTGGTAAGAAGATTGTTAGCTTAAATGATATAAATCCGACATCATTGCAGCTTAGATTGTGTGTTTAGTATTTCAGCAATTGAACAGTGCCTACTATGACTGAAATAAATTGAAAGTGAACTTAGATGTGTCATATAATATAATTGTTTTACTGATATTATATAGCAGATCTTCTCTGTATTTAATAACAAAACATGTTAGGATTCATAGGCTTTGGTCTTCTGAGAATAGCAAAACAGATATATGTTGAATGGCAGCTTAGAGATGATAAAATGTGTGGGGTTTTTTTACTTTCATATTGAACTGCAATGCTTCACATACTGTGGCTGAGTAGGTAAATTGTGTTTCACTCAAATTGTTGTTAGACAGCAGCTGCTATTGCCTTAGTCGGTGCTATTGTGAACCTGATCTTTCAGGGGAAGAGCAACCCCTTTCATAAAAGCTTGTGATCCCAATCCCAAATTGATCTTCCTATCTACCAGCAGCCTTTCTGTTTTGTCTAGATTAGGCCTCAGTCTCTTTATCCAACCCCAGTCCTTTACTGCATCAAGATAGCAGTTAGGCACTTCTACAGCCTCCTCTGCATCAATTAAACAGAAAATATAGATCTGGGTATCATCATGATGCTGATAGCACCTGACTTCAAAGCATATGGATATAAGAATCACCTGTTTGTTTTTTACAGGAGTACATGCCTCTTCCTCCAGAAGAAGCAGAGAATGGGGAGAATGCTGGCAGTGAAGAACCCAAACTGCAGTTCAGCTATGTGGAATGCTTATTATACAGCTTTCATCAATTGGGACGAAAGCTTCCAGACTTCCTGACTGCAAAGCTGAACACAGAGAAAGTGAAAGATTTTAAAATCAGGTTGTGTGTTTTTTTTAAATGAAGTAATTACTCCTGGCCAGATTTCAACTGAATAGCACTAACCGAAGTATAGCTACAGAATTGTGCTCTTTTTCCTCTGAAGGCTAATAGGTAAACTAATTTCATTAGAGGAGGAGAGAGAATTTTCTTTCCCATTTTTCTAATGGGTCAAAAGTCGGTTGGTTAAATGTTGGCAACAGGCACCTTTTTTATTCTACTTTTAAGAAATTTCACCTTGATTTCAGTGCATGTTTTTACATAACTTAATATCCAACTGCTTTTGTTAGGTTACAGTATTTTGCCAGAGGACTGCAAGTTTACATCCGTCAACTTCGTTTGGCACTCCAAGGCAAGACAGGAGAAGCATTAAAGACAGAAGAGGTATGATATTATCACACATTTAAAATACAGGAGGAATTGGTACAAAACTTAGTTCCATTCATGTATACAACACCTCTACCATAAAAAAATATAATTTATCTCTCGTTCTCTGACTCTCAAGTTTTCATAGTGCATTGGGCTTTCATTAGTGTAATAAACGCTGTCTGAAAATTGGCCTGTTCTGAAACTGACTTGTTGTAACCAAATCTCACTGATCAATATAACATGACAAAAATTAAAGAAACTGGAGATAACACTGTTGAACATCCTGGCAGATTTGGGAGTGTGAAAGTAGGTGCTGCACCGATTCTTTCTCGGAGCACATAACAAGCTAAGGCAAGCTAGAGATCGATCTCTGATGTGTACAAGTAGGTTTAACCCACAAGTACAGTTTCAGTATAATTGATTTTTGTTCTAGCAGTTATCAGCAAACCATTTTAGAATGATATGTAAACCAACGGATGTCTTCATTACAATATATTATTATTATTATTATTACTACTACAGTATACTCACCCTATGTGTGTATTAAGTTAATAATGCTTAGTTCATAATCAAACTTGGTTCATATCTATATTGGGTGGAGTGCCTTGGATCCCCTGTCCCATTTGAAAATCTGTTTGGAGAAGGAATTTGAGATGAATTTCTAAAGTATACAGAAGGAAGAGTGGCAAAATTCTGAAATGCTCCCTCCAGCCATAAGTGCCTGCATAGGTTTAGAGTTGTGATTGGATGCATGATAGCCAGTTGTTTTAATTGCTGTTTTAAATCCCGTTTTAATTGTATTTATGTGATTGTTTTATGTGTAATGATTTAATGTTAATGTATTTATAGTTATGTTTATGTTTTGATATGACATCGAATTGTGCCAAGCTGTCACCTGCTCTGAGTTCCCCCTCTTGAGGGTGAGATAGGGCGGGATAGAAATACAATAAATAAATAAACATGCAGAAAATGCCACCCTGCTCTCTTTCTTCAGCACAGGTCTTTTGTTATGTCCATGTTTCTTCATCCTAGAGAACTCCTGTTTACAGAAGGGTCCCTCCCAGGACATCTAGACAATGAGATTAATTGAATATGAATGGCATGTATCTGGTATTTTTAGAAATCCATTTCTGTTTTGTTGGAAATAGGAAAAAAGTGCATTGCTTACATCACTTCAAAAAATTGAAAAGAACAACTTTGAAAGTAGCAAGAACTGAATTACATAGTCTTTAAGGCAGTGTCTCAGGATATACAAAAACAAAATCCTGAATTATAAACTGTTATGGATTTATACAATTTGGGGGGATAACCTGTAGTTGCTTCTTAGGGGAGGCCTACAAATATATTAAATATCGCTTTTAAAAGAGTTTAACTTGAAAAATAAACAATATTTTTCTTTTTGCAGAACAAAATTAAAGTGGTTGCACTGAAAATTACTAATAACATCAATGTTTTAATCAAGGTGAGTTACCTCTATTTTTGATAGTACGTCTTGTGGCAGTAGTTCTAAAACAAGTTTTATTATTTTCTTAATCTTTATCTAGTGCTTAGCAGACTACAGATGATAGGGCGAACAAGCAAAGTTTCTAAAAAGGATAAATTCCAGCTTGTTTCTTTTTAAATATGTTATTTCTGGGAAATCTTGTTTTATGGTTCCAAGAAATTTGTTTTCAGGAAATGTGAAAAACTTACAACTATATTTTTTCAAATGTATTAAATCCTTCTAATTTATACTCAGTTTTGACAGAAAATATAATCCTCTCATTTTATCTTTAGGATCTCTTCCATATCCCTCCTTCATACAAAAGTACAGTTACACTCTCTTGGAAACCTGTACAGAAAGCTGAAGCTGGGTAAGTAGGGAAGTGCTTTTGAACTATATCTATAATTGTTTATTCTGACCATTCCATTGAATCTTGTTTAATGTCATGTTAGGCTTCATTGTCAAGGTAACTAAAAAGCAGCATGTTGAAATTGTTAGGGTGAAATGGATACCAGTGTCCAAATCCACTCATGCTGTGTCTTTACCTTGGCAGTCTAAATACAGTAGTTCAGCAGAACAAGAGGCAAAATACAATATTTCATATTTACTAATGCACTTCAGCAAAATAAATAATTCTTACCTCATCAATACTATCAGTTGCCTCTGGCTCTATATTGATTTGCTTCCACTCTTTCAAAATGTCTTCAGTCTGTTTATTCACTTTAATTTGACCATTTAAGCTGACTCAGCAACGTTAGCAATCTATTCTTTCATTTGGTGCCTTAGTCCATTTCCAAGTTTGAGCAAACAATATTCTTGCTGTTGTTGTTTACTAATACAGTGCCATGAAATGTACATGTTGCTTTCCAGTAGAACAAGTGAAAATAATGGGTTTGTGATCATTATTTTATTATTTTTATCGTTTTCTCTCAAGGCAAAAAAGAGCCAGTGAAGACACCACTTCAGACTTGCCCGCAAAGAAGGCTCCAGCAGGACCAAAAAGGGATGCCAGACAGATTTATAATCCACCCAGTGGAAAATACAGCAGCAATTTGGGCAACTTTTCTTATGGTGCGTTTTAATAGATGTCTTGTTTGGAACAGGAAGAAGATCTTAAAGATTACTCATTGTCATACAATATCAATTGCCAGGCTATTCCTTGAATGTATTGTTGAAGGCTTTCATGGCCGGAATCACTGGGTTGTTGTAGGTTTTTCCAGGCTATATGGCCATGTTCTAGAGGCATTTTCTCCTGACGTTTCGCCTGCATCTATGGCAAGCATCCTCAGAGGTAGTGAGGTCTGTTGGAAGTAGGAAAATGGGTTTATATATATCTGTGGAATGACCAGGGTGGGACAAAGGACTTTTGTCTGCTGGAGCTAGGTGTGAATGTTTCAACTGACCACCTTGATTAGCATTTAATAGCTCCTTGAATATTTTTTTTAACTTATATCCATATTGTTGATTTGCATTTTCTACCTCCCTTGCTAATTTTTCATAGTATTGCCAGATTATGACTTTTCTATAAATGTCCAATAATGGTAAGTCTTTCTTCAGTCACTTCAGAATTTACTTTTAGATTCGTCTAGTGCAGTTCTTACCTTAAATTTTATTCACATCACCTTAAGAAAAGACAAATATGATAAGAAACAGAATATTTGGATACCCTGAAATATATTTCTGGATATTGCAGCTTAGCTCTGCCTGAAATAAGCTTTCTTGTGCTCGTATTCTGTCTGCTATATATCCCTTAGTATGAAATCCTCATAAGTGAAGATGGTGGAAGGATGGTGTTCTACTGTCTAATGAAAGCCCGTTTTCCCAGTGTTTTGAGAAATGCTTCCTTTTTTCTTAGGCATTTTCATTGAATGCTCTCTAGGGTTTCTCTCTCTCTCTCTCTCTCTCTCTTTGTACCATAGCACAAAGCAAACTGACTCAATTTTTATCCACTTTTAGCTGACTTATTTATTATTTATTTATTTATTTGATGCATTTATTAACCGCCATTCTCAGCCCTTTAGGGCGACTCATGGCGGTGTACACACATATAAAGGACAGTTTACAAGAAGGCAATTACAACAACATATAAACTACATAACAATTACAAAACTACACTAAAAATCCGCTTCGTCTCATAGTGGAATCATAACCAATCTCATATTCCTTGTTCCATTCCAGTCATCTTTACCACATTGTTATAGCACTTAATTAAATGCCTTCTCGAACAGCCATGTCTTGAGGCTTTTTCGGAAGGACATGAGGGAGGGCGCCTGTCTGATGTCTGCAGGGAGAGTGTTCCACAGCCGGTGGGCCACCACCGAGAAGGCCCTCTCCCTCGTCCCCGCCAGACGTGCCTGTGAGGCAAGCGGGATCGAGAGAAGGGCCTCCCCAGACGATCTCAAGGTCCTTGTGGGCTCGTAGGCCAAGATGCGGTCCGAAAGGTATTTTGGGCCGGAACCGTTTAGGGCTTTGTAGGCCAAAACCAGCACCTTAAATTGGGTCCGGTAGCAAATCGGCAGCCAATGGAGCTGGGACAACAAGGGCGTTGTATGCTCCCTGCCCCCCGCTCCAGTTAGTAACATGGCTGCCGCGCGCTGAACCAGCTGAAGCTTCCGGGCCGTCTTCAAGGGCAGCCCCACGTAGAGAGCGTTGCAGTAGTCAAGGCGGGATGTGACCAGAGCGTGTACCACCGTGGCCAAGTCAGACTTCCCGAGATACGGGCGCAGCTGGCGCACGAGCCTGAGCTGTGCAAATGCTCCCCTGGTCACCGCTGACACCTGGGGATCCAGGCTCAACGATGAGTCCAAGGTCACACCCAAGCTGCGAACCTGCGCCTTCAAGGGGAGTGCGACCCCATCCAGCACAGGCTGTAACCCTATACCCCGTTCGGCCTTGCGACTGACCAGGAGTACCTCTGTCTTGTCTGGATTTAATTTCAGTTTGTTCGCCCTCATCCAGACCGTTACAGCGGCCAGGCACCGGTTCAGGACCTCGACAGCCTCCTTAGTAGCAGGTGGGAAGGAGTGACAGAGTTGGACATCATCTGCGTACAGATGACACCGCACCCCGAAACTCTGGATGATCTCACCCAGCGGCTTCATGTAGATATTAAACAGCATGGGGGACAGTATGGAACCCTGTGGAACCCCACAAGTCAAAGGTTGTGGTGTAGAACAGGAGTCCCCCAATAACACCTTCTGGGTGCGGCCCTCCAGGAATGACTGGAGCCACTGCAAAGCAATGCCCCCAAGGCCCATTTCCGCAAGGCGCCCCAGAAGGATACCGTGGACGACGGTATCGAAGGCCGCTGAGAGGTCCAGGAGCACCAACAGGGACACACTCCCCCTGTCTAGCTCCCGGCGCAGATCATCCACTAAGGCGACCAAGACCGTCTCGGTACCATGTCCCGGTCTGAAACCAGACTGTGCCGGATCCAGATAATCCGTGTCTCTCAAGAATACCTGGAGTTGTGAGGCCACCACGCTTTCCATGACTTTGCCCAAGAAGGGGAGATTGGAAACAGGCCGAAAGTTGTCCAATTTAGTGGGGTCCAGTGATGGTTTCTTCAACAGCGGCTTTATAATAGCCTGTTTTAGGCTCGCTGGAATCTTGCCTTCCCGAAGGGAGGCATTCACCACCACTGTTACCCACTCAGCCAATCCCCCTCTGGCCTCCCTTAGAAGCCAGGATGGGCAGGGGTCTAGGATGGACGTGGTGGTCCTCATTCCTCCAAGTATCTTGTCCACATCCTCGGGTTTCACAAACTGAAAAGAATCCATCAAGATAGGACAAGCAGGTGCTCTTGTTACATCCTCGAAGACTGCATTTAACGGGGCGTCCAGCTCAGAACGGATCAAGGCGACTTTGTCTGCAAAGAACCGAGCAAATGCTTCACAGCGCGTGACCGAATTGTCAGGGCTCCCGCCTGAGGTGGCGGGAGTTAAAAGACCTCTGACAATCCGAAACAACTCCGCCGGACGGTTCTTTGCAGACGCAATAGTGGCCGCAAAGAAGGTTTTCTTTGCGGCCTTTATTGCCGCGGCATATGCCCTAAGAAAGGACACAAACCGTGCTCGATTTGACTCGCTCGGATCTGAGCGCCACACGCTCTCTAGTTCCCTCTTCCTTCGCTTCATCACTGCCAGCTCCTCAGTAAACCAAGGGGCTGGTTTAGCTCGGCTACTTGAGAGGGGACGTTCCGGAGCAATCATGTCAATAGCCCTGGCCATCTCCCCATTCCAGAGAGCGACCAAGGCTTCGACATGGTCACCTACCGAGGTGGCGGGAAAATCCCCAAGAGCCGTCAGGAATCCATTCGGATCCATAAGCCTCCTGGGGCGGACCATCTTAATGGGTCCTCCACCTTTGCAGAGGTTAGGGGGCGCAGTGAGCCTAAATCTGATCAGGAAGTGGTCGGTCCATGGCAACGGAGAGATGGACAACTCCTCCACACCGCCACCCTGTTCCCATCCCTGGCAGAAAACCAAGTCCAATGTGTGTCCAGCACTGGGTGGGGCCAGATATTTGTTGGGACAGCCCCATGGTTGCCATGGCAGACATGAAGTCCTGAGCCGCACCTGTGAGGGTCGCCTCGGCATGGATATTGAAGTCTCCCAGCACAAGGAGCTGTTGAGACTCCAACGCCAGGCTCGAGACCACCCCCGCTAGCTCAGGTAGGGAGACTGTAGTGCAGCGAGGTGGACGGTACACTAGCAGAATCCCTATTCTGTCCCGGTCACCCACCCTCAGGTAGACGCATTCAAAATTTGTGGTCTGCGGGATGGGGCACCTGGTCAGATGGATGGAATCTCTATAGACCACTGCGACCCCGCCTCCCCGCCCTCCGGATCTCGGTTGGTGCTGCACGGAGAAGCCTGGAGGACAAAGCTGGGTCAGATTTACTCCTCCAGCTTCATCCAGCCAGGTCTCCGTGATGCACGCCAGATCTGCCCGCTCGTCCAGGATTAGGTCCTGGATCCAGGTCGTTTTTCCGGTGACAGATCTGGCATTCAACAGCACCACCTTCAGTCCAGAGGGTCCGCTCACCTGGTTACACCAATTTACCTTAGGAGACCGATTTGGAATTGTTAATGTGGATAAATGGTCCGAATTTAGCCGAATTTGAGGTCTCCTTTTCCCGCATCTCCTCCTTCCCACCACGACCTCTATGGGGGCCCCTCGGCTAGTGGAACACCTCCCCTCCTCTGTGCCGCAGTTCATGACCAAGGTCTTAGTCTCCGGTTCACCAGCTGTTTGGAATGTTGGCGTTTTTTCTTGCCAGTTGCTTTGGTTTTCTTTATCCCCCCTCCCCTCCTCATTGTTCTTCACAGGCTCCAGCCCACTTCCTCCCCTGCCCCTTTCACCAGTCAATGGTATCAGGGACAGTATACATAGATATCTTAGAGACTAACAAAAGAATTGATTTAAATTATTGAATTCAGATAAAATGAAAAAACATTAGACAAGTCACTAGGAGCGAGTACAACTTTCTACCCTTCATCTTTTTAATAAAGAAAAATTGCTAGACAGTATGCAGCTTCTTCTTTTAGAAAGACCAAATATTTCTTGTTATGGTTGCAAAAAAATATTACTGACATACAAATGTAGCTCTTATGTGTCATTAATGCCATCAGTTTTATTTTGGGAAACATATTAGCCAGATTTTAAGGATTTTATTAGTATGCAACAGCAATTAAATGTTATATCAGAGTTTTGATGTAACAATTTTTGAGTGGCAAGAGTACAAGATGCAGAGTTGTTATTACTATTGCTGTTACTATTACCATGTCCTATATTTTTCTCAATTCAGGACATAAAGTGGCTTACAACAGTTAAAAGAAACATAGTTAAATGTTCACAGCACACAAAAGTTGAAGAGTAACTAAACTATCAAAAATTAAAATGATCAGTTCTCTGTGTTGGAAGCTGATCTGATTCTTATTAGAGTCATTCCACATACTGTATTTCTTCAATTCTAAGACATACTTTCTCCCTCTATAAATGCTTCAAAAATGGGGTACAACTTAGAATTGCAGGTGTACCTTATTTATTGTTGTTGGTAGTTGTGGTAATACTGAAATTAGGGTGTCTTACAGTTGAAGAAAAATGTTAATTATGTCCTTATGTATATTACATGGAGAAATTTTAGAATATGAATAATTATAATAATACTTTATTTGTATCCCACCACCATCTCCCCAAAGGGACTCGGGGTAGCTGACAGCAAGTACTCAATAGTGCAACAAAATACGGAAATGTAAACATTAATAATAATAAAATTTACCCAATTGTACTTAAAACAGCAATAAAACCCCTATTAATGTAAAATATACTATAAAACCCAGCAAGCTACAAAAATAGTGGTTGTGTATAATATCAGTCCCCGTAAAGTACAGAAGTGAAGCATTCAGTAAGTCCTCGAACATAGTGATTATGGCCATAATCCCGAAATATGAGTTCTTCCTGCCAAATGTATTGGATTTTTTTTTTCGATTTTGGTTTAATTTGTTTTTCAAAGGACAAACTCATGGTGCTTCTTGCTTTACTACATATATTTTAAATATATGCACAATCTGCTTGGGAAACAAACATCTGGTTTCCCTTTGTCTTCAGAGCAAAGAGGTGGCTTCCGTGGTGGAAGAGGGAGAGGATGGGGCGGACGTGGAAATCGCAGCCGTGGAAGAATCTACTGAAACCAGTGGCACTCAGTGTGGTGAGTGTAGTGGCACTTTTCCAAAGCCACTCAGGCTGAAACATCTTTTAAAGTTTGAAGAGTTGCCTAGAAGGTGCTGCTGTTGAAAAGGACTGCCTTCCACAGAAGACTGATATAAATGTTCTTATACCTTTGTATGTATGATCTACTTTTCTAACGGACTACAAGCTCACCTACAGTGAAGCAACAACTGTATTTTTGGATGTTTAACAGCTGGCATTTTGACTTTATTTTTAAGCATCAGGGTTTATTCAGGAAAAGCATGGGTGTTCCATTGGATGCAGTTTCAGTAGAAATATTACATTCATCTTTAAATGCAGCTAGTACAAAGTGGACTCCATAATGTATAATATTCAGATTCAAAATAATGGAGAGAAGAATTGAATTTCAAATCAGTAGCAGCCTTTCTCCAGACAAAATCGTTTTTGCAATAGATGGAGAAGAGTGGTAATGAGCAGAAGGTCAGTAATAGCATCAATGATGAAAAAAATCCTCAGTTTTCAAAGAATAAAGCATGGATATAAAATACTCTTCTCGTTCCATAAATTTGTTCATTGTAAGGTGAATATGAAAGTGAATTTAAATCCACATCTTGCTCTTCTCCATGTATTGTAATACATTTTTCCAAATAGCTTTTTAGTGTTCTTTAAATGGTTGTGTGCATGCACATACACAAAATACTAAAACTGCTACACATACATCCCCAAGACCAAGTGTGTGATACTATTACAGTTCTTTGGATATGAAATAGGAAAAAACAACTCTCCAACTGTTACTTATCATTTTGCATCAGTTTAGCAGCAGCATTTTTTGAGTTCAGTAGTTGTGACTATAAATATTAAACATGATATTAGACACTTAAAATGACATCTCAGCTGTACATTGTAAAGATTTCAAATACTGTGAAATCTGTGTAATGATGAGATCTTTCAAATGAGCATTTCAGAAATGTTATTTAAAAGAATGTAGTGTGTCCTTTTTCAAAGTTTACCATTTATTTCTTGTTCCTTTTTTTAAAGGAGGGGTGAGCATTATAGAATATTAATTTCAATAATACAGGATAGGGAAAAAAATCCCTACCACTACAGAAATATCTAAAATGGCCCAACTTTCAGCTTTATTTAAATTACTTCCCCTTGTCCATATAGTTTCATTAGAACGTTGGTGGCCATCTTGCACACCAAATCTTTGTAGATAGGGTATTTCAGACATGCCCTCAATATGTAACTATTTGTTTACGAACTGAACAGAAATCTAACCTTTAAAAATGTATAACTACATAGTTCTTGTAAGTAGCAGAAGCTTTGTCTAGTAAAACAAGTTTATGAACAAATTAGTTGAAAAGGGGGTCAGTTCACATTTGCTTTTTATTTTTAAAAAAAAGACAATTCTAAAACTGCCCATAAATAAAGTGATAGAAGGAGAAATAATTCTAACTGAATGGGATTTAATTTCCCCATTAAGCTTTTGCCATAGAAAATGCCCAGTTTAAAATATAATTCAATAGTTTTCTTGTAAATTGATGCATAATGTTTTCTTGTTTTGGCTATTAAGGCCGTTTGAGGGAACTTTCCCTAAGGATGTGTAAGCTTAGTTTTTAAAAGTGTTTAATCAATGTGCATGAATAGCTGTTGGGAAGGGTCCCTTGATCTACAAGTTGACTTCAAATATTTCTACTCACAAATAATGTGCAGATTGTCCATAGAAATAGCTGAATATCATTTTGTGTTGCAGATGCAGTGAATTATTTTGGAGACATCTACTAACTTCTTCCTTTTATTTGTAAATTCCCTTATTCCTCTGCAATAAATCCATTTTGTAATTTTGTTAGTGGCTTGTGATTGGTTTGTTTCTTTTACACAATACTCTGAACATCTATATAATACATGCATTTTAGAATGTGTCCATGTCA
Source organism: Anolis sagrei (assembly GCF_037176765.1). Classification (NCBI taxonomy): domain Eukaryota; kingdom Metazoa; phylum Chordata; class Lepidosauria; order Squamata; family Anolidae; genus Anolis; species Anolis sagrei. The sequence continues at coordinate 275,041,887 of NC_090021.1, forward strand.
GCAGTGCTGGGATGCTCTCATGAGATGATGTGGACGTAAAGAGTGCTCAAATTCACCTATTAAGAGTCTGGTTGTGTAATGGCGTTTTTGTACTGAGTTCACTAGTCGAATGTATTTCTAGTCTGTTGTTTTTGTAGTGATTAGAAAAGGCAAAGCTCATCGAAAGGAAATGTGCAATTTTTTCTTCCTGTGGACTCAAACAGGGCTGTGATTCTTTCTCACTAAATCAACATTGTAGCTGGACATCAAAAATAAAGAATGCAGTCATGTGTACTTAATGAACTGGACATGATGAAAGGGAACTACAATTACCTCCCCTTGTGATAAAAGTGATCATAAGAGCATTGTTTCATCCAGTTAATAATGTCCACAGTGATTAACAGTAGATCCTCAGATTTCAGACAGGAATTTCTTCCAGTCCTGCCTGCACGTTGCAGTGATTGAATAGGAGGCCTTTTAAATAACAAATCTGAGCTATTTATACTTTTTTCTATGTATAAAGAAATGCTTTCTTAACCTGCCTCTGAAACAGCTTTCATGGTTTACTCTCACATTCTGGTTAAATGTATTCATAAATAACAATCATCTGTATTTCACAAAATTGATTTTCAGTTTACTAATCTCACTTTCCATAGTTGTACCTTTTTCAATCAAGATGTTTTACATATGTTTATTTTATTTTTGTTTTGTGCACCTCCCTTTCTCTGAGGGACTCAGAGCGGCAACAATTTCATGCCTTTTGAACCTAGGACAATACAAACTCAAAATAAATCATCTAATAAATCATCTAAATCACACAGAGAGAAATCAAACACATTGAATCACTCCCATTCCTCTTTCCCACCTCATATATAATCAACCAATCAAAACTTTATTACAGTCCAAAGACCCTAACAGCTCAGCAGTAAAAGGTATACAAAGTGTGGACAGATTGCGTTGTTGAAGGCTTTCATGGCTGGAATCACTGGGTTGTTGTGAGTTTTCCAGGCTGTATGACCATGTTCCAGAAGCATTCTCTCCTGACATTTGGCCTGCATCTATGGCAGGCATCCTCAGAGGTTGTGAGGTCTGTTGAAAACTAGGCAAGTGGAGTTTATATATCTGGAATATCCAGAGTGGGAGAAAGAACCCTTGTCTGCACTAAATTTGCTGCCTATTTATTTTAAAAACAGTTATTTCAGTAGTTCACATGCCTAATGAGGAGCCTCCAGTGGCGCAGTGGGTTAAACCCCTGTGCCGGCAGGACTGAAGACCGACAGGTCGCAGGTTCGAATCCAGGGAGAGCGTGGATGAGCTCCCTCTGTCAGCTCCAGCTCCTCACGCGGGGACAAGAGAGAAGCCTCCCATAAGGATGATAAAACATCAAAACATCTGGGCAGACGGCCAATTCTCTCACACCAGAAGTGACTTGCAATTTCTCAAGTCACTCCTGACACGGAAAAAAAAAAACCATGCCTAATACTGTCAAAGTTTAACTTTAGAGAAAAGGATGGGAGAAAGAAAAGTTCACTTTGTTATTTTAGTTCTAAGTAAAACGACTTTTGTCATGTCTAGATTTCAAAAAACATCAATTAAAAATATTATTAAACGTTGAATATTCCAACTCTGTATAAAAAGAGAACAGGGAGAAAGAATCTTGATTTGAAAAGCTTTAATTTGTGGATCTGAGTATCAAAATAATGCACCTGCCAGAATCTCCTTTGCTGGCAGAGTTGAGAATTGTAGTCCAAAAAGTAATTAGATGGGGCCTTATTTCTGCGCGCGCGGCTGCAGCAACAACCACTGAGAGTCTCTCCATTCACAACATCAAGAGACGCGCCACCTCCAATCACCTTCAAGTGAAAGCGGCAGGAAGCTCGCGATTGGTTGCTGCCGCAGCGCGTCACGTGAGGGGGGCTTTAAACCGAGCCGCTTCCTCGGTCCCTTACTATCCCGCCAATCACAGCGCTCCTATTCCCCACCGCCCACAGCAAGCCACGCCTAGTTTCGCAGAGACCACGCCCCCTTTGCCACATTGTCCTCTCCCCTCTGCGTGACCCAGCATTTCTCCTTCTCTGCTTTGTGCACATAGACATAGGAAATGGAATAGACTGCCACAGCCCGCCATTTCCGATCCCCAAGGAAACTGCTTTCTCACCTTTAATCAGGAACGGGCAAACTTCGGCCCTCCAGGTGTATTGGACTTCCACAATTCCTAACAGAAGCTTATCGGCTGTTAGGAATTTGTGGGAGTTGAAGTCCAAAATACATGGAGTTTGCCCATGCCTGCCTTAAATCAACACGTAACCGCCACGCTTCTCCGTTAAAGAATCCCAGCTGGCGTCTTTTTTGTCTTTAAACCCAGCTTTTCCATCCCCATGTGGCACTCTTGATGTTTCCCTTTCCTAGATCTATGTTCACAACGTTGCCCGCCACATCCTTCTTCCCCCAAAATGGCGGCCTAAGGCGTTCCGCTTCCGGGTGGCGCGGGCAGGCCGGGCTTGAGGAAGATGGCGGCAGCGGCAGGAGTGCCCGGGTGGGGCGGCCGGAGGCTGGCGGGCGCTTCCCTACGTTGGGGGCTCGGCCTGCTGGTGCTGCTGGGCTCGGCGCCTCCGCCGGGAGCCGCCACCACCCACTGGGTGGTCACCGAGGATGGCAAGATCCAGCAGCAGGTCAGGAAGGCAGAGAGGGAGGACGCGCTCGGGCGGGCGGGCAGGGATTGTCCTGGCAACGGTCGCCATGGAAACGGCTCCCCTTCCTCACCCCTCCCCTACGCCCCCCCCCCCCCCTCAGGGCGAGAGGGGCCTGCCTGCCTCCCTCTGCTTCGGAGTCCAGCCCTGTGGCGCCCTGGCAGGCTATGCCTTGGGCCAGGGCCGGTCCCTGGAGTGAGAGCTTCCAGGGAAGCAAGGCAGGCAATGGCCACTAATACTGTAGGAAAAGGGGAGCGTCGCCTTCCTCAGACATCAGGTTGTGTGTGGGACCATCCAAAATTGTCCACATAGGTGGCTGAGAGAGTGGCACCTTGGCTTTGTAATGGTTCAGTCTGCACAACTTCAATACTGTGTCTATAATAGATACCTTTAGGTCAGGCATGGGCAAACTTGGGCCATCCCTCCAGATGTTTTGGACTTTGACTCCCACAATTCCTAATAGCCTCAGGCCCCTTCCTTTTCGGAAAAGGAAAGGACCTGGAGGTGTTAGGAATTGGTGGGAGTTGAAGTCCAAAACACCTGGAGGAATGGCCCAAGTTTACCCATGCCTGCTTTAGGTTATGTTTATGTGATGTGCATTAAACATAAATTAATTCCACGTTTAGACTTGGGTCCCACAATAATCCAGGATAACCACAATAATAATTTCATTGCTCTTGTTATTTCTTTACTGTTTCCTCGTGACTCAAGGTGGGACACAACAAGAAGTAAAATATAATGCTATTAAAATACAGATATTAAAATACGCATAACAAAAATTGAAAATACTACAGGTTTAGGACACACACAGCGGGTTAAAACGCTGAGCTGCTGAACTTGCTGACTGAGAGGTCGGCAATTAGAATCCAGGGAATGGGGTGAGCTCCCGTAATTCACCTCAGCTTCTGCCAACCTAGTAGTTCAAAAACATGCAAATGTGAGTACATCAATCCTACCTTCGGCAGGAAGGTATGGCACTCCATGCAGTCATGCTGGCCACATGACCTTGGAGGAGTCTATGGACAATGCTGGTTCTTCAGCTTAGAAATAGAGATGAGCACCAACGCCCAGAGTCGGACACAATTAGACTTAGTGTCAATGGGAAACCTTTACCTTTACCTTTTACTATAGTTTCAGTGTCCCTGTAGGTTATAGGTTATAAATTGTACAAACCTATGTTGTAGGTTTCAAAATGTAAATTGTATTGTTTTACTGGCTTGCTGTATTGTTTTAAGTGGCGTTAACCACTTTGAGTCCTCTTTAAGAGAGGAAAGTGATATATAAATAAATGTAATATAATGTATGTATGTATGTGTATGCATATTCAAAAATTGAAAAGTCAGCTGTCTTGGTCATCCCAAGTACAGACTGAGTATCTCTTACCCAGAATTCCAAAATACTCTAACATCTGAAATTGTCCCTGGCACACAGGAGATATTTTGGAGGTGGGACCCAGGTGTTAGAATGAGAAGCAGAGTGATGCCCATATCAGCTTGAGGAACACTGTTGTACCTTACCAGGTTGAGGATCAGAAGTAATCCAAAATTTCCCACATGGGTTGTTGAAGGATCAGAGTGCCCAGATTCATATGCAGGAAGAAAAATTCCATCAAAACATTAGGATGGACTTCCTTGTGGTGAGAGCTGTCCAGTGACGGTGTAATATACAGCCTCAGAGTGTGGTGGAAGCTCCTTTTTTTAGTGGCTTTTAAAAAGAGGGTGAATGGCCATATCTAGGGGTGCTTTGATTGTGCTTTTCCTGCATGGAAGAGGATTGGACTCAATGACTCTGTAGTCTTTTCCAACTCTGATTCTATGACCTTGTTTCATACACAAAATTATTTTTAAAGTTGTGTATAAAAATCACCCTTCAATTATGAAATGAAACATGAATCAGTTTCATTCAAACACCTGGGCCCCACCTCCAAAATATCTCATTATATATATGCAAATATTCCAGAATTTGGGGAAAACATCCAAAGCATTTTGGGTTAGGAATATTCAACCTGTACTTGATTCCCAGAGTAATTGTCACTGGAGGTAAAATCTTTTCCGTTTCTGTCTTAAACTGAGGTTGAACCTCCATCCCACTCGCTTCCATTATGAGATGGAGTTTCTGTTTCGTGATACATACAATCCTGTTGTTCTTTCTTAGAGAACTCTATTTCTCAGTAAGGATGTGTTTTTGTGCTTGGCCTTGCTATGCATTTCTCTAGTAAGAGTTCTCCTGTCAGGATTCCCCTCCTTATATTTTCTATCTAGCAGACTGCCCATGAAGTTTCATTTGAAAAGCTCTCAAGCAACAGCCTTTCTTTGCTGCCACTGTACATCTAATCTTGCAAAGTGCAGGGCCTTTGGACATGATAGACTTATATAGTTACAAGACAGTGCTATGTTAATGTGTCTATTTCTTGTTTTAAAATGGCATAATATCTTGTTTCTCCCCACATTACGTTATGTGGATGTGAATTCCCAAAATTCTTTCTGTTTATCTGTCTATCTGTTTATGAAATTTCCTTCTGTTTATCATAAACTTTTTGCCAATTCGATTCATTGGGTTGGTCTAGCATCATGAGAGAAGGTAAAAGATGTTTTAAGTCCACATAAATCTATGGACATCTATTACGTCTCCCCTTTTCTTAAGCTGCAATCATCTGATCACTGAATGTATACTGTCTGCAATATTTAAAATCTGTTTCCTAATAATAAACAAGGAAGGAATTATAAGAATACTGCTAGATCAGTTAAAAGACTTCTCTAGTCCAGCATTGTGTTCCTACAGGAGCAAATCAGATACCTGTGGGATTCATTGTAAACCAATAATATCTCCTGTAAAAATCATACCAAGAATTTTTTTACCTAAAGTACTTGGAAGAGAGCTTTGTAATAACTGGTTTTAGTTTTATGATTGTTCCTGTCAGTTTCACTTTTGTCCTCCTTACTCAGCTTTCAGTCTTTCATCATTACACAAGGCAGGGTGGGTAAAGTGCAGCCTTCAGGAACTAAAACTTCACTGCCACAGTAGCTAATTTCGGAAATATTGGGAAATATAATTCAGCAGTGGCTAAAAGTCCACACTTGACCTATACTTGCTGTAAAGAATGAAGAAAGTCTTGGCAAGACTAGAATGTACAAAGTCCTATTTTTGCTGAGGACAGATATATGACTACTCTTAGGTGGCAAGTTCTGATGATACCAGTGCTGTTTGTATTGATTTACATCAGGCATGGGCAAACTTCTACCGTCCAGGCGTTTTGGACTTCAACTCTCACAATTCCTAACAGCCTGGCTGTTAGGAATTGTGGGAGTTGAAGTCCAAGACACCTGGACGGTTGAAGTTTGCCCATGCCTGATTTACGTAAAGGTAGTTTAAATTACCAAAAGAAAAGCTCACCTTTTAAGTAGATAAATTTAAACCTATCTTCCCATTGATACTGCATTATAGCTTTTTCAGAGATCTGACCAGTAAGCCATATTAAATCACAAGTAAATAATTATTTATAATATTTCCTTTTTACAACAGAGTCTTGCAACTGTTTTCCCCACTGTACAGCTTGAGTGTGTATGTGCTTTCAAGCACCTATGGCAATCCCATGTATTTTATAGGGTTTTTGTAGGCTCAGCTGTGGTTTTTTCAATTCATCTCTCTGAAGTGTAGCCAACATCACCTAGTATTCATTGTCAGTGTCTGCATCCATGTACCAACCAGGGCTGACCCTGCTTCTTTGTTCTATTTTTCTGCTTCACACTTTTTGCCCACCATACCCTCACAATATAAAAAATAGCAAGCAAACGTGGAATGCCCAGGACTGATGGCAGCCTAGAGCATTTCATTTTGATGAGGTGAAAATGAAATGCCTAGAATAGAGCAATCAGTTTTTGTAAGGTGAAAATGAAATCTCTGCATTTGGCGTAAAGAGAGTGAACTGTCATATTTGAAACATCATCACATTAGTTCTTCATTTATATTGAAAAATCTCCTTTGACTCAATATACTTGATAGCAAGCCTGATAAGAGCTATTATGTGTTGTTCTGATCATTTAATATTAATTATCTTATTTTTCAAGAGAGACTTAAGTCTACATGCAAATTAATATTTATAACAAATTTCATTTTCATTAGAAACCCCCTTTTGAAAGTCCATCATTCTAAAGCGTATTAGTAGAGTTTTTAGGGTATGTTACATGCTGCTTATCCAACATAAACAGGCCAGCAGAAAGCTGAATAAGCAAAAATGTTGGACAATAAGGAGGGATTAAAGAAAAGCCTATTAAACGTCAGATTACCTTATGATTTTACAAATTAAGCACCAAAACATCATGATTTACAACAAATCAACAGAAAAAGCAGTTCCATACATAGTAACGTTGTGTAGTAATTACTGTATTTACAAATTTAGCACCAAAGCATTGCAGTGTATTGAAACAATCATGGATCTGGGCAGCAGGCTGACTGCGTTGGATAATACAGAACGCTGGATAAGCAAAAGTTCGATAAGCGAGACTCTACTGTATCTACAAATGCTATAGTTGGGATGCAGTTACAATGTTGGATTCTTGCCTTAGTACTACTTACAGTGTTTTGAAAACCAAAAATACAATTACTTTTTTTAAAAAAAAATCTACCTTTTAAATCTACATTGCATTAGAAAGAGAGAATTTGAGGAGCACATTGTGAAATCTTGAGATTTAATGTTCTTGGAATGAATTACAGCATGTTGCTTATTATTTTCAGATAAAATTCCATGTTCCGGATTAGAAAGAACTGGAATATCCATCGGTTCTTTAAGCAACAGTGGCTAAATAAGGCATTGGAGATATTGCTCATATAAAAATCTACTAAGTATATGTGGTTTGCCAGAAATGTACTTTTAAAAGAATATTATGTGACCATAGATTCTTTTTTTTCCTCATTAGTTGCTGTTGCATTATTGTGTATCAGAAAATATCCCAATATATAATTAGAAATGTGGTTGAACTGGAGATATCTGCCATATTTTTAAAAAGTATACTGATAAATGCACTACTACAGGGTTAAGAAATTTTAATAAAATATCTTGCACTAGGCATCATTCTTCAGACATTGGTCACAAATAAGTGTCAATAAGATTGTAGACATAATATTAGATGAGGTAGATTGTTTCCTATTATTTGAAAAAAAAGGCAGTGATACTGATTCTTTGGGAATGCGTGCAATATAGTCGAGTGAGTTACTAGTTAAACAGGTCCTTCTCAGCAGCTTGGTCTTTTTTTTCTTTTGATAATATGTTACTGAATTGATATTGATGTCATGGATGTGTTTTGACTTGTAGACTGAAACTAATGTTATTGAGTGGTCCAATAAGACCCGATCTTCAGAAAAAGTTTCATTGTTTTAATATGTGTTGCTGTTTCTGAGGCTGCCCATTATCCATTATACCATATTTTTGGAGGTGACTCTTCATCAAAAGTAAGTATAGGTGAAGGAACAGATTCATCGTTCCCACCTCGCCACATAAGCTTTGCACTCACAGAAAGTCTCCTGTTCTAGTTTGAGGCTAGAGGCACCTTTGTAAACCAGTATTGTGTTGGGTGCTTTCCACTTATTTTCAAACTGATTTTTAAGACACTATTATATCCCATCATGCACTTTTTCTTCACTGTATCACAAAATGAAATTGCTTGTTCTACATATACAGAACAGTGCTGGTTTTAACCAGTGAATAAACATTATGCTGTATATCTGTGTTTAGACTTTCTTTAGCATTACTTGTAATTGTATTTACTTCATAACTTTGTTCAGTTAAAGACCAGCTGCCATGTCACACGTGTACGCTCAAACAAATGGAGATTTCCTCCATGCCTTTCCTGCTGGCAAACTTGTTAGCATACTTCAGGGTATGTTCTTCATGCAATCCCTCATGGCCTGTGTTTACTATTGCTTCCACCATTGTCTCGAGTACATCTGAGTATACATCCTGTCTATCACAATTCTCTAGTTTTGTTCTGTGTCTTAGTCCTTATGGCATAACTTCCTCTGTTTAAAAAAATAGCCTGCTGCTTCCTATCTTGTAGAGCGTATTAAAACATATTAATAAGATATGTGGGGGATATATACATGTCTTCATTTTTTCATCTAGCATTAAAAACCACAAATGATGAAGTGAAAAAGGAGGATAGGTTTTCTTTGTAATCTGGTGGGCATGTATTATTCATCAAACCTGTCACTTGGTTCAATCTGTTCTCTCTACTTTGACGTTCTGATGATCCATAACCTACTACTTTAGATATTATTGTTCAGGCATTCCTATGCAATAAGCTTAGCATAATTGTTTTATGTTTCCATATGCCTGTTACTTACTACTCCTTCGCAAAACAAATCAGTATATGAATTAACCATTAAGTATGCAACTTGAAAGCACCAGAATCCCAGAAAAGTATACTGGATTTTAAGATGGAGCTTATTAAGGCAGCAGAACACAAAGGACCCAAATGTTGAAATGTGTTTAGATAATGGTTAATACTTTCAGGTACAATTTTTCTCTCTCTTGCTTTAATGCTTCCTGCTCTTTTCATGTTATTTCTGCCTTTGATTCCAAAGAAGCAATGTTCAAAAATGCATCTACTTTGTTAATTAAGGCATACCTGCATAACACGTTTGAGAAGAACATTAAAATAGTCTGAAATAGTCAATGTTGGTTTGATCTTAAGCTATTTTTGCTCATAAGCATATCTGTTCACACATTCAAAAATAGGTTTTTATCATTCCGAAAATACTGTAGCTTCATCAATTCTGTTTAAGGCCCACTGAAAGATTACAATAGAAAATCAATATTTGTATGTGTCACATAACAAATGTAACTTTCGTACGGGATGGATGACTCATTCATAAATATCTATCTTTTTTCAGCTTCTATCATTACATGTAACATAATAGGTCAGCATTTTATAATGAGCATTATAAATCAATGGAAAACATAGCGCAAGCAGGTAAATCACACTTTTGACTAAAATGTGTTAAAGGCATTGCTTTGGATCATATTTTTCAGTTTTGGAGTGAGGGGTATAGCAGGATCTCTTCTCTGAATGAGTTTCGGATGCATGCCTAAGCATAAACATACATATTCTCTTTCTCTCTCAGCATCTTGAACAAAAAGGGTTGAAGCATGACACTCTGAGGTGACTTGTGCAAGATTACAGTTAGTGTCAGTGAGTGGTGCAGCTGCTGTTGCATTGAAAAGGGGACATCAAATGGATGTGGTGGGACGGGGAGATGTCCTTGACATTGGTGAAACAGGGCAGCACATAAAACTGCTTGCTTGTGGGTGAAGAGCACGCAGATCCAGGAGATAGCTACCTGACACCATTGTCACTTACAGAAAAAAGGCGGTCTTGAATTTATGTCGGATTATCCGTTCTTAATGTGTCTATCTTGGTTCTTTAGTTTCTGTCTTCATACTATTGTAGTTGAAACCAGAACTTTGCTTTAAAAATGCAATATTCTGTTCTGGATATTTTTCTGCAGTTTTTTATAAACGCAAAGCTTAAGCATGTTCTGTTTGACTATGTTGTGGAAGTGGCCATTCTTGCTGTCTCGAATCCACCCTTCCCTCAAGGGAACTAGTATTTAGGGTTAGCAGAATTGCCAAGGGCTGAAACCTTTTGCTATTTTGCAGTCTCAGTCTTACTCTGCCAATTGTGGTTGTATGGATCTTTGTGCCTTTTGTGTTTTATTTGCTTTGTTTTAAAAGGTTAGGAAGAATAATAGGCATCTGAAACATGTGGGTGTGCATTTCTGTAGGCATCTAGTAAAGGTAATACAAAATCTGAAGAAGCAATATTCTCCATCAAGAAAATTTGAATTAAGTTCCATCTCCACTAATACTGGCTTCCATCATTCAGATTCTTTAGTTACTATACAAATCTCCTCTGCTATCCCAAACTTTTCACGAGAAGGCCTCAAGGGTTCAAGTATACTACATGGGCATAGTGCAAATACAAAAGTAGGTGTCCAGCTTTGAATTCAGCATCTAATGTACTTCAATTTTTAACATAAACCTACAAATGAAGCTTCTGACCTTGAAATAAAGGTTGGAAAGTACACAATTGCCTGAAGAAATCCCAGTAGAATAGAGATCAAATATTTTTATTGATTTAGCTGCAATATTTTTAGACCAATGTTTTTGTCAACAACTACCTCACAACATGTTTACTAAAAGACAAAACTATGTCCCTTATTACTAGCAGAACACATTGTGTTAAACATTCACATACAAAGCAAACTTCATGGTTTTACCTGATTCCCAGAATATAGAATTTCAGTTGTTCTTAGTATAAGGTTATTCTTGGTATAAGTTTATCATTGTTTCCTCTCAGATTTTATTTTAATTGTTTTCTTAAAACACAAAAGACATATTGTCCTGGGAATGCCTTAATATAACTACAATACAGGGCTGCATAGAATCTGTTGATGCTCATCTTTATTAAAGTTTTTTCCCCTAGGTTTTAAAAAGGAAACTAAAAAAATAAAACACCGGAAAGATAATATGACTTTTTTGTACCCAAGGTTCAGCAGATTCAAAAAACCAATGTGGTGTAGTGGTTTCAGTGTTGCACTATGATTCTGGAGATCAGATTTTGAATCCCTGTATGTATGAGGAAGAGTTCCAAAACAAAGCAGCTGGCAAAAAGTCGGATTTCAAGGAAAGACTTTTCTGGAGGAGTTAACTCCTTTGAAGAACTGAAAACACTCAAGGTCCAAGTTATATAGTGTTTGACAGATCAAAATCAGAACTTTGAAATGTGAAATAAAGCAGGGCCATGTGGTACTCTTATAATACAGGTCAAAGCTAATTGGTGCAGAGAGTTTATCATGCTAATCAAAATCCTGATTTGAGATTGTCCATGCAAAACATGTTATGGTGATGACAGTGAGACGTTACTAGGGCAAACAACACAATAATAAGGTTCTTCCCTTTTTTCCTTTTTTTCCTTTCTTTATTCTTGATAGAAATATCTCTGGCATAGCAGTCACCATGTGGCAGCTGAGATACTGGATAACAAAAAGTGAGATAAGAAATGTTTAGAAGTAGTAGGCTTAGAAGTACATTGAATGATAGTCTTTAGACATTCCTGGTATTGAAGATTCTTCATTTTTTCTGTGTTTATGTTTCATCTTTAAGCTTTCTTCCATTAAATCTTGTTACAATTTCTAAAGTAGAATCTTCTTTTCAGTGCTTCTGGTTACAATTGCCATGCATTTTTTCAAGTTCTGACTTAGTAATTGCCAAAACCAATTTATGTGCCCGCTGCATTCCGTGAAATTGTGATCATAGCACAGCCTATAGTGATGAGGTACCTTCCAGTCTTCCCAGAGTATTTCCTAAAGATGTGTTAGCTGTGTTTCAATGGATCTCCCAGTTCTGAATCTGGGATTCCCTATCTCAGTCCACAGCATATAATGACCCATGTTTCAGTTTTCAACTGCTCAGCTCTCCTATTGGAAATTACTCTTATTTTGTAATCAGATCTCCTTGTGTGGAATCAGTTACAGCTGCCTAAGATGTATATTCTCAGGTTTACAGCTCAATATACAGAAAAAAGTGTCTCAACTGAAGCTTTATCACCAATCTTTGTTTCCACAACAAGCCACATTTTTCAAAATCCAATTGTCACAGGGTCAGAAAGTGAGGTGAAATCTTCTGAACAGAGGCACAGATAGCAAAACAAACACCACAGGAGTGTTAACCCTAACCTATGTTATCCAAAGCTTATGTATATGGCTATACATAGCCATGAAGAAGAAACCTACAGAACTTACCTTGTTCATAATGTGGGTACTGCTTGTTTCAGAATGATGGACCCAATTTCAAAGCAGTTTATTACAACATGTTACATTTACACAAAAGTTAGAAATGATTTAATCGGCTATCAAGTTATCAAGTTTTACTAACAACTTTCAGCCAGAAACAAGGCTAAAAAATAACCCTTCAGGTGGAGAGTAATTAATTAGACCTTATGTTATGGCTAAGGCTAAGGGCTGTTTATGCACTGGGAGAGGCATCTAGTAGTAATCTTTTGAAACTCAAGGCTCCACCTTTCAAGTGGTAAAAGATTCATTCATGGGTAGTTCGTGTTTGCAGAGATGCAACCATTTCAATTTGGGTCATCTTTTTGAAACACCCTGTAGATATAGATCACACATATGCATACATATACATACAAATACATGCACACACATATTTTCCTTGAATGTTCACCTTAACATTGTGTATCAGATTTAAAATACACAACTAAGAAATATAATCACATATGCTTTTAGTGGTGGATCTTTTAACCAATGGTAATGTTTAAAACTTGACTGATCTCTTATTCTCATATATTTCAATAAATTGAGTTGGATACTTATATGCATTTATTTGGAAGTAAAACCCATTGAGAAAACCAGCATGGTGTAATGTTTGAATGTTGGATTATGACTCTGGAGACCAGGATTTGAATCCTAGTTTGGCCATGGAAACCCACTTTGGCAAGTCGCATTTTCTCAGCCTCAGAGAAGACAAAATCAACCCTCTTTTGAATAAATCTTAGGATCATAGAGTTGGAAGAGACCTCATGGGCCATCCAGTCCAACCCCCCCTGCCAAGAAACAGGAAAATTGCATTCAAAGCACCCCCCCCCCCAACAGATGGCCATCTAGCCTCTGTTTAAAAGCTTCCAAAGAAGAAGCCTCCACCACACTCTGGGGCAGAGAGTTCCACTGCTGAATGGCTCTCACAGTCAGGAAGCTCTTCCTGATGTTCAGATGGAATATCCTTGTAGTTTGAAGCCATTGTTGCGTGTCCAGGGCAGCAGAAAACAAGCTTGCTCCCTCTTCCCTATGATTTCCTCTCACATATTTATACATGGCTAACATGGTTCCTCTCAGCCTTCTCTTCTTCAGCTAAACATGCCCAGCTCTTTAAGCCACTTCTCATAGGGCTTGTTCTCCAGACGCTTGATCATTTTAGTCGCCGTCCTCTGGACACATCTTGCCAAGAAAATCCCATGATAGGTTTGCCAGAGAGTTGTCATAGGTCAGGCAAGACTTCAAGGTAAAGGTTTCCCCTTGACATTAAGTCTAGTAATCTCCGACTCTGGGGAATGGTGCTCATCTCCATTTCTAAGCCAAATAGGCAACATTGTCTGTAGACGCCGCCACAGTCATGTGGCCAGCATGACTGCATTGAGTGCTGTTACCTTCCCGCCAAAGTGGTACCTATTGATCTACTCACATTTGCATGTTTTTGAACTGTTAGGTTGGCAGAAGCTGGGGCTAACAGCAGGAGCTCACCGCAGTCCCCAGATTTGAACCACCGAACTTTTGGTCAACAGCTCAGCTGTTCAACCTGCTGTGCCATTGGTACACAACAACAAATTATTTGGGATTGGGCTTTGAATAGACAAGCTTATGTTTGCTGTGTGGAATTATTTCCCAGCTGCAGATTCCACACATAATATATGTAATCTCCATCTGTGTAACAAAAAATAATTCACTCTTCATTATGCACCTCAGAAAATGATGGACTCAAACCTATGTTTTTATATAAAGTGCACTGGCATACTCATTATGCATCGCAGGAGAAACAATTTGCTGACATTTAGCAAAGTTGATATAACTTATCACTTACAATGTCCTAACAACTGTGTTAATGATTAACATATCTACTCATTGTGAAATTTTATCTTAATAATGTTACACCCTATTGATAGATTTACTGGTATTGAAAACCTCAGAGGAAATGTCATTATTTAGATAGAAAAATGTGAGAAGAGGGACTGTATTTCTCAGCAGAGATTTTCAAAGCACAAAACTATGCATTTAAACATTTTGGGATATTCTATATTTCAATTTAATCTTAAATTCATGAAATTTTATTTCATGTTTTAATTTATAATTTAAATCAGGTGCCCTGTTACTCTGTGTTTCTTCTTTAGCAGTTTGTTTCCTACCCTAAACAAAAAATTTAATGGCCTTAATGGTTTCTAGTTTTGCAGAAAGCTAGTTTTGGTTTTAGTATTCCAAATAATGGTCACTTAGTACTAAGACAGCTGTATGACAGTGATCATAGATATGAGCTGAGGAAGAACATTCTTGTGAGATAGACCAGCTTGTTAGTGGGGCAGAAATGGAAGTTGTTAAACATAAGCTAACAACTTACCTTTCTCCTTAAACAGAATTTCAGTGGAATTATTTTGTTCCTGCCATAATTTGCATGTCTTGCACATGCTTCTGGGCATTCGTGTGTGCATCTGGTTGGCAAAAAAATGTTTTTTGAATTCTTCAATAATTTTTAGACCCTCCCATTCCTTAAACACCTTACAATTGTACTCTGAGTAGTAGATGACTAAATATTTTGTCTTCTTAAATGAATTCTTGCTAAGCTAATTTTTAAAAATCTGGTCCTTTATTAAGTCTTCATCTTAGCAGGCAGAGTACATTTTCCCCTAGAATTTTGTTAGATGACATGGGCTATAACATCTTAAACAGTGTTGTATCCTTGGTGGAAATAGCTGCTGTATCTACAGAGTTGCTCATAATATTACAATTTAAATCTATAATATATAAATATTAAAATAGAATTAAACATACAAATCAGTTTAAAACACTTAAAACAGTTAAAATACACACACACCTGGCTCAGCTCACTCTTGACAACTTTCTTGTTTAAATGCCTGCCTGAATAATTTTTTTTAAAAAAACCTTATTTATTGTACCTTTGAAAGTCATTTAGTTTAATCCCCCAGTTCAAAAAATTATTAAAGACATATTTTACTTTACCTGACACCAAAGGATCAGTTCTGGTCTAAACATTAATAATTGTGAATAGTATTTAAGACCTAGTTCAGGCATAAAATTCCTGATTTGTTAAGACATTGTTTAACAAATGGCGCAAGCATTGCTTCCATTCCCTTACGTGCACATCTTTGCATACTCTTTGTGATTACCTTAAATTGCAGTTTCATCTAAAATGGGGAACTATGACTTAATGGTACTTTAACAACCAGATTCTTAAATTGTATTCAAACTCTTTTAAGATCCTGTTCAGCAAATGCACTCCGAATTGTAATTAATTTTTACAGACCATGAGGTAAGGACCTGTGTCCTGCACTCATTCCTGTCTTGCTGCTACACTGTGATTTAGCAAGCCAGGATTGCTTCATCAAAATGACTCTGAATAATCTCTTTTAAAAGTTGTAACTATGGCTATTTCGAACTCTTTTTCAGGTCGACTCACCAATGAACTTGAAGCATCCTCATGATTTAGTGATACTAATGAGACAAGAAACAACTGTTAACTACCTCAAAGAGCTGGAGGTGAGTTGTACAATGAATTAGTTTTCAAACTACTTTGTATAAAATTGGAAGAATGAAACACTACTTTTACCTGTAAATTATATTAAGAAAGTTTTAAATAGATATCCTTGAAACTTGCTCCCACAATATGCTCATAAAAGTGGTCCTCCAGATGTTGGATCAGTCCTTGCTAGCTTAGCCACTGATGAGAGGTGAGTAGCTTGACAACATCTGGGGGTCCTCATGGTCTTTGTTTTTCACATATAGTAATAAAACCTTTGACCTTTCTCATAGGAAAGTGTGATTAGTTAATCATAGCAAGTTTGTTTGGAAACCAGGTGGAGTTTCAGAAGCAGTCTGTGATCAGGCAACTGGCTTAAAGGGTAGTCAATGTTTGTTGCATGAGCCCAAGTAGCTTTGTGGAGACCAGCAGGTGCTTGATCCTGGTAGATTTACTGGTAACAATTTAGCTACTACTAATTGTACCAAAACCTTTTTTAAGTGGCACAGTATTGGCAAAACGGTGCACTTGTGGGTAATGGTCTGCTCTTAATTTCAGTCATGGGGTGGGGGACAGTTCAATTCAAAGAAATTGCCCAATTGATTAGTGCCACCCTATGAGCTATCTACTGCAATTCTGCAACAGTTTTCCAGGAAAAGAAACAACTGTAGCCAATAGATACACATATGATGCCAACTCTTGGCACACTGAAGAAAACACCTAGCTTTAAAAAGCACAATAGTAGGGATATAAGATACCTTCTTAAGCAAATGTCCAGTTTCCCACATTCCCTCTCTATCTCTTCTCTCCACCTAAGTTGAGAATCCAGGCTTTCTGAATGTTCTAAGACAGACATGGGCAACTTCAGCCCTCCAGGTATTTTGAACTTCAACTCCCGTAAATCCCAGCCAGTTTACTGGTTGTTAGGAATTGTTGGAGTTAGTCCAAAACACCTGGAGGGTTGAAGTTTTCATATGCCTGTTCTGAAAGCTCCCATTCTCTCTGCATTGACTCTAACCTCCCTCAATAAGTTAACCTCTTTATCACAAGCATTTTGATTCCCTTTAGATCATTAAATTGCTGCCCAATATTTGAGTAAACCAGATCCTTCCACAATAGGTCTAGTCATAGAATCATAGACACATAGAATAATAGAGTTGGAAGAGACCACATGGTGCATCTAGTTGAACCACCTGCTTTGCAGGAAAAGCACAATCAAAGTACTCCCGGTAGATGGCCATCCAGCCTCTGTTTAACAGCTTCTAAGGAAGGAGCTCCACTGCTGAACAGTTGTTACAGTCAAGAAGTTCTTCCTAATATTCAAGTGAAATCTCCTTTTCTGTAATTAGAACCCATTGCTTGGACTTCTAGTTTCCAGGGCAGCAAAAACAAGCCTGCTCCCTCTTCCTTATGGCATCCGTTCACATATTTATTGTTGCTATTGTTCATTTGTTCAGTCATTCCCAACTCTTTGTGACCTCATGGACAAGCCCACACCAGAGCTCCCCCCAGCTCCTATAATCTCTCCTCCTAACCTTCTCTTCTGCAGGCTAAACATAACCCAGCTCTTTAAGATGCCCCTCATAAGGCATGGTCCCAAGACCTTTGATCATTTTAGTTGCCCTCTTTTTCAGAAAACTACCTACCTACCTACCTAAACTTACCACCAGTACCTAATAATTCCTTTGCAATCTCAACACTTGTTTTCTCTATTTATTTATTTATTTATTCCGTATACTTCTACCCTGCCCTTCTCAACCCCCGAGGGGGGACTCTATTATTTGTATTTCCCACTGTGCTTTCTGCTTTCTTAACTTCATTTAATAATAATAATAATAATAATAATAATAATAATAATAATTTGACTGTTGCAGCCTAATAATAATAATAATAATAATAATAATAATAATAATAAAACTATTGGGCTTCTATGGAAGCTTTCCCAAGCCAACAGAATCCATTGTCTCTTTCTAACTCCGACCTGCATCAGGACATAAAAGATTAGTGTTGTTAATACTATTCAAAAGAATTATACCAGCAAAAAACACAACCAACACAAGTTCTACCAGCCTTCCTCTACCAAACCTATCCTTTGCAATCTCTCCACTTTCTTAATTTCATTTAATAATAATAATAATAATAATAATAATAATAATAATTTGGTTGTTGCCACCTAATAACAATAATAAGACTATTGGGCTTCTGTGGAAGTATTGCCAAGCCAACAGAATCCATAGTCTCTCTCTCTCACTCCGACCCCCATCAGGTCATAAAAGATTATTGTTGTTAATACTATTCAAAATAATTGTACCAGCAAAAAACACCACCAACCCAAATTCTCATGCTTTACTCCCATGGTATTAACAACAACAGCAACCTCTTTATTTGTATCCTGCCCCATCTCCCCAAGGGGACTCGGAGCGGCATACAACACAATAACAGTGCAAACCATAAACAATAATTAAGATAAACAACAAAATTAATTTTTTAAACTAAGTGTTGTATGCAGCATCAATATTTTAAAGGAACATTATAAAATCTACTGTTATGTCTACTGAAGATTGAAAGGTAGAGCATTGAATCTAGAGAGGCACTTATTATAATCGTAATTAATTTTATTTGTTACTTTCCTCTCTTCGTGACTTGAGGCAGTGTACAACATAGTTAAAACCCACAGATAAAACATAATATCATTAAATACATAGAACAAAGATGAAAGCACCAATACTTACGAAAGGTAAAGTAAGAATTCATAGTGTAAAATTGACTGGGTAGTCCTGCCGGGAGAGACAGGTCTTTATCTTTAAATGTGTCTTAAATTTTAACTGCTTGTTTAGCTGTTAAATTGCTTCTGCCATGTCATTCCATAGGAAATACTTATTTGCCCAGCTCCTCATTACCAATGTTACACCTTGTAAAGATGTAAACAGGCACCAAAAGTCTCTCTCAAGAGCTGGGATCCTCTTGAAATGACTTAAAGTATACAGTATATAGTACAGGGGACTGTAGAAGGAAGGGAAATTGGGAGAAATGGTGTGGCAATTTCCTGCAAACAGCTTCTGCTAACACAAGACATCATATTGTACATCCATGTACAATGAATTACTGTTCCATGTTCAACAAGCATAAATAAATATTTGCCATATTTTCATTGTCCAGCTCTTTGTAAAAACAAAAATTTATGAACATTTTTGAGAATATTCCTTTATAAATGCTTGAAATTGTCATAGAGATATGTTAATATCTGTTAATAATTTCTTTATTTTGTACGTATTTTATTGTTTGCACATCTTGTAGAAACAATTGGTTGCTCAAAAGATCCATATAGAAGAGAATGAGGATCGAGACACAGGACTGGAACAAAGACATAATAAAGAAGATCCAGACTGCATTAAAGCGAAGGTGCCCTTGGGGGACTTGGATCTCTATGATGGCACATATATTACCTTAGAAAGCAAAGATATCAGGTATGATGTGAGTAATTGTACATGAATGGAGAAGAGTTACAGTTGAAGGTGATGGGACAAATTGTACCTGATTTTAGCCCAGTTCTTATTAAATAAGGCATGTCTTTTTGGATTATTTGGTCACCTTTGAATTACCTCAGAGTTAGGAAGGGGGGAACCCTGAATAGTAGGCGTTTTCTGCTAGATGAATAAACATGATACCATTCAATGAAATTAGCTGTCTGTGTTGATGAGATGACATGTGCCAGAGTAATGGATTCCTGATCCCTCTACACCAGTAGTTCCCAACCTGTGGGTCCCCAGGTGTTTTGGCCTACAGCTTCCAGAAATCCTAGCCAATTTACCAGCTGTTAGGATTTCTAGGAGTTGAAGGCCAAAAGATCTGGGGACCCACAGGTTGAGAGCCACTGCTCTACACCCTTCCACCATACTCTTTTCTTGAAGGTTCATGTAGCCTCTAGTGTGTATTATAGATACAAAGGCATGAAAGTAGCAGGTCTGAGGGTAGGAAAAGCTTATTTATAAGATCAGAACTCAGTTCATGGTTGTGACAAGGAAGTAGTAGTATTTGGGCTTTTATACAAGATTATTTGTGGATTCAGTCAGTGACATTTAAGAAATATATCTGACTATACAGAGATGCAATCTGTACAATATTAGTAATTGCCTAGTTCTTAGGCTGTTGAAATTGAAAACAGTAATGACTAAAAGCACAACCTGTGCTTATAGAGCTGTGTCAATTGCTAAAAGCAGTAACTAGTAACATTTTCTCCCTATGCATTCACCATAGTGTTGACTACCAAAGTTTGTTTCCCCCAGGTGTTTTGGACTTTCAACTTCCAGAAGTCCCAGTCACCTTGACCATTAGTCAGGACTTCTGAGAGATGAAGTCCAAAACACGTAGAGGACCAAAGTTTGGGAAACATTGCATTATAGTCATGTAGATTCTTATTGATTCTTGACTATTTGTTCAAGAGGTGTTCCCGAAGTATGTCTTTTGGCTGAGGTAAATGATATGTCCCTGCAGGATATATTTTGTTCTCACAAAGGAATTAATGGCCATTCTTCTACTAATGAAAAGAAAAATGGGTTCCCCTAAAACTGTGGAGACTGATTGTGGTAATGTGAAAGTATCTAAATTAACTCAATGTATACATTACAAATACACATATCAACAAAACACAGAGCTGCCACATTCACATTAAGCAGAAACAATTGACTCTTCTCTTGAGTTATGAGACAAAATTTTCATGTGAGTAAGAATAGTCCTTGAATGACCTAATGACCTATACCTATTGTGACTACTGGAGTCTACTCGTGTGCAATAAAGAATAGGACATTTATGGTCATTAAAGGACTATTCTTACTCACATGAAGGTCTTGTTTCATACCTCAAGAGAAGAACCAATTGTTTCTGCTTAATGTGAATGTGGCAGCTCTGTGTTTTGTTGATACATGTATTTGTAATGTATACATTGAGTTAATTTAGATACTTTCACATTACCACAATCATTTTGGTCTCCACATTCTTCTACTAATGCCAGTTTTATATTCCTGGATTTGCGCAATTATGTGCTCATAGGTTCATCTATAGATGGGTTTGGTTAATTGTCATCCTAAAAATCATTGTGGTCTTTAAGTGGTGCATTGGGGAACGATGGTGATGTAAGTAGCAAAAGTATTGAATTGGAATCAAAATCTCTCCCCCTCCCCCAATAGATTGGAAATACCTGCTAATGGAAAGTGAACCTTATCTTTGTTTAGGGGTTTTTTGGACCCTTCCACGCAGCCATATAACCCAGAATATCAAGGCAGATAATCCACAATAGCTGCTTTGAACTGAGTTATCTAAGACCACACTGCCATATAATCCAGTTCAAAGCAGATAATGTGGGATTTTACATAACTATGTGGAAAGTGTCTTTGCTTTGTGAGGGAAACATGTGCCGTTCAAAATACATCATTTAAAAGATCTTTATTGTGTATAATGGTGCAACATTCTTGGGGAGAGACCTTCAGTATTGTTTTCTAGACATACCTCAGTAATATGCAGCAATGCTATTAATAAATGTTATATCTAAAAAACAGTGTTAGTTAAATTTGAATAAAACAGTGGGTATTTATCAGCATTTCTACATAACTTTATTTCATTTGTTAGTATTCGGTGAGCTTTTTCATTGAAAACAAATACCCATTGATTTTGTGTTTCAGCCCTGAAGACCATATAGACACAAAGTCTTCTTTACCTCCAGACCTAGAACAGCCAGAATGTACAAAAATTCTAGATCTTCCCTATAGTATTCATGCTTTCCAACACTTAAGGGTAAGTAATCAACTAAGTATATTTCTAGCATTCTCCATATCCATTAAGATATTCATGTGCTGGAGCACACATCCAATTCACTTGTGTTTTCTGCCTCCTGCTAGCACAAGCAGATGTCACACTAGTGCTTCTGGTTTGAAAATGTCATGGGAAACCAGACCCCAGTTCAATCTGTGTGTTGAAAAAAATTAGCTTTAGTTCATTTAGCCACTCCCTCTAGTAGGAGAACAAAATGGGTAAGGTACATGCTGGTGTTCAGCTTAATCCATAGTAAATTAAAATTCTCTGGAATCCTGACCAAGCCTTTTTTGCAAATGCACCACAGTGTTTTCACCTATGTGGTTTATTGCTTTGCAACATAGTAATTGCTTATTTTATTGAGTTCATGTCCAAGGTTCACATGGATTAGTTATATCTTAGCTGTCACACAATCCTAATGTTCACAGTCCCTGTATAAATTTCAAACACATTAGTGAAATACAGAAACACTGGCAGCACTGATGGTGGAAGAACAAGAGAATAGACCATTGAAATGTCAGATAAGTCCAGCTGAGTACTATCTATTTATTTATTTATCTATTTATTTATTTACTATATTTGTATACCGCCCCTCTCAGCCCTCAGGCAACTTGAGGTAGTTTACAAGATGCCACAAGTACAATTTAAAAACATTAACATACATAAAATCATAACAACAGCGATAAAACATAAGTCATTAACAAATCCTTATTTTAAAAAAACATTGTCCAGTCCCATCGTACAGTTGTTCCAGTGTCCTATGTCGGCTACTCTGTATTGGCAAACGCTTGCTCGAAAAGCCATGTCTTACGTTTTTTCTGAAATGTTAATAGGGAAGAAGCTGATCTGATATCCCTAGGGAGACCGTTCCGTAGCCGAGGGACCACCACTGAGAAGACCCTATCTCTAGAAAATCTAGAAAACTAGAAAATCCCATTACATATATAATTTAGTTTTCTCTCTCTCTCTCTTTAGGGGATTCAAGAAAGAGTTAATCTTTCGGCACCCTTGTTACCTAAAGAGGACCCCATATTGACTTACTTATCCAGACGATTAGGAAGAAACATAGAGGAGATTGGTCATCGCATTTATGAAGGCCTCATGAAGGTATGAGTACAATGACAATGACCACCTTGGCTTTGTTAAGAAATAAGAATTTTCAAGGACACGCACACACACTACCCAATTATGTACTTCCCCCAACATGAACTCATATGCTGCCATGTCAGCTTGTATCTATATGTATGACTTGTCCAAGGCTAGGAATTGTGTGGTCTTTTATATACCATTGACTTAAAATGCTCCTTAGCATTAACTCTGTGGGCAAGAGTTGTAGCAGTTCAGCAACAGTGGCATTGAATTCCCATCCTTGGCTTGGACAATGATTTACCCCTTTTTTTCTTCTTTTATTTCTTTTTCACATTCATTTTTGTTGCTTCCCCCTCCCTCCATCTTTCTTTGTACATATAATAAAAAGTTCAATATTTGTTGTTTTTAATCGGTGGGCTGGCAGTTTTTCTGAATTGCATTGCATTAGGCAATTACAAAAGGACTTTAAAGGAGGCACGTGCATTAAAATAAAGTCCCCAGAGAGAAGCCAGTTGGTGCTCTTTGAAACCTCCA
Source organism: Anolis sagrei (assembly GCF_037176765.1). NCBI lineage: Eukaryota > Metazoa > Chordata > Lepidosauria > Squamata > Anolidae > Anolis > Anolis sagrei. The sequence goes on from NC_090021.1 coordinate 275,065,302, forward strand.
ACAAGCACTAATCTGCTTCCAAATGATTCATGAATTTGTCCTGTGAATGTTTTATTTGAAGGGGGGGTAGTACTGAGGGGTCTACCATGCCACACCAAGCAGCAGATTATGGTCCTCAGTTTTCCAATCCTTGGAAGTTGGCCGCTTGTGTTCTAGATCACTGCTTCTTAAGTCCTGACCCCAAATGGGATCTCCTTAGCTCAGTGCCGGGGGTCACAAAAATTGGCAATACTAAAAGATTTCTGAACATCACCCATTTGCGCAAATCTGTTAGCAAGAAAATGCAGTGTTTACAGTGGAGTCTGCAGAAAATGCTTCAGCTGTACTCCACAAAAAGGAAGGCCAGTCTGGTCACAATGGGAAAAAGTTTAAGAAGCTCTTTTCTAGATGGTTCAAAACAGCTTTTAAAATTTGTAATTAAAAAAAGTATTTGTGTCTTCAATTGTTCCCTGCCTACTTCAGATTAGAAATGTGCTAATACTTGTGTGGACAGCTCCTGCTTGTTGAAATTAATTTTGGAGGCAATATTTGTTATAAAAAGAGGGCATTGCAAATAATTTGTTTGTTTTGAAGAATTATGTTCAAAATCTGATTTCATCCATGTCCAACAAAAAGCTTAGTCACTATCTGTCTTTATGTTGATCATTTATCTTAATTTATACAGAATTCTTCTTCCTGGGTATTATACAATATGGCTTCTTTCTACTGGCGAATAAAGAATGAGCCACACCAAGTTGTGGAGTGTGCCATGCGGGCTCTACATTTTTCTAGCAGGTGAGACCTTCTCCATGAGTAAGAGAGATAGTTTTTACTGGGAGTGTCATTTGATGTATGGTTGCAAATTAAAATAAACAAGGGAAACAAATGTGTCTTGATTAGGTTTGATTGGGGCATGCATTAATGTGTTAAGAATTTTCTTCTAATTTTTTGATGTACATGATCTATAGGTTCAGCTTACATCTTCTCTTGCCTGTGCTAGCTGTTCCAGATGTGTACGGCTTATGTTGGCTAATTTGAACCAAATTGTAGCAAATGCTGTTAATCTAATCATCCTCGGTAACTAGGTGCAATCACTCAAACATTTTGTCAGCTGTTTAGAACAAAACATTGTCATTTTTGCATGATAAGCTAATTTAAACTTTTTGTAGACTGCCTTCCTGGGGAAAGGATGGCATAAATTAATTAAATAAATACATAAATAAATAATAAACCAACTGCTTATTAACAGCCTTTTTTTCTTTTCTCTTTCAGACACAATAAAGATATTGCACTGATAAACTTGGCAAATGTGCTACACAGAGCACACTTCTCTGCTGATGCAGCCATTGTGGTCCATGCAGCTCTGGATTACAGTGATGTCTTCACCAGCTATTACACTTTAGGAAACATATATGCAGTAAATATGAACTTGTTTTCCATTCATTAGTCATATTTTCAATCATTGGCGAGCTGTTTTCATAATCAGTGAGGGAGATGGAATGATCAAGATGCAAGAATAATTTGTTTCCAGCAATCTCTGCAGAGTAATTAATCTGTAAATTGACAGACAATTTATTTGTCATTTATATGAATTGGGAGGCCGAGTTTGTTGTGAGCTGAAATAGATAGTGCTGTATTTAACAGAATTCGTCTTTCAAAACAGTTGTCTGACAAAACTAGTAACTAATGTGACACAATTCAGAGAAATATTTAGTATCAGTTGAATTTTTCTAACAGGCTCTTTATTCCCATTCCTTTTTTTCAGATGCTTGGGGAATACAACCACTCAGTACTATGTTATGATCATGCTTTACAGGCCAAACCAGGGTTTGAGCAAGCAATTAAAAGAAAACATGCGGTTCTTTGTCAGCAAAAACTTGAGCAGAAACTGGAGGCTCAGCATAGGTATGGTATTTTGTTTAAAATCAAGGTAAAATGCATGAATAGTTTTAGATGGACTCCCAGCCAGAGTGTTTCCACTCATGCAAGCCTTCCGTTAGTGGAATGGGAAGAGATGTAATTTTTAGATGTTCCCCTCCCTCTGAATGCTTTCTTCCCTCCAAACATAATTCTTCTGAAAGAGAAAGTGACATTACTGGCAGATATGTGTCTCTCCTGATAGAATCTTTCTGTTTGTGACAAGGAACCTAATGTGGTGTTGCTCGTTGCTTACATTTTTTTGTCCTATTTTAAAAAATTGTCCTATTAACATTTCTAAAATGATATACAATAAATAAAAAATCGGAGATACTTTAAAAAAAATATCAACTTGAAAAATCTACCATGGGGTAGTATGTTGTACCATTATTATTTTAAAATAATGGAACAGGAAAATACTATTTAAACTAACTCAAATCTGCTTTTCTTTGATACTTATTTTTTTTCAAGATCACTTCAACGAACATTGAATGAACTGAAGGAATATCAGAAGCAGCATGACCATTATTTGAGGCAACAAGAGATCTTAGAAAAGCACAAGCTGATTCAGGAAGAGCAGATCTTGAGGAACATTATCCATGAGACACAAATGGCAAAAGAGGCACAACTAGGTATATTATATCATGAGAGTTCATTAGCAAATGTGAAAAGCAACTATGGTTGTAACAAATATGAAAGCTAAAAGGAGAATTTCTGGTTTGTCAGTTAAATCTGTGTGTTCTCTATGCTTTTGTATATGTGTGTGCAACTCCTGAACTTCAAGCCACCATTACTCATGACTTTCAGGGCCATAAAGATTTAAATGTAGGTAATGATACTGATTTAAATGTAGGCAGTGATAGTGATCAGTTAAATTGTATAGTAAAGGTAAATATTTTCCCCTGACATGCAGTCCAGTTGTGTCCGACTCTGGGGTGTGGTGCTCATCTCCATTTGTAAGCCGAAGAACCGGTGTTCTCCGTAGACACCTCCAAGGTCATGTGGCCAGCATGACTGCATGGAGCGCTGTTACCTTCCCGCCGGAGCGGTACCTATTGATCTACTCACATTTGCATGTTTTCGAACTGCTAGGTTCGCAGAAGCTGGGTCTGACAGCGGAAGCTCACGCCACTCCCTGGATTCGAATCTGTGACCTTTCGGTCAACAAGCTATACAATTAATTGTATAGCTACCTTTTTATCGTTGTTTGCAGGTTTTTCATATTCTTAGGCAGTGTCCTGGCTACTTCTATGTAAGATGACAATATGAAATCCTCTGAACATAAGCAAAAGCCATCTCATAGAGAACATAAATGCTGTTTTTGTCTTGACTTTCCAGATTCTCAACTAGCTCTTTATACTGCAAACAGATGTTCTGGTTAAGGTTGCTGTGTGGATGCAAATCTATTTTTGATAAGTTAAATATGTAAGATGTTCCTGTTCTGTGCAGAATAGAAATTTCTTGGTGCGTGACACAAGTTATAATTAAAAGAAAGTTAACCAGTATTTTTATTACTTTGCTGATACTAAATGCTGTCTGTGAATATCTTTATTAATCTTCAACTTATATTTTGAATTAATATACTGCAGGGAACCACCAGATCTGTCGCCTGGGCAACCAGCAGCACAGTTTGCATTGCCAGTGGGACCAACCTGTTCGTTATCATCGTGGTGACATGTTTGAAAATGTTGAATATGTCGAGGTTTGTCTGCAAGGCATTGGCCTTTCTGCTCCTTGAGAACCTTCTTTTCTATCAGTTTATATTCATGACAGTGGATTTTAAAACAAAATAAATTCACATAGGAATTTTATCTAAGACATTTTTGCTTCCTGGAGAAGCAGTACTCCTTTATAGACTAAAGTGAGCATAGGCCCCCCAAAAAATGCTCATATCTTTCTTTTTAAAAATTGAATTTGTTTTTTTTTAAATATTAAAGTGTTGTTTTGTTTCTGAGTTCTTGAAGAGAGGTTGTTGTGACCCCTGAAGCCAGAAAATGACATCCATACGCTTCCAGAGCTCGCTCACTCCTCTTGTGTGGCATCTTTTGTATGGCTCCTAAAAACTATGAGTGTAGCTTTACTTGGGCTGGAATACCTAGAACTTTGTCAACTGCTAGTGCTTCTTAAACATATCACCGGACATATTATATATTCCTTGTGAAACCCAAGGCATTTCAATTGGTTTATAATACCCATATTCACATTCTGAATGAGAATGCTAGAGTGTGATGGCTTGTTTACTTGCTTACTGTTAAATTGCATACAAAGTAAATATTTCATGGTGCAAAAATACACTGAAATCATTCCTTAACACTGAAAAAAATGAAGGCTAAGTAGGCAAGTCATGCTGATTTTGGAAGTTTCCCCCTCTAAAATATAACTGGCAATACCTTGGCCTGTTTGTTGAATAAAGCAATACACCCAGACATCGCCTCTCTCCTGCTAAATGTCCATTCCCAACTCTTAATTGAGTTTTTTATACCTGTTGACAGATACAACAAAAGATTACTGTGTTTGTTGTATCTTTCAACTATTGCTGGTCTAGATTTTAGGAAGCAATTCATATCTAGAATGAAATGAACAAATGTTACTATGAATGACTTCTTCCTGGTTCAAAAACCTTCCAACTAGGCAAATGAATTAGGATCAAGACCCTGTTCTCATATGAGTGTGTAGTTATTCCAAATAGAGCTTTTGTTAGCTAAGCTAATGGTACAATTTCAAGACATACAAGTACCAAATATATGTATCTATGGAATTGTTTAGCATACTAAAAAGAAATAGTAATTATGTTGCATGTCTTTCTGAGACTTTCTATCAGAGATATTTATGTGACAGTGTAAGACTATCATTATCTTTGTTATTATCTTAGAAATTAACTGGAAACATGTTGCAAAACTGGATGTAATGCCACTGTTTCTAACTGGACTGTAGCAATTATTTTTGTGAAGGGATCGTTTTTGTCTTAATGGAATTTCCCTGAACTTCAGTTTCATGCTGAATATTCTCCCTCTCTTTCTTCATAGTTTGGTGGTGATTTCTCCATTTCCAGTATGACGACCATGCATTCTGAGCTTCTTGCCAACCACAGTGACTTTAGCCACTCTTTGGAGTCTTCCCCTTTGGTCCATTCTGTTGTCTCATTATGGGGCTTGGAATCTAATGCTTACAGGGTAAGATAGCGGCAATTCCCTTGATAGAGTGTCATAGCACACACTAGTTACATGGCATGCAAGATTGGAGATCAATATTGGGATGTGTGAGGCAAAATTGTCACTCACTGCCTGTTGTCCTCCATAGGTAAAATAACTTAAAGAAGTGCAAATATAATGATAACTCCAATGGAATCAGTGGGTGAGGTTTCTCATGGCATTTGCTAGAATTAGTCCTGTGCCGTCAAGCCACAACCTCTTCCTTACATGGGGAGAAGGGTGAAGCATTTTTAATGAGTGATCTTGGGCACCATCCCAAAGCAGCACATGCAAATCCCCATTGTTATCATTGCCAAGGACTGGTGGGAACAGTGGAAATGTCTTTCTAGAACCTACAAGAGGGTTGGATGTATCCTAAGAACCAAAAACCATCTATTGATCCTATGTGGAACAACCCCCCCCCCCCCCCAAAAAAATCCTGGCCTCAGATTCTGAATTGCATCATTCCAGCTTTGCTCCTGCCTCTCAACTGAAATCTTCAAATCCTGTGTAGTACAAATCACAACAAAGCTATGATTTCAAAACCCAGTACACAGATATGAAAACTGTTAGGGGAAACTACCCTAAAATATACAGCAGAGCATCCAAAAACAAACAGGATACAAAAGTTGAGCATCAACTCATTGGTGAGCAGAGTGTAGTGTTCCATGTGATGTGGCTGTAAAGAATTCAGAGCTTAGTAGGCAAACTTGCAGGGTCCGATCTTTAAAAGATCACAAAAGGTTTGTTTACAACAATAAGAAATAACTGCATTTCTTAATAATCAAGAACTGGGTCTGAGCTACTCTAATACCCATCCCTTCTAAGGTTTCAAGAGAGGGGAAAACTCAAATCACTACATCTCTCCTGGCACACAAGCAGAGAGAGATCTCAAAGCACATAGCACATACTCTCCATACTAAAGTGTAAGAAAGCAGAAGTCAGATTCCAAAAGGCTTGCAGTAGAAAAGTATCCATTTTATGCAAGCAATCAGAATGAGAGCAGAAACAGAGGAGAGAAGAAATAGATACGTTTCCATCTGTCGTACAAGAGACATGGGGGAAGGGAAGCCCTTAGTCTATACTGAAATAACTAAACTGTTCCTCATTGAGAACTTGAGACTTGGGCAGTGTGGGGTTGAATCCCAACAAAATCTAGCTTCTTGATACTGGTGAAATATTTGACCATAGATCAAATACTGTGACCATAGATTGATATTGATAACCATATGAATGACTGTCAAAAAAGGGAAAACATATTTTAAAACCCCTCACTTGTTTATTTCACAATTTGAAAAGTACACCAGAAACTAACAAGCAAGAAAAGTGATAATCAACAAAAGCACTTTGTGATAAATTAAGAAATATTTTCTTTCTAATCAGGATAAGCAGAATATTATGTGGCCTAAAAGATCCGATTGTGTGCAATCCTATCCAGTTATTCCTTCCCCAGAGGAACTACCAACCTATTTCTTGCATCCAGAAAACAGGGGACAAAGGTAAGGATGAATAACAAATATATGCTTGTGGCACTTTCCTAATGTGTCTTTTAATAGTACATGTAAACATAAAATATAAATATAATGTTGTTATAATGCAACTGCTACTAAAAACCAAGAATGTTGATGAAAGCAAACTAAATTATCCAATAACTACTTTCCTCTGAGCAAAATACAGTACATTAAAATATGAAGTACACATTAGATAACCTTTTAGAAATAATAGTAAAGCCAGCAGCAAATAATGAAGGTACCGCAGCTTCTGAATAAGAGTGCCAACCATAAAAGCACTGTGAACAGTTTTAAAATTCATGTGAAAATAAAGATATTTATTGGCACTGAAACACCATAATATAGATGCTAGGCAAGCCTTCATGGGGAAGGTGTTCTACCAACATACTTGAAGAGGCCTGAGTGTGGATTAGTTTGTTTTAAAAATTATTTCCATGATGGTGTGTCCAACTCTTGATGTGACCCACTCTGTAATTCAGGAATAAGGGTGCAGGTTTGAGTTAGTTTTCAGGAGATTATCAAGGGAGTCTAACTTTATTTATCAAACTATGAATATAAGATCCAGTTTCTAGTTCCAAAAAATGATAAAAACAAGCTGAATAATATCAGGCCATCTTCTTTCTTTCACTCAGCATCATCCGGGACCCATCCACTCCCAACTGAGTCCCTGAATTGTAACTAACTGACCCACAGGTCCAAAAACAAATCCCATTCCTACATCTTTCCTTCTACCGTCCCTCCTATCACAGCATTCTATGTCCTAGGATGTGTTGCATTCCCAGCTTAGTACCTACTCATAACAGACCCTAGTAACACATTTGCAAGATTGTCTTATTTTCTCTTTTTCTCGGTAACAATTCACAGGGCACCTGGAAGAGGGCTTTTGTTTGTGATTTTAGGTAGTTTACCAATTTGAAAACAGGAGAACTCACACGTGTTCCTTAAGATGTAAATTACTGCTGGTTTTGTTAGATGTGCTTGTGATCTGTATAGTTACTTAAAATTAATGTCTCTGCAATCTTGATCATGTGGTTACATTTGTATATTGATCATTTGATATTTAGGATCCATTCAATACTTAACAGCCCAGAAGAGATCATTGCACAAACAGATGTCTATGAGCCAGATTGTTCTTCTATTACTGATGTGCAAAACAGTGATTCAACATATTTGTTGACCAAAGAACTAGGCAGTCTTCTAGATCTGGATGTAAAGATGCCCGATGATCATGCAAAACAAGTAAGATGTGTGTGCATAACTGTGCTGCTCAGTTGTTAACAGATTACCTTCTCAATTTGAAAATATTTGAGCCTTTAAAAATAAGATGTGAATTGTTTCAGTGTATACCCTATTAATAAGGTACGGAAACCAGGCCACTGAATAAATGTTTTGGGCTTGCTTTGTTCATTTAGCTACATGAGATATAAAGGAGCACTTTACTGTACAACCATTGTAAAAAAGAAAGAAAGAAAGAAAGAAAGAAAGAAAGAAGAAACTTTCCTGTCAAAGGCATTGTTAAGTGAAACTCTGAAACAGTTGGGCTTCCACTGCAATGATATAATTAAGAGCTAAAAGCTGGAGCTAAGACTTGCAGAATCTTGCCTTTGTTGTGAACTTAGGTGGTCTAAGGCATGCTGGTCTAAGACATGCTCTTGCCTCTCAGTCTTAATGCTCGACTGTCACCCAGCCACATGGGGAAATGTAATATTGAGCTATCTTGTATTATCTTGTATATATATATTCTGTTAAAGATTGTTTTAGTAGTAGTAGTAGTAGTAGTAGTAGTAGTAATAGTAATTTTGTGTTGTCGAAGGCGTATGTCAAAATACCCAAAAGCAAATAACGGTGCATTTGTCTGAAAATTGATTTTAGTCCTCCGGTTAAGTTGTAGTAGTTGTTGTAGTAGTAGTAAGAGTCAATGTTGTATAGTGATTTAAGCATTGAACTATACCCCTGGCAAACAAGATTTGAATCCCCACTTGATTATGGAAACCATCTAAGTAACCTTGGGCATCACAGCCTCAGAGGAAGGCAAAGGCAAACTCCCAATAAACAAATCTTTCAAGACACACAACAGTAATGATAACAACAAACAACCCCAGTAGAAGTGTACCTTCAACTTTCCTGTGAACTTATGGCAAGCCCATGAATTTCATGCAGTTTTTTTAGGCAATTGTCTTACCAAATGCAAAAGAGGTTTGGTTTTTTGGATTCAAAAGCAACAGCAGACACCAATTGTGAATGGAAAAGGTTTTAAGTTTATTATACAGCAAGCAAATTAGATACCATACAAGACACCCTCAATAACATTGCTGGGAGCCCCGAGAGCAGCAGAATGGACTCCTTCGTTGTAGCCACCTGGTGCATGACACCTTGACTGCAGGTTTGTGCTAAAGCCTCGATTTGTGCCCTGCCCCAGGGCATTTTATAACATGCTTGTTTATATTTTGAGATGTTCTCAACATCACACCACCCTTGGCTATTTCACCATTGCTTATCTTGCACCTGTCTCCAAGGTTAAACTCCTATACCCTTAAAGGTTATTAATTCCTCCTTGTGATGTACCAGCAACTAGACAAGGGACATGTGTTAAATAATAAATAATATCTTAGCAGCCTGGGGACAGAGACGATATGAAGGAATAACTAGGCCTCAAGTCCCTATCTTCTTGAAATAACAAAAGGTCCTCTGGAGGTTGTCCATACAGCAATAAATACTCAAAAATGGTTTGCTGTTACCTCCCTTTGAATATAGTCTAAAGCACCTTATATTTTCTGGCATCTTGCTTTCAAGTACTAACAAGACTTGACCTTGGTTTGGTTTCAAGATCAATAAGAATCTGATGCCTTCAGGATATTTAGGCCAACAGTTAACCTGTAACTTTCAAAATATACAAATGATATTTTCTGTAAAAATATTTTTGTGGTAAAATTCTAGTGATTTTTTATGATTTACAGCTAGGCAACTTGATTCCTATTTGTTGATTTTAGTCCTCCAGAATACCAAACCATAATTCCTGTCAGCAAGGTCATTGGTCAGGCTCTATAGACATTGTAGCCCATAAAATAAAGATAGTTAGATTTAGATAAATATAGTTGAGTAACTCTTTGCATTAAAGGTTTGCTTTTTATATTTCCTGATGTTTGGTATTAAATATCTTTTGATGCAGATATTATACTCTCGTATGAACAATCAATCAGTCACACAGCAACAAATAGGATCATTCATCCATCATGCTATTGTAAAGGTGAGTCCAGGTCCACCAGCTGCCATGTAATCTCTTTGCTTCTTGTGTTTATGAAGTGCCACATCTGCAGACGCCACTGTCTTTAATCATTCAGAGCAGTCTAGTTTAGTTAACTGTAAATAATTCTAACTCTGTTCCTTTCAGTTAGAACTGTCTGATGTTCATTAAGAGTCAAATATGTTACTGTCTGCATTGCCACATCCTAGTTTCCCTTTCTTAATTTCATTAGAATGTGGTGGAATTTGGGGGACTGTCCCTTTTATAGAGAAAACTAATTTGTACATGTATAGAATTCTGCTAAGAACCAGTGGCAACATTCTAGGCTCATGTAGTTAAAACACCTGAGAGAACAACAGGGGACTGACACTGAGAGAAATATTGGTAACCTTACTCTTTCTTGCTTGCTTACTTTCAGGCAAGGGAACCTTTATGGCTGGTGCTCAATGAGGCTGGCCTTTACTGGCGTGCATTTGGAAATGGCACCTTTGCCTTCAGTTGCTTACGGAAAGCTTTTAACTTGACCCCGCACGAATTCCAAGATATTCCTTTAGTTAATCTAGCAAATCTTCTTATTCATTATGGTCTTCATCTGGATGCCAGCAAGCTTCTGCGGAAAGCTTTGGCCATCAATGGCTCTGAGGTGAGTGTTTTTGCTTTAAGATGGTTCAAAAGAAGAAAAGCATGCTTCAGAAGAAGAAAATAATTTCAGTGTCAGGCACAATACTGGGATCACTTCATTACATGGAGCCCCCGGTGGCGCAGAGGGTTAAACCCCTGTGCCGGCAGGACTGAAGACCGACAGGTCGCAGGTTCGAATTCGGGGAGAGGCGCTCCAGCTCCTCATATGGGGACACGAGAGAAGCCTCCCACAAGGATGATAAAAACATCAAAATCATCCGGGCGTCCCCTGGGTAACGTCCTTGCAGACGGCCAATTCTCTCACACCAGAAGCAACTTGCAGTTTCTCAAGTTGCTCCTGACACAACAAAAAAAAACTTCATTACATTTGAAGTTTGGAAAATTGTTTCTTAAATTGACCTGGAAATTAATATTACACTTCCCAGATTTGCCAAAGTCCTCTTTTACCTACAGTCTACCATTTCCCCCTTCCTTTGTTCAATGGTCCCTGACTCTCTGGTGTGACTCCTAGGGAGGCATGCAGTGAGACTGTATTGGAATATTATTTTCATATAATTTCCCTTAGTATTCAAGCCAGTAAGCTCATTGGAACAAACCTGAACAAATACATGGATGTTCAGTAGTATGCTATTGTTTCAAGGACATGTATGTTTTCTCCTATATCTTACACCTTTTTATTTCCATGTTTTTTAAGAAACTGTTTTGAATTTATACATCTGCTGCTTGTAAAACATTATCACAAAGAAGTATATCAACACAACACTCTTTGAAGTTTAAATACGTATGTTAATATTTTGCACTTTTAACAAAGACTCTCAAAAATATGAAAGTATTTGTAATAATCCCAGTTTAGTTTGACTGCTCGGTAAGATTTTATTTCTAGTGCCTTTTCATAGAACAAATAGAGTTGAAAGAGACCACAGATCATCAACCCCCTACCATGCAGGAAAAGCATCGTCAAAGTACCCCAGACAGGTTGCCATCCAGCCTCTCTTTTAAAAGCCTCCAAAGAGGAAGCTTCCACCACCTTCCGTGGCATAGAGTTCCACTGCTGAACAGCTCTTATGGCCAGGAAGTTCATATGTTTGGGTGGAATATTCTTTCCTGTAATTTGAACACATTTCTTTGAGTTCTAAGTCAACAGGGCAGCAGAAAACAAGCCTGCTCCCTCTTCCTTATGACATCCTTTCAGATATTTAAACATGGCTGTCATGTCTCCACTTTTGGAAAAGTGAAACACATAAAATTAAACAGACAACTCATTTTTTAACTCCCTCCCCCCTTTCCCTCCTATAGTGCTTGGTTGATTGAAGTATTGTTTTGTCTTTTAGCCCCTGACTTTCTTGAGCTTAGGTAATGCCTATTTGGCTCTGAAGAATGTCAGTGGGGCATTACAGGCTTTCAGACATGCCCTGGATATCGCTACAAAATGTCTGGAATGTGAGAAGAGCCTGAAGCTGATCCGCTGCTTGCAGTTCTATCCATTCTTGTACAACATCACTTCTTCCACCTGCAGTGGTAAGCAGCTGCTGAAAAAGTCCCTAAATTAATAGCCTGTCCCTGAAACCTGGCCACAGAAACTTAAATCCTTCTATCTGTCATTTCTGACCTGATCTTACTTCTGCTCTCTTTTGTCCGGCAGGGAAAGGGGACACTCCATTTCACTTAGATCTAGCATAGAAAAGTTATCAGAGTCCAAACCAAAACTGTTTTCTTCACTTTCCCTTCACTGCTTACTTTCAAGATGCACTCAAGAGCATTGCTTCTATTGTAGGGCTGTTGAAATGTTTTCATGTTTATTGACAATTTTTTAATCGTTGTGTACCTTCAACTTGTTAACAACTTAGAGAAACACTAAGGCGAACCCATGAGGGGGTTTTCTTGGCAGAGTTTATGCTGTGTGATTTGCCATTTCCTTCATCTGAGGAAGAGTATGATCTTGCCCGAGATCATCTAATGAGTCTCCATGGTTGAGCGGGAATTTGAACCCTAGATTAGACAAAGCACTGCACCACACTGGCTTATTCATTTATTTAGCAAATACCAAGAATCCAGAATATTGTCACTTTAAAATTTTGGTATATAGAAAATGCTGCTATATTCAAAGCAGGTGCTCTTTATCTTCAAAATTTGCAGTAAATACTTGAAAAATTTAAATTCCTGTTTAGATAGAGAAACGAAAAGCATAAATTAATGTTGTGTCCAACACTATCCACTAAAGTTGTAATACAGTGTCACTCCTTAATAAACAGTTTTTTAGATATGTAATCAGGAAGAAATCTTACCCTGAATTAATATATTTATATCTATTTACCTTGTGCACCAACATGTCAGGAGTATCCAAGGCTGAACGGGTATTTTAATAAGTATTTTTTCATGATCTTAAAAAAGGAATGTTGATTTAGGACCTCTACACAAATGCAGGACCTAGGATCTTATTTCATCAGAATTTCAGTTCTCAGTCTCAACATAAATGTTCCACATTACTGTTGCAGAGATGCATTTGAAGCTGGGAGGAAAGATGGGGAGAAATTGCAGTGGGGCTACATTAGCCCATAGTCCTCACTTGTTTATCTCCCACCATTCAGTTGTGCTATTTACTCCCATTCCATTCTTCTTTAGTTTGTAACCTCCATTCTTTTCTTTTTTTAATATCACCAATACTGCTGTTCACACATTTTCAAATCGTCCACTTTCCAATTAGTCTAGAAACAGAACCCAGAGAAACCAGAAATGTGTGGGGCATCCCATAACTGAATGCTGCTTACAAATACTTATTACCCATTCTCCCTAATTATTCATTGTTTCTATCCTTCAAGGATCACGCATGATGTTAAACTCTTACATGTATACATAAATGTTCGTTTCTGGGTTCTGTGAACATGCCAAATAAAAGCTTCCCTATTTGGAAAATGTATCAGCCAAAGAACTCCACCTTTTACAACTGAGAATCACATAACTACTGGAATATGTGCAGTTTTCATCCTCTGTTCTTACATGTCCTTAGAGTCAGATCTATTCTTCTGTTATAGTTTATTATTAAAATAAAACCATGAATAGATTATTGGCTTTATTATATATGAGTCCTGAATATTGCCCCATTCTACATTAGTAACTCTTTCAGCTTTCATGACTTTTCTTGAGAGACCAATGAAAATCCTGTCTAACTTTTCATAAGAATGATGCTTGCAATGCAGGCAGTTTGGTACTAATTTGTGTTCACGTGCATTATATTATTTTGGTTAATAACTTGAGTCACCCCAAAAAGTATTCATGGCATGCCAAAGGGAAAATAACAATGTGGATGCAGTATTGGAATTTTCCATGTTTAGATTATCCCCTCTTTGCTGTTCTTCATATGCTGTGTTCCTTTCTTTTATAGACTACAAAGGTGGGCAACACTTCCGTTCATCTTGTCCATCCCCTGCTAATGTGAGAACATTAGAACTTTGAACATGAGAATGGTGTGGACATTTTAATTGTTGTTTTTTTAGAATGTGAAATAAACATTCTGGTGAATTCAACTTCTTGATATTGATGATGTTGTTTTTTTGTGGGCTTACTTCAGATGCAAAGAAGAAACACTGGGAATTGGCCATCTTGCTTAAGCTTTATTATTTCAGTCGGCTCAAAGGAAAAAGTCAAGCATTAGACTATTTTGTCGGAGGCTTTCATAGCCGAAGTCACTGAGTTGTTGTGAGTTTTCCGAGCTGTATGAACATGCAGCCTGGAAAACTCACTTCATTCCATTTGACTATTTGTTAAAGCTTAAGGGTATGCAGAACTGACTGAACATAAACTGCTGCCTCCTTTTCCTTCTCGGCTCTGTCTTCTGCCAGTAACGAGAATCATGTGGCTCTTCAAAGGCCACTGAAATGCAGTTCCCAGCATTCCTCACTATTAGTTATTCTGGCTGTGGCTCCTGAGGCTTGCAGTCTAACAATATCTTAAATGCCACATGATTCCCACTGCAAGTCTTCTCTGGGAGCAAGAGCAGTCTTCCCAGATTTCAGGTAGAGTCTTTCCAGGCCTACCATAGATGCCGTGGATTGAACCGGGAATCTTGTCCATGTAAAACCCAGACCTGTATATATAAAAATATAAATGAATAGTATAAATTGCTGTGCTAGTTCACCCTTGCATAAGTGCTTTGGGCCCTATGCCTGCCATTACTATTGAATACAGCGGCATGGCAGCTATTGAGATAAATTATAGAAGATAATTTTATATCTATGTTCAGATAGTTTTGCAGTGAATACTAAGACTTCACCCAGCATACAGTTAAATATAAAACTGAGACAGCTGTAATGTACTTCTTATCTTCAAAAAGAAGAATAACTAAGTCAGTTTATTTCCTCTTCCTCAATTCATTTCTTTAGCTGTTAATATCTTGATTTTCCATCAATATTTAGATATTTTAAACATGTTTCCTATGTAAATTCTTAAAACTGTGCTTTAAATATATTGTTTAACTTTAGCCAAGGGGTATCTTGAATTATCCTTCAGAACAAATGTCCATAGCATTATATATCAAAGGTAGACCGGTAAGCATCTGTGTAGTTTGCAGCACACATGCAAGAATTGCCTGTTCTCAGCTATTTAACTGTAGTACCATTGAAATGACTCCCACTTTTTAATGTGCACTACTGAAATGAAGAATGGGGGTGAAGTTGTGGAGAACAAGACCAAAACTGGAGTTATATTGGATGGACTGTGATATCTGTTCAATTCTGATGACTCAGACCAGGTTCGTGGGGTCCAAATTCTTAAATTCTAAGTTAATTATTTTGAACCAGTTTCATTTAGGTGGATCTAAGAATTACAGCAAAGCTAAGGCCTGGTTCACCCTTTTATATAAATACAAAGATAAACCCACCCTACCCACTGTGCTGTGCAATCTTTTTCTGTTAAATGTTACCACACACCTGTTATTTTGAATTGGCACTAAAAAAAAACAGAAAGGGATGAGGAAAGGGATACAGTACCAAAGGTTAATGCTTCTCTTCCATGATCTAAGAATACACACTGCCTATTGGACAAGTAATCTTTATGGTGTCTTCAACTGAGTACAGTACAATTCCCCCCTCCCGAAAATGTACTAGGTTTTCTGTTTCCTCCATGTAAACTACAGATCATCACACTTGTGGAGAAAAGGAATTTGGAAAAGAAGCCATGCCTAATTTATATTCAGCCATTTAGTGAAAGATTTAGTTCCATTTAGTGGGGGGAAAGTGAAAGATTAACACAATTCAAAACAAAGAAGTTTTACACTTACCTATATCTATTTGAAAGTAAGTTATAATGAGCTCAGTGAGGCCCGGTATAAAGACTGCAACTTCTTGCTAAGGTTAAACCCACATGGATGTCATCAAAAAAGTAATGAATAGCAATTGTGTCTCAGTTTCTGTCGATAACATATCTGTATTCCAGATTAATGAGAAAACAATCAAACATTAATTTTAGGGATAGATTTGTAACTGACTGGAAAAACAATTTCCAAGCCAAGTCTTACCTATTTTGGTGCTTTTTTGTATATTTTTCTTCAGCATGGTGGCTGTCATTTCTTTCCAAAAATAAGGTAACTTTGACCCCCCAAATGTCAATGGATTCCTGTTCCATCATCCCTAACCATCACAGCAGGTAGCTGGAGAAGACAAGAATTAGGAGTGTTATAATATATAATCAGTTGTCCCACCCTACTTAAAACCTGAAGTTTTTGTGTCCTGTTTTTCATTCTGTAGCATTCTAATTCTGCCTTTCCGTAGTTTCACAATACATACATGAACAAGGTCATGCTCATCTCAAACTTTAAAACATCTGTTTCTAGAGTGTAGCATGTGTAGCTATATTTGTACCTACTTTAAGCACATCTCTACAAAACTTCTTAAAAATCTATCTTTCTGGTGCCCTCCTATGCCATGGAGGTATCACATTAACTTTTCACAGCACACTTCTTCTGTGTGTGTATTTTGCAATAAAACTCAGATGGCTTCATAGAAAAGATTGTATCTAATTTTAGTGTAGCCAGCTTTTCTTAATTTTAAATTTTATTGTTGTGTACCTTCAGTCATTCTGGATTTATAGCAAGCTTAAGGCAAATCTATCATGGGGTTTCTTTTGGCAAGACTTGTTGGAAGTGAGGGGTTGCCTTTGCCTTCCTCTGAGGCTTAGGGATTGTGGCTTGCTCAAGATTACCCAGTGGGTTTCCGTGACTGAGTGGGGATTTAGACCCTTGTTTCTAGAGTCATTGTCCAACACTCAAACCACTACACAACACTGACTCTCTATTTTGTGAGATTACTCTTTAGGTACAAAGAAACACAGGGATTACCCCCCCCCCCCCCCCCAAATATTTAAGTACTGTTGTTATTTCAGTAGGTTCGACATATTTTTAAAGAAATTAAATCAAGCATAAAGATGTGGGAGTGTCTTAAGTATTAAGTATTAAGAGTACCCAGAACTGACTGAAAATAACATTTTAATACAATGGGTCAGTTTCTCTTCTTGAAAAAAATAAATCACTTGACAAGAACAAAAAATGATGCGTTTTTACACAAGAGCATTTTGAAGAATCTGAACTTTAAAAAATTACAGACTCCTCCATGTGTTGGTTTGGCAGGAAGTTCTAATTTGTAACCCAATGTTTCAAGTTGTAATAAAGCTAGCATGTATCAAAACATTGTCTCCATTACATCTGCATAATTGTATTAAGAAAAAATGTATTGTGTTTGGAAATCACAATTACCAATCCCATCATCCAGTGCTTACTGTCCTATGAAACAAAATCAATGTGTTCAATCAATAGGACAGCCGTATCCTCTTTTCATTATGAGAGAACCATTTCTGTTGATAGGGAACAGGGCTGGAGCTTACACTGTAAGTAGCTGCACTTATGTTTAGAAAACAAGTTCCATTCATACATATCTGCTCATATTGCATTTGGTATACTGAAGAAGATGATCAGTGCTGGTTGAACTGTAAGACCCCTCTCTACGTGTTTTGTGTTGGAATAAGTTGCTTCCTTTATGATCTTTTCCCACATTTAGTGAATGAGTGGCTCAGAAAGGAAAGTATTTAGCTACATTTTAATACCACTACAAGAGAAAGTCGAACTGAGTTGATACGTTTTATGTCTTTTTGAAGACACACAACATATCAATTTTGTTCGACTTTGTACAGTCCTTTGTGCTGAACAAATGTAGTTGCTGTTGTGTGCCTTCATGATATTTCCAACTTACAAATGATCCATTACATGGTTTTCTTGGCATGACTCATTCAGAGACAGTTTGCTTTGCCTTCCTCTGAGGCTGAGAGTGTACAAGTTGCCCAGGATCCCAAAATGGCCTTCCGTTGCTGAGTAAGGATTCAAGCCAAGGTCTTCCAGTATCCTAGTCCAACATTTAAACTACTCTATACTGGTTCTTCATCGAAATGTAACAGGACAAAAAAATAACATACAGCTATTTTACAACTGGCCAGCATACACAATGCCATTTGACTTATTCTAAAAATGTCTTACTTTTGTAAATATAGACAGTTGTATCTAGTTTAGTATTCACTAAAGGGGAATCCCCCAGCCCCAACCTCTCAATTGTCATCCCCTAGTTTGAAGGGTCTTCAGGAAACATTTGAGATGCTAGAACTGCAGTGGGCTTGTGTGTGTATCCACATTACCAATCCTGTGCTTCAAGCTTTTCATGAGAGTCTCCTGACTGTCGTGGTGGATAAAGAGAATCAAACAGCTGTAGTTGGCTGAAGGAGGTGGGTATTCTCCTTAAGAAAGCAATAAAAGTGGCCATAGCAATACAATGGGCCCTTGGTATCTTAGAAGAGGACTAGAGCTCGCACCAGAATATGTGGGTACTTAGGTCCCATTATGTTCAGTGATGTATGAGAATGATGTCCCTTATGTGGCAAGCCACAGATGGTAAAATCCATGGAAGCAGAATCCATGGATATTGCACAGTTACTTCAGACAGAAAACACAGTACAGTGAAATTTTACCTATTACCCTGAAGGAAAAAATACAATGTAATCTGGGAGAAAAGGCAGCTAGCCAGAGAACCCAGGTTTTTGGAATTGACATCTGTTCATCCACACCTGTGAAATATGAAAGATTCATATGTAACAAATGCTATCTTAGCTCAAATTCATCATGCTTTTCATTCACTTTCCGTAAAGTTTATGACAGTCTTTCAAGATCAAGTTACAGCTTCACAGATGTGAGTCTGACAGTTTAAAATATAGCATTGCAAGAAAAGCAAAATTGTATTTATGAAAATAAAGGAAAAACATTTGTTTTTAAAACATGATAGATGCTCATTGGTAACGGTCTTATGAGAGCCAGCATAATGGAGGGTTTGAGCATTGGACTATGATTCTGGAGACTGGATTTGAATCCCCATTCTTCCAAGGAAACCACTGGGTGATCATGGGCAAGGCACAGTCTCTCAGAAGAAAGCAAGACAACTCCTCCTGAACAAATCTTGCCAAGAAAACCCCTCAGAAATTATTTGAAGGCATACAGTTGCAACATTCTGCCATCCAGACTGATATTTGTGGTTCATTTGTGGTTGTAGAAGTCTATCACTTAGGCCTGAACACTAGCAAGTTTGTGTTATTCAGCTTCTAAATAAGCTGGCTTTCTCTCTTTGGAATCAGTGTGTCAACTACATAACCTGTTCTAGCCCTGAGTGCATCAATGAACTGAAGAATATTTTCATATTTTCCGCTTTGACTTTCAAGAGAAACTGAATGCTGCTGTCAAATCTGAATATACCTTATTTAGTCAAATCTAATGCTCACCTTTTTTGGCTAAATTACATAATCAAAAGGAAGATGCATATTAGATTCAATGGTGAGTTAAGTGCGCATGTAAACCTACCAACCTCAGCCTGATTAAGGGGTACAGCTTTCCAACTGGCTTCATTCGTGAGGCCTTCAAAACTGAAGGGGAGGTTTTGAAGCCCTCATGAATGAGGCCTTAGTTGAAAATCACCACACATCTGCCGGGCTACGACTTACCCTTGCCTGTCAGCTGTTCTGAGGCCAGCAGCAGAATGGCCGAAAGGCAAGGGGATGCTGTGCATTCCATTCGACAATCTATTTCTCTTTTTTGCAATGTGCACCTTCAAAATTGAGGCGTCGATTACAATAAATGGTGCATTATATTAAGCAAATATGGTTCAGGTCCAAGCTATTTGGCTGACCACACCCCTTTGTGCAAACTTGCCAGGTACCTGAGAACTTCAGGAGAGACCCTTCTTAGCTGGTCCAAAGAACTGCAGCCAGGTTGCTAACTGGGGCTGGTACAAGCCTCCTGTTGCAGCAGCTTGACTGGCTGCCAGTCTATTTCCAAACACAATTCAGAGTACTGATTATGTCCTTTAAAGCCCTCAGCAGTTCAGGTCCAGGTTATTTGACTGACCACATCGCCTTGTACAAATCTGCCCGGGCCCTGAGATCTTCAGGAGTGGCCCTTCTCTCAGTCCCACCTCCATCTCAAGCTCTGTTGGTGGAAATGAGAGAGCAGGCCTTTTCAGTGGCTGCCCCTTGACTCTGGAACTCTCTGCCCAGGGAAGACAGAATGGCCCCCTCCTTGCTGTCCTTCTGGCGGCAAGCTAAAACCTTATTCAGGCAGGTTTTAAAAGATGAAGGTGTTTAAGATCTAGTCAGGGGGTGCTGTGGTTTTTTACTTTGAATATGTTTTAATGGTTTTTACAGGGATTTTTAAAAATACTTTTTATATTTAATCCTGATTCAATGTTTGTATATTTTAAATTGTATGCTGATGCTTTTGTGTTAAGCTGGTTTGAGTATCCTGCAGGAGAGATAAAGTGGAGTATAATAAATAAATGAATAAATAAATAAATGCGGTATATTCAGGGGCCTTAAGTTAGTCGTTTTCCCCTTTGCTATAAGGTAATCAAGGTGATCTAATCTTTTGTTCATTTCAGCATGGGATTGTCACTAAAGCAAGACCAATTCTGGGTCCAGGCCATTGGCAACAAGTTGCTTTGTAAAAGATCAAAATAATATGAAAGTTAGGAAAATTTTAGTAGGGACTAACTTGGCTACCATTACTCTGGTTTGTTCTTGTTACAGACAGAATGATTCATATGTAGAAGCCAATATTGGTGTATTTTGAAAGTGGCTGGAGAGTGGTTCTTCCTTACGATAGCTTGCTCATTTAAAAAATAACATAGCGTGCAAAAATAAAAAGAACAGCTGAAATAAGGATGAGAAGCCATTCACACATAATAGGTTCGCCAAAAAGCCACCAACGTTTTGAAGGTGTGTGCCTTTCACTCTCCTGTATCTTCCAAAGGACATCAAGTTATTTTTGAGGCACTAATTGAAATTCAGGGCACAACACCACGTAGCCTGCTGCTCTATATGTAGCATCAGAATACCCTGAGAGGCATTGCAAATAGCATTTCCTAGTCTTTCTTATCTGCTGACGATGTTGGAGAGTTAAATTTAGAAAATCATCTTCCATGTTGGGCCTCGTTCCAGGCACTGCTGAGAACATACTGTGGTCTCTATTCACGTCACAAAGAGAAAATTCTGTTGTATCCAGTAAGAAGAGAGGTGTGACGACTTTTAATAATAGCAGCCCTGCTACCAGCCTACCTATCATTAATGGTTCAATTGTATATTTTTGAAGGGATTGGGGGCTTCTTTTCAGCAGCTCAGTTAGATTTTCTGAAGAGGTGGGCTTTATGTACACAGTGTCCAGTTCGTGCTACATACTGTTCATATTTAACAGACAGACATTTGTCCTCATTTTCCTTTTCATGATTTATTTAGTGATGGTTTATATTTCATAAGGGTAATTTTTAGTGCTATGTACACTCGAAACAGAGCATATTACGCAATGATCAGACCTTCGTTTGCGTGCGATATTTTGCCACTGCTTTTTTGTTAATGGGGAAAATATCTCACAAGAGGAGAAATTTCAAATAAGGAACATTAAAGATAATTTCTTGTAATATGTAAATCCAGTTTATACAGTTAGGCACAATCGGCATGAGAGGGACACTATAAATTAACCGCAAATCTACACAGAGAAATACTGGTTTAATATCAGCTTAGTGAACATCTTGTTGAAATTTATATAATAAACTACTTATTGGAGCATTTTAAGCCATGGTCAGAACTTGGAAAAATTATTCTATAACTTTCAGCATTCCCTAATGAGGCTGACTGGAAAACTAGAAGTTGTAGTCAAAACAATTCTTTCAAGCTCTGCAATATGTTTACTACATATATCTACCAATGTAAATGAGTGAAACTGTGTATCACCTGCTAAGGTGTCCTACATTTCATTCTTACATGCAAGGAGCTCATCAAATAAATTGAGGGGCATTCACTAAATTTGCTTTGCATAATTTTTTTCTAGAATTTAGGTGTTTGATACATTGTGAAAATCAAATAGGATAACAAAAGCAAAGTAAATACAGGAAAGGTGTACTTTACACTTAGAGCTACCATATATCATTTATTTTAAGTAATATCTTTTATTTAAGGACCGTAAAAGCTCATTCAATCAGAGCATTAAAAAGAATGCCAAAAGTTGTGCATTTTAAGCATGCTGACCTCAAGTTACATGCTCCTTCTCTGTTTGTGATTGTGTGCCACATTGATTGTAAAGTAACTCAATGTAGGAGTGTATCTAGAACATCAAAATCAGTATTGGGGAAGAAAATGGACTAGTCTTGTGCTAATGTGAGATTTGTGGTCTAATACACTACTTAGTGTTGACACAGTTTCTTTAAGACTACTAATGAGGGTTATTATTGATGTCTGAGACGGGATGTTGTGTTGACCACAGGTTATTTCACAGCAGTATATTGATCACTTGGTGACTAGCATAAAATGATAGCTTTCATGTTTGAAAGAATCATCAGAGTACTAATATAATTTCCAGAATGATAACCCAATAAAGTTTTCCTTCTCTCTCACTGTTATCTAAAATGTAGAGCTTTTCAATAGCATAAAATGCTCCAAATTGTCAGGTGTACGGTTGTTGAATAAAGTATATGCATATGAGTCAGCCTCTTTTTAATTTAAATCTGCTGCCTTTTGTCTTTTTCTTGATCTCGGTGAAGAGCAGTGGTTCACCTTTTCTATCGTCATATTAGTATTTGGAAATTCATGCTTCAATGCTATTTTCTTAAAAATATATATGCTTAGATATTTCATATCTTTTCTAACCAAAAACATGGCCAATCTCCTTGATGATTTATCATCTTTTGATTAATTAAACATCTGCAATTCATTGAAATTTATTACATACTGCCCCTGGCCACCAGATTACAATCTAAAAAAACAGTGAGAAAAAGAAAGGGGGGGGGAGTGCAAGCTCTGTAGCAGCTCTTCCTTCTCTAGTCAGTGGAGAGGCAGTTAGTCTCACTTTGCCATTAAGTTTTGCCTTGAAAGTAGTGGATAAATTAGTAGAAATGCTTGACTTCCTGATGCTTCAGTGCAAGGGTGAGCAAATGCACAGGGGGGCAGTGGTTGACTACGCCCCCCAACCTCCCCTCAAGTTCCGTTTTCCTTTGCCATCCTTCTCAATATGATAGTAGAAATTGACATAGGTGCCTCTATTTTCAGAAAGACTGCCAAGGAAAATGTAAGTATTTTGGGGCAGAATGGGGTCCTGGAGTACTTGTATTGGTGGGAATGTGTTTTCATGCATTTGAGAGATTTTCTGTGGTTTGAGAGCAAACATTGCACTGACTGTTTTTTGTTTTACATGAAAGCTTTGAAGAACTCGTTGGAGGTTTCAAATGATACAAAAATGGGGACTAGCTCCTGGCCTGCCCTGTGCCCACTCTGTTTTAGTTATTGGTCCAACAATCCTTTGGGCATGCTGGATACTAACTCCGCCCAAGAGTTGAAATCACACCATGTAGGAGGGCAGAATTTCAACATGCCTTAAGATAAAGCTGCCCAAGGCTATTGGTCTTCAGGCCGATGGCAAAGGCAAAACATATGTCCTTTCTACTCCGTAGTCCCAGGGTAAGTGGCAGATGGACTAGATTATTCTTCTTGGCAGTGAGGGAGGAAGCTAACTCCCTGCAGCTGTTGCTTCTCTTGGCTGAATGATGAGACCAAGTTACTTAGCTTTGCCTTATGTTGTTTTCCCAATGCCTTTTCTTGCTAACGCATAATATTAGAACATGTTACGCAGAGATGTTCAAAATAATTCAAACTCAATATTACATAGAATGTTTTATTCAATGAAGCCAAAAATTGATAACAAACATAAATGCCTTGATTGCAGTGGTATCGTTCTTTTGAGTTATGTTCAGTTTGTGATCTTATAATGAACGTCTTCCATAGCTAAGTTACTTCCTACAGTTATTAAGCTGAACCCATGTTTGATGTAATTAATGTGGTACATGTTGTTAGAAGCATCACACATCCAATATTTGAGATCTCATTGATAGGAAACCAGAATGGTGATACCAAGAAGTGGCTCTCTATTATTCAACCACCCACATTATTTTGTAAGGATTCTAAACCTAAAATTGTTCTGCTTTCTAAGTATAACAGAACTTTGATTAGTAATGTGGTCTGGTATTTTGTATTTTACTTTTTCACCTTGGGGGCTTCTTTCATCCTTTTCTATAATGTTGCTTTTATTAAAAAAAAAATTCTCTCCATATTATTTATGCCCCTTTTGTCATAATGAAAAGGTGGATAAAGGTTCTGCCTCTTAAGGGCATCACATTAATAGAATACACCAAACATATTTTGAAGTCAGTCTGAATCAGATGTCAGTGGCAAGGACTAATTTCAGCATCCAAGTCCAGTCTTCACTATCTCCTATGAATTCCACACGAAGCCCTATGCATATTGCAGACTTAAAAATATGAAACTAATTAATTTTTTAACAAGTAGGGGAGGAAAGAGAGGACTGTAGAAAGAAAACATGAGGCTAGGATGTAGCACTTAAAGCGGAAGGAGACATCCAAGACAAATTTCATTGGATAGCAAGTGCTTTTAATAGTATATAAAGTTTGGCTATTTTGTCTTATTGCTTTGTTAACCTGTCTTGGAAAATACATTCAGATAATATCATTATTCTCTTGTAAGTAGAATCCCTATCTATGTCTTTTTTGTTGTTGTGTGTATGTATGTATATGTATATATTTGCCCCTCCCTAAATACCAGTATGTAGCCTACTTTAAATAGGATGCTAAATCTTCATTTCATCAGATTTCACTAGAGGCAACGGATACACCTTCTAGGAGGATGTTTGTCAGGGAGGAGAACACATGTTCCATATAATTATCACACAAATGGTTTCACTACTCTACTTGCACGTGCGTACATTTTTAAAAAATAACACTTTTCCTATTTTTGTGCTTGTTGTCACAGACAATCAAGCAGGTGGCTCTTTAGAGGTTGACTGTTCTTTGAAAATAAGAAAAGGTGTTCATGAACATCTGTGTAAAAGACATGTACAGGGGAATCAGCAGGGAGTTCTGGTGCATTATATTTGTTTCTATTCTGACATGACAAACCACCTTTGTGGATTTTTGTTTATGAATTCTGTGGCCGGAGTAAATCCATGTAGCTCTTTGGCCTATAAACAATTGTGAGCTGCACCATCAGTTTCAAGATTACTTGGAGTTACTGTAATGGAAAGAAGTGGTATTAATCGTGAACATCACCACTCCTGATGTTGGCCACTAGAGGAAATTAGTACTCCACAGGAGTGACTTGCCTCTGACAGGGAGAAGTTTTTCCTGGCAAAAGGGTCTCCCACATATGGGAGGCTCCTAGGCTATTTGTACATAAAAAGCTGATTCTGTGCTCAGTGGAAGCAAGTTCAAGTCAGATTGAGTTCCAAAATTGTCAAAGGTACTCTGTTACCATGAAGGGGAGTCTACTCCAGATCAATTTCATGAAATAGCTGGAAGCTGGCATGGCCTATTCCTTTGTAAGTAATGGGAGCTAAACTCCCCGCAGAACCCACCCCCCACCAATCTTCTGAGAGTGACCGGTGGGGAGGGGGGCAACAGCTTCAGGCTTAGTTGGATCAAGCCAGTCAGGCTTTGGATGAGACATTAAATACACTACATAACATTCTCAACCCTGCTTCATTTGTGTTCACTCTTTTTTGTCTCAGTACATTGCCGAGCCGATTTTTAATTATCAAAATTTACCCAGTGGAAGACACTTGTAACATTCATGGTATTTTGTGTCTAGGAATTAATGATATGCTAGGTGATATTTCAGCCTTTAAAAATCACTCTTATTGAGCTGCTTTTGCAAACTGCTTTGGGTATTATCTTCATTTTCAAAAGCAGTTGCTTTATGCCAGGGGACAGCAAGGAGCACAAATTATTTATATATATATAAATAGAATCATGTAGTTGTGTTCTTGGTTATGTAATTATTTCTCATTACTATCCAGGGCTTTTTTTATGGCATTTGCTATATACAGTAGAGTCTCGCTTATCCAACATAAACGGGCTGGCGGAACGTTGAAGAAGTGAAAATGTTGGATAATAAGGAGGGATTAAGGAAATGCCTATTAAACATCAAATTACCTTATGATTTCACAAATTAAGCACCAAAACATCCTGTTTTATTACAAACTGACAGGAAAAGCAGTTCAATGCACAGTAACATTATGTAGTAATTATTATATTTACGAATTTAGGACCAAAATATCGCAATGTATTGAAACAGCTGCTGATCTGGAGTAGAGGCAGGCTGCATTGGATAACACAGAATGTTGGATGAGCAAAGGCTGCACTATTTCCTAGAGAGTTGCAGAGGACCTTAAAGTTCCAAGGCCCATAACACAGAAAGTATCCTTCACACATTACACTTCCCAAGCTTAGATCACATTATTTAATTAATTATAGTTCTGGGTTGCTTTTCACCTGAGCTGATTTTTAGGAACTCCATTAAAATCAATTAAGAGCTACAGAATCCTGACTGTGCAGTATTCCATATGCAGAACAAAAATGCCCTCTTTGACCTGTGTTTGTGTCAGTCAGCATATCCCATCTAAATATGCATAGTTATCAGATAGTCCAAGACAAATCAAGCATGGAAAACAAACTTCATACTGCAAAAGAAAGAAAGAAAGGGCATGAAAAAGTCCGCAGCAATTTTACGATGGGTTTTGACATTCTACTTCAATCTAATATACCAATGAAATTATATATCTTGAGGGCTGACTCTGAAGACTTTCTAAAGATTGGAATTCACTTCATCAACAACCCGCCAGTCCAAAGACATTCTTTAAATTTCAATACCAAGAATGTTTAACTGTGAAATTAAATTGGTAAAATTGTCATCCATTTCCATATTCGGATTAACTAAATGCTGTAAATTTGATGCTCTTCTACAACTCCAAATATATTAAACCTTGGGCTGCAGTAAGAGTAAGTGCTGGGTTGTTGTAGATTTTTCGGGCTATATGGCCATGTTCTAGAAGCATTCTCTCCTGACGTTTTGCCTACATCTATGGCAGACATCCTTGGTGGTTGTGAGGTCCGTTGGAAACTAGGAAAACTGGATTTATATATCTGTGGAATGTCCAGGGTGGGAGAAAGAACTCTTGCCTGTTGGAGATAGGTGTGAATGTTTGAATTGGCCACCTTGATTAGTATTTGATGGCCTGACAGGTTTTAGGTGTGGCTTGTTACTGCCCAGGGAAATCCTTTGTTGAGGAGTGATTAGCTGTCCTTGATTGTTTCTTGTCTGGAATTCCGCTATGTTTGAGTGTTGTTCTTTATTTACTGTTATAATTTTAGAGTTTTTTAATACTGGTAAAAATACAGGGGAACTCCAGTCAAGAAAAAATCAGGGACAGCTAATCTCTCCTACACAAAGGATTTCCTCAGGCAGTAACAAGCCACATCTAAAACCTGTCAGGCCATCAAATGCTAATCAAGGTGACCAATTGAAACATTCACACCTACCTCCAACAGACAAGAGTTCTTTCTTGGACATTCCACAGATATATAAATCCAATTTTTCTAGTTTCCAGCAGATCTCACAACCTCAGAGGATGCCTGCCATAGATGTAAGCAAAACATCAGGAGAGAATGCTTCTAGTACATGGCCTTATAGCCCAAAAAAACTACAACAACCCAGTGATTCCGGCCATGAAAGCCTTCGGCAATACAAAGAGTAAGTGCATTTAATGTTTTACTCTTCAGTATACAAGAA
Organism: Anolis sagrei; assembly: GCF_037176765.1. NCBI lineage: Eukaryota > Metazoa > Chordata > Lepidosauria > Squamata > Anolidae > Anolis > Anolis sagrei. Next base: position 275,092,988 of record NC_090021.1, read on the forward strand.
TAGAATTTTAAAAGGAATGTTTCTGTTAACATTCCAAGGTGTCACCCATAACTTTTCTTCTGATAGTATTATTATCATCCAGAAACAACTGGGGGCTCTCAATGACAAACAGTGCTGTTTCTTGACTTTATTTGGTAGCATTGCACAGTAGTTATATATAATAATTTAGACAATGTAGCAGGAGTAGCCCTGCAGTAATCACATCTACATTCAACGATTGGAGATAAGTAGTTACTAGTTTGTTAAGCTATTAACACATATGAGTTTTTTCTTAATGTGGCTTAACTCACTGAATTCCCTGATTAATGCTGGAGTTAATCTTATACATTAATGAGTTCATTATTTATAGCATGTTAGAATCTGTTGGGCATCTCCATCTGGCAGACTGGGAGTAACAGGAATGGTTAAAGATTGGGACTGGAACATACCTCCAGTGTTAGACATGTTAATTTGCTCGCTGTAGATGAAACAGAGAGCATTCTGAAAACCTATCCAAAGAATATTTGGGAGTAGATTACGAATTGTATTCAGGAGCAATTGAAGAACTATGTGGGGTTGGGAAGGAAGAAAAATAGACATAAAATAGAATGATGGGATGGTTTGTATTCCCTTTCCCTCAAGCAGCCACATCCCTTACTGTATGTCTAATCTGTTACACCTGTTCCCACCAACCACATTCTTCTCAATCCTCCTCTGGATTGTATCTAATTTTATTGTATAATAAACAATGAGTCTGAGTACCCTTCGGGGTGAGAAGGGCAGCATATAAATGTCGCAAATAAATAATAAATAAATATTATTTTGCGTGAGCTGCAGTGTACCCATTTGTCATCCAGTAGTGTGTTTATTGTTGTTTATGCAATACTAGGCACTTGATAATTCAGTGGAAAGTTTTCCTCATGTTTCCAAAACACAAATTCCATGTCTCCCACCTTCTCCGCCTCAACCCCCTCCTATTCCGCTTTTCACCCACTCCCTTCTTCAACAGATCATAAACACTGGTCACTTTGATAAAGTTCGAAGTTTTAAGGGGCAAGTGAGCAGCTTATGTGTTATGGAGGGAAGAGAAGATTGCTGCAGATGAGAGACAAAACTTAACCAAACAGGCAGTGAAATTGTGTTCCTAAGGATAGCATTTCCCAAAGTAACCGTTTCTAGCTGCGTTGAAGTACCAACATCACCCAGCAACAAATTATAATGTGGGCTTTTGGCAGGTGGGAGGGATTCCACATCAGGAAAAGCAATCTTAAAATAATAAAGACCACTTTTGAAAATAATAGTAATAAAATTTACTCAATTCAATTCTCTGCAAATCCTATTGTTTATCCTGGTGTATTCAAACAGGGAATCAATAATGATAACTTAACATATTATGTGATTTTCCATCATTTATGTTAGCAATACTGAATTTCCCAGTTTCTAACATTTAAGATTCAATTCTCAAACAACATTTCAAGCTCTGTCTACATCTGAGTGTGTGTGTAACTGTGTATCTTACAGGCCACTGTCACGGAAAGGGTCAAGATGTCAGCCATACCAAACAGAAGTACTTTGACATGCAGGACTCTGATATCGTATTGATGGAAGAAAATCTTGAGTCATCTCCAGATGATTCAACAGATCTCATTCACAGCTCCACAAAAGAGTCATCTTCTTTGACCTTAGAGAGTAAGTGAATATTGGAATAACTGAGGCGGTAAATATGATCAGTGTTTCTCTTCCCCCCTCCCCACCCTGAACAATTTATATCTGTTGTGTACTGAGCCAATCAGTATATCACTTATGTTTAGCTACACTCATCCCTCCACATTCACTGGGGTAGGAGTTCAGTACCCTTGTGAAAGTGGAAATACCATGAACTAAAAACCACCTTTTTAACCTAAGAGAACATCTCTATTGGAATCTCTAGGTCCTCCACTGGGAAACTGGCCATAAAATTGTACTGAGGGTGCTACAAATGTCTAGAGAAGTGTTCTCTACAAATCTTTAAGTCCTCCAGCACACTTGTATGATCAGACTCTGGGAGAAGTTGAGGAACCCTCTGAATATAATGGAGCTGGTTGGGCAGATGGCAGCAGAGAGAGGGAATTGTCTACCATGCTCTTCCGGCAGTTCAAAGACCCTTGCATTCACAGAAGGACTTCTTCCATGGATGGAAGGACTCCCAGTTCTCTAAAGTTCAGTTTTTCAGAAATGCTCACTTAATAGTAATAAGAATGATATTATACAGCTAATAGTTAGTAATTACAAGTGTAGCAGTAAATGTAGCTAAGCAAGCAAAAGTGACTCACATCACAATTCTGTACATGAGACAAAGATTCACAAATACTTGACTTAAGACCACAATAAATTCGTTTTTTTTGCTTAGCAAATTGAAGGCAGAAGCGTAATGTTTCCTTGCCTGCTTTGGAATGACGTCAGAGCATAATTCAACTTTTGATTCTCCATTACAGGCACTGTTATTGCTGAAAGCAATGGCTCAGAAGAGGTGGAAAATTTGGGAGATGCTCAGATGTCTGAAGAGATGCTAGCCTTAGTAGATGAGTTTGAAAACTCTTGGCCCCTTGAAGGCTTTGAAGGGGCCCTCGAAGTGAAAGGCCATCGGATGGACCTGCAAGGAATCCGTGTTCTCAAGAAAGGTTCTCCAGATGGACTAGCTAGCTCCTGTTTTGGAGACTGTGGAGATGATGACGATGATGAAACTGAGTGGGTAAGAACTCTCATCAGCAAGGTCTTACTGTCCCCGCATGTCTCAGGTCCTGTAACCTGTCTGGAAATTGCCCTTCAAATCAACTTAGTCTGCAAGAAGTCAGCTAACTCTTCATTCTTAACAGCACGCCTGCTATATTTGGTCCTCTTACCCCCACATGTTTTTCTTTGACAGATCACATTCCAAGTAAAACGTGTAAAGAAACCCAAAATGGAAAGTGTAGATCTACAGGAGCCTTCAGGGAGAAATGGAGAGGAAGGACTGAATGGAGAAAATGACAATCTTTACCAAATGGCACTGGAGATCAGTGGGCCAAAAATACCCTCCCCTGGGCCACCAGGTAGTAATTTCAGGGTGTTTTTGTTTTGTTTTTTCAAGAACAAGACTGGAACCTTTTTCACAACTTTTCTTTCACATATCAGGTGACTTACAGTGAAAGATTACATGGGTAGATATTATGCAAGGTAGCCTACTGTCTCAGAGTGCTGAATACAATTTACTTCCAAGTTGATGTCCACAAATTTTCAGCCTCTTCTTTGGAAGCAAGCAAAATTCGGTACCAGATGAACAATGTGATTTTATCTAATCACTTAACTTCTGTTTTTGTGTAATTCTCCTACTCTTTTCCCATTATGAACATGTACGCCATCAGCCCACTCACAATTTGCTTATCACCTTATGCCAAAACACAAAATCTAGGCTAAGGAACCTTTGGCTTGCTAGATGGTGCATCTCCAAGCAGCTCTGCTCAATGTGGCAGTGATAAAGGGTTGTAGGTTTAGAATCATAGAATAGAATCATAGAATCGTAGAGTGGGAAGAGGCCTCATGGGCCATTCAGTCCAACCTCTTGCCAAGAAGCAGGAAAATTGCATCCAAAGCATCCCCAACAGATGGCCATCCAGCCTCTGTTTAAAAACTTCCAAAGAAGGAGCCTCCACCACACTCTGGGGCAGAGAGTTCCACTGCTGAATGGCTCTCATAGTCAGGAAGTTCTTCCTAATGTTCAGATGGAATCTCCTTCCTTGTAGTTTGAAGCCATTGTTCCACGTCCTAGTCTCCAGGGTAGCAGAAAACAAGCTTGCTCCCTCCTCCCTATGACTTCCTCTCACATATTTATGCATGGCTATCATTTCTCCTCTCAGCCTTCTCTTCTTCAGGCTAAACATGGCCAACTCTTTTAAGCCGCTCCTCAACAGGCTTGTTCTCCAGACCCTTGATCATTTTAGTCACCCTCCTCTGGACACATTCCAGCTTGTCAGTATCTCTCTTCAATTGTGGTGCCCAGAATTGGACACAATATTCCAGGTGTGGTCTAACCAAGGCAAAATAGAGGGGTAGCATGACTTCACTGGATCTAGACACTATACTCCTATTGTTGTAGGCCAAAATCCCATTGGCTTTTTTTTTTTCCACAGCAAAAACTTGTTTAACTTGTTGTCCACGAGGACCCCAAGATCTTTTTCACACGTACTGCTCTTGAGCCACATGTCCCCCATTCTGTATCTTTGTATTTCATTTTTTCTGCCTAAGTGAAGTATCTTGCATTTGTTGCTGTTAAACTTCATTTTTGTTAGTTTTGGCCCATCTCTCTAATCTGTCAAGATAGTTTTGAATTCTGCTTCTGTCCTCTGGGGTATTGGCTATCCCTCCCAATTTACTGAAGTCCACAGCTACATCCACAGCATTCCCCGCATCTACCCAGCTTGTAACTATATCGAAAAAAGAGATCAGATTAGTCTGGCATGACTTGTTTTTGATAAATCCGTGTTGACTATTAGCAATGACCGCATTCATTTCTAAGTGTTTGCAGGCCACTTCCTTAACAGTCTTTTCCAGAATCTTGCCTGGTATCGAGGTGAGGCTGACTGGGCAGTAATTGTTTGGGTCATCCTTTTTTCCTTTCTTGAAGATTGGGACTTCATTGGCCCTCCTCCTATCTGCTGGAACTTCTCCCGTTCTCCAAGAACTCTCAAAGATGTTTACCAATGGTTCCGAGATGACTTCCACTAGTTCCTTCTATACTCTTGGGTGTAGTTGATCTGGCCCTGGGGACTTAAACTCGTTTAGATCGGCCAGGTATTCCTGGATGACTTGTTTCCCAATTTGGGGTTGAATGTCCTCTAGTCCCTCATCTACTCCATCTTGCTGTGGTTGAAGATTACTTTCTTTTTGTGAGAAGACCGAGGCAAAGAAGGCATTAAGTAGTTCTGCCTTTTCCCTACCCCCTGTCAGCATTGCCCCATCTTCTCCTCGAAGAGGCCCTATTGCCTCCTTGTTCTTCCTTTTTATACTGACATAAGAAAAGAAGCCCTTTATATTGGTTTAAAATCTTAACACTTGAAGGGCTAATGTTTCCTCACCTCTGCTGAGTCAAAACTCTCACAAAAGCTTCCAGTCTCCTCCTCACATGTTGATTGACTGTGGTTTAGCACAGGAGTAGGCTACTACTAACCATTGTCCATGTTGATATGAAGAGTACTAGGTTTCTCACTCCTCAAGGTTATCTCTAACCACAGTGTTTGAACTTCTTGCCTTTTATGCTGATCACCAACACAGTAGTTTGGCTTCCACTGCTAATGTAGTAGTGTTGTTGTTGTTATAGATTTGTTTGTACATAACAACAGAGTACACATGCTTATTAGATCCTGGGATTTGTCTCTAAATATCGAGCTGTTCCCAAGGGCCTAGGATATTAGAAGTATTTTCACAGAATATGCGTAGTTCTGAAAAGTGCTGCCTTCTGCAGTGTATGGATTGACGGTTCTGTCCAAATTAAGGATTTTCAGGTGCTTTTTAAAGTTTTGTGGAATGTTTCCAAGAGCACCAACTACTATTGATAAAATTGTTGTTCTCTTTTGCCATAGTCGTCCAATTTCAATTTGTAAGTCCTTGTATTTCATGATCTTTTCCAGCTCTTTGTCTCTACTCTACTGTCTCCTGATAATGCATGGTCTATAATGAAAAGCTTGTTTCTTTTCTACAACCGTTATATCTGGTGTGTTATGTGGCAAGTGTTTATCTCTTTAGATTCTAAAATTCCAGAGTATTCTTACTCCTTTGTTTTCTGTGGTCTTTTATGGCTTGTGCTCATTCCAGGTTTTCCTGCAGGTTTTACTGCAGGAACCTTCTTGCAAAGGTTCCAGTGCACCATTGCTGCTAGCCTGTTGTGACATTCAATACAGTCAGTCTGGGCTATTTTCTTGCAACTACAAATGAAATGCTTCACTGTCTCGTCACTCTCTTTGCATAGATGGCACTTTGAGATTGTAGGACTTTTCAATTCTTGTTTTTATTGAATTTGTTCTTAAGGCTTGTTCTTGTGCAGCAAAAATCAGGCCATATTATTATTACTGTTGTTGTTGTTATTATTATTATTATTATTATTATTATGCTTTTTCTCTCTAAAAAAGAGAATCAGAATGACTCACAATAAAACCAATACAATACAATGAAAGCCTAAAAATATACAAACATTAAAATGAATTTAAACATGTATTATGTTAATACCACCACTTCTAGCTAAGCCCTTCAACCCTAGCTGTTTCAGTGAGCTATCCTCCCAAAACAAAAACAATGGAAGGAATTTCCGTTGTTTTACTTGTAACATTATTTACTATTTTATAAACTTTTTTTACCTGCTCTTTTCCAGGAAAAAGGAGAGACTATCGCAGCCTGGGCTGGCCAAGTCCTGACGAGTGCCTCAAACTCCGCAGAGTAGAGCTTACTACAGTAGCCAGCACATGGCTAGCTGTTTCTGCTAAAAATATTGAGTGAGTATTTTTGCTATGAACAAAACTAGGTCAGCACATAAACTAGGACAGATATGTATAGCATAAAATATCCTTCCTGATAAGGTCGTACACTGAACGGTGACTATACTGCAGGTAAACTATAGCCTTTCACCCACTCTGGCAGTATTATTATTGGAGCTAATAATGTCATCCATATTAATCCAAGCTTATTCACCTAATAGCCTCTAATGTCAGATAAGTCATCATTTGCCAATAATATCTTCTAGCCGTTGATAATGCTATCATCACGCATTAATTGACTAATTCAGAAATGATCTGGAATCAGGAATGAGTACTGAAGTAGCTAAGCCACTTCCACCATCACCCCAAAATTGGAAGGATTCCAGAAACATTTCTCCAAAGCAGGCAGACAAATCGCAAATGCCGTTTTCAATATACCAAGTACAGAGGAATTAACATATATTTATGTTATTGGAACAGATTGTGGTTGCCTCAAAGAAATAGAGGGATTGTATTGGCTAGATAGACGATACATGATTTCACCATTTTGTACTTATTTTTTTATTTATCGTGTCATCAGCAACCATTGTATTACAATTCCAACAGAGCAAAACAAACACAGAGATTAAAAAGAAAAAGAAAAAAAAAGAAAGAAAAAAAAACCACACAGATTTTGTAAATTTGGTATTTGGTTAAATGTCCTTTGACCAGTATCTGGCCACTTGGAGTGCCTCTGGGGTTGCCGCAAGAAGGTCCTCCATCGTGCATGTGGCAGGGCTCAGGGTGCATTGCAGCAGGTGGTCAGTGGTTTGTTCTTCTCCGCACTCGCATGCCGAGGATTCCACCCTGTAGCCCCATTTCTTAAGATTGGCTCTGCATCTCGTGGTGCCAGAGCGCAATCTGTTCAGCGCCTTCCAAGTCGCCCAGTCTTCTGAGTGCCCAGGGGGGAGTCTCTCATCTGGTATCACCCATGAATTGAGGTGCTGGGTTTGGGCCTGCCACTTTTGGACTCTCGCTTGCTGGGGTGTTCCAGCGAGTGTCTCTGTAGTTCTAAGAAAACTATGTCTTGATTTAAGTCGTTGACGTGCTGGCTGATACCCAAACAGGGGATGAGCTGGAGATGTCTCTGCCTTGGTCCTTTCACTATTGGCTGCTACTTCCCGGCGGATGTCAGGTGGTGCAATACCGGCTAAGCAGTGTAATTTCTCCAGTGGTGTGGGTCGCAGACACCCCGTGATAATGCGGCATGTCTCATTAAGAGCCACATCCACTGTTTTAGTGTGATGAGATGTGTTCCACACTGGGCATGCATACTCAGCAGCAGAGTAGCATAGCGCAAGGGCAGATGTCTTCACTGTGTCTGGTTGTGATCCCCAGGTTGTGCCAGTCAGCTTTCGTATGATGTTGTTTCTAGCGCCCACTTTTTGTTTGATGTTCAGGCAGTGCTTCTTGTAGGTCAGAGCACGGTCCAAAGTGACTCCCAGGTATTTGGGTGCGCTGCAATGCTCCAGTGGGATTCCTTCCCAGGTAATCCTCAGAGCTCGGGATGCTTGTCTGTTCTTAAGGTGAAAGGCGCATGTCTGTGTTTTAGATGGATTAGGGATCAGATGGTTTTCCCTGTAATAGGCAGTAAGAACACCTAGAGCTTCGGAGAGCTTCTGTTCTACCATCTCAAAGCTCCCTGCTTGAGCAGTAATGGCACGATCGTCAGCATAGATGAAACTTTCTGTCCCTTCTGGCAGTGGCTGGTCATTTGTGTAGATGTTGAACATGGATGGAGCAAGCACGCTCCCCTGAGGCAGGCCGTTCTTCTGTTTCCGCCATCTGCTTCTCTGGCCCTGGAACTCAACAAAAAAGCTCCTGTTTTGTAGCAGGTTTCCTATGAGGCGGGTGAGGTGGTAGTCCTTTGTGATATTATACATTTTTCTCAGGAGGAGGCGGTGGTTCACAGTATCATAGGCTGCTGACAAGTCTATGAAGACAGCTCCTGTGATCTGCTGCCTTTCAAAGCCATCTTCTATGTGCTGGGTCAGGTTCAGCACTTGCGATGTGCAGCTTTTGCCTTTTCTGAAGCCAGCTTGCTGTGGGATCAGACAGGGGTCTATATTTTCCATAATTCTATGCAGAATAAGTCTCTCCAGAACTTTGTAGAGGTGGCACAACAGGGAGATTGGTCTGTAGCTTTTTGGGTCATTACGGTCTTTGCCTGGCTTCAAGATGGCGATGACTCTTGCTTTCCTCCAGATTTTGGGGATCTGACAGGATGCAGTGCAGTTGTTCATCAGCTCCAGCAGCCAGCGCCTTGCTTTTGGGCCAAAGTTCTTGATTTGTTCCATCCGTAGATCATCCAAGCCAGCTGCTTTGCCATTCTTACATTTGTTGAGAGCCATGTCCAATTCAGTAGATGTAAAGGGTTCATGGAGGTTGTTGTTCTCAGTCTCCGGCTGTCTGGCTATTGGTTTCTTTCCTACTTTGGTGGCAAGGTTGGGTTTCCCATTCTTCAAGAGTTGGTGTGCTATCTGATCTGCCTTTATGTTGGCATGGGTATTAGTTTGTGAGGGATCGTTGCTCAGCCGTCTCAGCAGCCTCCACGCCTTCTGGCTGCTCCTGCCCATGTCGACCTCTGTGATCAGCTTGATCCACTGTTCTTTCTTGGCTTCAGAGATGGAGGACACAATGCTCTGCGCTGCCTGAAGAGTCTGCTCACTGAATGGGTCTTCGTTGTGGAGCCTGTAATAGTTTTCCAACAAGGCAGCTGTTTCAGAAGTAATGCCCTGGAGGTAGTGGGTTCTGCAGCCTCTCGGTATAGAGGCCCGTGAGCAGGTTTTCACTATTTCAATAAAATGTTCGTATTCCTCAGGGACTGGCGCGACCGATGTGATCATGTCGTCTAACATGTCTGAGAATTTAGTCCAATCTGCCTTTCTGAAGTTGTATCTTCGTTTAAATCGAACTTCCTGAGGCCTTATTGTTGGGAACAGTTGGCATATTATTGGTCGGTGCTGTGTGTTTGGGATTGGTGGTCCCACTGATTTGGTGCATTGCTGTACGATGCTGTCGCTCACAAATAAGAGGTCTGGGTTATAACCTCGGTGCCATCTCCCGCTGTTGTAGGATGGTGGGAGCTTGCTATCATGGATGAGTGATAGTTTGTGCAGTTCAGACCAGGACAGGACAGCCTCTCCATTTCTGTCCTCTTGGGCATAGCCCCATACATGGCTATGGCTGTTGAAGTCACCAATTACTACCGCCCTTTGGTGCCTGTCAAAGTTCTCGGGGGAGGAGAAGCAGAAATCTTCATTTGGGGGCTTGTACACAGAGGTGATGGTGATGTTATTAAGCTCTACTGTTATAACCTCGATATTGTTTTCTTCAGTGTTGTGGGCACTGCTGACTTGGAGGCCTGGTTTGACAAAGACAGCACTTCCATACTGCGCATGTGGTCTTTCCGCTACTAGGATCATTCCTGGAACTTTGGGTCGTTTCTGTCGTTCATCCCTGTGTGTTTCTTGGGCACACAGCACGTCACATTTCTTATCTCGGCACAGTTCATAGAGCAGTTGTTCTTTGGCAGCTGACATTCCTTCGATGTTGATTGCGATTATTGTCATGGTTGGTCCTGAAAAGGACCGTTGGTTGTTTTGCTTCCTTGTTTGCATGCTTCAAGTTGTCTCCGGTTGCTTCTGGGTTGAGAGAATCGGCCGTCTACGAAGACGTTGCCCAGGGGACGCCCGGATGTCTTGCAATCCTGCGAGGAGGCTTCTCTCATGTCCCCCACCATTTTGTACTGAAAACAGTAAATACATTGTATTGTCAAAAGGCTTTCAGGGCCAGAATCACTGGGTTACTGTGAGTTTTCCAGGCTGTTTGGCCATGTTCCAGAAGCATTCTCTCCTGATGTTTCACCCATATCAATGGCAGGCAATCTCTGAGGATGCTTGCCACAGATGTGGGCGAAACATCAGGAGAGAATGCTTCTGGAACATGGCCATACAACCTGAAAAACTCACAGCAACCCACTAAATTTATTATTTCTTATTTATTTACAACTTTCTACCTGCCTTTCTCACCCCGGAGGGCTCTCAAAATGCATTCTTGGAAATTTAGTAGAAAAGGAGTTTTAAATTAAACTTTCATAATGCTTTTGTATACATTCAAGATGACATCACATTGGCATACATACCATGTGCATTTCTAATTGACCTATCATGAACAGGAGATTATAGAGGTAAAAATAGTATAAACCAACTTGCTAAAAAAAAACCTCATGGTTAAAAAAAAGATGGGTGTGCAACATGTTTAGCTAGAAATAAGTTTCAGTTTCAGTTCAGTTCACTAAAACTAAACTGAACTGAAACTGAGAAATAAGTAACACCATGTTCAGTGGCACTGATTCTCCCTTCTCTGGAAATTTGAAATCCAAAACACTCAAAAAACAGGGAAAAAATGCCAACAGCCTCCCATTTTTGCCTTTTGGGAAAAAGGGGCCAGTCACACATCCAGATAACTTGATATAGCTCCAATTCTTAGAATTTTGATTATTCTTCTCATAATTTCTTTTCTGTATTTTAGTGTTGTTAAGTATTTACTGTTATATTTTCAAAGTGACTTCCACAAAAAAAAGAAACTGTACCCTCTTTTAAAGAACTAATTAAAGAATTTAGAACTATCTAGCATGATGCAAATATATTGTGACTAGCAGATAAGCTGGTGTTTCACTGAATCCCTTTTACTTCAACCTTCTTTTCTAAGTACTTGACCTATGCTATCAATATCCTCTTCTCTTCCTTTCTAGTATAACAGAGCACATAGATTTTGCCACTCAGCTGCAAGAGCCAGCCATGGAGCCTCTCTGCAATGCCAATCTGCCTGCCAGCATGCACACCCTGGATCACCTTCAGGGCGTTGCCAATCGAGCCAGTCTTCATTACTTGGGAGAGAGTCAACTGAAAGAGGTAAACTATCATTCAACCTCATTAACACACACTGGGTTAGATCCAGACTTAGTCATGCTTAGAAGAGACATAAGTAGTCATGACTCCACATCTCCCAGTGATTCTAGTGAGTCTGTTCTAAATATCACTGAATCAGAATCAGGCCTCTGGGAGAAAAGTACCGGATTTATGGCACATGCTGATTAATAGTGAATACTTGCGGCCATAGATAGTTTAGCAGCATGTATGAAGAGGATGTTCAGAGATTACTTCCTGCTGGCCTAAATGACACAGTTGCACCAATGCAGGAGAAAAGATGAGTCACAAAACAATCCATAGATATACTTCACTTCACTTAGTCACTCAGACGATCCGTTCCTCAGCTTATGCACAGATCACATCATTTTCTCAATAGATACACTACTGCTTAATACTATTCAGCATCAGTGGTGTGCTACCTCATGGTGTTCTACCTCATAGTGTTGCATTGTTAATGGGAGGCCGCTTACACACACCTAAGGATGACAGACAAGTTTCAGTTGAACAGTTCCGCCATATGACTTATGGAAATCTGAAGTTCTGAGTGAACATAATTCCACACTTTCCTGGCAAAATTGGGGGAAAGTGTTCACATGACCTGTCAGAATTATCATTATTATTTGATACACAACAAAATTAGTACATGGCAAACAAAATCACTATGCTGGCTTTTGTATTGGATCACATGTCGGACACTTCCAAGCTGTCTAGAACTGAGTGATGTATCGGCAAATAATTCATGCAGATATGAATAGGATTGCCCTTTGCAGCTGACAGATGGTAATTTTGTCAGCGCCAATTGTTTTCAAGTGCTCGCCAAGGTCTTTAGACACTGCAGCCAGTATGCCGATCACCAGTGGGACCACTTTTACTGGCTTGTGCCAGAGTCTTTGCAAAATTCATAATTAAAAAATTTTAAAGTCTTTGCCCCTTCTTAAAAGGCTTTTAAAGGTCAAAACCAACACTTTTTACTTTGCTCAGAAACTAATTGATATCCAGTGGATGTAATATGGATGTAATATGCTCACTCCTAGATGTTCCTGTAACCAGTAAGGCTGCCATGTTTTAAACTAATTGGAGTTTCCAAACATGCTACAGAGATACCAATAACCAGTAGCGCTTACCTACTACCCTGCCTTTTCACCATTTCCAAAATACTTTGGAAAAGCTTTCTTCTGCTACTTCTGTCTGCAGTGCTGCTTAGCATTTAGCATTTTCTTTAGAAATTTGTCTAGATTGTTACCACTGTTTTCTTATAGGTAGTTGGAAGAGAGGAAAAACATGTTCCTTTGCACTCAAATTGTCTGAGAATTGGAGAATAGCATATTTGGATTTAAATTCATGTAATCAGTTCAGGCCATACAACCAGTCTCCACCTGGTGAATGCAAAAAAATATATAGACCTATGCTCTTTTTAAAAAACATACTGAAGGATCTGGTAAGGCAGGCATATCTCCCCCTTTTGCAATTCATACATGCTCACCAAGGGATTCTGGTAGGAGTTGCTGTGCAACTTGCCTATTGTAGGTAGGCACACACAGCTATAAAATAATTGACTTAGAATAGGATCCTGTTTTTTTTTAACCTTAAGCTTCATTGCATTTATGCAGGCAGGCTCCTGTAACCTGACACTGAAAAACTGTGTATCTCCAGTATTTTTTCACCCTACTCCCAATGCTGATGTTGCTAAAATATTCCAGGGAGTCAGAGAATGAAGAAAAAAGGGAGGGCTAGGCAGGTATAAAAATATTTTGTAAAAAATAAAAAAGAGCTTCTTTGGTCAGAAACTTTGGGTACTTCCAAACTTTAGGACGAAGGGCCAGCAAATCGACTCTGTGGCAGCTAAATAATGCACACATCTAAACACAGGCCAAAACTATTTAACATGGCCTTGAACCACGTTAACCAAAGATGCTGATTGCTCTGAATTCTCTCCCAGAATCTGGAGTAATCTGGGCCAGTTCCAAGATGGGATGCAGCTGTTTATACAGCTATCCATGTTCCCCAGGCTCAAGCAGCCCTGGGACACAGGTTGGCACTCATTGTCCCCTTTCATTCTCCTTATTGCAGTAGCCAGCAGGTGCTATCCTAGCCAGAGTGGCAAGGCGATTGGAGAAGCAAAAGGGTGGGGGGGGTTTGTTGCTCTGGCACCATGGACAATATCAATTCAAGCAATGACTGACCCACACAACCAATGCCACATCTGCTGGCCATCGCAACAAAGAAAACAGGTGGTGGTAAAGTTGGCTGTGCTGTGAGGCCACTGAATGGTTAGGACTCCCTTCTGCTTCATAGCAGCCAGGGGATGATGGTCTAAACCATCCCAGGTTCCCCATGCCAGATCGGCCCCTGGATAAGTAATGAATCCATTAACTGAGATATTTTATCATCATATTTACCATGGTCTCTTAATATGTTTTACAAATATTTACACTTATCTGATGTTCCTTATTTATTTCAGTTGCAAAATCTAACCATTAGCAGAATCATTAATTGTCTGCAGAGAACAAGACTACACTGTGTGGGTGGGAAAGGTAGAAAAATCCATGTGTACGGCTGGGAGGAACAGGCACACAATCTTTGTCAAAGGACTGGTGTCTGACCTCTAAAATATCCAAACTGCTACCTCAAGGTTTTTAAAAAGTCTCTTATCAATGATTTTTCATACAGGCTGAATCATAGCATCTTTACATTTCCTTGATTTGGATCTGGACTGACAGATTTTCACTGTATGACAATTGCATTGTGAAAACTGGATTGAGTCTGAGTTGATGTTTTTATATGTGCATGTGTTTTATTTTGTGATCACTTTTATGCTGTCTGTAAGCCGCCCCGAATCCATTTGAGGAGATGGTGGCAGGATATAAGAATAAAGTTGTTGTTGGATCCATTCTGTATTTGATTGTTGTGTACCTTCATTTCCAGAATACAAAGAAGTTTAACTATAATATTTGCATGGGCTCAGCCTGTCAGAAAGGAAGAAATGATATCTTTAATGAAAAAGATTTTAGAATATTCTTAAATCAATTTGGCTGTATTTTTTTTTCTGAGCTGTCGCCTTTTCTTTTTCCTCAGGTACTGCAGAATCTGGGAAAAGACCATTATCCGCCACAGTCTTTAGAACAAGTTGGAACTCGAATAGCCAAAGTTCTAGAAAAGGTAGCTTCACATATCACAGTGATTTGAGCTGAGTGATAACCATCTCTGTTATCTATAGTATTGCCTTAACAATTGCTGTGCTGATCATATTGGTCTTGTACGCGACATCATACAGTGTAGTATAATCAATGTCTACATGGGAGACAGGATAAAAACAGTCTGGCATGCAGTCTGTGAGACATTAATTGCACAACAAAAATAGAGACTTGATTCTACCATAGTCATAATACATAGTACTGATTACTTCATTGTGTCGGGTATCTCTTCTTCAACAGTTAGCTTCTTAGCCTAATGATTTATAGTTGTGCCCTTGTTTCAGGGTTACACACAGCAACAGGGAAAGTTTTTTGTCCCCAGCCAGAGAGAAAGCTAATCCCTTGTGATTTTCCAAATCCCCTTTCCCAGAGTACCTTTAGCCTCAAAAGACCTATCCAGAACCCAGCAGAATATTGGCTGCTTGGAGTCAGCAGTTTTCTTTCTAGACAATGACAGAGAAGGCTTCCACTGCACACATTTTGCTCGTGCTGCTGCCTCTGTACTAGTGCCACTTATACTGATGTAGTTATGCTGGTCAGCAGGAACTCAGTCAATATTTTAAATTCATGATATGTTAAGAATCTAACCTCATCTCTGCATCATAAAGCAGCAAAGGTATCTAATTATGTCCTGAATTGTTGTTTAATGCATTGAAAGAGTGAGTGTGAATGAATAAACTGAGGCTCCATCCAGACAAGATAGATAGTCCAAACAAGACAGTAGCACCAGACACAACTATAAACCTCACTGTTGAAACTAGACTCCCTCTGAGTTTTTAGCTAGGAGTGTTTTTGGGATGACTGTTCCTGAAAGTCCAGGTTGCTTTTTAACCAGGAGTAATTTCACCCAGCTTTGATTGGTCTACCCTTCCCTAGAAAAGCTAGATCTAGACCAGTGGTTTCCAACCTGTGGTCCGTGGATCACCAGTGGTCCGCAAAAACTAAAATATGGTCTGCGGCCTCACTGTTACTACACCGTTGCAATGAGAGCGACTGGTCTCACGAAACCCTCTTATAGTGCCAAAGTTTATTAAATATGATTTCTGTGGGTGAGCAGATGGCAACTATTGGATGGCATATGTTCTGTATCAGAAACTACAGCTGATGTGGTCTATCCAATGCAATTTTCTGAATCAGCACCCCAAATAACCAAACCGAATCTAAAGTTGACCAAAAACTGATTTGTAACTCTTTTTGTATTAATATTGTAAAGGCTTCCTCTTCGTTGTCTGATATTCTATTCAATCTAGTACGCTGCCACCATCTGGGGGGTACTAGGCCATGCTGCCACCAATTAATAAGAGTTTCCTATTTAGTTTATTAATGGATTCCCCTATTTTCAAATATATTCACTGCTACCACTCTGTAGTGTTTCTTTTGGTGTGTAGCGAGGTTTCCTTTCTTTTCTTTGAAATAGTGCACTGAGACTTGAGTTACTAAAACAAGAACAAGTTTATTTGGAGTATGGAAGCGTCTTAATGTTTTCAGAGTTCTCTTCTCCTGAGGTATAAAGCTTTACGAATTACAGTTTCAACAAATCTTAATATAACTTTAGGATGTCTTTTACTTCACCAACTAGTTATTTAGTTGTTACACTTCTAAATATGTTTCCTTATTTGACCGATTAATTAACTTCCTGCTGAAGTAAAGATTCCCAGTGGGATTTCTTCTTCTGTTAGCACACAGCCAAACCACAAACCTAAATAAGTTCCCTTGACTTATTTAAATCACTCGGGCTAAAAGCTTTCCCTTAGTTTGGTTCACCACACGTTTGAACCACCTTCCCTTTGGCTCGATGACCAAAGGACTGAAGTCTCAAAATGTCTGCTTCTGGAAAGTGCAGTTGGCTCCACCCCTTTCTCCATGGCAACCTAACTCAGAGTGCTGAGCTTGGTCCCATCCCCCTAGTTCTGCCATTTCTAAATAGTTAGCCCTTTATGTACATCCATGACTGTCTTTTACCTCCTGAACACATACATATAATAATATTCAACCATCTAAGCATATATATATATATACACACACACACATACACATACAATCATATTTAACATATACATTGACCACCTCTTGTGAGTGCTTTGATTGTATGTTCCTACATGGCAGGAATGGATGGCCCTTGCTCAAGTCAAAGTGCTCTTTTTACAAAGCCTAAATGGAAAATTTCCTCCTCTCATATGAAGCTGCTTGAAATTTTGAGACCTTCAAAATCTAATAAGAATATAGGACATTGAATATATATGACGGTTTCTGAAGGACATCTAAGACGGCATTGTTTTGCATAACCTTCAATACCTAAAAGAGAGGTGACAGATCTGGTTGTTTAAAATGTATGTAGTTTTATCCACCGCACTTTAATGTTGAGGATTCAAATGAGCACAGATGCATTCCAATGAAAAATGTGTTATAGTGGGGAAAACACAATTGGCATAACACATTTCAAAGCAAAAGGCATAGGTCAAGTATGAACCTAATTTTTCTTTACTCAGATTTCAAAAAAGGTTTTCCCCAAATAGACACCATTTCTTTGCTGTTAACATGCACCTCATTTTATTTACCTGTTTAATGTTGGGGAGGGGCATATCTCAGTGGTAAACACTTGTTTTACATGCTAAAGATTGTGGGTTCTTCCATCTTTAGATACAGTGAAGGAAGAATCCTACCTAAAGCCTCAGGATATCAGTTGGTATTAATACAAGATTAGAAGGGTATCTGCTATGATTCAGTATTAGGTAGTTCACTCTGTTCCATCTAAGCAGCTTTAGTATGTCTTATGATTTAGACCTCCTTCTATGGTCTGAGTCGTTTGTGAGCACGGCCCATGACCCAAGAAACACGTATTTTCTTTACTGTATTCAAATGATACATCAGCTTTATGTGAGGTGTCTCGTTATAGCATTTTAAAGACACAGTCTGTAAAGTTTGGTGCAAATAACGTATTAACAAATTAAAATTATCACGCCCATTTCCTGAAAATGTGGGGTTTGCTGCCACTGCTACTTCCCTGTAATGACATGACCTGGCCATGACTTTTGTAGGAACCTATCCCATAGATTCACAGAATTGTGGGCAGCATGTTGGGCTCAGATTTTGACATAAGCTCCAACATATATAAATTCTGAAATTGGTGGAATAGTTAGGAACCCTGGCCATTTCACCCACAGAATTCACCTAGCTCACCTGGAAAGTCTAAGTGTACTAATATCCTCTGGGTTTAAATGTGCAGGGGGGGGGGGTGGATTAAAAGATATATTTTAAAAGGTAGAGACTGCATCTTGTATTACATCGTAATTAAATGTATTTTTAATTTATGTAGAGTCTTTATGCCTCATCCTCCAACCAAAACTAAGTTGATCATTTCCCACCCTCCCCCCTCCTCCTTGTCATCATTACTATTTATTTTATTTTCATCCCATCTTTCTCTCTTTCACTCAAGGTGGCTATCAATAGATATATATCAATAGATATAAAACAACACTAATTAAAACAATGTGAATACATTAAAATACAAAAATAAAAATGCAAGCATTAATATCGCCAAAACAATTAAACATTAACTCCATACCCAATCCCAGAATCCCAATCACACCATCCACAAAAACAATCTTAAAAAGGTAGGACACACAAGGAAAAACAGCAGTTTCTGGCTGCTCTTTTCTCCCTCAGCAGTGGAGGTTGGAAAATAGAGAAGGGGCTTTCACCAGTCAATGGAGCTAAATTTGACTGTTCTTCTCTCCCTCTGAAACTGGAGCAATGGCAGTTGGGATATGGATGGAGGGGCTCTCACTTGTTGCTTAAGTATTCTCCACCTTTCACAGGGCATGTGTTTATCTTTCTCTTTGGTGGTATATCAGGGTTTCAAACCACATGCACTCAGCAGGTCATAAATTGGTTCAAAGAAGCCGAGGGTCCTTTTTTATTCCTTTGAAGACTTATTAATGGTATTGTTCATTCCAGGCTCACCCCTTTCCTCTTTCTCTGGCCACATTTCTTCCCCAGGACACCACATTGGGGAATATGCCTTATAACAGACAATTGAGCAAATACTGTAAATCACCACAAAGTGGCAGCATTCTTACACACTCAGGAATAGGCAGGGTTCCAATTCTGGAAGAAAAATGCATAGCAATTATAACAGTAAGCAACATCTGCATACGTTATCTCATACATTATTCCCTATAAAAGCGAAGTGTTATCATATTCATACAAATTAGCCTTTAATTTTCCATAATTTTGGTATAAACTTAGGCTGGAGGAGAGAAATAACAAGGGCTTGGCAATCAGTAAGTGGCAATCCGTAATGTTCTACCTTTTCATGTTTTTTGTGCCATACCAGAATCAAACCTCATGGGTCCTCTCCAGCATGGCAGCGCTCTACTGGAGGGTAAAAGGTCAAGGAAAGAAAGCAATTGACTGCCTCCGGCAAGCCTTACATCATACGCCGTACCACATGAAGGTGTGTAGGTAACATTGTCTACCTTGGTTCACTGGGGCTGTTTGTGATATGTAGCTGTCTGTGTACATTCACTGAGTCACAGCAGAAGTGTAGCAGCTGCCCTGAAACCACTCTCTACAACAGTCTTATTTGCCAGCCTGACAAATTGGACTATAACTCTCACCATCTCCAGCAAAATAACCATTAGGCATGGAGGTTAGGGTGTCAGGTGCTGTAATCCAGGGCATCTTGAGGTAGGCTGTTTTGTACCTTTGTAATGTGTATAAACAGTGTGAAAGGCACTTCACTCACAGTACTTATGGGTATCTTGCTGATTTTTATTCTTTGCTGTGCCAAATGGTAAGCCATTTTAGAGGGATTCCTTTAGAGCTATGTGGAGGAGGCTTATTGGTTCTCCCCTTTCTTGAGAACAGCTTTTAAATTTTGTTTTAGAGGACTGTTGATCCCAGAATCCCCTTCCAGCATATCTACTGTAACAGCAAAGGGAAATTCTGCCCTTGAAGAAATGCACTGAAGAAAAGCCTAATATGTGGAGCGCTTTCTTTCAATTGCCATCATTGTCAGTGACCTGCTTTAAAAGGCAACACATTCTGCTCAACAGATTTGTTCCATTTTTCTTTTTCAGGATGTGCCACTCATAAGCCTAGCAAACATCTTCCACAATGCAAAGCTTTGGAATGATGCCATCGTTGTGGCTACAATGGCAGTAGAAATCGCCCCACACTTCGTTGTCAATCATTTCACATTGGCCAATGTCTATGTAGCAATGGTGAGTGAATAAATCACTAGATTCAGTTTCATTTCCTTGTATAGCATCCTGAAGCTCCAAGTATTACAGATGTTGGAATTTAGGAGCAAGAGCAGAATCCATAGCTTCAGATGGAGACAGCAAGCAGAAGTGGGATAGGGATTGTTCTTCTAGTTCTGATAGTTTGTATCATCTAATTCTCAGGGAATGGTTTAGTCAGCAATCATGCAATCTGTGTCTTCTTTCCTTTAGTCTGGTGTAGAGGACTTTTTTACCCACATATGTCAAAGTCACGACCCGTGGGCCAAATCCAGCCCGCCATGCCATTTTATGTGACACTCCAGATACAGGATTACAACTCCCATATTCCTCATCATTGTACATCAATCGTTCCCAACCTTTGGTCCTCCAGGTGTTTTGGACTTCAGCTCCCACAATTCCTAACAACTGGTAAGCTGGCTGGGGTTTCTGGGAGTTGAAGTTCAAAACATCTGGAGGACCAAAGTTGGGAACCACTGTTATACATCATGACTAGAGCTGATGGGGGCTTTATACAGTCACATCTGTAAGACTGCAGTTTTCTCTGTTTAGTCAGGATACCGAAGTTTGAATTTAGATGCAAGACTTGTGGATATGATATCTGACCTTAAAATGCCCTTTAACCTTTCCCCAATCTCAGAACCACAAGTGCCGTTGGCTTGCAATTCTCATTATCCCCAGTCTGCATGGCAGATAATCAAGTGATAAGTTTTGTAGCTTAATAACATCTCAGGACTCAAATTGGGTAAAAACTAAAGAGCACTGACCACTATGTAAAATAGTATAGTTGGCTCTCTGTATCCACTAATTCTCCATCCATGGATTCAATAGCCCTTTAGAGGCAACCTTAAGGCTAACGCGGCCCTTGATGAAAATGAGTTTGACACCCCTGCCTTAGCTGCCATTAAAAACAGCACTGTAGGCCACACACTATCCTCACCCCACAGAGCATGCTGTGCTCTTCTATCTATTACAACACTGTTCTCCAGTTCCCAGCAAGGCATATCTAGTTGATCCATACCTCAGCCTCTCCTTTCACCTACACTGTTGCTAGCTGGTCTTAGGAAGGTCATTCAACCTTTCAATAATGTTTGCATATGTACACACATATACCCTTATGGATATTTGCATCCATATGAATACAAGTAAATGCAAAATCACCAGCTCATTAGATTTACCTGATGAGCTTTTTATATAACAGGCATGCATTGGGCACCTTCAGGCATGGAACCTGCATGACATAACAGCAGGGTCGGGCAGTGTCTAGAAGCCATCAGTCACCCTCTGTGCAAAGATTCCTATCTTCATTTTCATCCCCATCTCATTCACCCCAAAATATTTTCTAACTATCAAAGGCAAAGTGTACCCATAGGAACAATTGTTGAAATGGCAATATTTCCTATTACCTATGCAAATACATGGAAAAGTACTTAATAATATGTGGTAATTAATATTATTTTAGGAAACTCATGGTGATCCACCACACATATCCTTATAAATACCAATCAGGAGATTTTCTTTTCCTGCTTTAGCTAATAAAAAGGGAAGTTATTTACATCACTCAGAGTAAGGAAAATAATGGAGAAGAGGGAGAAATAGTCACTGCTTGATAAAAGCTTTTTCATAATTAGGAAGAGTGCTAACCTTGCAAATTAGCAGATTGGGCAGGAAGAATATGGCAATACTAAAAAAGCCTCTTTTGGTCAAAGATTAACAGTAGGGAGCAGCAAAGGAAAACATATGTCTTGGTTGATCTTGCCAAACAATCCTGTGACTTTTCAATTGATGTTTTTTTTAACTCTCTTTGGCTATACATTTCTGAAAAGCTCTGACCTGATGCATTGTGCCTTGCATCATAATAATAAGAAGAGGAAGAAGAGGAAGAAGAAGAAGATCCAAGACAACCCAGCATTGTTTGCTGTGTACTAATCTTGTGTTTCTAATAATAATAATAATAATAAATAATAATAATAATAGTAATTTATTTCTATACCCAAGGGGACTCAGGGTGGTTTACACATAAGAAGGCAGACATTCAATGCCAAATGCTAACATTAAAAGCATTACAATACAATTTAAAATATACAAATATACAAATATTAAAACAGTATTAAGCATCATTAATATTAAAAACAATTCAGATTAAATACATAAAAACTTATAAATACACAGCAGCCTCTGACATGATCCTTAAAACCTTCTTCTTTAAAAGCCTGCCTGAATGAAAAGGTTTTAGCCCCTGGAAGCTCAGCAAGGAAGAGGCCATTCTGCTTCCCTGGGCAGGGAGTTCCAAAGTCAAGGAGCCACCACTAAGAAGGAAGGCCCACTCTCTCCCCACCAGCAGAGCTTGAGATGGAGGTGGGACTGAGAGAAGGACTTCTGTTGAAGAACTCAGGGCCCGGGCAGGTTTTCATAAGGAGACATCGTCAGCCAAATAGTCTGGACCTAAATTATCTAGTGCTCTAAAGGTCATAACCAGCACTTTGAATTGTGTCTGGAAACAAACTGGCAGCCAGTGGAGCTACTGTAACAGATGGGTTGCCTGCCCCTATAGTCAGCCCCAGTTAGCAAGCTGGGTGCTGCTCTTTGGACCAGCTGAAGTTTCTGAACACTCTTCATAGGCAGCCCCACGTAGAGTGTGTTACAGTGATCCAGATGGGATATAACTAAGGCATGTACTACCATGGCCAGATCTGGCTTCTCAAGATCTGTACCATAAATATCCATGCCTCAGGTCATAGACTTCTAATTCTGATAGTCTTTTGTTTTGGACCACAAAGTATATTTTTCAAATTTGCTGGAGTAAAATGTCCTCTTTGCTTTACCCCTTGCTATGTTTTGAGTTTCACTCTGAACTTTTTTCTTTGCAAAATAAACTTAGATATGTTATTATTATTTATATTCTGCCTTTCTCCCCATGGGGACTCAAGGCGGCTAACATCTATCCACATTAAACAGTTTTTTAAAAGCAATACAAAAGTTAAAAACAATTTAATAATAACATTATAGTATAATTAAAATACAGCAAATACATTAAAATGGCCCTTAAAATTCATCCCCCCCCCCCACACACACACACACACACACACACAATCTCACCCACCCACCCCAGAGCTTCCCCTTATCCTTCCCCAAAAGCCTTTGGGCAGAGGAAAGTCTTGACCTGCTTGCGGACCAGCAGGGATGGGGCCATTCTGGTTTCTCTTGGGAGAGAATTCCACAGCTTGGGAGTAGCCATTGAAAAAGCCCTCTCCTGTGTTCCCACCAAGCATGCTTGAATGGGTAGTGGGGCCGAAAGAAGGTCCTCCCTAGTAGATCATAGATGACTCACAAATTCATAGAAAGAGATGCAGTCCTTCAGATAATCTGGACTGGAGCCATATAGGGCTTTGTAGGTCAAAAAAACCACAGAAACGTATTGGCAGCCAGTGGAGATGTCACAGCTCTTTGGGCCAACTGAAGTTTCCGAACACTTTTCAAAGGCAGCTTCATGTAGAGTGCATTACAGTAGTCCAACCAGGATGTACCACCGTGGCCAGATTTGACTTCTCCGGGAAAGGGCTATATATCCTTCTGCCATTGTTTAAATGACAAATCCTTTGTCAAAACTGGTAGTATCTGGAATAGGAACATTCTAGGTAATACATTCATTTTTTTTATCACTGATATCCTTCCTAACAAAGACCAGTTTAAATTTCACATTTTCTGCATGTTCCATTACACAACTTAACATAGTTATTTTAAAATAATATACATTTCATATTTGTCATTGTAATGCCCAAATATTTCATCCTTTCTTTCCATTTTAAATCCAGTTGTCTGTATCAGTTCTGTTTGAGCTATCATGTTTATGTTTTTAACCAGCATCATTGGCTTTTATTTATTAATCTTGAATCCTGCCAGATCTCCAAAGGCTTTTAAATTAGTCATTAATCTTTTTATATGCTTCAAAGGATTTTTTCAAAGTAATCACCAGATCATCTGTAAATGCTCTTAATTTATAAGATTTTTTTATTTTTATAGCTTTATAGCTTCAGTTTTATTTGAGACTTCAGGTACTAAAATAAGCAAAATGGACAATGATAGACATCCTGGTCATGTTTTCTTTGTATCTCAAATAGGTTAGATAACTCTCCATTAGGAGATTTCCGTACTGAATATATTGATGTAACCCATTTGGTGAAAGTGTCACCAGAAGACATTTCTTCTAGGGCTGTTAATAAGGAAGGCCAGTTCAGATTGTCTGAAGACTTTTCTGCATCTAAGAAAATCAGTGTGGCCTATTTCTCATTGAGCTGTTCTAAATATGCCCATATGTGTGAGTCTGTTTTTTCCATGTGCAAAAGGAGGTTATAAATTGAAAAGAAGTTGGGCTAAAATAGCAAGTACGCAATAAGCTACAGTTTAAAAAGGGAAGACTTAAAAAAAAATTAATCATTCTGCTAGGGATGCTCTCCTCCAAGAACCACCAAATGGTTTTTTTGCCTTATGTCAGTCAAAATTCTGAATTATGGACCCATGGCAGGGAGTCAATGTTATGTTATGATATGATCAATCTAGGCTATGGGGCCCCATTGGTGATTCACCCATAACTTTAAAAAAAATTTACTCACCCTTTAGAAAGTATCTGTGGGGGGCCGTTTTGAGGCTTTTCTGGTTTATAGCCCAGAAAGCAAATTATACACACACACCCTTTGTATCCTAGAGAGTGATGACAATGTTTGCATAATGCTTGTCTGCCTTTTTTTTTAAGTCACAAGTTTCTGTATAAATAAGAATAAGAATATTTTATCGGTGGGAATAGATCAGAGAGTGAGTGGTTCTATATGACCCCCAGACTCAGGTAATTCCCTGCCTCAGCTTTATAATATGGCAGCCAACCAAACATACTGTTCCATATGGAATGTGTTTTGTATGGTGACCTCATACATGCCAGGCTAACATAATTGAACTGAGCCAAGAGATGTCATGAAGTGTTTCTCACATTGAAGCATTATGCAGACAATTTCAATGGCTGGAGCAATGCAAAGATAACACATGTATCTTCCTTTATGCCAATCACAATAATCCAGTTCAGATAGAAGTTTTAACTATGGCCCCATCTACACTGCCATATAATAAATGCAGTTTGAAGCTGCATTATATGGTCAGTGTAGATTCATATAATGCAGTTTAACTGAATTGAGCTGCACTATATGAGTTAGACTCTACACCAGTGGTTCTCAACCTTCCTGATGCTGCAACCACCTAAATACAGTTCCTCATGTTGTGATGACCCCCCCCCCCCCCACCACCATAAAATATTTTCGTTGCCACTGCATAACTGTAATTTCTGAACTACTGTTATGAACTGTAATGTAAATATCTGATATGCAGGATGTATTTTCATTCACTTGACTAAATTTAGCACAAATACCCAAGATGCCCAAATTTGAATACTGGTAGGATTGTGGGGAGGGATTGATTTTGTCATTGGGGAATTGTAGTTGATGGGATTTATAGTTAACTTACAATCAAAGAGCAGTCTGAACTCTACCAGTGATGGAATTGAACCAAACTTGGCACACAGAATTCCCACGACCAACAGAAAATACTGGAGAGATTTGGTGCGCATTGACCTTGAGTTTTGGAGTTGTAGTTCGCCTACAACTCAAACAAAGATAGGTCTGGACCAAACTTGGCAAAAATACTCAATATGCCCAAATGTGAACACTGGTGGAGTTTGGGGAAAATAGACCTGGACATTTGGGAGTTGTGTTTTCTGATGCTCTTTGGCGACTTCTCTGACACCCTCCAGAGGCTCCGACCCCCAGGTTGAGAAACTGCATTAATATGTCAGTGTAGATGGGGCCTATGTTTTAGCCCTGGGTCCAGTATGTGGGAATCAAGTGACCTCAGATACTGTTAGACTACCCCTCCCAGCATTCTCCACTGTTGGCTTTGTTGATTCGAACTGTTGAGACATGCTATTCACAAACCCTTTAAAGAAACAGCAAAAGTGTGGGGGGAAAGAAAGAAGTTAAATCCAGGCAATGAGAATAAGATCCTCTTAGTTATTGTGACCTTTTCAATTTTATCTATATTATTCCATTTACAATTTCTTATTTCCACATTTAACATATTAACTATATAGTTATACCAATTAGTCAGTGTCCATTTTGTTTTATCTTTCCAACCCCTCACTAAAACAATTTGTGCACACACTATTAATTTGTCAACCAATTTTTCCTTTTGTATATTCTTCACTTCTGTTATTTGTGCACGTAGTACATTTCTATTAACCATTACTATTTGTAAATTTAACATTCTATTGATTTCTCCTTCAATCACTTTCCAGTATTCTTGCACTTGAGCACATTCCCATATCATATGATTAAACACCCCTCTTTGTTCACAACCATGCCAACATCTATCTTTTATCCCTGGTACGAAGCGTGAAAGTTGGGCAACTATATGGCAAATGAATTATAATAGTGATGAAATTATAGGCAAAACATTGAGATTAATTGAAAGTAGAGGGAAAAGGTTAGTAGACGATCTCTATACAGATGATGAAAACCCTGTAGAACAAAAAGAAATTCAGAATTGGATAGGGTCAGGGAATTGGATTGAAAGCTGGGCTATAAGACAGGAAATTTTTAGACGGAGGGGAAAAATTAGAGAACAGGATAGTCCATTTGAGAAGGTGATTAGGAAATGTTTGAGAGGGGAAAAGAAAGTGGCAGGAGATCTGTACGACCAAATCATAACAGTAAAAGAAGAAATAATAGAGGAAATTTTCCAAACATGGAGAATGGACATGGAAATTGAGAGAGAAGACATCCAAAAGCAAGTAAATAATATAGCAAATGAAAAGTATAATGTATTAAGGGAAGCAAGAAGGAAAATGTTACAAAAATGGTACAGAACTCCTGCACAACTTTCATGCTTCATACCAAGGATAAAAGATAGGTGTTGGCATGGCTGTGAACAAAGAGGGGTGTTTAATCATATGATATGGGAATGTGATCAAGAGCAAGAATACTGGAAAGTGATTGAAGGAGAAATCAATAGAATGTTAAATTTACAAATAGTAATGGTTAATAGAAATGTACTACGTGCACAAATAATGTTGTTGTTCATTCGTTCAGTCGTCTCCGACTCTTCGTGACCTCATGGACCAGCCCACGCCAGAGCTCCCTGTCGGCCGTTACCACCCCCAGCTCCCTCAAGGTCAGTCCAGTCACTTCAAGGATGTCATCCATCCATCTTGCCCTTGGTCGGCCCCTCTTCCTTTTGCCTTCCACTTTCCCCAGCATAATTGTCTTCTCTAGGCTTTCCTGTCTCCTCATGATGTGGCCAAAGTACTTCAACTTTGTCTCTAGTATCTTTCCCTCCAGTGAGCAGTCGGGCTTTATTTCCTGGAGGATGGACTGGTTGGATCTTCTCACAGTCCAAGGCACTCTCAGAACTTTCCTCCAACACCACAGCTCAAAAGCATCGATCTTCCTTCGCTCAACCTTCCCTAAGGTCCAGCTCTCACATCCGTAGGTTACTACAGGGAATACCATGGCTTTGACTAGGCGGATCTTTGTTGCCAGTCTGATGTCTCTACTCTTTACTATTTTATCGAGATTGGACATTGCTCTCCTCCCAAGAAGTAAGCGTCTTCTGATTTCCTGGCTACAGTCTGCATCTGCAGTAATCTTTGCACCTAGAAATACAAAGTCCGTCACGGCCTCCACGGTTTCTCCCTCTATTTTCCAGTTGTCAATCATTCTTGTTGCCATAATCTTGGTTTTTTTGACGTTTAGCTGCAACCCGGCTTTTGCGCTTTCTTCTTTCGCCTTGATTAGAAGGCTCCTCAGCTCCTCCTCGCTTTCGGCCATTAGGGTGGTGTCATCTGCATATCTGAGGTTGTTAATGTTTCTTCCAGCAATTTTCACCCCAGCTTTGCATTCATCCAGCCCCGCACATCGCATGATGTGTTCTGCATACAAGTTAAAAAGGTTGGGTGAGAGGATGCAGCCTTGCCGTACGCCTTTCCCAATCTTGAACCAGTCTGTTGTTCCGTGGTCAGTTCTTACTGTTGCTACTTGGTCCTTGTACAGATTCCTTAGGAGAGAGACAAGGTGGCTTGGGATGCCCATCCCACTAAGAACTTACCACAATTTATTATGATCCACACAGTCAAAGGCTTTAGAATAGTCAATGAAGCAGAAGTAGATGTTTTTCTGAAACTCCCTGCCTTTCTCCATTATCCAGCGGATATTGGCAATTTGGTCTCTCGTTCCTCTGCCTTTTCTAAACCCAGCCTGAACATCTGGCAACTCTCGCTCCATGTATTGCTGGAGTCTTCCTTGCAGGATCTTGAGCATTACCTTACTGGCATGAGAAATAAGGGCCACTGTACGGAAGTTTGAGCAGTCTTTTGCATTTCCCTTTTTTGGTATGGGGATATAAGTTGATTTTTTCCAGTCTGATGGCCATTCTTGTGTTTTCCATATTTGCTGGCAAATGGCATGCATCACCTTGACAGCATCATCTTTTAAGATTTTAAACAGTTTAGCTGGGATCCCGTCGTCTCCTGCTGCCTTGTTGTTAGCAATGCTTCTTAAGCCCCATTCAGCCTCACTCCTCAGGATGTCTGCTTCTAATTCATTCACCACACCGTCAAAACTATCCTCAATATTATTATCCTTCCTATACAGATCTTCTGTATAGTCTCGCCACCTTCTCTTGATTTCTTCAGCTTCTGTTAGGTCCCTGCCATCTTTGTTTCTTATCATACCAATTTTTGCCTGAAATTTACCTCCAATGTTTCTAATTTTCTGGAAGAGGTCTCGTGTCCTTCCTATTCTGTTGTCTTCTTCCACTTCCAAGCATTGCTTATTTAAAAATAGTTCCTTGTCTCTTCTGGCTAACCTCTGGAATTGCGCATTTAACTGGGCATATCTCCCCTTCTCCCTGTTTCCTTTTGCTTTCCTCCTTTCTTGGGCTACTTCCAGTGTCTCAGCAGACAACCATTTTGCCTTCTTGGTTTTCTTTTTCTTTGGGACATACTTTGTTGCCGCCTCCTGAACAATGTCGCGGACTTCTGTCCATAGTTCTTCTGGGACTCTGTTTACTAAATCTAGTCCTTCAAATCTGTTCTTCACTTCCACTGTATATTCGCTAGGAATGTTAGTGAGATCATATCTAACTGGTCTGTGTATTTTCCCTGATCTCTTTAGTTTTATTCTAAATTGGGCAATAAGAAGTTCGTGATCTGAGCTACAGTCAGTTCCAGGTCTTGTTTTCACCGACTGGATGGATGTCCGCCACCTTTGGCTGCAAAGGATGTAGTCAATCTGATTTCGGTGTTGACCGTCTGGTGAGGTCCATGTGTAAAGCCGTCTTTTAGGTTGTTGGAAGAGAGTATTCGTTATACACAGCGAGTTTTCCTGGCAAAATTCTATCAGCCTGCGTCCCGCTTCATTTTGTTCTCCCAGACCATGCTTGCCTGTGATCCCTGTTGTCATTTGACTTCCCACCTTGGCATTCCAGTCTCCTGTAATGAAAATAATGTCTCTTTTTGGTGTATTATCCAGTAGTTCCTGCAGATCCTCATAGAACTGATCTACTTCTGCTTCTTCAGCAGCTGTGGTTGGGGCGTATATTTGGATCACTGTAATGTTGAAAGGCTTTCCTTGCACTCGAATTGAGATCATTCTGTCATTTTTTGGGTTGTATCCAAGCACCGCTTTAGCGAATTTCTTATTAATTATGAAGGCTACTCCATTTCTTCGATGTTCCTCTTGTCCGCAGTAGTAGATCTGGTGGTCATCTGATGTGAAGTGGCCCATTCCAGTCCATTTCAGTTCGCTGACCCCCAGAATGTCTATCTTTAGTCTTGACATCTCACCAATAACAACATCTAATTTGCCCTGGCTCATAGATCTTACATTCCAGGTTCCTATGGTGTGTTGATCTTTAGAGCATCGGATTCGTCGTTCACCTCCAGTACCGTCGGCCGCTAGCCTTCCTTTCGGCTTTGAGCTAGCTGCGTCATCACATCTGGGGCTAGTTGAACTTATCCTCTGCTCCTCCCCAGTAGCATTTTGGCCATCTTCCGACCTGGGAGTCCCATCTTCCAATGGCATACCGACATATCTCTGGTTGTACTGGTCCATTTAGTTTTCTTGGCAAGGATACTGGAGTGGTTTGCCATTGCCTTCCCCAGGGATCACGCTTGGTCTGACCTCTCTGCCACAACCGTCCCGTCTTGGGTGGCCCTTCACGGTTTCGCTCATGACATCATTGAGGTGCTCAAGCTCCAGCGCCCCGACAAGGCGGTGATCCTTTGCTGGAGGCACAAATAATAGAAGTGAAGAATATACAAAAGGAAAAATTGGTTGACAAATTAATAGCGTGTGCACAAATTGTTTTAGTGAGGGATTGGAAGGATAAAACAAAATGGACACTGACTAATTGGTATAACTATATAGTTAATATGTTAAATGTGGAAATAAGAAATTGTAAATGGAATAAAATTGAAAAGGTCACAATAACTAAGAGGATGTGGGAACCAGTTAGGAATTATTTAGAAAATGTGCTAAGTTGTGGAGTAGAAAAAATAAGACTGAGACTGATATTTCAAATGTAACTTCTGTAGTTTGATGTATAAATTGCATATACAAGGATGGGAGGGTGGGAGTGGGGAAAAACCAATAAAACAATAAAAAAGACCCAAAAAAAAGAGACATGCTATTCACCAGCATCTAGAGGACCGCATGATGTGCTACATAGACAAAGAAGCCAAGCGCTCAGACCTAAGTGCTTCTCTTCCTCTCTCCTTCTTCAGCACAGGCAGCAAAAGGGTATTGGAAGCATTGCTTCCAGGATTAAAATGATTTCTATTGACCACTAAATGTGATCAGGACAAATCGTGGTTAAAGGTGTGGTTGACTGAAATAAGGCTAGATCATGCCGTGACTTCGATCAAGGCTGGTTCTAATAAACCACAGTGTGGGATTTATGCTCTTATTTTAATGTCCTCAAAGCCCAAACCTTTTCAATTCTGGAATTGTGGTATATGATCATTTTACTTCAGGGGATAGGACACTGGTTTATCACACAGATAAGAAGTACTTAATAGTAGCATTTGTATTTTTAGTGAAATTTGTCTCACCCACATCTTTTAACTTTGTGAAAAAAATGTTGGTTTTGTGAAATATATAAAATGACTGGGTTGTTGTAGGTTTTTCGGGCTATATGGCTATATTCTAGAAGCATTCTCTCCTGGCGTTTTGCCTGCATCTATGGCAGGCATCCCCAGAGAACATGGCCATATAGCCTGAAAAACTTACAACAACCCAGTGATTCCAGCCATGAAAGCCTTCACAATACAAATACAATTTCCTCAGTTTTTTGTTTTCATTAATATACTGGGTCCAATAATGTTTCAGTCTTTCATGAATACAGAGAAATTTTAGTCTTTTCCACACTAGCTCAGTAGGATAGTACCCATTCGGTATATAATGTGCTGTGATCTGTGTTACTTTGTCGTCTTAATTGTTATTCATCTGTGATATCTGCAGGAGGAGTTCGAGAAGGCCATGAGATGGTATGAATCAACATTGAAACTCCAACCTGAATTTGCACCAGCAAAGAATCGAATTCGTGCCATTCAGTGTCATTTACTCATGAAAAAGGAGAGACGTTCACCTTGAGATCACAGTCTTCCTCCCTTTTTCTTGTATCTGTTTTTTTAAACAACGAAATCATTGTTCACTATTATGCTTGTAATGAGGTGTGCTAACACAAATTCAGAATCTGGGTTTTCAACTGAGATTTGGGAATTGGGGTTTTGTTTTGTTTTTATTGTTTTCACACATCTTTTGAGGGGAGGGACTTTAGTAAGAGCAAGCTCTTACCAAACATCTGTATGATTAGATACCAAACTCAGCAATCTTCCACATTCCTGTGATCCCACATTTTCCATCATTCTCCATTTGACGCCAGCGTAAACTGTAACCTGCTTCTTGTCTTAGCATATCTATGAAAATGCAAAGCACATCATTGCAGCAGACACTGTACGTAGCAAGAAGCCATAATTAGCTTTTCATCCATCAGGAAAACATGTTCTATCCCCTCACCCAGTCCATATTGCAGCGTTACCAGCTCAGAGATAGATGTGAGATAAGAAAGCAAGTGGTGGCAAGCCATTTTAATGTGTTTAAGAACACAAATACTTTTTATTGACTGTTGTTTTATGGGGAAGAAACAGAATCATATTCAGTGTGAAATGGTATTTTTGTTACAAAAAGAAAAGGGAAACAAAAAAGAAACAAAGGGGTTTTTTAATAAATATATCAATATATATTTGAAGCCCTGGGCAGCCTTTAGCCTCTCTTTATGAATAATATGTTTTACCAACTGCGTGTAAGGTGCAAATGTCACAGGCATGTGTAAACATTCTTTTCTTCTCTGTGTGTCTCTAAAAGCTAGAGAAAATCAGAGAAGCCAAATGGTCTGTTTCCAAATCAGCGTCCGCCTGGGTCAGTAAAGGATCTCAACTGAATCAACAAAGGCACAGAACTTGGAACAAAAATAAACAATTATGTTAATGAACAGAATATTGAGTCCTATTTTTTAAATAGTTAAATGCTTTTGCTAAAAATGTGCAGAATGTTCAATAGAGGTGAAGTTCTACTTTAACACATATGGTGTAAAACTGTTTGAATAGTAATCTATATGAGTCCACTTTAAATGTGGTCAAATCTACACAGAACAAAATAGGAGAACTGCAGTGGTCCTATTCCCATGTCCCCTTTGCCCTGTCTATTGCACATTCATTGTGGGGCAAAGTTTGAAAGTGGGGGGGGGGGGGCTTGGCTTACTGAAGTGTCCTCCCAGATTCAGAACCCAACAAGCTGAAATGATAAGCTGAACAGAACTTTGGAAAGTTACTGGTTTGGGCTTCTCAGAACTACCTGCCTAAAATAACCAGTTATCTGCATTGTTCTGGCACCTTCAATCAAAAATCTCTTCTCCACCCCCCCCCCCCCCCAAGGACTGGCGGTTTTAAGCAGTTTTCTGTGCTTTCCTACTGTTGTGGATTCACTCTGCCAAAGAGTTCTGTCACAGCCTTCTTTCACCACCATCAACAGTAGCAGCTCCTATAAAACAGCTGAACCATGATGGCTCTCCGAGTGTTGTTGGAGTGCAGGCCCCATCAGCTCTAGCCAGTGTAGCAGCAGGTTTGTTACCCAGGATCAGATGAATGCAATCAGGAAGGAAGAGAAGGGAGACAGCAACAGATTCCAGGCTTTTTATTCAATCAGGCCTGATTGGGTGTCCAGAATACAATATCTGACACACACTGGAAGTCAGATTTGCTCCAGCATTTATAGCATGATTCTCAGGGTTACACATGCGCAGAAAAATCCTGACATTTACACAATCTAATCAACATCCGTTTGTCCTCGAGGAATCGCAGCCAAGAACATTTGTTGGCAAGATCCACTATTTTCCCTTCCATCAGCTGACTACATTCCCAGAGGACTTACATAATCTTTAGAATGAATCATCATTTCATATATTTCTCTTCATACATATGTCTTCATATATATCTCTTCAATTTATCCAAAACAAGCATTTTCCTTATTAATTCTCCTTAATTTCCCCCATAATACATTCACAATACATTCATAATATATTAGTTTTTTCAATTGCTCCATTTAAAAGGTGTATTTAATTTTGCCTGCTATTTACATCAACCAGACAGGAGGTGGCGCTGTTATACCATATCTTCAAATGTCCGCTTCTTCCTTAGGTTAATAATTATTAACTTTGTACTTGGCACTAACCCTAGTAACACATTTAACTTCAGCCTTGGCTTATTCAAATATTGACATAAGATAAACCAGCCTGAAAGGTTTCTGAGTCATCTGTAAAGTTTCCCTTCTACCAAAGATTCTGCTTTCCTTCTCAGACAGGTAACCCCTCACTTCTCATTATTTTTCTTCATACAGCCACCACATTCCCCCCTTTTTGCGAGCGAATGTTCCACAGTAGCATCGCAAACTCAGGATGTCAGATCCTTATTTTAAAGCAAGAAAAGAATAACAATAATTTTAACACAATCAAACAGAATCATTTATCACAATTATTGAAGAATGTCCCATACACGTCGGCACTTCCACAGTGCTCCTCAATCTTCTGTCTGATTTATTTGACCAGCTTCCAGGTATGTGGTCAAAACCAGAGCCGTAGTCCTCTTTCTGGGTCTCATGGCGCTGTTGGTTTGACGGTATGAAGTCTCAGGAGATCTTTCTGTTCAGGAGTCGCAGTCCACTCAGATGGTGCCTTTTTTATTCTGGTGTAATGGATCCAGGCTTTGATTCCTTCCACTTTGACAGCTGTGGGAGTTGAAAGCAAGACAGTAAAAGGCCCTTTCCATTTTGGTCTTAACGGTTCTAGTCTCCAATCCTTAATCAGCACTGAGTCCCCCGGGCGGAAGGAGTGTAAAGGAGTAGCTGGCCAAGGTGGTCTTAGTTCTTCAGTGTATTGTTGAAGTTGGGCTATGGCCAGCCCTAATGCTTGAACATCCCTTTTTAATGCTTGCTGTCCCAATTGATTAATATCTCCTTGAAGATGCCTCAATCCAAGGGGAGGTCTTCCATACATAAGTTCAAACGGGGACAGGCCCAAAAACTTAGTAGGAGTACATCTAACATGGAGCAAGGCTATAGGCAGTAACCTAGTCCATGGCAAGCGAGTCTCTTGACACATTTTTGATAATTTTCCTTTTAGAGTTTGATTCATCCTTTCTACTTTTCCTGAGCTCTGAGGTCGATATGCACAATGCAACTTCCATTTCGTCCCCAATAGTTGGACCAAGGACTGTAAGACTTCTGATACAAAAGCTGGTCCATTATCTGAACCAATGTGCAAAGGAATCCCATATCTTGGGATGATGTCTCTAAGAAGTGCCCTTGACACTTCAGCCGCCTTTTCAGTTCTAGTTGGATATGCTTCAGGCCATCCAGAATGAGTACATACAAACACAAGCAAATACTTATGAGGCCCACACTTTGGCATTTCAGTGAAATCTACTACTAAAGATTCAAAAGGTGTATTTCCTTGATATTGAACCCCTGGAGGTGGCAGTGGTCCTGTTCTGGGGTTATTTTCAGCACAAATATGACATCTGGCTGAGGCTATTCCTGTTAGGGCAGTGAGCCCATTTATGTAAAGTTGTCGTCCCATTAGTGAGGCCAAAGCTGTTTTTCCCATATGGGTTTCCTGGTGTGCCTCCTTAATCATTTCCCAAGCTATCTGTCTGGGTACAAACAGCCTCTGGTCAGGCAACACCAACCATCCATTTTTCCTTACAGCTTTCTCACGCTGGGCCCATTGTTCTTCCTCTGGAGTATATAACAAGTCATCTTTCCTTAACCAGTCTCTTACCTGCAAAGGGGCCATGACCGGCTCTTGTCCTCGTCCCTTCCGGGCCGCGGCCTTTGCGGTAGTGTCAGCATATCGGTTTCCAAAGGTCACAGGATCCTCGCCATATTGATGTCCTTTACAATGCATCACTGCTACTTTAGCAGGAATCCAGACAGCATCTAACAATCTCAGAATGGTCTCACTATGTCGTATTTCTTTCCCAGCAGAATTTAATAGACCCTTTTCTTTATATAAAGCTCCATGTGCATGCAGAGTAGTAAATGCATATTTTGAATCTGTATAAATGTTGACTGTTTTTCCTTCTGACAATTCAAGAGCTCTAATTAGGGCTATCAGTTCTGCCTTTTGAGCTGAGGTGTTTAGAGGAAGTGGTTCTGCTTCCCACACAGTGGTTGCAGTTACTACAGCATATCCAGCATACCTTTGTCCATTTTCAACAAAACTGCTTCCATCTGTAAAAAGAGTAGCATCCGCCTTAGGCCAAGGTTGATCTTTTAGGTCAGGCCTACTGGAATATATCTCATCCATAGTTTCCAAACAATTATGTTGAAGTAATTCTCCTTCAATAGGCAGGAGTGAAGCAGGATTTAATGTACTGCAAACCTGTAACTTGATTCGAGGGTTCTCACATAACAAGGTCTGATATTTCAACATACGGCTATTTGTGAACCAATAATGTCCTCTATATTCCATAATAGCTGTTACTGAGTGAGGAACCATAACTACCAATTCTTGTCCTAAAGTCAACTTATCAGCTTCTTGAGTCAGCAAGGCCGTAGCAGCTACAGCACGTAGACAAGATGGCCAACCCTTTGCTACCTTGTCTATTTGTTTGGACAAGTAGGCTACTGGTCTTGCCCAGGTTCCTAGTAGCTGGGTAAGTACCCCCACTGCTATTCCATCTCGTTCACCAACATAAAGGGTAAATGGCTTCTCCAAATCTGGCAGGCCCAATGCAGGTGCTTGCACCAGAGCTTGTTTTAACTGGGCAAATGCTTGGGCGCATTCGGGGGTCCAATTAAATGGTTCCTTTTCACCCCCCTTTGTAGCTTCATAAAGAGGTCTTGCCATGATAGCAAAGTTCGGTATCCAAATTCTGCAAAACCCCGCACTCCCCAAGAATTCTCGCACTTGACGCCTACTGGTGGGGGTGGGGATGGCACAAACTGCTTGTTTCCTTTCAATTTCTAATTGTCTCTTTCCTTGTGACACACGAAAACCCAAATATTTGACATCAGTTTTACACAGCTGGGCCTTCTTTTTAGAAACCTTGTATCCTTTTTCATAAAGTAGATGTAATAGTTCCTTAGTCGCCCTGTAACACTCTTCTTGTGACGTGGCTGCCAAAAGAAGATCATCCACATATTGTAAAAGCACCCTATTTTTAGGGTCAGATGGGAACCCTTGTAAATCCTGAGCCAATGCAGTTCCAAATATCGTCGGGCTGTTTTTAAAACCTTGAGGCAAACGAGTCCAAGTATATTGGACTTTTGCTCCGGTTGTAGGGTTTTCCCATTGAAAAGCAAAAATGGGCTGACTATTGGTTTCAAGGCGTATACAAAAAAATGCATCTTTCAAATCCAGGACTGTAAAATGGGTAGCAGCTGCTGGTATTAAACTTAAAAGTACATATGGATTGGGCACTACAGGATGTATGGTTACTGTAACTTGATTTATAGCTCTTAAATCCTGCACCGGACGAAAGTCTTGTGTTCCTGGCTTTTGTAATGGTAAAAGAGGGGTGTTCCAAGGAGACCTACATTCTCTTAGGATCCCATATTCAAGTAACTTGCTCAGATGCAAATTGATCCCTTCTACAGCTTTTCGAGGTATGGGATATTGTCGAATAGCCACAGGTCCCATCCCTGGTTTTACTTCTATCTGTACAGGTGGAACACACCGGGCCAAGCCAGGTGGATTGTCTTCTGCCCATACACCTGGAACTCCATATCTCTTCCATTCTTCAGTACTTTCCTCACAAACAGTAAATATTCTCCATTCCTCTGACATAGGACAAATCAAAGTATAAAGTCCCTTTCTAACAGTCATTTCCATTGTCCCATTGTCTTCAAATGCTAATATTGCTCTCATTTTGCAAAGCAAATCTCTTCCTAATAAAGAGATTGGGCATTCAGGTATATATAAGAATTCATGCATCACTTGTTGGTTTGCTAAATCACATTTTCTGCTTTGTAACATAGGATAACTTTGTCTTTGACCGGTGGCTCCAACCACATTAAGTTCTAGTCCATTTTCAGGGGCCACTGGCTTGGTTACCACAGAGTGGTCAGCTCCCGTATCTACTAGAAAAGTCATTTCCTGGCCCTCAACATTCATTTTGACCAGTGGCTCCCCCGGGCCTAGGCATAAGGGGGCCGGTCTGTCCTATTCCGTCCAGTCTTCTCCTAATCCAACCATCCCAACAAATTCTTCTTCTCTTTTTTCTCCATATCTAGCCCCAGGAACCAGGTTAGCATATCCCCCTTGGTGGCCTCCTCCCCGGCCTCTTCTTCTCCAATGTCCTCTCTGGGATGGCATTCCCCTTTGTATTCCTACCGTTCCTTGAGCAGATGGGCACTCGTTCTTCCAATGACCTTCTTGACGACAAATGGCACACTGGTGTCTTCCCAGGGGCATCCCTCGTCCTCCTCTTCTTTCCTTCTGCCACATTCCTCTTTTCCTTCTGTTTCCACTTTCAGATTCTTTCAATCTATCTCTTTCATCTAGAAGGTTCAAAAAAATCTTATGATCCTCCTCTCTTATTTTCTTTCTCTCTCTTTTTTCTGCTTCATCCCTATGGATGAATACTTTGGTAGCTATTTCAATTAACTGGGACAGATTCATCCCTGCAAACCCATCTTGCTTCTGCAACTTTCTACGGATGTCTGGGGCTGATTGAGTAACAAATGAAGTATTTAATAATGCAGATCCATCTTTTGATTCAGGATCATAGGGACTATACTTTCGGTAAGCTTCCAATAATCTCTCTAAATAAGCACCTGGACTTTCATCTTTTCCTTGCATTACTTCCTGTATCTTCTTGAGGTTGATCACCTTTTGGGGTCCCTTCTTCAAAGCTTCCATTAAAAATTCCCTGTATCTGACTATATATTCCATCTCTCGGCTTATATTAGGATCCCAGTTTGGATTTGTCAAAGGAAATGCCCCTGCAGCCCATTCAATGGGATTATAACTTGTCTTTTCAGCAGCATATATCTGTGCTAGTTGGGTTCCTTGATTAAGGATTCTTCTTCGCTCTTCAGATGTGAAGAGAGCCTGCAATAGCTGTTGGCAATCTGACCAATCTGGCTGGTGGCTAGCCATTATTGTTTCGCACAAATTTATAAGTGGCTGAGGGTTTTCAGTGTAAGGAGGATTATTAGACTTCCAATTTAACAAATCTGAAGTGGTAAAAGGCACATGCTGGTAAGTGGTTTTTGGAGTTAGGGTTAATTCTCCTTTGTTATCTATCTCTTGTACATATTGGACCATTGATCTTAAAGGCAATTGAAAAGCAATCTTTGGGTTTGGATTACTATGGCTTCTAGTTCTTCCAGCTATGGGACTATCTCGCAAAAATTCTTCTGTTATATTCTGAAGCCATCTGCTTGCAGATGCTAGATCTATTAAAGGTGACTTTTTAGATTCCCCAGGAGAGGTATCAGAAGCTGCTGGTGTGGTTAAAGAAGTTGCCTGAGGAACCAAAGTTGCCCTTTTATTGTCAATGGCTTTTAACTGTGGGTACATAGGAACATAAGGAGGAGGGTTACTCACTTC
Organism: Anolis sagrei; assembly: GCF_037176765.1. Taxonomy (NCBI): domain Eukaryota; kingdom Metazoa; phylum Chordata; class Lepidosauria; order Squamata; family Anolidae; genus Anolis; species Anolis sagrei. Next base: position 275,132,071 of record NC_090021.1, read on the forward strand.
TTCCTCAGGACAAGGAAAAATTCCAAATCTTCTTTTCTTTTTATCTGCCTGAGGCTTTTTCAAATTAGTTAAAGCTACAAAAACAGCACATTCTTTGTTTTGACATTTCTTTAACCATGCGGGCTGTGTAATGATAGCATTTTCCCATGCCTCTGCATATGGAAATTGATCCGGATGAACCTCTGCTGTTATTCTCACAACTGTTCTGATATCTTTTAAATCATAACTTCCTTCACCTGGCCACCCGGTATTAAATTGCACCCAGTCTAGTTCACAAAGAGATCTCAATTTCTGGGGGCTATTACATCCTGGTGTTTGAGTTAATTCCCTAAATTTTGAGAAATTCTCCACCATGCATTCAAGAGCAGTTAAAGACTTTTTACTTGGTATACCACCCATTTTCTATATTTTTCTCCTTTTTTTTTCTTTTTAAAACAAAGTATTAAGCACAGAAAGCATAAAGAATGGAAAATACAGAAGCAAAGAAGCAACAACACAATATTTCATAAACCAAAATACACACACAAAACAACCTTATCACTTTCCCCTGAAAGTGTGTTCCTTTAACCTGTGAGTGCGATTTCTGTGCGAAAACGTCACTCGAGGGGTTTTCACTTGATTTCTGCAGTAATCACACAGTGAAATATTCCCCAGGTACTTCCCATGTACCTCCTTTTCCTGTTCCTTTAAGGCTAGCCTTTTTCCTTTACCTGTGCCGTGGAATCAATATACCCCAGTCTCAATATACCCCAGTCTAAAGGGCAGGGAAGGCGAGGATCAGCCGGGTCGTTTCTTTCAATGGGTACCCGTTTCGCCCCTTCTGATCGTCGTCTTACCTGGCCCGCTGAGTGGTGGCAATCAAGTCCTCAAAAGACTTCGTTTCTGTTCCTTCACTGTTGATTCAGATCCCGGAGAGCCCCCATTTGTAGCAGCAGGTTTGTTACCCAGGATCAGATGAATGCAATCAGGAAGGAAGAGAAGGGAGACAGCAACAGATTCCAGGCTTTTTATTCAATCAGGCCTGATTGGGTGTCCAGAATACAATATCTGACACACACTGGAAGTCAGATTTGCTCCAGCATTTATAGCATGATTCTCAGGGTTACACATGCGCAGAAAAATCCTGACATTTACACAATCTAATCAACATCCGTTTGTCCTCGAGGAATCGCAGCCAAGAACATTTGTTGGCAAGATCCACTATTTTCCCTTCCATCAGCTGACTACATTCCCAGAGGACTTACATAATCTTTAGAATGAATCATCATTTCATATATTTCTCTTCATACATATGTCTTCATATATATCTCTTCAATTTATCCAAAACAAGCATTTTCCTTATTAATTCTCCTTAATTTCCCCCATAATACATTCACAATACATTCATAATATATTAGTTTTTTCAATTGCTCCATTTAAAAGGTGTATTTAATTTTGCCTGCTATTTACATCAACCAGACAGGAGGTGGCGCTGTTATACCATATCTTCAAATGTCCGCTTCTTCCTTAGGTTAATAATTATTAACTTTGTACTTGGCACTAACCCTAGTAACACATTTAACTTCAGCCTTGGCTTATTCAAATATTGACATAAGATAAACCAGCCTGAAAGGTTTCTGAGTCATCTGTAAAGTTTCCCTTCTACCAAAGATTCTGCTTTCCTTCTCAGACAGGTAACCCCTCACTTCTCATTATTTTTCTTCATACAGCCACCACACCAGTATGTTCAAATGGGTGGTGTCCTCCTGTAGTCTGAGAATGTGAAAAGCAGGGATTATTGTCCTCTCTTCTCTGTTGGAGGATTTCTCATTACTTCCCTGCTACTTTCTGGCCATACTAAGGTGGGAATGGAAAGAAAAGGGCAAATGCGGCCAGATCGAAATATGCAAGAAGAAGACCTTCTTTAAACTAGGTTATGCCAGAAGCCACTGTTGCCTGTAGGGAAAATCACTAAAGAGTATATGGTTGCTTTACTACTCCCAAGGACTTCCATGTAGTCGACATTAAAAGATGACATGAAAAGGGTAGGTTTGATACATTCCTCCCCTATTTCTCCCTTTTGTAAACAAGGCTGGGAGATTGTGGCTCTTTGAACCAGATTCTGAATAGATATGCTGGTGCAACAGTCCATTGCCTGCAGCGAAACTCAAGTATCTGGCTCTGTGGATCAGGTACATTATTTGTGAAAGACCATTGTGCTCCTCGCTGAAGCTTTACTTGTTCTTCAACAGCAATTTTGAATTCCGGGCTGCTGTGTGATGGGTGCTGGGTGAAGAGAGAACAAGGTCTGCTCATAGATCCTTGGGCCATTTGCACAAATTAGGAAGATTGGCAACCAAATTGCATAAATTGGCAATAATTGATTGGTGAAGGAATATTAAAGGGATATTTTGTCTTCTGATCTAAACTGCCATCATCCCTGATCTGCTGTAACTCAGATACAGATGTGTAACTTTCTATAGGTCATTTGAGGATATAGTTCATAGAGTGCAATAGGTACTTGAGAAAAATGATCAGTCAGCATTTGCATAAGATAGAATCCCTGTTACTGATAGACATCAACAATTAAACGGATACATGTCCATATCTCAAATATGAGGATCTACTATTGATCGACTGAATAATTTGCTCTTCACATTAATTGGCTGCAGTCTAGAGAACGTGGACATCTACTGAGAAGAAGGCTTGCTTGCCTTCTAGAAAATGGTTAGAATATGAGTATGACTTTCAAGAATGTGAAGAAGTACTCGTTTTTCCAGGAAAATAAGATCAGTTCATTTTTTTTTCAGAACTCTATTATTAAACTTAACAAATGACTCAGCAGATACCTAATCTTTTCATTATGTGCCACAAAAAGAGTAACTTGATCTTCCCAGGGAACCTTTTCCTTTTTCTTTTTTTTTACAGCTGATGTTCTACACCAGGAGTGGTAAAAAGAGGCACAAAAACAGCCTCTTTCTGGCTGTTTTTGTGCCCCCCCCCCCCCAACCTCTTTGCTAGTCAAGAAGGGAAGGAAGAAAGAGAGAGCTATCTCTCTTGGAAGCCTTCATGTGCCGCAATTTATCTTTTTTTAATTGGTTGTAGCAGGGGATCGACAACATTATGTAATATTTTAAGACCTCCCCCTGCCTCCAGAGGAGGACTTACAACCACTTTCAAAGTTTTGTTTTCTTTCCCTCCCCCCCCCCCCCCCCACCAACTGCAGTTGCCCATGCAAATGAGCTGTCAGGAGGCAAAATTCGGAAATGGCCTTGGCAATTTCAGAGGGCTGGGCTGGGCTAGTGCAAGGAGAAATATGGGGACCAGATGAAATGGGTGAAGTGCAATAACCAGGTCCCAGCAATGGCCATAATAGGGGGCTGGGGGTACTCATTTCCAGAGCCTATTTAGAGGATTGTAAAAAGTCTCGGCCAAGACTATGTTACAAAGTCTTCTCCAGACAACGGAGATAAAACACCTGGTATACAAATGCGGTAAATAAATAAATAAATCTTAATATTTTAATTTTTTACCATGCAATGGCCTTGCCTTCCAAATTTCTGACTAGTTAGGCTTGGTATGGACAAAAGTGAGAATAGAAATTACTTATGGAAACATGTTCAGCTAGATTGTGCAAACCACACAATAGCATATTGTTAAATAGTCACCACGTTCTGTTATAACCACATTACTAAAAGAACAGCACCATAATCTAAACAACATGTCTCAAGAGCTGGCTCTGTTGCTGCTCCAAAAAGAAAACATACCTTGGAAGTGCCTCAGTTCTGTTCCCTCAGTAGAAGTCCACAGGTTACTTAAGAAGATTGGAGCTAAATGAACAGGAAGCAAAGTGAATATCAAATAATTATGTTGTTAAATGTTTACAGTACTGGAAACAGTATTCTGTTCTAGAGAGAAATACAGGAGTCTTCCTTAGATCTAAGTCTTGCCCAAGCAATTATGAATGAATAAAGACTAGTAACTTATCAAGTTAAATTTTGCCTCAAGCTCTAATTTTAAAAGCATATATATATATATATATATATATATATATATATATATGCAAAACTGTGAGGGACTTCTCCCACAAGGGTTTAATGGGAAGCAATTTCTCTTATTTTAATTCACCATCCACTTAACTCTATCGAAATGAATGTGCTCGGAAACATTATTGGGAGTTTAGCATTCTGAAAGAAAGGGGTCGCAGTATCGTTAATATATGCACAATACTCATCTCTCTTTCTATCCACCACAGCTATCACCTTTGGATGTCAAAGTTGCTGTGGAAATCTTGAATCACCACTTAAAATTGTAGCTTCAAGCATTGGGTTAAGCATCTGTGGAAGAAGACTGGAGTAGGAGATATTTCTGATGCAAGAAATAACTACTATAGCCCATGCTAGACAATGTTATATTTTCCCCTGAAAATACAAAGACGGACCCAACCTTGGCGGATAGTTGCTGCAGAAAGTAATACTTCTGCTCAGTTTTGATTGTCACCATCTTTCCTAGCCAGGATGCTAGACAGACAGACTAAATTCTTCTTCAACTCATGGTTAGTGCCTGGCCAAAAGCATGGGGATCCATTGTTGGTGCACCGCCTTCCTCAACTGAAGTCTTTACTACAAAATTAAAAAGTGCAGTAAGTGTGGTAGCGGATTCAAAATAACACATAATATCTCTGTATTCTGTATGTTTCCCAAATTGTTGTTGTTGGTTGTTCATTCGTTCAGTCATTTCCGACTCTTCGTGACCTCATGGACCAGCCCGTACCAGAGCTCCCTGTCCACCATCACCACCTCCAGCTCCTTCAAGATCAATCCAGTCACTTCAAGGATGCCATTCATCTTCCTTTTTCCTTCCATTTTCCCCAGCATAACTGTCTTCTTTAAGCTTTCCTTTCTTCTCGTGATGTGGCCAAAGTACTTCATCTTTGCCTCTACTATCCTTCCCTCCAATGAGCAGTTGGGCTTTATTTCCTGAAGTATGGACTGGTTGGATCTTCTTGTGGTTCAAGGCACTCTCAGAACTTTCCTCTAACACCACAGTTCAAAAGCACCTATCTTCCTTCGCTTGTTGAAGGCTTTCATGGCCAGAATCACTGGGTTGTTGTAGGTTTTTCGGGCTACATGGGCATGTTCTAGAAACATTCTCTCTTGATGTTTCACCTGCATCTGTGGCAGGCATCCTCAGAGGTTGTGAGGTCTGTTGGAAACTAGAAAAATTGGATTTGTATATCTGTAGAATGTCCATTCCATTCCTCCACTATGGGACATCAAGTGTGTCTAGTTTTTTTTCTATGACACAGTAACAACAATCTTTACTTGGAGCTGCTGACCCATGGAGGCTGTTTCAAATGGCTTTCTTGTAAAATTGGAATTTCATATTTTCTGTAAATATCAGTGTTCTGTAACAGCTGTCCAGGAGCTCCAATTTTATTTGCTTTGAATTAAATGTTTGTTTGCAATCCCAGGCTTGGGATTTTGCAGCAGGGTGGCTTCCTGCTATAGTTTGCAGTCATAGGGCAAGCCCCTTGTCCATCTTCATTTAGCTTTGGTTCCGCCCCTTTTTCTGGGTTTTTGGGAAGAGAGAGGAACCATTTTAGTCAGTCACACACAAGGAAGCCAGTCTATAGGACGCAGATCAGCTTGTCCCATAGGAAAGGCTTCATTCCTCAAGGCCATCTGGGGTCCATCCAAAGATCACCTGGGGAAATAGAAACAGACCATCCTAGGGTCATCCAGTGACCATCCAGTAACTATCCAGGGAAACAGAAGGAAAAGGTCCCAAAGGCTCTGGCTGAGAGCTCACAGCCTCTCAGTCTCACAGCACCAGAGGGGGAAACAGCCCTGAAGTTTCCACAGGACAGCATTACAGAACCACAGAATTCCAGCTAAATATCTTCTAGCTTCATCTGGTAGGTTACTCGGTTTCCAGACGCATTTGGGATTGGCAGTTATACCAAGACTAGCAAGGCCTAGGTGATGGACAGCCTGGGAGAGATAAAGGGTTCTTTCTCATGTTGAGATAGTACAGTTAAACCAAGTTAGTGCCAGTCTCTTAAGAAAGCCTTGAAGTGTTGTTTGAAGATTTGTTCCTTAATAAAGACTTTGTTGTACCTTTAAAGTACTCTAAAGCCCATTACTTCTGGAAGTCTCTAACAATCTCTCTTCGAGCACCCCGGCTTCCCACTGGGTTTAAAGTGTGCGTTCTATAGAATAAAGACATTTTGTTCAGGCCCAGTGGCGACAGAACAATCAGGTGTGTGTTGCAACATCTTCCTCTGACTTAAGACTGAGATGTGCCCCAACATGGAAGTCTGGCTTGAGCACAAAATTAGACAGCAAAAAGGTTCCTAAGACAATCTTAAGGTACATCTATACCAGGAATGGGCAAACTTCAGCCCTCCAGATATTTTAAATTCAACACCTACAATTCCTAACAGCCGGGTGTTAGGAATTGTGGAAGTTGAAGTCCAAAACACCTGGAGGGCCGAAGTTTGGACGTGCCTGATTGATACTGTAAAATGAATGCAGTTTGATGCCACTTTAAATGCCATGGCTCAATGTTATGAAATCTTGGGACTTGTAATCAGGGAGGCACCAGCACTTTTTGACAGAGAGGGCTGAAATCTCATAAGTTTAGGATTCCCATCAAAGTATTAACCAAGGCTGACTACCAAGATCTGGTACCTTTAGAGCAGTGGTTCTCAACCTTCCTAATGACGCAACCCCTTAATACAGTTCCTCATGTTGTAGTGACCCCCAACCATAACATTATTTTTGTTGCTACTTTATAACTAATTTTGCTACTGTTATGAATTGTAATGTAAATATCTGATATGCCGGATGTATTTTCATTGTTACAAATGGAAAATAATTAAAGCAGTGATTAATCACAAAAACAATATGTTTGGGGGGGAGTATGGACAACAGATGATGGGATTTGCAATACCTTCAACCATTTCAGCTCTGAGTTACACAGACCACTGAGACCCCCCACAAATGGCAGACCTGGACCAAACTTGGCACACAGAGTTCCTGTGACCAACATCAAATACTGGAGGGGTTTGGGAGGAATTGACAGTAATTTAGGGGAGAAACAATGATGGATCTGGACCAAACTTGGCACAAATACTCACTGGTGGAGTTTGGGGAAAATAGACCGTGGTATTTGGGAGTTGTAGTTGCTGTGATTTCTAGTTCACTTACAATCAAAGAGCATTCTGAACTATACCAACTATGGAATCGAACCAAATGTGGCATACAGAACTCCCATTACCAACAGAAAATACTTGAAGGCTTTGGTGGGTATTGACCTTGAGTTTTGGAGTTGTAGTTCATTCCCATCCTTATGCATTTCCTAATGGGAGCATTAATTTAAAAAAAAAAGGAAAGGCGGACTTTTTCTAATAAATAAATAGCATTACAAATTACCTAAGCTGCTTCTGCTGCTGCTCTTCCTCATACTGCTGGGCCACTCTCAGTCCCATGTTGCGCAGTCCTGTCTTGAAGGGACTTGTGAGCCTCCCTCCAGCCTCTCACACTCTCCCTCACCTACACATGTGCACATGCTGCCATGAGCCAAGCACACCTACTCTCCCCTCCCCTGCTTGAAACAGCCCTCCCCTTGGCTGAGAGGCTGGCTGGGAAGGCAGCCAATCACAGGAGGCGAGGGCTTTCGGTGGGAGGATTCATCATCTGTTTCCAAAAAGGAAGAAAAGGACAGGCAGAGACATCTTCGGCCTTTTCTGCCAAAGGGGTTCCTAAGACCATCAGAAACATGTGTTTTCTAATTGTCTTTGGCTTCTAATGGTCTTTGGCAACCCCTCTGAAAACCTCTCGTGACCTCCCTCCCACCCCCCAAGGGCCTCGAGTATTTAGGCTAATAGGCTGGGTATGCAACTGCTACTGTGAGGCTAAGTACTCATACATCCCCGACACTGAAACTAACATAGAATCCTAACATTACTAGTTGCCACTGGTAGCCTTATCCTTCATGAAGTGGTCTAATCTGTTTTGAATTAATCATCCAAGTTGTTGGTTGTCATTAATTCCATGTAAGTGAGTCTCCTTCATTAGAATATTGAGACTGCAAATTAAAAAATATCGGTTCCTGTCAGATGTTCAAAGTATTTTATTACCTGGATTGCCAGTGCTTGTTTTAGTCATTAGTTTGTTTTATGATTGTCAACTTACTGTATGAAGCTTTTGACTGGTTTCTTTTGAAATCCTAGAGGGGTGGGCAGGGAGAGGGGGGATAGGCGAGAAGGGGAGAGGAGGGGATCCTCTTTGAAAGACTTAGCAGTCTTTCAAAGAGATTATGCATTTAAAAAAGAAGAAAAAGAAAGAAATTACCATTATGCTCCATCCAGTAACTACTCTGAGAGAGATTCCAGTTGGGGCTTTTATTGTAAATCTCTGCTGTCCCTTCATGGAGTTTTATGGCTAGCGACATATATGTTGATTTCTGTCAGGGACATTGGCCATACCAAACGTGCAGGAAACTATGTGTGAATAGAGAAGTTATTGCTCTCTGGCATATTTACACATGGGAAGAAATGTACAGGATAAGTGCTCACTGGGGAACACAGTTAAAGCTGGAATGTGTCAAGAGGAGGGTGACTAAAATGATCAAGGGTCTGGAGAACAAGCCCTATGAGGAGCTGCTTCAAGAGCTGGGCATGTTTAGTCTTCAGAAGAGAAGGCTGAGAGGAGACATGATGGCTATGTATAAATATGTGAGGGATGTCATAGGGAAGAGGGAGCAAGCTAGTTTTCTGCTGCCCTAGAGACCAGGACGTGGAACAATGGCTTCAACCTACAAGAAAAGAGATTCCACCTGAACACGAGGAAGAACTTCCTGACTTGTGAGAGCTGTTCAGCAGTGGAACTCTCTGCCCCAGAGTGTGGTGGAGGCTCCTTCTTTGGAGGCTTTTAAGCAGAGGCTGGATGGACATCTGTTGGGGGTGATTTGATTGCGATTTTCCTGCTTCTTGGCAGGGATTGGACTGGATGGCCCATGAGGTCTCTTCCAACTTTATGATTCTATGACCTGACCAATGAAATGTAAATGTTAAATTAGCATGTTCCCATGGATTCATTAGGTCTATTCTAGTAGAGACTAGCAAATTGATTTAGGCCAAGTAGTGATCATCTAACAAAATGTCTACTAGCAAGCTTGTTCTATCTGCCCAGCAATGTCCCACCATTCCACAATTCTATTTGTTTTAATAGAGAGATTGATGGATTGCTAATTTTGATAATAGGCTTCGGTTTTATATTATAGTTATTTGGTCTTTGTTGTAGTGGTTGTCTGCCTTCAATTCCTTTCTGACATGGTGACCAATCACAGAGTTTTCTTGAAGATATTTATTCAAAGGAGGTTTGCCTTTGCCTTCATCTGAGGCTGAGAAAGTGTAACTTGTCCAAGGTCACCCAGTGGATTTCCATGGCTGAGGGAGATCAAACCTTTGTCTCTAGAATCACAACTCAACGCTCAAACCAATACACCATGCGGGCTCTCTGCCCCTTGGTCTACAATATGTAATTATAACACTAAGTAAGAAGCGCAGCAGTTTTAAAATAATCTATTAAAGCACTTATTTTTGTACATGCAGAGAGTAAACAACTGCTTCTTTGTCACAAGAGGGCACCATTCTAAAAGAACTCATCTGGCCCTGTGTGAAAAGAGGACACTGATCGATCTGATGAAGAAAACCATCCAGTGAAAATTATGAAGCTCATTATTTCTATGGATTTGGGATGAGAGAGATTAATGCAAACAAATCAGAGTCAGGTTTTCTAAATTTAAAAAGTTATTTAAAAAATAGTAGTCCTTCAAGGGGCTGAAATGGGTTGTGGTTGAACAGATCCTCTAGTCAGACTCTCAATCAGATTGTTACACAAGAAGAAAAAATAACTAAAATATTCTAACTGGAATTAATTGTTTGTTTACTTTATTCAGTGGTTCGAATCTGGGGAGTGGGGTGTGCTCCCACTGTTAGCCCCAGCTTCTGCCAACCTAGCAATTTGAAAACATGCAAATGTGAGCAGATCAATAGGTACCACTCCAGCAGGAAGGTAACAGTGCTCCATGCAGTCATGCCGGCCACATTACCTTGAAGGCATCTATGGACAATGCTAGCTCTTCATCTTAGGAATAGAGATGAGCACCACCCCACAGAATTGGACACGACTAGATTTTATGCCAGGGAAAAACCTTTACACTTACCCTATTCTAACCTAATTGTCCTGGGATTAAAATGTTTCACCCATCTAAGTTGACATTTTTTACTGCTCTTCACACTTTATCTTCTTCTGTCAGTTTTTATCTAGACTATCTTAAAGCATTCCTGCCCTTCACACATCTCCTACTTGTTCTTCACCTGTGTGTGTGCGTGCGTGTATCCATATCCAACCACAGCTGACAAGACAGCTTTGCAGTTATTCTTCTTGTCTAAAGTCCATTCATTTTATCTGTGGTATCAAGCCGATTAGATGCTGTGATGTGAACCAAAAATCAGCTTCTTCTCTATTAATGATGCAATAGAAAATATGGAAACAACCCCCCTTCTCTCTCTATCTATCTATCTATCTATCTATCTTCCATACACTGTTGGATAGTTTATTTTGGGGGTTATAGCTCTCAAAATCCACCAGTTGGCCATGCTGGCTAAGAGATTCTGAGAGATGTAATCCAGAATTTTAATTTTTCCTAACTCTTCAGGATGTGGTGGCAAATGTGTATTTTCCACCCAAGGCATGGAAGTGTAGTCACTTCCATGCCATGCTTATCCTTGTCACACATGACAAACATTGGTCATTCACATCCTTTTATATGGTCGGTCACGAACATGAACTGCTTAGGCATATGCCTTTGAAATGTACCATGACAAGAGGTCCCCGGTCTACTTAACATCTGATCTTTTAGTAGTCATCCTTTATTATTTGCCAAAAAAGAAATGACGCAGTCACTGTCCATGATAATAAAGATTCCCCCCTCTTCTTTGATGCTATTTTTTGATATATGTATCTTTGCCCTTTTAAAATATCTTTGAAAATTACAGGTGTCATCATTTTATCACTGGAGGTTGTGGGTTGACATGACGTATGTTTCTTCTTTTTTAAAAAAAGAAACTAAAAGTTTATTCCCCTTCCTTTAATAAAAAATGTAACCCCCCCCCCCCCCAAAAGGTGTGGTCATTTGAAGATGGTGATTTTTAAAAACACTGTAATGTGTGGGCACGGAAAGACAAAAAACTATTTATCTTGCTAGTACATACAACTACCAGCTCATTAGACAAAGAAGGCCATAGTAAATCTAACCTTTGTTGTCATGTTTTTATAGGATTCCTATTTTTAAAATGGGGGGACTACCAAATGGAAAGGAATCATGAAAATGAAAAAGGAACAAAAACTCTCACTCCAAGCTGAGCGCTGCACAGACACAGACAGGAACCTGCTCTGACGTACATGAAAACCCCACAGGGATTAACTCTCTCTTACCCATGAAAGCCAGTCTACCCACAGAGTCTGCTTTGCCGTGTGTTTCGTGTTCCTTCTGTGACACCACAAATAGATGGATTTGATCCTGCTGGGTACTTTTCAATTAGATATTTCAGACAACCCCATACATATAGAGCATTGATGGGTGGGTGAGAAAAAAAATCTGTCTCCACCCATGGATTATTTTTAGCATATGGTAATTATTGGTGCAATATTTTAAAAGTGGGGTGGGGGGGGGTCTGGATTTCCTCCCTGAAACTGGTATGTGAATCCAGCAGACTCCCCTACCTGCTAAATAAAAGGAGCACAAAGGCTTTCCAACTAGTTTTGTCAGCTCTTTTTTCTGGCAGCAGAAACAGGTGTTAAAATGCTTTGTCAATGGCACCCTTCATCAGGTTTCAGAGCATTTTAGAGAGACACCAGGAATGAAGATTTGCATCAGCCAAATGAGATGTAGAACAGTGGAAAGCTTCTTCCAAGATGGAAGAGTTAATATGTGTGCCTGAAGAGAGGAGAGAATCCCTATTGTATTCACTAGTTGCCACTCCCTCTGATAAAACTGCAGTACAGAGGTTGCAACTATGGTAACAAATTTCCAAATTCTGCTTTATGATCACTTCTGCTGAACGTCATAGGCACTGGTTAATGGGGGTCTCTCCAGACTTCATATTCTCCCTTTCAACATGAAACCATTGGACAAGATTGGCCAGTGTTCTGAGTTGCAGTCCCATGAGAGAGGTGGTGACATACAGAGCTCTCTCTCTCTCTCAATCTCTCAATCTCTCTCTCTTTCCTGTCTGTTTCAAGTTTAAATTCAAAAATGCTCTTTTAGTTCTTACCCAGTGTCTGATGCCACTAGTGAACTGGACAAGGGCAAACTAATTGAAGCTCAGTACCCAGACAAGACAGAGATGCTCTCTAAAAGTTGAAAGGCAAATCAGGAAAGAAGGATTCAGTATATTATTTCCCTGCCCCCAACAACAACAAAAATAGATTAACAATTTGGCTTCACTCCTGGTTTTAGCCCTGAACCTAGATGCTCAGTTTTCAGCTGTAGCTACAGCATGTTTGCACAGCTGGAAAGACTGGGCATGGTAACCTGTCCTTTGGCTACATCCCATTTGGATTTCAGTGACCTTCCCTGCTTAGGACTGTCTTTTTTGATGCTCTAAAATTTAAATTTGTCAAAAATACTGCAGCCAAACTGTTAACTAAGGGATGCATACATGGCTCCCTTCCATGTTGAGGTAGAAAAGAGTTTTCACCTAAACATTAGGAAGAACTTCCTGATGGCAAGAGCTGTTCGGCAGTGGAATACGCTGCATTGGAATGCAGTGACATCGCATTCTCTGGAGGTTTTTAAGCAGTCTGGATGGCCGTCTGTCGAGGGTGTTCCTGCATAGCAGGGGGTTGGATGGGATGGCCCTTGTGGCCTCTTCCAAGTCTAAGATTCTATGATTCGCTGCCTTCAGTCTATTTCAAAAACCTCTGGGGAACTGAAGAAGGGTCTTTACACATATAAATGTTTTTTTTGTTGTTTTTTTTTTGAAGAGGGGGATGTGATTCCCTGTTCTGCCATGGAAACCTTCTGAGTGCTCTTGGGTCAGTCACATCTCTCAGCCCCAGAAACCTCTGTGATAGAATCACCTTAAAATTGCCATAATGCGTAAATGAAGGCAAGCAACAACAACAACACTAAACCATACCTTCCAACATTTCACAGTTACAAAATGGGTCGTATGTGGCTAAACAACATCCAGGTGGTGTCAAAATAGCTAAAGTTATTCAAGAAGAAGCACGTACAAGATAGGGAAAGCTATAGCAATTTACTTTTGCCTGAACTGAGTGGGAAAGGCAAGATTCTGCCCCTCCTCTCCCTTTTGCTGAGTTGAGTGCAGGCTACTTTTGGATGCTGAACTCAGTTCTGCAAGAAGAAAAGTTGGGGTAAAGGGGGAAAGTGGAAGGAAGAGACAGAACATGGAACACTGTAAAAGCAGCTAAAAATTGGGACAAGAGCAGATTAATCTGACATGCTCCTGTTAAATCAGGAGAGTTGGAGGGTATTTACAACCCTATGCATTTTATTAGTTTACAATCAAACATGTAAGATAGTACATGCCTTCTAACTGTCTCATTTGGGCTCAGCCTTTGTTTCTTTCTGATTTACAATAACACAGGGCTTTAAGTGGGGCCCAAATTAGACTGTGCCAATTTAAATGTTCAAAGAATGGCTGAAGGTATAATTGTTACAGGGAAGTAAAGTGTTATTTGAGGGGGGGGGTCTAATTCAGCCAATAATTTGGTGCGTTGTCCATACCTATTAAACCGTAAGTATTGAGATATCTTGTGCACTTTTAAGTCTTCACTGTTCAACCTATTTTGGGTTAATGTCAATGAAATACTAGGAGGCAGTGATGTTCAACCTTTGGTCCTCAAGATGTTTTAAGTTCCCAGGTGCTTCCCTCAAAGTGGTCAATAAAGATTTGAGGAGCTGAAGTCCAAAACATTTGGAGAGCCAATAGTTGGGAATCATCATTATTTACCTGTAACAAAAAAGGAGTGCCCTGTTTTTGAAGTTGTTTGTGCCAGCTTCCTAAGCAGAAGACTATACAATTTCCCAGCTAAGAGGCCTGATCCTTCATAGTTTCCTGAGCTATCATCTTTGTGCTGCTGCCATGACCACGATATCAGAGATGCTTCATAGCTGTTTCCTTGAGCAATATTCCTCTTGCTGTTTCCATTTGTTAATTGAATATGAAAACTTGATACCTAGTAACCTAATGCAAAAACCTTGCAATTCTCCTGTTTATGAAGAGCCCCTATTACAGATGGCAACATAATGAAATTGTAGGAAATGAAGTTTACCAAACTCTCCATTACCCACAATCTAATGCAGTGAAATGGGATCAGATACACAGTATGCGTGTCCAGTAACAGATGACTCATTCTCGTATCTAACTAAAAAAACAGTGAAATACACATTTAAAAATCCAGTTGGCATAACACCAATATTGTTGGAATTATACCAAATTAAGAAGGGCTAACTATGCTACATCAATAAGTCACTACAATGAACATCTGTATAATTCCTAAATATATAGGTTCAGTGCTTACATAATATTGTCGGGAAATACACATTCATATTTCCTAGGGTCTGTACCCCATGCTGTATTTATATTACATTTGCCTCGCTTCTTTTGCTGTTTATTTTCCCCCCATGATTGCTTTTGAAATTAATATGCTCAGTTTTGCAAGTCACTAGTTCTCAATGGTAGTATGTGTACAATTAGTGAGATGCAGGATTAGTCTGGGGGGGGGGGGGGGCAAAGAATAACAACAGAATAGTTACCTTTTGTCATTTTGTGTTCATTCTCATCAATAATACTGAAAGTTGCATGATGTTAAAAGCTGCAAGTGAAAAATATAATAACAGATTACCTGTAAATATATAAGTATCCTTTGGTTTTTACCATAGTGGAACTCAGATTCCTTGCACCTTTTGGCATTATCCACTAACTGCTATGGCAACATCCTGTGGCTTGCCATTTAAGAAAAGGTATTTTGAATTCTTTGAATGTTCCAGTGTCTCACAAAAATACAAACCCCACGATTTCATTGGATGTAGCCAGTGCAGTTTAAGTAGAATCAGTGCTATAATTATTTATTGTGCAAGGGCCCTTTAAAGAGACTTATGGAACCGGCCAGGTTCCTGAATGTTCTGAAGGCCATGGAACCTGTCAGCGACTCACTGGAGGTGCAAGTGGATATATGGAACACCAAATTGTCCAATGCACTCGATGAAATCGCCCGTAGATGCCCTCTCTGACCCCGCAAAAATCGGTCTCCTTGGTTTACCGAGGAGCTCCGTGAGATGAAATGGGAGAAGAGATGGCTAGAGGTCGTGTGGCAGGAACTCCGTGACGAGGAATTGAGATCGGCTTATAAGAATTTCAGAGAGTCTTATGAGCATGCTATCACCGAGGCAAAAAAATCTCATTATGCTTCCTTGATAGCGTCTGCGAGCTCACACCCAGCACAACTATTTAAGATTATTAGATCTCTGACAACAATCCCTTCCGTCCCAAACAATAATGATCTGACCCCTTCTGCTGAGGTTTTTCAGAGCTATTTCACAGACAAGATCTCGATTCTCCGCCGGGATCTTCCTGCCACGATTGATACAGTAAGTGAACTTGACACTCTGTGGCCACTCGCTGGGCCCATCCTCGACCGGTTTACCACGCTGGATGCAGAGGCTGTCGATGGGATCATGACCGCAACTAGGCTGACCACCTGCTCCCTTAATCCGTGTCCCTCCTGGCTAGTAAAATCTTGCCTGGAGGGATTACGTGAACCTCTGTTGAATATAATTAATAGCTCCCTTGAGCAAGGAGTTTTTCCAGAGGGTTTAAAAGAGGCGATGGTATCTCCGCTGATGAAAAAACCAGACTTAGATCGTTCGGTTCCCTCTGGCTACCGCCCAGTTTCAAACCTTCCGTTCCTGGGCAAGGTGGTTGAGAGGGCAGCAGTGGAACAGTTGCAGCAGTTCCTAAATGACACAACCGGACTCGATCCCTTCCAGTCCGGCTTCTGTAGTGGGCACGGGACGGAGACTGTGCTAGTTGCCATCACAGATCAGCTTCGCTGCCAGATGGATCAAGGCGGATCAGTGCTGCTAGTGTTATTGGAGCTCACTTCAACATTTGATACGGTTGATCACAATCTACTGACCCACCACCTAGCCATGACTGGGGTTAGGGGGATACCCCTTAAGTGGGTGTCCTGCTTCCTCCAGAATCGGGGACAGCGTGTGGTGAGGGGAGGGATGGTTTCCGAGAGGTCTCGGCTAATATGCGACTGCTTGCCCAACTGGTGCGAAGCTTTGGGCTTGAGTGCCACCAGTACTCTGATGACACTCAGCTCATTCTAAGGATGGAGGGCCGGCTGGACTCCGTACTTGAAAATATCCATCAGTGCCTTGAGGCCGTTACTGGATGGTTGCGTGCCAGCAGGTTGAGGGTGAATCCAGAGAAGATGGAGATCCTTTGGCTGGGCCGTCCAGGTGGGAGGGAGATCCAGCTGCCTACCCTGGATGGTGAGACACTACGTCCGTCATCTTCTGTAAAGAGTCTTGGTGTCTTATTGGACCCGCTGCTCACAATAGAGGCCCAGGTCTCTGCTGTGAGCAGATCTGCGTGTTTCCATCTACGTCAGGCTAGGCGACTGGCTCCCTACCTATCTAGGAACGACCTGGCTACGGTGATCCAGGTGACGGTCATCTCGAGGCTTGACTACTGTAACGCCCTCTACAATGGCCTTTGTCAGTGATCCAGAAACAGAAACTGGTGCAAAATGCTGGGGTACCGGCGAGGTGTCGTATCACCCCAATACTCCAACAGCTGCACTGGCTACCGATTCAGTACCAGATTACTTTCAATGTGTTGGTATTAAACTTTAAGGCCTTATATGGTCTGGAGCCGGTGTACCTGAGGGCCCACTTATCCCCCTACCAACCCCAGAGATTACTCCGGTCTGAAGACCAAAACTTGCTTGAAGTTCCTACCATCCGGACTTGTCATTTGTCCTCTACTAGGCAGAGAGCCTTCTCGATTGTAGCCCCTTATTTATGGAATGCCTTGCCGGTTGAAACTCGAACCATCCGAGACCTACTTGCTTTTCGGAAAGCCTGTAAAACTTTTCTTTTCCGACAAGCTTTTGATGGGTGAACAACTCAGGGCTATGTCCATTCTCGCTGCTTATTGCTATTTTAAAGCTAATTGTATTATTTTAATCTGCTTCTGTAAACCACTCCAAGCCAAATAGGGAGTAGCGGTATACAAGTTAAATTAATAAATAATAAATAAAATTTTAAAAAAGATGAGAACCACTGTTTCTGATAACACATACAATCATAGAACCATAAAAATAAAATAAAAGGGGGGGGGGGAGAGAGACTGAAGGGCCATCTAGAGCCAGAGCAGAAATCTACTACTATACCTATCCAGCTATCTGTTTTTCTTTTTAAAAAAAACTCAAATGAAGTAGATTCCCCCACTTTCTGAAGGAACCAGTTCCACTGTTAAATAGTTGTTGTTATCATCATCAAGTTGTTCCTAAGGTTTAACCAGAATCTTCTATATTATATTTTGAATTCATCGGATCCTTTGGAACAACAGAAAAAATCTCTTCATCTTCTTCTTAAGGTAATTGCATTTTTTAAAAACAAAATGGAGAATGGCTCTAAAAGAATATCCTTGTTATATCAGCCCCCTCCATCCTGACCTTCAGAAAGAGAGTGAAAACGTGGCTCTGGAATCAAGCCTTCGGAGAAGACCTAGGGGCCCTTCCACACAGCCCTATACTAGTATTATTCAGCTATTTTAAAGCTAATTGGCTTTACAGGAGTTAAAAACTCCTTAATCCTCTCCACTAACTCCATGCCTTATCCTCCTGCTTTCTTGCATTCCTTCCCATTCTTTTCTTCCCTCCTCCTGCCACCACCCCCTTCTTTTTTTCTAAACCCACCTGTCTTCTTTTGGAACTGGGAGTAATCCCAGGCCTCTACAACAGTTATTCTAATGTTGAACACTGACACACATTACTGCTATAGCATAACATTTATTGGTGCTAAATATTACAGTAAATGGTGCATGGCAGAGAAGCATTCTAGCCCTTTCACTGATTGATCCAGTACTCCCATGGCCAATAGTATTTATTTTATTATTTATTTTGAACATTTTACCCCACTCTTCTCAACCCCTAGGAGGACTCAATTGGGCCACCACATAAATGTGTTGGCAAAGGCTTTCATGGCTGGAATCACTGGGTTGCTGTGAGTTTTCCAGACTGTATGGCCAAATTCCAGAAGCATTCTCTCCTCACATTTCACCCACATCTATGGTAGGCGAAACCTCATATTCCTGTCATAGATGTAGGCAAAATGTCAGGATAGAATGCTTCTGGAACATAGCCATACAGCCTGGAAAACTTACAGCAACTCACCACATAAATGCTTCAGCGACTTAACCCTTTGCATAAATCAGTTAAATCCCTGTTACTGGATAAACATTGTACCCGGTTTGGAGTACATTCCCTTCCAGACCTATACAAATGGAAAGTGAACTCCAAAAACCTATATTGTACAGAAGCAAAGAAATAAAATCAAAATGCACAAGCAGAACCAGTATGTTTCTAATAGCAATAGGATCTGTGCAAACAGGCTAGTAACAAAGAAATGTTATCTCCTCCACATGGTTCTCAGCTTTCATATCTTTTTCTGGCTTTGTTCCTGTTTTCTGTTTTAATTTTCTTTGTTTTGATTGTGTATTACATTAATTTCTCCATGTGTCTCCCCCCCTCCCCCCACCCCCACCCCCAAACTATCATATCAGTTTAGTGGAGCAAAGCAGTATTTGCAGATCAAAATAACCCCTCATAGACTCTGGTATTTTTTTTTCATAGACTCTGTTTTTCCGATTTGTTTTGCAGCCAAAATGTCTAGTCAAGGAAGAAAATGAAAGCAGGGTTGCCAATGAATATTAAGAAAACAAAAACAATGACTATAGGTTACTTACATAGCTTAAAAGTGGGTGATAGAGATATCAAAATAATTAGCATAGGCTTTCACAGATTAGGTGAGCATCTACATTGCTATGGAATCCTGGGATTTGTAATTTGATCAGGCATCAGAACTCTTTGACAGAGAAAGCTAGAGACTTTGTTAAACTAAGTCTTATGATTTTATAACATTGAGACATGGCAGTTAAAGTTATCCCAAACGGTATTAATTCTACATTGTAGATGTACCTTAAGTCTACTTCCTCAACTGCAGATATAGATGAAAGGCTCATCTAGTTTGGCCACTTATTCCGGTCCAGTCTGGGACAGAAATGGTCCACACTGGCTCCAGAGTTAGTCACACACACTGTGTTCCCAATCTGTGCTGCTGTCAACTGGACCAAGTCCAGATGGACCAGCCAGGCTGAGATTGCTTCAGTCCCACCAGACCATCACCTGCTGCCATACCTTCTGACAGACAGTCACAATGCTCCATGACAGTTCTGAAGTCGATACTGACTTTAGGAGGGTCTCCCCAGGAAGAGAGACCCCTAGGACCGCACCAAAGAGGGTCCGCTACCTTGGCGAGGACAGAGAAGACTAATTCCAGTGATTTTATAATTATTAATAAATAAATATTCTCACCAAAGCAGAAGAAGCAGCAACCGAGGCTTTTATTGGAGCGATTCAGCTGAAGCAGATGCAATGTAGTGATAGCTCACATACAAGCATGCCGGTACAAAGGATGGAAGCATTTTTATAGCATAAACAGGTACAAAGATTTCAAAATTCCCGCCCTCCCTTCCCCGCCCGGCTTGATGGTGATTGGCTGATCGCTGGACCTCTGGGAGGAGGCTTGGCAGCCCGCCCCCAGTCTGAGCCAACCACGAGGCTCCTCCACTTCGTGGGAGCCTATCAGAGAGCTTTCCCCGCTTCGAGGAGTTGGTGAATCAGGGAAGAGGAGGCGGGGCAAAGAGATGAAAGGATTATGACATTCCTGAAACCTATGTGTCCCTGCGTCCGGAAAATCGGCCAGCTGAGGTATCAGCTTATTGTTTTGGTAATGGGAGGGTGATTGAATTAAGCCGAGTTTTCCTGTCCTGATCTGATAAGGTGTGTGTGTTTGTGATGGGTTTCGGGTGAGGCAAACGGAGCTGGGCAGAAGACCCCCCGTGGGCAGTCTTGCCCTTATTGTTTTCTATCAATAGGAAATACCTATCTATCAGCCTGACTCTGAAAATAAATAGGAATTTCATTTACTATTGTCCATGCAAAGGTTTTGTGTAATGTTTGTTTTTGTGAGGGCAAATGACCCTCTCGGGCAGCTGGTTGCTTCCTGGATGCCACTTCAAGGTTGGACAAGGGGCCAAGGGCTTGGCAAAGTCAAAAAGGGCAAAGGAAAATTCATAGAAGGATATACATACATACAAATCGTAAGTATTTCATAGCAATAAACCCCATCCCTGCCCCACATTCCAAGTATATTTAATAAAATATTAATTTCATAAAGAAACTTTGAGTTCAGAGTCTTCGAAGATAGTTCATGGGAGAAATGACGCTTTTTGAAGTTGAAAACATGCAGCAGAGAGTCCACGATCTTTGGGAGGGTTGGTTGGTATCCCTGGAGCTCGCGGATGGAGCCCCAGCAGTGCTGCAATCGATCCAATCCTCGGTCCTTGGGAAAACTAGAATTTCCTCCCAAGGTCTGAGGTCCCAAGGCCAGGCTCTTCCCCGAAGTCCCATGGGGGAACCGCATCGAGTCCCCGGGTCCGGAGCTTGGCAAGAGCAAGGAAGCAGCGAAGCAAAATGGAAAGGCAGCAGTGGAACCGGCACTTCTGACAATCAGCAGTTTCTGATAAAATATATTCTCAAAACTTGAGAGGTTATTTCCTGAGCATAGAGACCCATAATAAGAAAAGCGAGATGGCAGATAGGGTTAGAATTTAGCACAGAAAAATAAGCCGTTAAAATTGAGCCCATCTGCCATTTTGTGGATACGGAGATCCAAAAAGAGAGATTCCGTATCTGCGGTTTGAAGCGACGCAGATACTGTGTCCCCGGAATGCCAGGGAGGCATTCCGGGAAGGCTCGCAGTCTCCCGCGGCCTGGAAAAGGTTGAATTCATGCATTCAGATAGTTCAGGCAAGAAGTGACACAAAGTATCAGGCTAGAGAGTTAAAAGTTGCAATTTATTAGGGGAATTGTTACAAAGTTAGGGCTTGGGGAAAAGTGAGAGAAAGGCATAGAGGCTGCGTACAGTCCCTGTTTTGAGCTGTCTGTTGGGGCACATTTCATCAGTTTGTCCCAATTATGGCTTCCAGGAACTGCGGAACTCCCCGCTGCGGGTGAGACCAACTTGAAAGCGGGGGCCTCCGATGCCCTCGATGACAGTTCCTGGTCATCATGGGTGCCCACTGCTGACATAAGCACAGGTATCAGTGTGAACAGGATATCTCCCAAAACTCTGTGGTCATCCAGCAGTCACAACAGCAGTGACATGGGCCTGATCCATCCTGTTTCCCTTGATGAGTGCAGGGAAAGGGGAATTGTACTGATGAACAGCAATGGGATCCAGATGTGACCCAGTTTTGCTATCCAAACTGTGCCAAAGTTCTAGGATATTCTAGACCAATGGTTCTCAACCTGTGGGTCTCCAGATGTTTTGGCCTTCAACTCCCAGAAATCCTAACAGCTGGTAAACTGGCTGGGATTTCTGGGAGTAGTAGGCTAAAATACCTGGGGACCCACAGGTTGAGAACCACTGCTCTAGAGTTTCTGCCAAACTCCAGGACATTTCTGAATTCTCTTAATGTGGAGCTACATTATTGGAGCAGCCAGGAACAACTGCACAGTGAGTGTGGGCTATTGAGTCTGTTTAGACAAGCCCTATGACTACTTCCTCAGAAGACTTGCATCTAAGAAAGAATGCTAAAATGTTATCTACACCAACAAAACATTCCTGCTGGAATTCACAGTTTTCTTCCCAGGATTAACCCCATTAGTACCACACCTACTCCAAAAATACCAGACTTATGGCTATTGATATTAATTGTATTGATAGCCACACATTTCCCATGCTCAAATTCAAATAGTTACAAAAGGGCTACATAAACTTATCAACCAATTACCTTTATTATTTTTTACCAGTCAATCTTACTACCTACCTTGCAGTCTCATTGGATGCCCCCCCCCACCCCCACTTCCAATCCTCTTTCCCACTTCATGCCCAAGTGAGTGAACATGAGTAAAGGAGGAAGCTAATATGCACCAGATGGAGAGAAAAAACTTAAATGTTTCTTTGCCCACCTCCATTCCCCATCCAAATCAGTCCATGAGATCAACAGTGAGAGATTAATCAGACTACCTACTCACCACTAATTTTGTGATGGGTGCTTTGTACTTTCTGAATCCTTTGGCTATATGACTAGAAAATACTAAATACCATATTTTATTGCATAATAGTCATAATAGTGACACTTCTAGCCCGTTCTTTGAATGGAAAAAGAAGATGTGGCCATTATGGGATGATATACAGTAGCTTTTATATGTGCCCCTATTCATTATCACCAAGAAATTCTGACCAGCACACAGCCTTCCCACTGCAAATAGTCTAACATTCCCTTCCACATGTCTTGGTACCCTGCCCTAAACAGCACTGATATCTCAAAGTATTCCAACTCTAACTGGGCCCATTTCATAATTCTGCTTTAGCTTCCATGGTTCCGTCCAACAGAGTGAAGCATTACAGGAACTCTCTAAGAAGTCTGAATACTAATCCATAGGACAGAATCACAGCAGTTAAAATAAAATACTAGCACTATAACTCTATAGTGGGAATGGGCCCTGGAGAGATCCAGTGACACTCATTTGGGGAGCAGTGTATCTCATCAAAATTCAGAACGCCGAAGGCCTTTATGGCAACTTCTGTTTAATTTAGTTGAGATCACAATTCTAAACCAAAACAGTTCAAACCAAGCAAAGGGTTAAATAAATATTCACAGCTGGGTTTAAGCAAGTACCATTACTCGGTGCTTCCCTTTAAAAAACTTGTTCATTATTTGTTGTTTATTCATTCAGTTGCTTCCGACTCTTCGTGATCTCATGGACCAGCCCACGCCAGAGCTCCTGTTAGCTGTCACCACCCCCAGCTCCTTCAGAGTCAAGCCAGTCACTTCAAGGATACCATCCATCCATCTTGCCCTTGGTTGGCCCCTCTTCCTTTTTCCTTCCATTTTCCCCAGCATCATTGTCTTCTCTAAGCTTTCCTGTCCTCTCATGATGTGGCCAAAGTACTTCATTTTTGCCTCTAATATCCTTCCCTCCAGTGAGCAGTCAGGCTTTATTTCCAGGAGTATGGGCTGGTTTGATCTTCTCGCGGTCCAAGGCACTCTCAGAATTTTCTTCCAACACCACAGTTCAAAAGCATCTATCTTGCTTCGCTCAGCCTTCCTTATAGTTCAGCTCTCACATCCATGGGTTGCTATGGGGAATACCAATGCAATGTCCCTACTCTTCACTATTTTATCAAGATTGGTCATTGCTCTCCTCCCAAGAAGTAAACATCTTCTAATTTCCTGGCTGCCGTCTGTGTCTGCAGTAATGTTTGCACCTATAAATACAAAGTCTGTCACTGCCTCTACGTTTTCTCCATCTATTTGCCAGTTATCAATCAGTCCAGTTGCCAGAATCTTGGGTTTTTTATGTTTAACTGCAATCCAGCTTTTGCACTTGTTCATTATACCATATATTGAATGCAAGGCTCTCAAGATAAACACAAGTGGAGCTCTTTGGGATCCAGTTTTCCAGGAACCAGACATATGGGTTGGGAAGCTGAAAGGAAGCATTGCAATGGCATAGTTGGCGAGCTCTGCGCCATTGTGGCTATTATCCAAAGCTCAAGCTCTCAAGTTCTTCCTCGATGGACAGAACAGTTACTGAGAATCTGTACAGAACATATGAAAGGAGGCAGCTTTATATTTTTGTTCTGATTATTTCAGGTGTAAGAACCAAGCTGGGAGCTCTCTGGCTGAGCTCAAGCTTCTAGTTAATGGGAAGGGGAAGAGCTCAAAAGCTTATGAAAGATCCAAAGAGCTCATTTGCTGGCAAGAGGAGTAAGAATGAATAAAAGTTGATACTTCTCTGTGTTCTTTGTTTAGTGTTCATCTCTTAGGTTTGTCTAGTGTTATTCAAAATACAATTTCTCTCATCTTTTAAGGCAATTAAAACAGATGTTGTCATTGTGATGCTTTCGTACTGTCCTCAATCCAATGTCAGTAACATAATACTGAATTAAGGACAGCTTTGAAGATGATGGGCAGCTTACTATAGGGGAAGAAAGTGATGCACCTGTTGCTTTAAATAAGATGTAGTAGAAAGCAGGAGTAGAAAGAGGGTGGGTGTTATATACTTTATAGGCAAATTTTAATGGCTCATGAAATAGAAGGACATTACTGCTACTGTAATAGCATTCTAATTGTGTAATTCTGTAGGGGTAGAATATGACAGCCTTGTTAATGGGTTACCTGTGAGTTTTCCGGGCCTTATGGACATGTTCTAGAAGCATTCTCTCAACAGTGTTTTCTCCCACCCTGGACATTCCAAAGATATATAAACTTCACTTGCCTAGCTTTCAACAGACTTCACAACCTCTGAGGATGCATGCCACAGATGTGGGCAAAATTTCAGGAGAGAATGCTTCTGGATCATGGCCATACAGCCTAGAAAACTCACAGCAACCCAGTGATTCTGACCATGAAAGCTTTCAACAACACAGCCTTGTTAATGTTCACTAGGGTTTTGTTTTGTTTTTGTTTTCTTTTCGAGCCCCCGGTGGTGCAGTGGGTTAAACCACTGAGCTGGTAAACTTGTTGACCGAAAGGTCACAGGTTAGAATCCGGGGAGCGGAGTCAGCTTCCGCTGTCGGCCCCAGCTTCTGCCAACCTAGCAGTTCAAAAACATGCAAATGTGAGTAGATCAATAGTACCGCTCCGGCAGGAAGGTAACAGCGCTCCATGCAGTCATGCCAGTCAAATGATCTTGGAAGTGTCTACAGACAACGCCGGCTCTTCGGCTTAGAAATTGAGATGAGCACCAAACCCCAAAGTCGGACACAACTGGACTTAATGTCAGGGGGAAACCTTTACCTTAACCTTAGGGTTTTTTAAGAGAATAATCACATGGGTTTTTTTCTCCCCAACAGAAAGTCACTTTGTGTTGCTGATCCCAAATTACATCACACGTGTTATCCGGTAGGATCCATTATACTAGCGTGTTTATTTGCCACATGGTACAAATAAAAGCAAATGCAAGTGCTAGCTGGAGCTTGACAATATCTGATGGAAAATCGAAAAACACAACAGCAGAACTACCTTTCTCGAAAGGATCTTGAGGACAAATGTATTTGTAATGAAGGGACAATAACCACTCATTTGTTTCACAAACAAGACATCTCTTATCATCTAGAAAAGTCACAAGACCTTGTTGATGACCTCATGTCCCTTTCGAAGCGTTGTTTTTCTTTCCAGCATTTGTATGTTTTCAAAAATCAAATAAACCTTTCCCTCTTCACATGCTCCTGGCAACAAAATTCCCATCTTAAGTAACCTTCGCTGACTTTGCTCATAATGCACACTAAATGCATTATTTATATTTGGATATATACACATGTATACACATATATACAATGCTTTTCATTGCAGATGACAGGTGGGAAGCATTTATTTATAGAAAAATACTTAAAACTACAATTGTATGAGCTATTTAAAATCTTCATATATTCCAGTGAAATAAATAATTCTTGCTTCAAAGTGAATGATGGTGTAACTTTCCAAATGCAAATAACCTAGATTTTTAAATATATATATATCCTTTATGATTACAGGGTTGAAGCAAGTTCCTATCTGGGTTTCAAAATATTTGCTCTCCATTCTGCCTTGTCCTTTATCTCCCAGACCTCTGTACGTCACTAAAGCAGCATGCACAACTCTCAGCCAGGGCTGCCTCTGTGACTGTGTTGCTCTGTGTTATTAATGGAAGCAAGCACTGTTATCCAGTATTAAAAATACATCTTCCTCTAAATATAGAGAGTCTTTGTATGCCTATCTACTACAATGGGAGAACCGA
This sequence comes from Anolis sagrei, assembly GCF_037176765.1. Lineage (NCBI taxonomy): Eukaryota > Metazoa > Chordata > Lepidosauria > Squamata > Anolidae > Anolis > Anolis sagrei. The sequence goes on from NC_090021.1 coordinate 275,158,236, forward strand.
GGGGACCAAAATATTGACATCCACTGGGTGTGTATAATTTGTTTTGGTTCCTGCTCTCTTCCTGGGTATTATCCACACCTTCATGGAAAATCTGTTATTATTTAGTAGGAGGAATGTGCATGGCATTATTGAGATGCGAGCTTGTTAGATGGAGTTTCCTCTGTTTGTTTTTCCATGCTCTGTCCAGGCTGTGTCAATGAGAAACCCGTTTACTGAGCTATTTATAAATCTCTCCTCCTCCCTCCTTCTCTTCCCTTTGCAAGTGGCTGCACCTTTTCATCAACATTGCAAGAATATGGCATCGCTTGCCTAGGGCAGTGGGGGGGGGGGGCAAGGGCTTTTGGGGACACAATTTGGTGAGTGTGCAACACAGGGAGGCGAACAAAGCACAGAAACAGGCACCTGGTGCAAGGAGGAACTAAGGACAGGGAGAAAGCACAGTGAAGCGTAGAGACCTGGTATCACAAGGGAGGGCACAATAGCAAGGGACATGCTGATTCCATGTTCATTCAAACATTGTCATGAATGACTCTCTTGTCTCATTCACTCCCGGATCTTCACTCTTCTCTTCCTTCCCACGTTCTGCATGACTCCCCCTCCCACCGTCTCTCACACAAGGTTGCATCCTGATTTTCCAACTGTATCCCATTTCATATAAATAATTCTCCCTTTTATCTTTTTTTTTTTCTACAATTGTTGTGATCTCTTTCCAGCCTGCTGTGTTGTTTTGTCTGATTGAACAGATGGGTGTGGTAGCAGGAGGACTGAGAGCTGACTTACTTGGGCTAATGGCAAGACTTTACCAATACTGTTTACTTGCTTTTTTAAAAAAAGACAGTGCAATAGCCAAACCAGGTAAGGGTGGCCAACTGTGGAAGATTTAGTTACTCCTTCCTACCATTTAATAGTCTGATTGTGTTACGGCACAAGGCAAATGAGATGTGGCATTCCCATTCCTGCTCTGTGTATAAAAGGCATGGTGGCCCTGTGTCAAGTAGGGTATGCCTAACAAGGTATTCCCATATGTGTGTGTGGAATTGTTTTGTATTGGGGTGCATAGCATTTTTGCCCTTCCAAGTTGCATAAGAGGGTGCACTTCAAATCCCATACACATCACAGCAATTTTTTATTATTTCCTTTTTCTTCACTGAGGCAGAATAGGGGGCCTCTCCATCCCCTTCTAATACAGGAGATCCCTCTTTTCTCTCTACTAGCAGGAGCAGGAAAAGATCCTTTGCTTCAAACTAGAAACAGAGCAAGTGGGTATCAGGAGCCTCCTTTTGTGGGCACATACATCCTTTGGACAGCAGGTTGAATCCTCTTGATTTCTATCATGGCTCCTTGAATTGAGTTAGTTCATTGAATCGTGTCATCCACCTTTTACTATTGTGACTGGAAGTAACACTAAAAGTTCTCCCAGACTGCCAACATTTTTATTATTGTTATTATTAATAATATATTTATTTGTACACCACTTTATCTCTCCTGCGAGAGATGCAAAGCAGCTTAACATAAAAGCATCAGCATACAATTTAAAATATACAAATATGCAAACATTAAATCAGGATTAAATATAAATAGTATTTTTAAAATTCCCAGTTAAAAACCATTAAAACATATTCAAAGTTAAAAATCACTGTACCTCCTGACTAGATTTTAAACACTTTCATCTTTAAAAGCCTGCCTGGATAAGAAGGTTTTAGCCTGCTACTGGAAGGAGAGGAGCGAGAGGGCCATTCTGGCTTCCCTGGGCAGGGAGTTCCAGAGTCAAGGGGCAGCCACCAAGATGGTCAGCTCTTTCGTTCCCACCAACTGAGCTTGAGATGGAGGTGGGACCGAGAGAAGGGTCTCTCCTGAAGATCTCAGGGCCCGGACAGTTTCATACAAGAGGATGCAATTAGCCAAATAGCCTGGACCTGAACCATCTAGGTCTTTAAAGGTCATAACCAAAACTTTGAATTGTTCCCAGAAACAGGCTGGCAGCCAGTGGAGCTGCTGCAATGGGGGAGGGGGGTGTCCAGTCCCTGTGGCCAGCCCCAGTTAGCAATCTGGCTGCGGCTCTTTGGACCAGCTGAAGTTTCTAAGCACTCTTCAGAGGCAGACCTGCGTCGAGTGTGTTGCAGAAATCCAGATGGGATGTAACTAAGACGGGGCCTCCCAATCCCATCGAGACAACCCAGAAGGATACCATGGTTAATGGTATCGAAAGCCATTGAGAGATCCAGGTGAACCAACAGGGACACACTCCCCCTGTCTAGCTCTCTGTGGAGATCATCCACCAAGACGACCAAAGCTTTCTCTTCCATAGCCAGGCCTGAAACTAGATTGAAATGGATCCAGATAACCCTTTTCATCCAAAAATCCCTGGAGTTAGTTGCTTGTTTCCAGTCCAAGATGCCATGCTACCTGAGGCCAAGGGCAAGAAGGCATCCCTTTCAATTTCCAAATATAGAAGCCAGCTGGTCTAGTGGCAGAAATTTACTTCAGCTTTGATGATGAGATAGCACACAACCTATGGGACAGAGATATGCCATGTGATATATACTGCTCTGTTATCCAATTAGATGGGAGTGGGCTGACAAAGAACAGCAAAATCTGCTGTTCTGCTACATCGGGCAATCACTCACTCTGCCTAACAGTAGGGCTGGCCTTACTTTTTCTCATGTTGAAAGTCTGCTATGCTAAATAATCTCTGCGGGATTAATGGCTTTGAGTGATGCAAGACTAGACTAGATCATCAGTTGTGTAAATGGAGAAAATGCTCCAAGGCCCTCATGGGCAAGTGTGCCAATGTGGTTGATGATGCTACATGCACACACATACCACAAAATCATCTTGTGATGTTTCCAAGGGATAAATATTCTTGAGAAAAACTCTTTGTGGACTGGTATCACTTTCAACACATACTAGATCTATTTCCTAGCTGTGAAGCAAGTAAAGTAGCAGATGACACGTAGCATTTACTGAATTTGAGACTAGCCTCAGTCATAGCAACTGGGACACAAGGCAAGCCGATGCCCAGAATTACCTGGTTCCTTGGGGTTCAAAAGGGCTTTGTTTCTGCTCTTAGCCTGGGAGCATTACCAGACCTCATTTGCTGAAGTGTTAAACTGGCACTCAAATAGGCTCACTTACACCAATGCAGAAAGGGATTCCAGGTCGCACACCACCTTGTCTTGGCTTTGATGGCTATGATCACCACAAGATTCAAAAATCAGTTGGTCAGCATTTTTTTACATCTGTTTTGATCCATCTTTTAAACACAGGCAGTTGGCCCATATAAAAGTTGCTACTTGAACCCTAAAACATATATTAGGTGTTGGCGATTTGTGGTGGAAAGAAGGCTGCAATCATCTGCATGCAGGTCCTTTCAGAAAGGCTTTCATGTTAGGATAGACTTGTGGGAATATAATTGCATCTTGCAGCAAAATGTTGTCATAGAGTTTGTTTTTTTGTTCAGCATTCCTACCACCCAGCGATCCCTTTTTTTAGCACATGCCAGTCTACATTTCCAGTCTCCATTTTCCTTCCAGTATCCCCCATTCAACACAATGCTGCTTTGCAGTGTCTGGATTTCTTTTTGCTGTACTGTACTATTTTCCCCCAGTAACACTTCTTTCTTTCTGAAAAGTTTTACTTCTGCAAACCTTGCCATTCTCCAACAGACTTGCATCTCCTCCTCCTTTTTATTTCTCAGTACCTCCATTTTGGTGACAGCTGTCATAACTCAGCAAATCTGAGTTTGCCTTTCATATACAGTTTCCACAAGGACTACATCCCCAGAATCCACACGGATATGCAACTGTGGTAATAATGGTGATCGTGAATAGTGAACCCTACTGAAATGATAGACTTTTATTTTATTTATTTATTTACAGCTTTTATATTCCGCCCTTCTCTCCCCGCAGGGGACTCAGGGTATATTACAGTGTACACATATATGGCAAACATTCAATGCCAATTTTGACGTACAACATATACAGACATACACAGAGGCTATTTAACTTTTTCTGGCCGCCAGGGGAGCTGTCGCTTTCATCGTCCATCTGCGACGCTGATGAAGTACCTCCACATTCCTCGCATGCTTCTCCACTGGAGTGCTTCTTTATGGCCTCATAAATTAGTTAATTTTAGCCTCCCCACACTTTTTTTAAGGTGGTACCTTATTTTCCTACTTGACAGATGCAACTGTCTTTCGGGTTGCAAAGGTCGACAACGGGCTACACATTGGTTGGAAACCCACTCCAACCTGGGCTGGCTTCGAACTCATGACCTTTTGGTCAGAGTGATCTTAATGCAGCTGACACTCAGCCAGCTGCGCCACAATCCCAGCAAGATTATATCATACCTGGAGTACCTAGAAAATGCCTAAAGGGGATGTATTTCATCAGATGCAGATAAAAGAAACTGTATCGGTCCCATGGATACCAGGGTCATACTATATATTACATGCATTCATTTGGGTTTTATAACCTTTTGAGACTCTGGTATTATCTCTATTCCACCCTTCCTGATGCAATGCCGCATTTTAGCCTCCCAGTAATCCATAACCAAGCCTCTGTGGTACAGTGTTTCTCAACCTGGGGTTCAGGACTCCTGGGGGCTTGGAGGGGGTTTCAGAGGGGTTTCTGAAGCAATCAGAGAACATATATTTCCAATGGTCTTAGGAACCCCTTTGGCAGAGAAGGCTGAAGATCTCTCCGCCTGTCCTTCTCTTCCTTTTTGAAAACAGACAGCAAATCCTCCCACCAAAAGCACTTCTCAGATATGATTGGCCTGCCTCTTAGCCAAGGGGATGGCTGTTTCTGAGACTCCAAGTGGGAAGGGGAGAGCGGGCATGCTTGGCGCATGGCAGCTTGGGCTCATGTGCGGGTGAAGGAGAGCCTGTTTCTGAGACTCCACTTGGGAAGGGGAGAGCAGGCCTGCTTGGTGCAAGGCAGCTTGGGCTCATGCGCCAGTGAGTCCCTTCAAGGCATGGTGTTCTGTGTGGGAAGTTTGGCCCAAATTCTATGGTGGGGTTCAGAATTTTCTTTGATTGTGCAAAGAAAAAATCATCCAAGACCATCTTCATATGCATAAGGTGCATAAGGTGCTTCACAGGCTGGGGGACCCAACTTGTATTTGTATTAAGTTGGGTCCAGTGCTCTTTGGATGATGGTGAACTACAACTCCAAAACTCAAGGTCAATGCCCACCAAACCCTTCCAGTATTTTCTGTTGGTCATGGGAATTCTGTGTGCCAAGTTTGGTTCAATTTCATGATTGGTGGAGTTCAGAATGCTCTCTGATTGTAGGTTAACTACAAACCCCTGCAACTATAACTCCCAAATGACAAAATCAATCCCCCTCCAGCCCCACCAGTATTCAAATTTGGGTGTATCGGGTATTTGTGCCAATTTTGGTCCAGTGAATGAAAATACATCTTGCATATCAGATATGAGGAGTGTTCATTAAAGCTTTTCCCCAACCCACTTCTATTCATCACAGGACATTGAAACTGCAAATGTGTAATGATATAAGTCTCTATAAGTTATGTGCCAATTTACAACTCAGAACTGATAACAGTCTTGATTTTATAGGTGCTGAAGTGGTGTGAGGTTTGATAATGGACCCAGTGGAATACAGAGCAGTCATCAAGTTCCTTTAATTGAAAGGCCGCACACAAATGGAGACATCTGATGAGATGAAAGAGGTTGATGGTGATGATTCCCCATCATATGATGTAATCAAGAACTGGCATCATCAATTCAAATGTGGTTGGACTTTGGTGGAAACAGCTCCAATTCCAGGACAACCCCACTCTGCTATTGATGAATACACCATCCAGCAAGTAGAGGTCACTATTTTGGAAAATCACCATGTAACCATTTGCCATCTAACCCAAAATGTCAAGATTAGTGTGGGGTTCATGGGGAAAAAAATCATCCAAGACCATCTTCATATGCATAAGGTGCATAAGGTGCTTCACAGGCTGGGGGACCCAACTTGTTGAGTTCCCCAGCTGCTCACGCCTTTCCAGAAGCAGGAACGAGTCAAATGCTCTCAGGCTCTATTGATGATGTGCCATGGAAACCAGGAGGACTTTTTCAACACACTGATCACACAGGATGAAAGCTGGGCCCATCACTATGATCCTATGACTAAAGTCCAGTTGATGCAATGGAAGCATCATGACTCACCACCTCCAAAGAAGGCACGTGCCCAACTCTCAGCAGGCAAGGTCATGCTCACAGTATTTTGAGACCAGTATGGAATAGTATAGATGGATTTCCTAGCAAAGGGTACCATCATCACTGGGGCATACTTTGCTTCACTGCTGCGGAAATTGCAGGAGGCCTTCAAAACCAATAGACGTGGCATGCTCACCAAAGGAGCCCGCCTTCTGCAAGACAATGCACCAGTTCACAACTCACATGTTGCCAAATGGAAGCATGCGCCTGTGGCTTTGAAATTCTACCACATCCTCCTTAATCACCTGACCTCGCACCATCAGACTTCCACCTCTTTCCAACAATGAAGTTATTTTTGAAGGGCAAGTACTTTTGAGATTATGAGACTCTGGTTTCCGAAGTAACAATGTGGCTTTTGGAGCAACCTGTCAACTTCTAGAAGCAAGGTGTTCTCTATTGCTTGAAAAGATGGGGAAAGTGTGTGTCCCGAAGTGGCATCTATGGAGAGAAAGACTAATAACTGGGCCAAGTTTCATTGCTCTCACTTCAGAGGAAGTGGGTCAGGGAAATCTTTAATGAGTGCCCCTCATATTTACATTATGATTCATAACAGTAGCATGAACCTGCATGATCCCTTCGATCTTCAGGGGAGGCCCTCTTGTTCCCGCCTCCATCACAAGCGCAACCTTCTCCGTGGTGGCCCCTTAGCTCTGGAATTCTGTCCCCAGGGAAATTAGGCAAGCTCCCACCCTGGCAGCCTTTAAGAAAAGTTTAAAAACCTGACTTTTCTAGTGTGCTTTTGAGGAATGAACAACAATCCCCATACCATGCCTGCCCTAGTACGAATTTGTCCTTCTGATGCACTTTATCTCTTCCCCCAATGAAGATTAACCCCATTGTTTCATCCCACCTGAGTCTTCCACTAGACACACCATTCTATTTATTTATCTATCTCACCCTGGGGTTTTATAATTTTATCGTTTGCATTTGGCCCAGCTCACTTTAATTCTTTTACCATTTTATATTTTGTGTTATTATGTTATTGTCATTATTTCATTGTACTACTTTGTTACTGTTTAATACTTTATTTTATGTTATTGTTTGTTGTAATTCTTGGGCTTGGTTTCATGTTAGCCGCCCCAAGTCCCTTTGAGGAGATGGTGGCAGGGTATAAAGTTTATTATTATTAAAGTTAAAGTTTTGAAGTAGCAAGAAAAATAATTTTATGGTTGGGGGTCACCACAACAAGAGGAACTGTATTAAGAGGTGGCGGCATTAGGAAGGTTGAGAAACACTGCTGTAGTGTATCTGGAATAGAGATTGTGAGCCTGGCTTTTCAAAGCTTTGCTATACTAATGCAGGTCTTGGAAACTTCAGCCTTCCAGGTGTTTTGGACTCCAATTTCCACCATTCCTAACAGCCTCAGGCCCCTTGCTTTCCAACTTCCACCATTCCTAACAGCCTCAGACCCCTTGCTTTCCAACTTCCACCATTCCTAACAGCTTCAGGCCCCTTCCTTTTCAACCATTCCTAGCAGCATCAGGCCCCTTGCTTTCCAACTTCCACCATTCCTAACAGCTTCAGACCCCTTGCTTTCCAACCATTCCTAACAGCATCAGGCCCCTTGCTTTCCAACTTCCACCATTCCTAACAGCTTCAGACCCCTTCCTTTCCGACTTCCACCATTCCTACCAGCCTCAGGATTCTTCCTTTTTCCCCTCAGCCACTTAAGCGGTAAAGGAGAGGGCCTGAAGCTGCTAGGAATGGTGGAAGTTGGAAAGGAAGGGGGCTGAAGCTGTTGGGAATGGTGGAAGTTGGAGTCCAAAACACCTGGAGGACTCAAGTTTGCCCAGGCCTGTACTAATGGCTTTCCTGTGTCTTGTCTCTATTGTGTGGCAATTGCAATTTTGATGCATCCGATTTAATATGTGGGTTTTTCAAAAATGTAAAAAGAAATGAGTGTTGGGGGGGGGGGGGATATCGTCTCAGGGAGTGTCTCTTTGCTCTTTAAACGTCACCCGCTTTTGGCCATTTGAATGTCCCTATCTCCCAAAAAGCTTGGAGACGTTAAGAGTGGTTCTCTTCCCCCCCCCCCCTCCCCTCCTTTTCTTCACAAAGCCCTCCGTGACGTGGCTGGCTTTTCGCAGCGCCTCTTTCTCGAGAATGGAAGCGCCACGCTGCGGGAGGTGAGGCGAGCTGAGGCGAGGCAGGGATTTGAGGGGAATTGGGGAAAGTGGGGGGGGGAGAGAAGGCTTGAGAGCCCCCCTCCCTCCCCGCCACTACTGGGCTGAATAGGCAGCAGGGAAAGGCAGGAGTTGAGCTGGCAGCACAAACCAGGGAGGGAAAAAAGGTTTAGGGAGAGAATAGGACGTCCAGATGGAAAGCTGAGGGGAAACTGAGGGGAGGGGGGAATGGAGCGCTGGAGGGAGAAGAGGGCGGGCGGGCGGGGAGCGCGAGCCGCCTACGCAACCGGCGCGCGAGAGGAGATCCTTGGATGCAAACGCAGGCGTCGGCGTCCTCTTCTCTCCTCTCTCCTCCACAGCGGCGGCTCACATGCCCCTGATTCATTTCCACATGCCGCACACGTGACATGCTAATTCAGGGGCTACTACACAATTCCAGGGCGGAGGGAAGAGGAGGAGACTAGGAGACACGCAAAAGGGAAGCAGCGGGGCAGCGCTGCAGCCTCGAAGCGAGGAAGGAAGGAAGGAAGGGAGAAAGAAAAGGGCGCAGCCTGCCCTAGTAACAAGACGGCGCCCCATTCATGCCAGGGCAACAATACAGCACCCAATTCGTGTCAAAGGGGGCACCCCACGTCCCTCATCTCTCGAGCCCTCTCTCTCCCCGCGCCTCTTTCTTCTCCCCTCCTCATAGGAGCGTCTCTTCAGCTGCAATAATGCCCTTCGTGGTGGTGGGAGGAGGAGGGGGAAGGGGGACACGCAAAGCTAAGCTGCCCCAGGTGGGAGGGGAAAGGGAAAGGGAGTAAGGAAGCCAGCCAGCGCGCGCCGCCGCCGCCGCCGCCTCTTCCTCTCCCGCCTCTGCCCTTCTCTCCTCCAAAGTTGGGAGCTCTCTGGCAGAGCTATATTTAAACACAAAGAAACGCACGATCTTATTCGCTGGGGAGAAGAGGGAGGGAGGCTCCCTACGTCATCGGCGGAGGGCCGCGATTCTGGGAGTGAAGCGCCCACGCAGGCAAAGGGGCTTCCTCGGGAGTCAACGCGCAGAAGCGCCAGCCCAGCCCAGCCCGGCGCGAGGCTGCCTGCCTGCGGAGGCAGCGGAAGGCTGCCCAGTGCAATATGGATGGACCGGCTCCATTGAGGAATTTCCCTCTGCCCAGACCCGGGGCATATTTTTATCTATCCTCTTTCTGTATATACACATATGCATCCACACACACATAGATAGATAGATGATAGAGAGATTAGATAGAGAGAAAGATAGATTAAATCTATAGATAGATGATCTAGAGAGAGAGTGAGAGTAGATAGATAGATTAGATCTATAGATAGATGATATATATAGAGAGAGAGAGTAGAGAGATAGATACATAAGATCTATAGATAGATTATATATATATATAGAGAGAGAGAGAGAGAGAGAGAGATATGATAGAGAGGTAATAGATAGATTAAATCTATAGATATATGATATATAGAGAGAGTAGATAGATAGATAAGATCTATAGATTATAGAGAGAGAGAGATTGAGATTAGATCGATAGATAGATGATAGGGAGAATAGATAATAGATAGACAGACAGATAGATAAACAGACCCCTTTCCGCAGATCCCATGCATATTATACACACACACACAGCCATCGGATATGGGGAAAGGGATCTATCTATTCCTCAATGGAGCAAGTTGCAATCGCTCTCGATTTCGATACTGGGGTTGGGTTTTTCTCCTCCGTCTGCATCAGTACTCCTGATTTACCTTCTCGGACTCGGAGGGAATTCTTGCATAGAGTAAATGCACTGGATGCGGATAGTGGGGCTTCTTTTTTTTTCCTCTACGGGTGGTGGTTGAAAACGTGTGGCTTGCAGGCTTCCAGATCGATGTGTGGGAGCGAGAGGGACAGAGAGAAAGAGAGAGAAGAGGGCTTCCCAAATGGAACACTCGGGAACTGTCACGTCGGGGCGCGTCCAAGGCATCTGTGGGAACAGCTTCCCATAAGGAGATCCAAAGTGGTGCACCTGGACGTGGAAACATCTCCAGTCCTATCGTGTAAAATGTGCCTTAGGTTTTCGTTTGAATGCTCCTACCTAGATGCAGAACTCTGCCTCCAAATCGATTCAGCACCTCGGAGAGCTCCTTTGTCACATAGGTAGAACAGACTCACCTCCTCGCTACCACCAGAAGCAACATGGCCATCTGAGGCACAGCCAACACGCTCTGGTTTGTTCCTCAACCTCCTCCCCTGCAAGTTCTAAGCCAGTGGTTCCTAACATTTTTTGGACCAGGGACCACTTTGACCAGAGACCACTCTCCAATATTAGTACCAAAAGGGTTACAAATCAGTTTTTGGTCAACCTTAAATTTGGTTAGGGGTGCTGATCCAGAAAATTGCATTGGATAGACCACATCAGCTCTCATTTCTGATATAGAACATATGCCATGGTCACTGACAGGGAAGGAGTGGCAGGTGGCGTGAAAGGAGTGGAAATAAATAAAATAAGAGGAAGGAAGCTCTCAGACCAGATTTTCGTCCTTGTGGACCACTGGTGGCCTGCAGTCCACAGTTTAAGAAACACTGGTCTAAGCACACTTTATACCCTCTTGCCTGGGATGGGTGTTGAGATTTAGATGAGTGGTGTCCCATCTGCCCAAACAGTGAACGCAGCCCAGTTCGTTGGTGAAATGTACTCATTTGGGATTGTTGTCCAAGATTGTGTGTCACACTTTGGGAGGTGTATTTGTGTTGGGTTTCATCCCTGTACTGCACAAGTTTCTTGTGTCATCAAGTCTCCAGCCTTCAACAAGTAGCTAGACTAGAGATAGAATTAGACTGATGGATTCCTCCCCCACAGTCCTATGCATGTTTACCAAAAGGGTGTTTCCATCTCCTCCTTGCCACTGTCTCCTCCCCCTTTGAAGATATAGCATTGGAGTCTCTGTGAGGGAACTTCCTTTTTAAAGGTATTTTATTGCCCTAGGCTGGTCATGTGGCCATTCACCACCATTGTCTCTTCTACCTTTTCTTCCTTCCAGTGAGGATGCACATTTTGCCTCTCTCTAGGCAAAATATAGTTGCATGGATTTTTTAAAAACTTTTTTACTTTTTTTACCTTCTTAGAAGATGGGACTTAGTAAGCTAGTTAGCTCCGAGACCTTTTCTATCTTTTACTTCAATAAATACTTTTGAACCTAAAGTTCTGACTCTACAATCCTATGCCATCCTATGAAAAGAAAACTTATCCTAGCTCACCACTCGTAAGTTTCTGCTGGTTATGAACTTCACTTCTGGTACCCTGTTATATTAATGGTGGAATCACCCCAACAGAAGGTTATTTTTGAGCCTAACAGCTCAGATTCCCCAACAATTTGTTGTTGTTTTTGTTGTTGTTGTGTGCCTTCAAGTCATTTCCAACTTACCCAAAGGCAAGATTTCTTCAGAGGGATTTTTTTTTTTTTGCCTTTGCTTTCCTCTGAAGATTACAATGTGACTTGCCCCAGGTCACACAGTGGGATTTGATGACCATTTAGGGATTCAAACTCTCGTTTCCAACATCATAGTTCAATGCTCAAACCACTACCCCAACGCATGTTAGCTCATCCATTCTTGTATTTCCCTTACCACCTTTATTTCAGGCCATGGGTGAGGGAGTGCCAACTTTCATCAGCTCCAGCCATCATGTCTAGTGAATAGGAATAATGAGCATCATAGTTCCAACAGTGAGCTGCTGCATGTTTTCCAACAATTCTGCAGTGCAGCAACCTACTACTATCATTGAAAGAGGCATCATTTTGCTGAAAACAACTGGGGAAAAGGTTTTTTCAAGTTGTGGCTGCTACAATTGCAGCTGCTCAAAAACAACAAGAAGGCTGAAGCATCTGGGGCTACATGGAAGAGTCAGAAAACAAAAAAATCATACAGTTTAGGGTAAGATATATAATGCAAGTGGAAGCAAACACACTCCAAGTAATTTATGCAGAGAGCAAATAAGAGAAGTTAGTGAGCTAAATTTTATGGAAGATTGCTATGTGAATAGTGACTCCTCAAGCAAGAGGAATTCTTATTACAATAATGCAATGGTTCCCAACCTTTTTTTGACCAAGTACCACTTTAACCAGGGACCACTTTCCAAGTACCAAAAGGGTCTCGAATCAGTTTTTGGTCAACTTTAGATTCAGTTTAGTTATTTGAGGTGCTGATATAGAAAATTGCATTGGATGGACCACATCAGCTCTAGTTTCTGATAGAGAACATATACCATCCAGTACTTGCCATCTGCTCACCCACAGAAAACCATACTTAATAATCTAGAGCTGATGTGGTCTATCCAATGCAATTTTCTGAATCAGCACCCCAAATAACCCCAGGAATAGGCCTAAAAATGAAGACACCAAAAAAAATTTGGTTGGGCTGTGTTATTATGTGTGGATTTTGTTAATTCTCACATAAAGAGAAAGAAGAGGGGGCTGAGGTTGAAAAAAATACAAAAAGCAAAGCATGAGACCCAATAAACTGTCCCTAATGGCTTTCTCTCACCTCCTTGTCATGGGTGCATGGCCACGAGGAAGAGGGTGTGATCCGTGGAGTGTTGCAATGGTGCAGTAACAGTGAGGCCAAAGACCATATTTTACTTCTTGTTGACCACTGTTGGTCCACACACCACAGGTTGGGAACCACCGCAGTAACAAGAAGCATTCCAGATGCTGTTGGCTCCAGCCAACACAGCCAATCCATAATGGATCAACAATCTCTGGCATGTCAGACATTCCCCAGTACTATCTTCTTGTGCAAGAGGGGGCACATACATACATGAGAGAGATTGATCTGAGGGCATGGAAGAAATCAAGTGAAGACTATCAATCTCATTTTTATTTACTTCTTATCCTAGTCAGCTGTCCTTTCCTGAAGTTGCTCTACTTTGATTTACTGTTATTGGACACAAACTGCTTGTTGCTGTGTGCCTTAACATAATTTCAACATAGGGCAGCTCTTAAGAAAATGTATTACAGGTATTATGGGATGTGTTCAGAGAAAGCTTGGTATTGCATTCCTCTGAGAATGATAGAGCATCACTTGCCCAAAGTCACCCAGTGCGTTTCAGGTAGGATAATTGAGAAGTATGGTAACTTTGGGGTATTGTAGTTCTAGAGGGAGTTGTCCATTCTTTTTTCTTAATTCTTCTTGCACAACACAAAAGTCTCTGGTTTTGAAAAAAGGATTATAGCAGTTTCCCAAAAGCAAATGCAAAGGCATATGTGATGGGGAAATGGCTTGTTACACGGAAGATCAATTTAAAATATTTAAGTGAGGAGAAACTGTGACTCTCCCAATGTTGTTGGATCAGCTCCATACAATATTATCAGTTGCCACAGTTGCTAGAAATTGTGAAGTCCAACAATGTCTGGAAGACACAGGATCCTTGTTCTGGATTTAAAGTCAGAACCTTGCTAGTCAGAAAAGGGCAGGTGGAACCTTGGTTGCAGTGGTTTGAGGTAGAAGCAGGGTTGGCTGGGAGTGGAATAACAGGAACATTTCCTTGGGTTTTTTTTCTTCATTACATTTTGATCCAGTATTGTTGCATATTTATTACCCTAAGACATGGTAGGGTCAAACTCATACATGTTGTGTCCATTGGTGACACCAGGTGTGCATTTGGGGGGGGGGGGGGCGGCACAATCCCATTGTCATGACTATATTTGCTCCCTTCCTTTGTGTCCAAAATATAAACATTGTGAGCACAGGCTGACTTTTTGGGGATATTGGTGGTATTTCTGAACCTTATGTATCTCTGTTATGATTGGCTTCAGTTGTTGCCAATGAGTTTCCAGATACATTTCAAAGGGCTAGTTATAACTTGTTTCCAGACTCCTAAACATAACCATTTCCTATCTGGTGGAGAGTGGAGACTGGCAGAGGAGAATGTTCCTATGGGAGCCAATGTGGTAGTGGTTTGATAGTTGGACTAGGACTTTGAAGATCAAGATTTAACTCCCCATTCAATCATGAAAACTCAACCTCAGAAAAAAACAGCAGCAAACTCCCACTGAAGAAATCTTGCCAAGAAGACCCATGATAGTTATAGCCTTATTTTGCCTATACTTGTTGCCAGAAGAAGACCACAGAACAGCATTGGAGCATCTAGAGAGGCCCACAAACACTTCCATGAGGGAATAGTTTTTGGAGTGTGAATAAGTAGAACTGTGGATATCAAATCTCCAGATCTGAAGGTTGTACTGTACTATACATTTTCAATTTGATACACTGGTAGATTCCTAGGAAATGTCATAATATACTAGCTTGATAAATTGTATTTATTAGAGCTTTTTCGTATTTTAGAACCTTCTGTTCCAAAATACAGTGGTGAAGTCATCATAACTAGTTATTTTCTTCCAGAGGAGATTGGCAAAGCCAAGGGAAATGAAGAGTAACAAAGCATAGCAAGCCCAAACAATGACGAATCTGGAAAATAGGTGAGTTTCATTTGTTGTTGAAGTTCCAAGAACAGGGGATGTTAAGAGGCCAAAAGTCCCCTTCCTTGTTTTTACCAAACATGCCTGTGAAGATAGTGAAGGTGAGAAAAATACTTCCTATTACTTTTATCAACATCATGTACAATGAGTACAAGTAACTTAAAAAAAAACATATTCCAAGTTCCGGCCTAGTGTCTCTAACAAAGAAACCTTGGTTGAAACTGTTCTCAAAACTTCCCAGATTTATAACAGTGGAAAGCATGCTGGAGTACACCAGATTGGAATTTGGAACATTATTGTTGCTCCACTGTGAAATAATTACCAAAGCTCTGCCAATCCTCACAAATGCTCTGGTTTCAATCTATTCCATAATATGCCATGTTTTAACGCCATCCTTTAAATGGGTTTGCATGCTTCATATGCAACTATAGAAGCAAGGCCAGCTGATACAAAAATATATTTGTTGCCCTTGGGAACAAGCCAACAAAGTAATGCTCTATTCCACATTAGATCTATTAAATGATGAATACTGAAAATCTAAATTCACACTTTTGATCCAGAGCATGCATAAGACCATAAGAAGAGCTGTGTTGGGTTAAGGGCCTAGTCCAACGTTCTGTTCACACAATGGCCAATTTTCTATGAAAACCAGAATACGAGTAAAATTGGAACCTTCGGCAGTAACACTATACACTTAAGACTGATTCACATTTTCAGACTTGATTTGTGGTGGGCTTTTCAATTCTAGACTGCTACATTTTCCATGAGTCCTCACTATTGACTCTGCCATCTGATGGGATCTGATGGGGACTTCATTCTGAGAATAACTAAATAGCCATGCCCATCCCTGGTCAGAAGATAGGAGATCTCTGAGTGATTTACAACAGAATAGCAAGTGATTTAGACTTCCAATATCTTCGTAGTATGACCAACAATGTAATTTTTATCTAAATTAGGTTGTAATGAAGCTAGGTTGAAGTAACCAGTAATTGACTGTGAACTCAATTCAGGTTTAAGCCGAATTCCCACCTTAGAATGGGCTCAGAGGGATCCTAGCCTTTATTTCCAGATTTATCCTTGCACTCTAGGATGGCTGGTGAATTTGGAGCACTGAATTTTGTACGAGACAGAATGAATGATTAACATATAGAACTTAATAAATCAGTTCCTGCCTTCTTCAGCTCTTACAAATAAAAGTCAGCTGGATCCAAATTAGAACATAATCTTAGATGGCTGCTAAGCATGATGGCATAACTGAATGAAGAGAGTTCAATCCATGAAGGAAGCAAGTTGCTTGCATATATAAAAACAGATTAACTGCAGTCTTGACAAGCTAACTCCCCCTGCCTCATTCACAAATCCAGCTTACATCAGTTTTTTAAAACTAGCCTCTAATGTAAATATCACAGATACATCAGTCCAATCTGCATTCAGTTTCTCTGTCCATCTTCCCTCACACTTGAACTCTTTTCTCATATAAAAAACCCCCTAAATTTCAGGTACAAAAATAAAATGGTCCCTTTCCCTAAAGCAACTATCCCACTCCATTTTGTATCATACTTTCTTCCTTTTGCATAAGACAGAAAAAATTTAATTACATAAAAATCACGAGTAAATATGCATTTATTCTGTTAGTTTCCCTTGTGCAATGCAGAATTTGTCCAACACCTGGATTTCCGGAATTGGAAACCTTCTTTCCCCAAGGGCTGGAGCTAGTCAGAGATGTTTTGTGATTCTGACATCCCTTTTTCTTTATGACTTTCCCATAGACGCCCAAGTTGCATTGCTCATTAGTTCAAGGAGGGGCAGCTCAGGACAACAATGGCTTGCTTGCTGTTGCAACCCTTCCGGGCACAGAAGGTACTTTCAGTTCATTCACAGCTCAAGGTCTTCCTGGGCAAGAACTAAAGTTCTGTGTGTATGGTAAGGAAGGGAGACAAAACAAGGGAGAGGGGAAACAGCATTGTCCTGATCATTCCCAAAACTTAAGAATGGATGAGTATTACTTGTTAGCCCAATCTATTGATATAGGTTTCTAATATTCCATTTTACAATGTTATTTTGTAACACTACACTGCAATTTCAATGGAAGCTCACCTAGTTCCAGATCCAACACCATGTGCCTTAGGACCAGTTCACAATAGACATGAGGTGACTCTTCATACTCCACAATTGGAGTGCTATGATGCCACTTTAACTGCCATAGTTTCATCCCACAGACCCTGTAATGTACAGTTTACAGAGAGGAATTTGAAAATCTCAACCAGAGCACTCCATTAAGATGTAAACTCCACATTTCCATAAGATAGAACCATGGCAGCTAAAGCTCACTAATAGCACTATAATTCTATAGTGTGGATGGGACTCAGGTGTGTTCAGTATCATAGCTAAAGGAGGGACACAAAATGAAAGCATAAGCACCACTAAATAATAATTTTATGCTCACCAAATGAATTGTTTCCAATTTTTATAATTGCAGAGACAGAGAACCCAGAACATCTAGATCTCATATTTATTATGTTGACATTTTATTTATTTATTTATTTATTTATTTATTTGCTGCTTTTCTCACCCTTAGGGGGACTCAAAGCAGTTCACAACATAGTAATGGCAAAGATTCAATGGCTCACATCCATATAAAAAGGAAAACATTACAAATCACATATAACAATAAATTAAAGTCATTAAAAACTATACAAACCATTAGACAAACAACAAAATAGTAAAACATTAAACATTAAGACATTTAAACATTGTGAGCCCCCGGTGGCGCAGTGGGTTAAAGCACTGAGCTGCTGAGCTTGTTGATCGAAAGGTCGCAGGTTCGATTCCGGGGAGCAGCGTGAGCTTCCGCTGTCAGCCCTAGCTTCTGCCAACCTAGCAGTTCGAAAACATGCAAATGTGAGTAGATCAATAGGTACCGCTCCGGCGGGAAGGTAACGGCGCTCCATGCAGTCATGCCGGCCACATGACCTTGGAGGTGTCTACGGACAACGCTGGCTCTTTGGCTTAGAAATGGAGATGAGCACCACACCCCAGAGTCAGACATGACTGGACTTAATGTCAGGGGACTACCTTTACCTTTACCTATCACTCCCATGTTTTCCTTTAGCATATTGCTATCATTTGTTGAATGCATGCAAAGAGGCCAACACTGAGAAGACCCTGTCTCTCATCCCCACCAAATGTACCTGTGAAGGTGGTGGAAACAAGAGCAGGATCTCCTCGGCCGATCTTAATGCTCTAACTATTTAATAAAGGGAGATGCGTTCAGACAGATAAGCTGGACCAGAACCATATAGAGCAGTGGTTCTCAACCTTTGGGTTCTCAGATGATTTGGCCTTCAACTCCTAGAAATCATAAAAGCTGGTAAACTGGCTGGGATTTCTGGGAGTTGTAGGCCAAAATACCTGAGGTCCCACAGGTTGAGAACCACTGGTATAGGGCTTTATAGACTAAAGCCAGCACTTTGAATTGTGCTCAGTTGCAGACTGACAACCAGTAGAGCTGCCACAATGGGAGTTGTGTGCTCCTTGTGTGTGCTCCAGTAAGGAACCTGATTGCCACCCAATGGGCATACCTTGAGTAACTTTGCCTGACCCTTCCCCTGGATACCTAAACTCTATGTCTAAGTACTCCACAGAAGTTTGAAGTTACTACAGTGCTAGACATTTGGGGAACAAAGTTACATTTCATTTGGAGGACAGAGTTCCTAAGGTGAGACAATTCCCTCATTTTGCCCCCTCCCAATAGGTGCCAAATCATGTTGTTGGACTGCAGGTCCCAAGAGACTTTATCAGCATAACCAATGGCAAGGAATGCTAGGAGCCTCAATTCAGCTACACCTGATTACCACCCCAGCTATAAGTGATGTGATAATGCCATATTTTAATACTAATACTCAACAGTGTGCTAGAAGTGACACATCCCAACTGATTCCACATTATTTAAAAAGATGTGAGATGAGGTCAACAGTCATAATTTCATTTGGAAAGACTCCTTTTCACCATCATTGCTTGAAGCTGTAATGATGGAGTGAAGGGACACTCACATGTTCCCTTTTGACAAAGGCAAGGCACTCTTGCAGCTTAGTGCAAACTGTGTTTAATTTCAACAATGAGAGATTCTTCAGCCCGCATTGGCTTGTTCCCACCTAATCCCCAGGATGTAAGCATTGGCTTGGGAGGGGGGTGTCACTCAGTGGTGAGCAGAGAGAAAAGAGGATTATGTTTATTCATTTTTGGCATCTCCCACCACGGTACAAGCATGGGGAGGGGGTGACATAGAACGTGGGGGAACATCATAGAGCTGTCATGCTCCTCCTTTGCTCTTGAGGATGTTGTTAGGGCAGGAATGAAAGAAAGCTGTGGAACCTTTTATGAATGTATTTCCAAACCAATGAGACCATTGCAGTGGCATTACAGCCAGGAGACATGAAGGAAACAGTTTAATGCTAATCAAGCCATTAAATACTAATCAAGGTGGGCAATTGCAACATTCACACTTGCCTCAAGTAGAAAAGACTTCTTTCTCCCATCCTGGACTTTCCACAGATATAGCAACTGTTGGGTTTCATCCCTGACTACACAAGTCTCCAGCCCTCAATAAGTAGTTAGTCTAGATCAGTGGTACAACTCCCAGAAATTTCAGCTAGTTTATCAGTTGTTAGGATTTCTGGGAGTTGAAGGCCAAAACATTTGGGGACCCATAGGTTGAGAACCACTGGTCTAGATAGATTAGAATGAGGGATTCCTTCCCCAGATTCCCTTTGGGGCCTGTCTCCATTTTCTGGCTCTCTCTTCCTTTGTTCTCCTAGAGTGAGGATGCATCTTGCCATTCTCCAAGCAAGATGTGGATTCATGGATGCTGTTATGTTATTTTTCCTTGGTCTTTTCCTTAGAAGATAGCTCAGTGAAGCTAGTTAGCTCCAAGAACCTTTTCTATCCAGAATGGATTTCTTTTGACTTTAGTAAACATGCTATTTTTAGAACCTATGAAGTTGTGGCTCTGCAATCTTGTTCCATCCTGCTGAATGGAAACTAATCCTTGCTCTCTACAGGTAAGCTTCTGCTGGTTATGAACTGTGCTTCTGGCACTCTGGTATATTATTGTGGAATCACCCCCAAGTGAGGGCTGTTTTTGAGCCTAACAGCTATTGATTCCTAACATAAACCTCACTTTCTTTGTTTACAACAGACCCCTCAAACCCTGAGGATGTCTGCCATAGATGTAGGTGAAAGGTCAGGAGAGAATGCTTCTGGAACATGGCCGTACAGCCCGGAAAAATCACAGCAACCTAGTGATTCCGGCCAAAAACACAAAACACTTTGGGTTGTTGTAAGTTTTTCGGGCTATATGGCCATGTTCTAGAAGCATTCTCTCCTGATGTTTTGCCTGCATCTGTGGCAAGCATTCTGAGAGGTTGTGAGATTTGTTGGAAACTAGGAAAATTGGGTTTATATATCTGTGAAAGGTCCAAGGTGGGAGAAAGAACTCTTGTCTGCTGGAGCTAGTTGTGAATGTTTGAATTGGCCACCTTGATTAGCATTTGATGGCCTGACTGTTTATAGGTGTGGCTTGTTGCTGCCTGGGGGAATCCTTTGTTGGGGGGTGATTAGTTGTCCCTGATTTATTCTTGTCTGGAGTTCCCCTGTGTTTGAGTGGTGTTCTTTATTTGCTGTTATAATTTTAGATTGTGAATAGAAAACATTCACACCTAGTTCCAACAGACAAGAGTTCTTTCTCGCACCCTGGACCTTCCACATTCAATTTTCCTAGTTTCCAACAGACCTCACAACCTCTGAGGATGCTTGCCATAGATGCAGGCGAGACGTCAGGAGTGAATGCTTCTAGAATATGGCCATACAGCCCGAAAAACCGACAACAACCCAGTGATTCCGGCCATGAAAGCCTTGGACAATGCACAAAACGCTTTGTTTTTGCTGGTCTTCCATACTGGTGGGGTTGATCATTTTCCCACCTTCGGTAGCAAAAAGGAAGACTCCAACGGTGCGGTTGATCACATGGTCCTTTCTTTCCCTGCCCATCCTTTCCCAGGAAGAGACCGAGGAGCCTAATCCTCTTTATAGTGTTTTGTGCGTGCAGACCCAACCAGGAGGCGCAAACTCAATCTGGATTAAGGAGTGCGGAGGGAGCAGGCAGGGAGGCCTGCTGCTGGAGTCGTCTCGTGCTTGGCAGATGGTGGCTGCTGCTGCTGCTGCCGCCACCCGTTTGCCTCCTCCCGCCATTCCCACACTGCCTTTCCTCCTTTGAGGTGGCCAGAGACACGATTCCTGCAAGCCCCCTCCGTCCTCCCGCTACGGTCTTTTCAAATCCCTGAGGAGATCCCCCCAAAAGCGGGGTGCAAAGGCGCTGGTCCCCCTCATTCCCTTTCCCGAGAAAGGGCTGGCGATGCATTTCGCGGGGAACGGGAGTCCCGACGAGCCACCAGGGGGCATGCGCCGTTCCGATTCATAAAATCATGTACATTCATTGACAAAAAAAAAATATCTCCAGCTGGTGTGAATGGGGTGTGGACGCCGCCAGGTCTATAGGCAGACACTCAGGTCGGGGCAGAGGAAGAGAAAGGAGACTCGGAGGATAATAAAGAAAGAGATTTACTTATTTGTCGTGTCAGGAGCGAACCAAAACAGTTGTATTGCAGTAAAAAACAAACAAACAAACAAAACACAAAGTTTGCAGACTTGGGGTTCTATTAAATGTCCTTTGACCAGTAGCTGGCCACTTGGAGTGCCTCTGGTGTTGCTGCAAGAAGGTCCTCCATTGTGCAGGGCTCAGGTTGCATTGCAGCAGGTGGTCTGTAGTTTGCTCTTCTCCACATTCACATGTCGAGGATTCCACTTTGTAGCCCCATTTCTGAAGGTTGGCTCTGCATCTCGAGGTGCCAGAGCGCACTCTGTTCAGCTCCTTCCAAGTCCTTCCAGTTTTCTGTGTCCCCAGGAAGGAGTCTCTCATTTGGTATCAGCCAATGATTGAGGTTCTGGGTTTGAGCCGGCCAATTTTGGACTCTCGCTTGCTGAGGTGTTCCAGCGAGTGTCTCTGTAGATCTTAGAAAACTATTTCTTTATTTAAGTCGTTGGCGTGCTGGCTGATACCCAAACAGGGGGTGGGCCAGAGATGTCACTGCCTGAGAGGTTGTAAGCTCTGTTGGAAACAAGGAAAAATGGGATTTATACATCTGTGAAATGTCCAGGATGGGAGGAAAGTTGTTGCTTCGGACGGCCAGAATCCCCCACCAGGAAGTACCGCACTCCGCGTTGCCTAGGAACCAGGGATAGCGGCGAATCCAAGAGAATTTGGAAGAGAGTTTTCAAAGAGGAAGGAAACTGGCTTCTTGCAGCCTTCTTGGCTGTCACTCCGTAGCAAAGCCCCCCTTTCGCATGGGTGATGGGGTCTTTTGACACAAGATAGGGAGAACCCTCACCCTTTAAAGACGACAAATCCCAGAATCCCCCGGGCAGCAAAGCCACTTGGAGGATTCCGGAGACTCTGCTCCCTCTAAAAAGTTGCCCTAGTTAGTCTTTCCCGCTTGGATCAGCCCGATCCAGAGGATTTCCTTTGTTGGACGGCGAGGACTGGGTCAAAAGAGAGTATATCCCACTTGGCCGAGGGTTAATCCACACCCTCTCCTTGGATCAACGAAACCTTACCAAGATCGCCCCATACCTGCCACGTTTCACTGAAGATGGATGGGCAAGCCAGGATACCATCACACTTGAGAATGAATCCACTTTAAATCCGGTTTCTGCCTCCTGCAGAATTCTAGGGTTTGTAGTTTAGGGAGGTTCTTAAATGTTCCTCTCCAAACGACAAACCCCAGAATTCTGCAGGAGGGAGAAACCGGATTTAAAGTGGATTCATTCTCAAGTGTGATGAGGTCCTATAGGTAGGTAGGTATGTTGTCAAAGGCTTTCATGGCCGGAATCATTGGGTTGCTGTGGTGTTGCTAGTTTCCAACAGACCTCAGAACCTCTGAGAATGCCTGCCATAAATGTGGACGAAACGTCAGGGGAGAATGCTTCTAGAACATGGTCATTCAGCCTGGAAAACTCACAGCAACCCAGGTAGATAGATAGCTTGGAGGAAGCGTTTTTCCGTGAAGTTTTGGAATTCAACCATTAGACTTTGCAATGGTTCCTACGCTTTGGTCCTCCATGTGTTTTGGACTTCTGCTCCCACAATTCCTAACATCTGGTAGTCTGACAGGGATTTCTGGGAGCTGAAGTCCAAAACACCAGGAGGACCAAAGATTGGGAACGACTAAAAAGTTGGGAGAAGCGTATGAAGCCTTCTTCCCACCACGAGATCTGCAAAAGAAGGGAATTGGACCGCCAGAGACCCAGCCAACCCCCTCCAAACGCGTGTCCTGGAGACGCCTTTGGGTCCCAGCCCGCGTGACAATATGGGACCTGTAGTTCAGTGCAGCTAGAGAGCACTCTACCTGTCTCTTGACTATGTGAACATGACACACGAGGCAAGTGCAACGTGTCAATGCTATCACGGCACCCCGCCACTGCCGTTCAAGCGTGGATGTCAACGTCATCGAGGCGTGCTCTTCAAGATGCGACAGCTTTCGTTGCTGTGTAGACGGCAACTTTGAGTCAAGGGCGAGATCCGTCTCCCAGCCTTCCGTCCCAGCTCGTTCTTTCGAAATACTTTCCCAACCGAGGCTCCCTCGCAGGACTTCAGGCGGGAAATCCAAATCTTGCCTGCCATTTTGGCACCTTTTCCACCTTCAAGATCTGTGTGGAAACATTTAAACCTCGCGCTCCTCTGTGCGCACTTGGTCTCAAGCAGGGAGAGGCGCCACGGCCAGTGGGCACATGCCCCCAAAGGCATCAAAGCCCCCCTTATCCTGGAAGCTAAGCAGAGTCAGCCTTGCTGAGTACTTGGATGAGAGACTACCAAGGAATGCCAGGCACTGTAAGCTGTATTTTAGGAAAAGGAATGGACACGTGTGTTCTCTGGTGTATTCCTTGTTGGAAATAGCAACCTTCTTCAAGCCTCCACTAGTTATTTGTTATGTATATAATTTAGATTGCTTACTGTATTGTATATCTGTGTATTGGTATGCACTTTTCCTTATCTCTATGTTGTGGGAGGGGCTGCAGACCATGTGACAGGATCTGGAACTGTTCAGATCTCAGACTCCATTTTTGAAGTCAGTAGAAACAGAATGCTTTAGAGACTCCATTAGACTCTCAGAACAGAGAGATGCTTTCGATTTTGGACTGTTAAGATTTTAAGAAAAATGCCCTGTGTTATCTGCACAGAGAGACTACTTCAAATCCTATCTGTAACTGTACCTGCATGCTGAATAGATGAAGTTTGTGAGTAAACCAACTATGTTCCTTTTAACAAAGACTACTTTATTTTTTGTTTTATGAGAGCATGATTTAAACCAAGGTGTTTTAAGGGAGAGTCAATTTTTTCCGTGTCAGAAGCAGCTTGAGAAACTGCAAGTCACTTCTGGTGTGAGAGAATTGGCCATCTACAATGACATTGCCCAGGGCATGCCCAGATGTTTTACCATCCTGTGGGAGGCTTCTCTCATGAGAACCTGGCACTGATAGATGTGAGCTCACCCCACTCCCTGGATTCAAACCACTGACCTTTCAGTCAGCAGTTCAGCCGGCACAAGGGTTTAACCCATTGCGTCACTGCAGCTCTCTAGGAAGAGTCGATGTTTTTGAGTAATTGAAAAGAACACTTGTGAAACTCTGCTGTTTTTTGTGCATTAGCATATCTTTGTTCCTAACAGTTCAAAGAGGTATCTAGGTATATCAGTCTAACAGCTGAGAAACCTAATTACCTTGCATAAATACATGTGAATGTTTTTACCATTAACTCAAGTGAGTATTTAACTCTTCTCAGAAAGATCATGCATCGCTCTTTAAAAATAAATTTTATTGCATTTCTATTCATTTCATTACAAAAAAATCTCTACAATTCATATCATTACTTCTCCTTTCCCCCCATTGTGCTACCCATTGTTAGGCTCTCTTATGATTATTCCACATGAATGCCAATTAATCTCAACAAGGATCACACTTCCAGTAGCCTGTGGAGATTCCTGGTTTTCCCAAATGATTCTGAATATCCATTTTCAAAATTCCTTGCCTAAGAAAAACCCTATAGCATTCATGAGATTGTCATAAGTTGACAGGTGACTTGAAGGTACACACATCTAAAGGGGCACTTTCCACTTCATCCAGTGGAAGGAAGATGAAGTGAAGAGCCTGAAGAGCCCTAAGAACATTGATCCAACCAAAGAAGGAGAAGTTCACTATGCTTAATGCTACCAGGTATTCAAAATTACAATAAAGAAGACTCAGAATTCATGACATGCAAGTTTGACAATCGGGAAATTAGCTACAGGTTGAGTGTCCTTTATCCAAAAATACATGGAACCAGAAATGTTTTGGATTTTTGGGGGAGAGAGGAGATTAGGATTTGGAAGTATGTATATCCATCATGATACGTCTTGGAGATGGGACCCAGGTCTTTACACAAAATTCATTTATGTTTCATATACATTTTGTAGACCAGTGGTTCCCAACCTGTAGGTCCCCAGGTATTTTGGCTTACAACTCTCAGAAATCCCAGCCAGTTTACCAGCTGTTAGAATTTCTGGAAGTTAAAGGCCAAAACATCTGGGAACCCACAGATTGATAACCACTGTTATAGACAAATCCTGAAAATAATTGTATACACAATATTTTAATCATATGCATGAAACAAAGTCTTGTGTGCACTGACCCACCAGAAAGCAACGGTATCACTATTTCATTTATTCAAACATTTATGCAAACAGACTTGTATATAACTAACATCTCACTGCAGCATATTGACTATACTCCTGCTCTTACTGACATCAACAGACTTCACTGACTTCGAACTTCCAACTGACTCAAGTCTTAACTGGCTTCTAACTGACTTAACTGACTCCGACTGACTTCTAATTCAGATGCATTCTCAAATGGAGTCTCACTCTGAACTTTCTAAGATCAGGATCACATGGTCTGTAGTCCCTCCCACAACCTCTAACAACATAGAGTTAAGGGGAAACCTGCATACCAGTATATACACACACAATATGGTAAGTAATCTCAATTATATACATAACAAATAACTAGTATAGGAGGCTTGTAGAAGGTTGCTGTTTCTAACAGTATATACATCATGATATGTCTTGGAGATGGGACCCAGGTCTTAACACAAAATTAATTTATGTTTCATATACATCTTATAAAAGAATTGTATATTTTATCATATACATGAAACAAAGTCCTTGTGCACTGAACCACAAGAAAGCAAAGGTATCATAATCTTATTTATTTATTTATTTACTATGCTCCAAAATTTATACAATTTTAGAGCGTGTTGAATTCTCAATTTCCAGATAATCCTAAAAACAAAATTGATTTCACCTAACTTAGAACCATAGAATCTTGGAGTTGAAAAAGACCAAAAGGGCCATCCATTCCCACCTCCTGCCATGCAGTAGTACACAGCCAAAGCACTCCAGAAGGATACTCATCCAACTTCTGTTTAAAGGCCCCCAAAGATGGAGAATCCACCATTTGAGGCAGTATTCCATTCTCAAGTAGTTCTTATAATAAAGACACTTTTCCTAATGTTTATTTGGAATCTCTTTTCTTGTATACAGAAAAGGAACCCCGGGCAGCCTGAGGTAATTGGCAGCAGAGAAAACAAACACCATAAAGGAGTCTTGAATGTGTAAGAATGCCATTCTAAGGCACTGACTTCTAAGTTAACGAGATGTGCGACCCTGAATCACACATACCATAATGGGAACTTAGTTAGCCAGTGCTTTTGTAAAATCCATTGAGTCCACAGGCATACTTTGGTTGAGACTTGCAATTGGACTGAAGCTATAGGATTAGGCTCCACAACTGATAAAGACTTCAGGTAGCCTCTGTCCATCTCAATAAGTCTTTCTTTGTATTAACAGATGCAGCCACAGTGGAGAACATGTGTTTTGTAAATATAGTGTGACTGCAGTCCTATTAAAGTTGGACAGCATGGGAGATATTGATTGATAGTGGGAGTTAAGACAGAACAAGAATCATGAATGAAAAGGACAAAATTCAAAGTAATAGTGAAGGGAAATTGTCATGATCTTAAACACTCTTTGAGAAGATCACTTAGGGATTCCATTGGGCTTCACTGCCACATCCATAATTGGAAATTCTGGAAGTCTGTAAAACAGATAATAAAGTATATGTTTATTGAGAGCAGGTGTCCCTATTCCCTGATTTGCTTTCTGATTGTCCATCCATGCCTCTCTCTTAGGTGGAGTAAGTTTAGATTTCTTTGCCCCCATCCAATCTGCCACAGACATAAATTTAAAAGTTGAATAATTTCCTTGGGTTTACATGGCAAGGAGAAACAGAGCTGAGTGTCACCAGGATGCTGATGACACTGAGTTCCCAAACTCCACACAACTGCCACACAGTGACATATGTGCTAAATAAAGGTACAAGAGACAAGAAGTAATGCAAAGGACACCCTGAGTCAATGGCCATGGCATCAAACAGCACCTCATTCTGAAATCATTTCTCCAAAATGGTAGTTTTAAGTCCCTTGCAGCCTGGACATTCAAAATGATACCCCATGCTGAAGATGCTGAAAGTTGTTGTGTGGTCTCATTAGAAGCACATACCCTTTTCCAGTTCCTAGTATGGATCATCTACCAAATTAAGCAAAGGATTTTCTCTTTCCTAACCAGATTCAAAGCCAGATTGTATTGATCTAGACTGGGCTGTGCAAGCCACCAGGATCATTTGTGGATTGCACCTGTCATTCCTCATACATTTTCAGTAGAGGGGGAAAAACATTTCCAACCCTTCTAACTGTCTGTATGTTTGTTAAAGTAAAGTATAGAGGCACACTTTATTTCAGCATATACACACACTTTGGGAAGCTTTTTCCCCCTTTGAGGACTTGGCAGAAAATAAAAGAAAAACTTTTGCCAGGGTCAAACCAAGAATAGTCAACTTGGAAGTCCCTGGACAGACTCAGAAGTGGACTGGGCAGAACAAAAGACAACCTGGCAAAATGCACTTCCTAGAAGAATCCTCCACCTTGTGTGACTATGGAGCAGAATAAACAACTCCAAATGTGTATGCCTATCCACAATGCCCTGCCTCCTGCACAGAGGAAGAGTTGTCTAAAGCTACAGACAATGCGGTTGCTGTTGCCGGTTTTGAGTCTTAAATTATTTATCTGCTTGTGCTTCCTTGATTTTATCAGTTTTATACTATTTATGCAATGCTTTTGACACAAATTAAACAAATTTGGCAGAACATCTCCTTCTACAATTTTTTAAAATTTGAACAAAAGCCATTGGGCTGTGGCACAGCTAGTTAGTAGCCAGCTGCATTAAATCACTACTGACCAAGAGGTCATAATTTTGAAGCCAGCCTGGGTCAGAGTAAGCTCCCAACCATTAATAGTCTAGCTTGCTGGTGATCTAAGCAGCCAAAAAGATAGTTGCATCTGTCAAATAGGAAATTTAGGTACCTCTTTATGTGGGGAGGCTAATTTAACTAATTTGCGACACCATAAAACCTTCCAGCAGTGTGCATAAGAATGAGAAAGTACTCGATCAAGGACTCAGTGTCATAAGTGGATGGTGAAGCGGCAGCTCCCCTGTGGCCAGAATCAAACATTCCCTTAAGAAGCTGGAAAAGCTGGAATGCTAGATTGCCTCTGTCTCTGTCTATATATGTTGTATGTCGGCACTGAATGTTTGCCATGTATATGTGCATTGTAATCTGCCCTGAGTCCCTTGCAGGGTGAGAAGGGCAGAATATAAATACTGTAAATAAATAAATAATAAAATTTACAAAGTTTTCTTTTAACGGTTCCATGACTATTCCTAATAATCAGCCTGGTACATTTTTCTGTTGTACTGCCATGGTTCTTTTTGTATATAGTCCAAACTGAGCATCTATTACGTACCCTCCCCGAGGAAATTAGGTCATCTTCATCCCTCCTCTCCTTCAGAAAGAAGTTAAAAACATGATGTGGAACCAGGCCTTTGGGTAATCTATGCAGACTTTGACTATGACAATGAAGACAGTGGCAATGGAAACGGATTATGGACAAGCTTGATGGAGTCTCCAGTCTACAGAATTTGGCCAGACAATAGCCACTAGACTGGTTTATTTTTATTTTAAAACTTAATGTTTTAACTATTTGTAATTATTGGTTTTGATATGGATTGGATTGTGTTATTGTAGGCATCAAATATGTGCCAGCTGGAAGCCGCTCTGAGTCCTCCCCCCCCCCCCGGGGGGAGGGGGCTGTTGAGAAAGGTGGGGTATAAATATGCTAAATAAATAAATAAAATCTACGTTTATCCTGAAGTGATATGACACACACACTTACACACCCAACTCATCTTTTCAACTTCTATTTAACCAGTTCTCTCATTTTTGAAGTTTTCTTTTTTTGGAATTAATTTTTCTAGGCAATGTTTCCTATATTTGCTATTATAGCTTTTGACTATGACTTATGGTGACCCTGTCCTAGGGGAAGGGATGGGGCTTTCCCATTGACTTCCTCTTAGATTGAGAGTGATGTGCCCAAAGTGACATCGTGGGTTTCCATGTTTGGTGGGGATTCAAACCCTAGTCTCTAGCATTCTAGTCCAGCACCTATACCATACTGGCTCTTTTCTGTTTATATATAGCAGCGCGATCCTTTTTCCTAAACCACCAGACAATACCTGCATCTGAACACTAAACCTTCATTGAGGTTTAAAATAACAATAACTGTAATGTAGCATATGATGGGATGTAATGTATTATGGTTTTGCATTATTATATAAAATAATTACAGGGCAAGCTGTTCTGGAGTAGTGGGGAAGTGGAATTATTGACAAGTGTGGAATGAATGGCAGAGTGTGCATTTGTATATTAATGAGAATTGGCTGAAAGAATGAGGTGGCATGATTTGGAATTATGTTGTGTAAAGATGAAAGTCAGAGGGATGAGGGTTGGAGAGGACAGTGAGGAAAAGACAGCTGAGATTGCAGTATATTATGCACTGAGAAAAAAACTTGTTGTGGAAAAGTGCGAAGATTAAGAGTAAGTAAGTGTGAAGGATAGTGTATAGGAAGACATCATTAATATACAGATCTGTAGTTTCATATTGCTGACCCAGAACACCATCCAGTTATTGTGAACTAGAATATACCCACTGAATCGATGATCTTGTCCTAAATGTTGACTTGACAAGTTTCCTTTGATTCGCTGTGTTTACTCTAGTTGGAGACTAGGTCTGTGCAAACACATCCAACAAATTCCAAAGCAAAGCAGACTGATTTGGGTCCATTTGAATCAATTCCAAAGGACTCTGGAGCATCCCAGCTGAGATGTTGAGCATGTTGGCCCAATCTAAAGTCAATCAGATTCAGAGAAGATGGAAAGTCAGAGTTGTAGTTTACACCATATAAAGAGTAGAATAATGGGAAGAAGGGGAGCCAACTTTTGTACCATGACAGCTATAGTTTCTGATCTGGGGCAAGAGCCAACACTCTTCAATCCACCATGCTCCTTATGTCTTGCAGCTTGGGGCACTTTTTTTAGCTTTAACTAGGACCAGGAGACTCTGCTTGCTTTCCTGCCTGCTTTCTAGCCTGCTTGCAAGCCTACCTGTCATAATGTCATTTCATTTTTGAACATACCAATTTAGAAGGGGCTAACCAAGAAACCTGTGAACATGCCTATCTGCAACGTGGCAGGGATTATTTGGACTGAGAGCCGCTATATCTCCAGACCTCATATACTTGCAGATAGCCTCCAGAATTTCACAGATGAAAACTAGGGCTCATGAGGCCAAACACCAATAGGGTGTGATGGTAAATGATTGTCTATTGTTTCTTGAGATAGGAAAAGTTTCAGCAGTTTGTTTTCACCTGAACATACCGGGAAGGGTGAAATTCTGTCGTCGTCCCCTCCCCCCCTCCCACCTTTCTTTCCCCTTGAAAATTAAACTGTGTGAATCAACTTTTACACTTTGAGAACATATTTCAGCAACAAAAATAAGAAGAAGACATTTTACTTGTTACCTGCCTCTCCTAAAAGATTGTGACAGGATACAGTGCAGTCCAAACATATCAACCTAATATACATACACCAAAATACATGGTTCAAAGATTAAAATACAGCAGCAATAGAATGGAAATCAACTCATGGTTCAAAGTTGATTGAGTAGGCCTGCCAGAAGAGACAGGTCTTCAGTTGTATCTTAAATTCTGATAGCTCTCTTAGATGTCCAAAATCATTCCACATTCTTGCAGCAGCCGATGAAAAGGTCCTCTGGGTGATGGCTGCCAGTCAGATTCTGGCTGGTTGGTGTCAGGGTCCCTCAGAGGACCTCAGCATGCTAAGGGTGGGTTGTATGTGAGAAGGCGATCCTGTAGGTAACCTGATCCCAAACTGTTCTGGAACAGCTGTTCCAGGAGCTCCAGATTTATTTGCTGTGTTTAAATGTTTGTGTGCAATCCCATGCTTGGGATTTTGCAGCAGGGGGTTTCCTGTTATAATTTACATTTATAGGGTAAGCCACCTGCCAGTTATAGTTAGGTTCCCTGGTCCCGCCCCTTTTGAGTTTTGGAGGGAACAGGAGCCTTTTTGAGTTCAGTTCTCACAGAGAAGCCTTTCACACAGGACATAGAACAAAGTGGCTCCTGTAGAAAAGCTTCGTCTTTTACAGCTTGGCCGGGGTTATACAGCCCTACGGCTTGGCCAGGAGACATACAGCCACAGCTTGGCTGAGGGGCTCCAGCCGGCCATCACAGCAACCTGAACTCCTTCTTTTTCCCTGGAGGTCTACAAAGCTCTGTTGAGGCAAGGGTCACTCGCGGAAGCCAGACGCAGTTGGTACCGGGTGCAGGGGCTCCACGTCAACAGAGGCAAGTACAGACTGCCCAGATTAGAAGCTAGGATTTCCCCATCAGTTAGTTACAATTAAGAAGACAGTGCCTGTTCCTAGTGGACAAGATTTGAAAGAGCCTATAGACTGTTAAGAAAACCGTTAAAGTACCTGTTTGTTCCTTAATAAAAGAACTTTGTTGGACTTACTTTAAGCATTCTAAAGACTCTGTTTGGGGGAATCTAAGGGCCTTTACTCTGAGGCAGCCCCGGCGTCCCGTTGGGCACACAGAATTTATGTCCTGTGTACAGTCTAATGTACAGGCCCAGCGTGCGACAGCACACAAACCATGTAGGGCTTTAAAGGTTATAACTAATTTTGCTTTGGTTTTATATGATTTTAATGCTTTTAATTGTATTTTATGGTCTTGGTACTGATTGTAAATTGCCCCGAGTTGCCCCAAGTTGCCTGCGGGCTGAGAGGGACGGTATATAAATATAGTAAATAAATAAATAACAAAATAAATAAACGAACACTTTGTGCTTTGCTCAAAAACCAATTGGCAACCAGTGGAGGAATTTTACTATAGGTGTAATATGCTCACTCCGAGATATTTGTGTAAATAATCTAGCTGCCATGTTTTGAACTACCTGGAGTTTCCAAACATGGTACAGAGGTATCCAATGTACAGCACATTGCAGAAGTCCATCTTTGAGGTTACCAGTGCATGCACTACCAACTTTACATCCCCTGAATCTAAGAAGGGGTACATCAGGTGGATCAGCCGAAACTGGCAGTAAGCACTCCTGAGGCTGACATTTGGAGAAATGGATCCAGGAGCACTCCCCAGGTGCAAACACAGTCTTTTGGAGGAAATAGTTGAGGACAAAAACAATGCCATAGTGGAGAGAATAAAAGAACATATTTTAGGTTCTTTTAGGTTTTCCCAAACAAAGCTAAACTTTTATCTTTTTCACTCTACTCATAATGAGGATGGTTCCTTTTTGATAAGAGGTAAAGTACAGTGCTTACATTGACTCATGCATAATTTGACCCAGGTTTTTGGGGTTGCCATTTTGATGAAAAATTCTAGACTTACATATTGTGCATATAGGATAGAATCCCAAGGCTTTAAAATGTTCTTTATTTCTTTTGATACATTGTCAGTTTATTAGTTACTATCAAAAAGTCTTAATAATAGTAAAGGGTATTACAACAGAGCTTATGCACATAGGATGTTTAGAGTAGGATGTTTAGAGTTGGATTGGAGTAAAAGTCCCTATAACATTAATGCTTTT
Source organism: Anolis sagrei (assembly GCF_037176765.1). NCBI lineage: Eukaryota > Metazoa > Chordata > Lepidosauria > Squamata > Anolidae > Anolis > Anolis sagrei. Next base: position 275,191,275 of record NC_090021.1, read on the forward strand.
CCATTTAAGTGATGGCTGTGCCTCAAGATGGAGTATTTGAACCAATTGCCCAGCTCAAATTTGAGATCAGATTAAAAGTACTAGCCACTAGGGAAGAGCATGGGGGTGGCTAGTTGTTTCCATAATGAGATGTTACCATAGATTTCAAACCAGTGGTTCTCAACCTGTGAGTCCCCAGGTGTTTCAGCCTACAACTTCCAGAAATCCCAGCGGGTTTACTAGCTGTCAGGATTTCTGGGAGTTGAAGGCCAAAACATCTGGGAACCCACAGGTTGAGAACCACTGACCTAAACCTTTGTAGGTTCAGGTCATGACATTTACCCATGTAGATGGAAAAAATCAAGAAGTTTCCTATTACTACAATATGTTTTCCTTTATATTCCCTTTTTGTTTCTTTCTTCATTTCAAGATATTTGTCAGGGAAGAGGAACAGTTATAAATTACATTACAGTCTCATATTTTCTATAGCAATTTTGTACAGTTATTCCTCTTATGATATGGCCCCTTACTGTCAAGATATGTATTTCATTTATGTGTCACTTTTCCTTCAAAGAGATAAAGGAAGTATGTATGGCACACACCTCCCCCTACCATTTTCTCATCACTATATATTGAATGGGAGGGAAGTTAGACTAACAGTTGAGTGGATGCCCCCAATTCAAACAATGAAGCTACATGGAAGAATGGTGATTTGAACCTGGGTCTCACTAATGCTGGTTTGAAATTCTTCCTTGGTTCTGAGTATCTAAAACTGGGACAGGCATACACAGAGTAGGGAGTCATTTTTGGCTCTTCCTAACCCCACACAGGTCACATTACTACTATTTCTAGGACCAAAAGTGATATTTGAGACTTCAGGTCACTTTTTCAAGGGAGTTTGACCATGTCAGATCCCACCCACAGCTCTGAAACAGCATAATATCAAAACCAAACTCACCTAGAAGCAATTTTCAGCTCCCAGAACGGTTCTCCTTCCCCCAAATTGGTTTGAATGCAGGGCTTGGCAGGGCTATAGAGGACTGGAGAGCAGATTGAAGACCACAAAGCCGCCACCCCCAGGCTTCATTGGGCACATGAGCTGCGCAATTTCTATCCCAAATTTAAAACTCTGTAAAACCATAGGGGTTTGGTTGGGCCTGCAACCTCTTACCTGTTTGTTTATTTAGTACATTTCTATCCCAACTTTTCTCTAAGAGATAGAGGAGGAGTGCTTGGTTATTTTATTCACTTTTCTCTTCCTAGCAAGCTTATGACTGAAATGCATCTACACTATAGAATTAATGCAGTTTGTCTCCACTTTAACTGCCATGGTTCAATGCAGTAGAATCATGAGAATTTTAATTTGGTGATACACCAACACGTTTTGGCAGAGAAGGCTAAATACCTTGTAAAGCTACAATTCCCATGATTCCATAGCATTGAACCCTGGCAGTTAAGATGATGCCAAACTGCATTAATTTCACAATGTGAGTGCACCAATAGACCAAGGTGAAAAATAGATGCTGGTCCAAGACCATCTAATGAGTTTCAGAGTCAGGTTGAACCCACTCCTAGTCTAATAGAGATTGTGTTCACCCATAGTCTAGCTGTATAGCTATTATAGCACAAAGAGCTGGTCTTCTGTTAGGGATAGTAGTCACTCTGAATTAAGAACTATATCAAATCAGAATTGAGAATCACATTAAGGTACACCAGAATCAGTGGCACAGTTTCGGTTTAGAAAAAGTCTTGATCTAACAATGGAAGCCTTCTGAACTGAGTGGGCCAGTGCAGGTTTCAAAAGAATGCCATCATTCAGAGAGATGCTGCAAACCTCAGTTCTCTGGTTCAGTACATAGAACACAAGCAGGTTGTTTTTACCACTTGTTGGATTAATTTTTATTGTATATGGTTTAGGATACATTGTGACAACTGTGCACATTATGCAAAATGTTGGCTGTCCCAGAATCTTGTGAGGAAGCTGGGATATAAATTGAAACCATAATAATAACAATAGATGACAGCAACAATAAAAATAGAGGTGACAAAACTTTTGGAGAACCACCTGCAGGGGAAAGGAGCTTTTTGTTGTTCGTTCATTCAGTCGTTTCCGACTCTTCATGACTTCATGGACCAGCCCACACCAGAGCTCCCTGTCGGCCGTCACCACCCCCAGCTCCTTCAAGGTCAATCCAGTCACTTCAAGGATGCCATCCATCCATCTTGCCCTTGGTTGGCCCCTCTTCCTTTTTCCTTTAATTTTTCCCAGCATAATTTACTGCAAATAGCCTCCCACCCCCAACCCCAAATGAATGGTTCTCCAAAATATTGGGCTTATACAAAAATAAAAACACATTTTTTCTGATTTTGTGCAATCTACATTTTTATGTATTGTTGAAGGCTTCCAAGGCAGGAATCACTGGGTTGTAGTAGGTTTTTTGGGCTATATGGCCATGTTCTAGAAGCATATGCACCCCATCACCTCCAGAGTCAAGCTTATGCTCCTCATCACCTTCGGAGTCAAGCTTTGCAGTTCCTGGCACCCCAAAAGTCAAACCAAAAACTGATAAGAGGCTCTAATTATTTAATTGTCAAAAATCCATTTCCATTATGGTTTATATAAAGCTTATCTCTTTGGTATATGTTTAGCCTGTCCCAATACTTTGTTCAGTGCCCAGCAAAGCTTTCCATTTATCTATCTTATCTTCTTTCTCTTACCAATTGAGATCCATACAGAGATCCTGCAGTTCAGCCAATCTGTTTAGACCTATCGCATTTGGAGTCAAGGCTGAAGGTGGTGACATCTAATGTAAGAACATAATGTTTTCTTCCAAAGCCTTAAAAACATCTTACTCATATTATTTGGCACCTCATGATCCATACCACAGTATCTAAAAAGTCTACTGCAGGGTACCTGGTGGTTGATTCCTTCATAGCAGAGGAAGAAAATAGTAGTAGTAGACAGGTCATCAGGGATTCAAAACTCATACCATCAGTTCTTCTCTCCTTGTTCATAATTATCAAATCGTTCACTACCAAAATCTCAATTGCCTTGTGGAGGTATCCTTGGTGCAAGAGTGTATCTGTTCATTACCTGAGATGGATAGATCAAAGGATCATTTCTTTCTTGTTGGCATCTCCTGTTTTGAGACCTTCCTTCCTGGTCACAGCTAAAGAGCTATGACTGTGTAACTGAGACATGTTTGGAATACATTCCACACCCAAAGATCTTAAATGCCACTATGCTTCTCTCAGGGTCTCCAGTCACCCATTTTAATTCAAAAGAATGAACTTGTTCTCTAACTATCAGGACCTCATCATATCAAATGCATATAGAGAACTTCTACCCAGTAAGTACTTTCTATCCTCTTCACTGATTTTCTCCTTAGAGCTTGTTTTCTTGCTTAGCGAAAGTCTGGTGTCAATTCTGAAAAATGTTTGGGTATCATATGAAATTTGTTTAAGCTTATTATGATAAGGGAAACCTTCTCAGTCATGCTTGGGTGCCTAACTCCCTTGGGTCCTTGATCCTTTATTGTAGTTACTAATGCTTCAAATCTACATCTTTTTTCCTGTATAGCAAATGAGGATAAGAGAGACTAATTTTGCAACAAGTATGAAGTATCTATCACAGGACTAATTCAGTTCAGCCAAATGACTCAGATCCTGATAGGTTGTGTAGACTTGTTATGCTTGCTATGTGTTGGAACAAATTGATGGGATTAAGGAAAAGGCCAGCCAGACCATCTCAACAGATAGATGCAGCATTGCAGCAATGGCAGTTCCCAAGCAGTTCTCCCAACTATTTCCTTCTCTTGGGGAACCTGTTTTGAATGCCTTAAATTATTTTTCTATCTTCAAAAGTGTATCCAATTGCAAATGTAACAGTAAAGTCCAATTGGCTTTTGTATAAGAGGGATGTCAATTTGTTCTTTCCTTCAGAAATTAGAATGGCTAGAACTACCACACATAATACTTGTATTCAAAATATACATGAGTGAGCTGTCAAATTTTTTACTATATGTAAAACTATAACTTGAAGTCTATTATTACTGTTCTTGTTGCTGTTGCAGTATCAGTGGTTTAGCCCCATTCAGGAAAAAGATGGACTATAAATCAAATAAATACTACTATTTATTCAGAAAGGTGGGCTATAAATGAATAAATACTATAATGCTACTACTCCGAACATATCTCTCCTTATGAATCACCTAGGAGCTTAAGATCGTCTGGGGAGGCTCTGCTCTAGATCCCGCCTGCATCTCTGGCATGCCTAGCGGGGACGAGAGACAGGGCCTTCTCAGTGGTGGCTCCTCGGCTATGGAACTCCTTCCCCAGGAATATTAGATCATCCCCCTCCCTCCTGACTTTTCGAAAAAAGGTAAAAACTTGGCTTTTTAAGCAAGCTTTTGAGAATGCAGCAGAATAGATAACATGAAACTATAAAGGTGAACATGGAATGGCCAGACGATGTTATGGGGAAATGATTTTAACAAGATAAAATCAGTGACTACATGTTTTAATGGTTTTATATATGCTTTTATATTGTTATGTTGTCTGTTTTTAATTGCACATTTATGAATGCATGGCATCAAATAGTGCCAATCTGTAATTTGCCTTGAGTCACCGTATGGTTGAGAAAGGTGGGCTATAAATGTCGTAAATTAATAAATAAATATTATTTATTCATTTATATCTAAATTTTCCCAAAATCTGGGATGCAAGACATGTTACAATATTAAAACAAAAATAACTTTACTTAGTTAATTTAACCATCATTTCTTTTCATATTCCGGTGAGTAGAAATATGAATGAGCTGTCCCAGTCATGCATAAAACACCATGTCAGAATTTCCAACATCTCATTAAAGATGACTTTGTTCTGTGATATGAATTAACACATTTATCTATGAGTCATCAATCACTGAGTAATCAATTGATGAGATTTCAAGAGTGAAGTACATGGATGTGTGAATGAGTCCTTAGATATAAATGTGTATAATACCATCTTTATATGAAGACATTGGGTTGAATTTATGACAGCAAATCACACTTTATATCCACAAAGTGATATTAATTTACTATAGACACACTTTCACATTACATAGTGATAGTTCTATGCTTCCGTTTTAATTGCCATGATTCTATCCTATGGCATCCTGAACTCTGGCATGCAGAGAGGGATATTTTTAATTCTCAGCCAGAAAGTATTAGTGTCTCACAATAAACATAAAAATTGTATGGGATGAACCATGGTGATTAAAATGGGGTCATGGTGTCATAAATGGATAGTGTGAAAAGGGCCTATATCTACCAACTGTTGGCCAGGAGTTGGCCAGGAGTTACTACAATGAACTCTTGAAGAAGTGAAAAGATCTGTAATAATATCAAAGAAAGCACGCACGCACACACACACACACACACATATATAGAGAGAGAGAGAGAATATTGAATACTGGAAAAAATGTGGTGTTTAGAAAGAAAGTCATGAAAAGAATACCTTGAAGCCTGGCAAATAAATTGTGATGTGGTCAATATATTAAAAGCACAGAAGGAAAAACTGAGAAGGGAAACATTTGGAAATGGTTACAAAATGGGACACTGAGTGGAGAAAAAAAGTACAAGTGACCTTAATAAATGGCACAAAAGCAAATATTGAAAAGTTAATTACAGATAGTAAATGAAAAAGGTGGCATTCTTGACCATCTGCAGTCAGATTGTGCAGACTAAATATAAGAAGTGTTTGATAAAATAGTTGCAATCATCCATTGGAATCTATTCAATTATAATATAATTTACATCTGTAATGAACTGGTAGGAACATAATTCTGAAATGTTGTCAAAAATGATGATTTTAAAATCCCATGAGATGGTAAGATTCAAACTGATAAACAATCAGAATATGTACAAAACTGTTGTTCACACAAACAAAACTTTGATTATAGAGCTGTCACCCCCACATGATGTCAGAAATGAAGACAAAGAGAGGTGAACAATGATGAAATGTTGACACCTACAATTTAGGATCCATCACCTCTGGAAAAAGAAGTACTGATAAGTGCTATCGTTCCAGTACTAATAGGTGCTATCGTTCCAAAGAAACAGTACTTCAGCTTCAGTACTGATAGGTGCTATTGTTCCAAAGAAACAGTAAACCTATCCAAACTACTATAGATTAAGTCAAAATAGCAGAATTAGCACAAAAGTGATATCTCGCTGATTCCTACATTATTGGGTAGAATCCTGATCATTTATTTATTTATTTATTTCCTGCATTTATAACCCACCCTTTTCACCCCCGAAGGGGGACTCAGGGTGGCCTCACAGCAAGCACGATCAGTGCTTTCACATAAACATTCAACAAATACAATTAAAACATTAAAACAGTTAATTAAAAAGCAATTAGTAAAACACGCCAATTAAAATCCAAAGCTGGGTCCATGTCAATTCATTGTTGCCAGTTACTTAAATCTTCTTCTCGCTTGCTGCTATTCAATAGTTGAAGGCTTGGTCCCATAGCCAAGTCTTGAGTTTCCTTCTGAAATCAGGAGGGAGGTGGCCAATCTGATATCCCTGGGAAGATAATTCCACAGACCGGCGGGGGGGGGGGGGCACTGCTGAGAAGGCCCTGTCCCTCATCTCCACCAATCGCATTTGCGATGGCAGTGGGATCAAGAGCAGGGGTTCTCCAGATGATCTTAGACTTCGTGATGGTTTGTAACAGGAGATACATTCAGACAGGTAAACTGGGCCAGAACCATTTAGGGCTTTAAAGGTTAAAATCAGCACTTTGAATTATCCTCGGAAGCAGACCGGTGGAGCTGGCATAACAGAGCCAGTGGAGCTGGCATAACAGAGGAGTTGGGTGCTCCCTGTACACCACTCTTGTTAGCAACCTTGTTAATGTAAGAGAGACTGGAGCTGTTCTGGAGACTGGAGCCTGCATCTACGGAAGACCAGCAAGTGGCTTCAGAGGAAGACTGATTCCGGAAGAAAGCAGAACTGTGAGCGGAGCATGTTGGACCCAGTTTGATGGTCAGATGCGTGAAGCAGTAAAGCCATAAAGCTGAAAAAGCAGAGGGGAGACTGCTAGATACCACTGGTGTGTTCGTGAGTCAGCGGCTGGGCTTAAATTCGGGGTGCGAGGGTCTCCTGGAGGTGAGAATGACTGCTTCAAATCCTTTGACTGTAATTGAGAAGTTGAATGACCATAATTACAAACAATGGTCTGTGTTCACGCAGCGTTTGCTGGCAAGAGATGGATTACAGAAGACTATTTTGGGAATGGAAGTGGATCAAGACAAGAATCAGAGGGGGTTATCAAGCCTGATTCTTTGTTTGATGCCAGACCAATTGGTTCATGCACAGAATTTGTGAACTGCTCAAGAAGTCTGGGAAGTTCTTCGTAATGTACATCAGCGAGAGAGTACACTTGGTAAAATGATTTGGACCAAAGGATTGTACAGAGCTAAATTAGAAGGAGGAGATGTAAGGATACATGTTAAGAGAATGAAAGAACTGTTTATGGAGTGCCAAACTAGAGGTGTCCAGATTAGCAGTGAACATCAAGCTTATATTATGATGTCCAGTTTGACGAATGATTGGGACCATTTATTGCATTCTTTGCAAGCTGTGTGTGCTCAAGACCTCACATTGGACCAGACGGAGCTGAAGAAGGAGCCTGTTCTTGCAAGTGTGCATGTATCAGCAGCGAGGAGATGCTATTCTTGCAATAAGTCTGGACATCTGGCCAGAGATTGCAGAGTCAAGAAAAGTCAACCCAGAAGGAGCTACACCAGAGGGGGCTTCAACAGAGGAAGAGGCCATGGTGGTGAAACATCAAACTTTCCTGGAGCCAGAGTAATGATGGCAGTCACAGGAGGTGCTATAGACAATGCTCTAAGTGAAGATGATACTGAAAGTGACATGAACTGTGCAGAATATGGACTTAAATGTACCTTTACATAGCTGGCTGCTGACTGTTGGACTAGTTAAAGCTTCCGGGCAGTCTTCAAAGCCAGCCTCATGTAGAGTGTGTTGCAGTAGTCTATTTGGGATGTAACAAGAGTGTGGACTACTGTGGCCAAGTCAGACTTCCCAAGGAGATTTCACCTGAACATGAGGAAGAACTTCATAACTGTGAGAGCTGTTCAGCAGTGGAACTCTCTGCCCAGCATGTGGTAGAGGCTCCTTCTTTGGAGGCTCTTAAACGGAGCCTGAATGACCATCTTTCGGGGGTGCTTTGAATGAAATTTTCCTGCTTCTTGACAGGGGGTTGGATTGGATAGTCCACGAAGGCTCTTCCAACTCTATGATTCTATTATTCTAAAATCAGTACTGGAATTTTTACTGACCTTATTGTAGTTTATGCACCTGTCTGCAACAGGCAATATAAACAAGCATGCATGAAGAGCAAAAGAGAGAACAGATAAACTGCTTCAGGAGATACTGCAAGCATGTTTCTTTAAAAACAAAACAAAACCCTAGACTTCTATAAATTTGGCCACCAAAGTTGAACTCATAGAAAAGCAGAGGCTATTGAACAAAAATAACATCTCTCAAAGCAATTTGGAAGAAGTTTCCATGTGGTTCCTAAAATTTTGAAAATGTTATTGTTTACTTATACAATGCTAACCTGATCTGGTATTCATTTCACTCTGGTATATGTGAGTTCTGAATAAAGTTTGCTGAAACATGTTAACCTGCTCTTCTTTTTGTGGCATGGGAACTACCAATATTCTTTCTGTGTTTTTTTCTGCTTCTGGTATCAAATTTTCTGTTAAATGAGTAATGCATAGGAACATACATACTTTATTAACTGAGATAGGTAGTATCATACACAGTATGAGGTATATGAAAAGCCATAGTTGTGGTAGTCTGTTTTATCATTTAAAAGATACCCCAAAAATCCATAATACCTTTGAGACAGAGAGAAAGACATGTATAGTATAAGGGTCTGTAATGTCAAGCTACTTCATCAGCCACACCCAGACTGGCTAATGGTATGGAATTGCAATGGGACCATACATCTATAGGGCCAGAGGTTCCACCTCTGTTGTGTGCTAATGAATAAAGGACAGCTAGAAATGTTTGCTGTCTTCTGCTTAGTAATTTTTTCCTCTGGACAAAATGTCACAGTTCTAGGAGGACATTCAAAATGGCAGAGGAAGGTGCTGCATATAGGATCACACTGAGAAACTTTGGTCAAAGGAAGTAAAGTGATGGGCATTTAGTTGGAATGGGCAGGCTATACATTGATGGATTGATTGAGTGATTGTTTGTCAGAAATATTAAAAAAATAACTAGGTATTTTTAATTACAAAAATGTAGTCAAGCACTGAAAGGGTGTCTACAATGATTCATCAAAATCTGCAGTTCAATCAATATAAGTACGTGTACCTGTAACTTAATAGCCCTCAGTGAGAGGTCTCTGTAGGAGAAGAATCTCGGTGTGTTAGAAGGCCTCATTCTGAGAAGGTCTCTGTTAGTCACCTCAGTGTGAGAGAGGTGTCAGTCTAAGAGAGCCTTCAGTGTGAGAGGGTCTCAGGGGGAGAAAGGCCTCAGTATGAGGTAGGTCTCATTGTTAGTAGGCCTCAGTGTGAGTAGGCCTGGTGTGTGAGATGCTTCATTGGGAGATCTCCAGGTTGAAGGCCATCATGTGTGAAGGCTCCTGTGTGAAGCTCCTGTGTAACTGTGGTGTGGGAAGAAGCTCTGTTAGAGTGAAGCTGTTTATCTGCATGAGAAAGAAGCCCAGCATTGAAGCAAAGAAGGAAGTATAAATAATTTTGTTCATGTTATGGAAACCTTGTTTTTGTAAATAGTGCAACCATATTATTTTGCTATAAAGAAAAGCCTCCTATGGAAGAGATAACATTGGTCTGTATATGTTTGTTCTTTTTATCACTTTTGACTAGTGGTGCTGGGTCACACTGCTACTAATAAGTTACTCTGCTGTGTATTTATGAGGAGGGTCCTTTGTTAATAAGCCCACTCACCCAACATTGTTTTCATGCCTATTAGCATCACATTTCTCCTTCTAACATGATTTCCCGCCATCTCATTGAGACTTTTTGGTGTTTTTTGCCTGGGTTATTGAACTATAATTTTGCTGACACCCTGGGGAATGATGTTTTGTCTGTTAGCCTCTTTTTATCTCAAAATTGTCTTTGAGGTGTTTCAAAGCTCATTCTAAGATATCATAAGCCTTTTTTTCTTTGAAAAATTAGGATAAAAATATTTTAAACTAATGACATACAAGATGTATATCCTTCTTTAATTAAACAAATACTAGAGATGGCTTGTATAAAGACACAATCAATTTAAGATGTGTTTAAAAGATTAAAACAAAATACCAGAAATAAATATGTTTCCCAGAAGGAGCAGTTCACAAAAGATACAGCTGAAATAAAGGTCTGGAAAATTTAGCCTGTCAAAGACCTTGGTGAAAACAGTAATTTTTATTTTGAGTCTAAATTATATCAGGGAAAATATCTAGTAAATAGCTTTGGGATGTTATTGTACAATGTAGTAAGTTGATATTGAAGTAGGACTGCCACCATTGTTTGCTGGTCTGCCATGAGACTTTGGCTTTGAGTAATGAAGCCCTTAGAGCAATGGTTCTTAACCTGTGGGCTGCAAACTACCAGTGGGCCATGAGGATGAACATCTGGTCCATGACCTTCCTTCCTCTTTATTTATGTATTTTATTTTACTTATTTTATTTCTGCTCCTTTCACGCCACCTGCCATTCCTTCCCTGTCACTGACCACGGTATATGTTCTGTATCAGAAACTAGAGCTGTTGTGGTCTATCCAATGCAATGTTCTGAATCAGCACCCCAAACTGAATCTAAAGTTGACCAAAAACTGATGAGTAACCCTTTCGGTACTAATGTTGGAGAGTGGTCCTGGTTAAGTGATGCCTGGTTAAAAAAACAGTTCTGGCCCAACTTACCTGTCTGAATGTATCTCCCTTTACGAACCACTGAGGACTTTAAGATCATCTAGGGAGACCCTGCTCTCGGTCCCGCCTTCATCACAAGCACGTTTGGTGGGGACAAGAGACAGGGCTTTCTCAGTGGTGGCCCATCGGCTATGGAACGCCCTCCCTAGGGAGATCAGATCTGCTCCCTCCCTCTTGTCGTTTTGGAGGCAAGTTAAAACACGGCTATTCGAGCAAGCGTTTACAAATACAGAGTAGCTAATATAGGAAATGAATGACTTGACAATGGAACTGGACAATGCTTGAGAATAATGAGATGCTGATTATGCTGTTTTTACTGCTTTTGTGATGTCTTATACTGTTTAATATTTTTTATCTATATTATGTTTTATGTATACTGATTTGTTGGAAACAGCCTCGAGTCGCCAATTGGCTGAGAAAGGCAGTATACAAATACAGCAAATAAATAAATAAATAAACAAATAAATAAATAGGTTGGGAACCATTCCTGTAGAGAGGACTACATATTCCATCATCTTATTTGATGGAAGAAATTGATCAGGCAGGTCCCAACCAGAATTCACTTGATACTCAAAAAATGAATATGTCTAGTTTTGTTCCTTGCACCATTACCACATTGCACTTCGGACACTTCCCAAGTGTCTAGGACTATGTGATGTATCGGCAAATAATGTGTGCAGATCTGAGTAGGGTGGCTTTTTGCATCTGACAGATGGTGATTTTGTCAATGCTGGTTATTTTTAAGTGCAGTCACTGCATTTTAAAGTCTTTAGGCACTGCACCCAGTGTGCCAATCACCACTGGAACCACTTTTACTTGCTCGTGCCAGAGTCTTTGCAGTTTGATCTTTAAATTCTTGTATTGTGTAAGCCTTTTGGGTTGCTATTATTACTGTTATTATTATTATTATTATTATTATTATTATTATTAGCACCTTAGAAAACTCTTTTAAAATGCTGACTAAAACCCAGTCCAGATTCAGGAAGATATGAAAGCCATCCACCTACACCAGTGGTTCCCAGCCTGTGATCCGTGGACCACCAATGGTCCGCAAGAACGAAAACATGGTCCGTGGCTCCACTATTAGTACATTGTTGTCTCGAAACCACATGGCAATGAGAGCAACTGGTCTTGTGAAACCCTGTTATAGTGCCAAGGCAACAGGGATGTTGGGAAGGGAGAGGCTGACTACCCACAAAAGATTATTACTGCCACAACTGGATTATTAAATATGGTTTTCTGTGGGTGAGCAGATGGTGACTACTGGGTGGCATATGTTCTGTATCAGAAACTAGAGGTGATGTGGTCTAGCCAATGTGGTTTTCTGAATCAGCACCCCAAATAACCAAATTGAATCTGAAGTTGACCAAAAATTGATTCATAACACTTTTGGTACAAGAGTTGAATGAAAAGTAATGCCTCCACCTTTGTTACTTGGGTTTGGATGGGAATATTTTAATAAATCAAATGCAGAAATAATCTTTAAAATGTGCTCTTTAACTACCACTATTCACTTTTCCACATAATCACCAGACAATTGGATACATTTCTGCTAACAATGAACAAGTTTTCTGAAGCCGTCACGGAAAAAGTCGACACTCTGTTTCCACAACGAGCATCTCACAGTTCTCTCATCCTGGGTACCCATCATGCACAGATCTTCTGATAGCCAGTCAAAGCAATAATGTGACCCACACGTTCTTGTGAAATGCCGATTATGCTTGAAATTTCTCTATGAGTGATATGACGATTGCCCTGAATCAATCTGTCAACTTTTTGCTTGTGAAACTCGGTGGTTGCAGTCACAGGTCGTCCAACTCTTTGTTTGTCACACAAGTCAGATGTTCCCACCTCAACATTTTTAAACTTACTTGCCCAATGACACACAGTACTCACATCAACACAATCACCATAAACAGCTTGCATTCTCTGATGAATCTCCTTTGGGGTGACACCTTCTGAATTCAGTGACTGCAAGTCGCATTGACCGACCATCTGTGCAGGGTTCCATACTTTGCACTTTAACAACACAACCGTTCAATGCTAAGGCTTCCTGCCAAAATGGAACTGTAGAGGAGAGTCTACTGAACAAGCCAGTACCTGCCGCATCCCAGTACTGTCATCTGTTGAGGAGTTACAAAGGTGGAGGCATTACTTTTCATTCATAACTTTTCATTCAATCCTCATACTAATGTTGGAGAGTGGTCCCTGGTCAAAGTGTTCCCTGTTCAAGTGGTCCCAGGTCAAAAAAAAGTTTGGGAACCACTGGCCTACATATAGTACTTTTTGCCATTGATATGTTGTCAACTGCCTTGAGTCCTCCAAGGGGTGAGAAAGGCGGTATATAAATACAGTAAATAAATAATAAATAAATTCATGTTTCCATATCCAACCCACTGGCTCTGCACCACACCTGCAGCTCTCCATCGGCCACTAAGAATGGTTGCCCAAGTCCACTTGCACCAGCCCTTTACAGGTGATGTGTGGCTCTTCTAAGACTGCCAAAAGTCTCTGAAGTTGGGGTGGGAGACCCTCAAACTTCCCCCACTCCCCTATTCAGAGAAGGGGATTGCAACATCTCATAAGCAACTCCTAAACGTCTAAAAAACACAAAACAAAACAAAAAAAAGTCCACCGAGCGAGTGGAAAGGAAATTCCTCTGGGCTTGTGCTGTCTTTTCAATGAATCTAACCTGCATCAAAAAGCGGCTGCGTGGCTGTTTGTGAATGTACCCTGGCAGGCAGCGCATTACCTACGCTCCATTGCATTGTGTTTGTATGAATGGGGGCTGCATGTGCTTGCCCACACGTCCACGTGAGGCACGGGTGACGTTGGGGAGGGGGGCTCGTGGTGGTGGTGGGGGGCAGCAAAAGCCCTTGTGCGCGTGCACGAGGGCTTCTCTTTACAAAGGACCTGAATGGAGACGAGGAAGGAGCCTGTGCGCTTGGGAGAGCAGAGCCCCTTCTGTAGGGTGTCCTAAAATACCCCCCAAATAAATCCACACAGACACCTCCCATACCTTCCCCCCCCCTTTCCAACAGCCCCACTATGACTGTATTGCCCTTCCTGGGACGGGTCTGGGAGAAGGAGGGGTCCCAATAGATGAAGATCTGGTGCCTCTCTCAGATCTCCTGCGGGCACCCTTCAATGGCTCAGGCAAAGGCTAAAAACAGAAAGATGCAACACAAAAGATACCGCAGTCAGCTCGAGCAAAGAGGCTATTTTTAGATCAGGGAAGGGAGAGGAAAAGGAGGAGGAGGAGGAGGAGGGAGGGAGGGGGGAAAGAGAGAGAGAGAGAGAGAGAGGGGGGGGGGGAGGGCTGCTTTGGGATGTGCTATCCAATTCCCCCCTTTCCCCCCTTTATTTCTATTCATGCTTATTTTCTTCTTGCTCTTTCATTCCTTCTATCTATCCTTCTTTTGGTTTCCTCCTGGGGAGGGGGGGAGGGAGGGAGGGGGGGGAGGGAGGGAGGGGGGCCTTTGTTGTGGAGGGGGGAGGGCAGGCATACAGCAAAGCCAAGCTGAAGATTCTGGAGTTTGAGAGCTCATTCCAGCTAGTGGCCTCTCTCTCTCTCTCTCCCTCTCTCTCTCCCTCTCTCTCTGCCAGTTGAATTAATTTGATACTATTTTTGAAAGTCAGTGTTTCTAAGGGAGACCTAATGACGCAATGACGTCAATGCAGGTCAATAGCACACACTGGAGGAACTGACTGTGCTACAGGGAGCCAGGGGCTGGGAGCCTTTCCCAACCCAAAGCCTCTCTCTCGCTCTCTCTCTCTCTCTCTTCCTTTCTCTTGTTCTCTTTTACACACCCTCCACAATGAAAAGAGCCCCCTTTTGCCCAAATGTAGGTATACAATACAATTCTCTTTCTCTCTCTCTCCCACCCTTTTCCCTATATCTTTTATAACACCCCCGCATCACACCATTATAAAAGAATGATGCGTGGGGTTTTCACTCGCCAGCCCACGCATCTCACATCTTACATAGTAGGCACCCTCCTCGGCAATCTTTTCAAACTGATCAGACGCACTGCAGTGCACAAATAATAATAATAATAATAAAGGGAGGGGGGGGGAGAAGAAGTACCCCACCCCTCTACCTGTCGAAGCAACACAGAGAGAGATATATATATCCCCACACACGTACATTGGGAGGTTGTGGATGCAGGGCACACACGCGCTCGAGGCTGGCATATAGCATTAGGAGGCTATAAATAGCGCCTGCGAAGGTGCGTGCATTGGCAATTTACTCCCCCCAAAAGAGGGGGAGTCAGGGAGGGGAGGGGGCATGGTGGGAGTGGGGGAAAGAGAGGCTCGCGAACGTGGGTGATGAGTTATTCTGCTCTGATCAGTTACTCAGGAGGTGCCTGGATTGGTGGTGTGGGGGTGGATGCGTGGGCGGGAGGCAGAGGGGGGAGGGGGGCTCTCTTCTCCCTGTCTCCAAGTCAGGCAGAGAAGGCGAACGGGGGGATTCTTTTTTTGCCTATATATATATATATATATATATATATATATATCTTCCCCCCTCTTTCCTTCTCTCCAACCCGACCACCCCCTCCGCACCTCTCTTTCTCTCCTCCTGGAAGAGTACAGGCACACATTACACGAAAACCCTCCCCGGTGCAGCCACAGCTCCAGACGCCGGAGTTGTCTTTATGTAATCCCCCTCCCCACCCCCTCTTTCCCTCTTTCTTTCCCTCCCTCCCTCTCTCCCTCCCTCCTCACACCCTTTTTGCCTCTTTTCCCTTCGCCAAAATTCCCTCGAAAACTCCATCGTTGTAGAGAGGAAGCCTGTGTAGGGGGATATATTTTTGTTTATTTGTTTGTTTTGGTGTGTTATTTTCCCTTTTCCCCCAAAACATAGTTCTTGTTTGGTTTGGTTGCTTCTTCTCCCCCACCCCACCCCTTTGCAATGCACACATAAGTGAAGAAGATTTGGCAAAGGTAGGTCCTTCTCTCTCTCTCTCTCTTTCCCTCCGTGTCTCTGTTCTTTCCTTTCTCTCTCTGTGTGTATATATATATGTGTGTGTGTGTGTTGTGCTTTTCCGCAAAGTTTTCTGATTTCAGTTGCTGGATGCTTTTGCTAAGAGCAGGCTTTTTGCTGATTTGCTGTTGCTGCCTGCCTTGCCTGCCTGCCTGCCTGCCACCCTTTTGGAGAGCTGCACGGTGCATTGGCCAGCCAGCCCTGCCTTTGAGGAAAGGGGAGAAAAAAGTTCTCTCGACTGCCAGGGGTTGTGTTTATTTCTCAGGGTGTTTAATGCTTTCTTTTCCCCAGGAAGGAGATCCAAAGAGGGATGGGTATCTATATCTATTTTTCTATATAGTTTAGAGAGAAAAACATGTATCCAAATTTGGAAGAGAAATGGAGCTACGAGTTGTTGCAAGTTTTCCTTTGCCAGGCACTGACTGAGGCCAAAGGGAAACTTTAAGTGTTTCCAACAGACCTCATAACCTCTGAGGATGCCTGCCTTAGATGTAGGCAAAACATCAGGAGAGAATGCTTCTAGAACATGGCCATACAGCCTGGAAAACTCACAACAACCCAACTTTAACTGTACTGATAACCAAGAATGTGCAGGGCACCTGCAAAGGAGGCTATGTTTTCTTTGGCATCAGCTTTGGTGGGCTACAGCCCACTTCATCACAGGCACCTTCAAGGGTTGCTGTCCAAGCCTGGCAAAACTCTGAGCATTGCCACTTTACTAGTAATAAGCCACCCCTGTGAAATGCTGATTGCATGAAAAGATAAACCCTACGCTGCAGAAACAAGGGCAGAGGGAAGAAAGGAAAAGGACTGCCATGTCTGATCCTGAGAACTCTGAGTCTTCACCACTTGGAGGAAGGTTGGCAGACCTTTTGGAGGGGGGTCATAACACAGCGAAGGATAAACAAGACCATGCAGGGAGGAGAGATAGGCTCCAGCAGCCTTCACTCTTGGATGGCAGAGTGAGAAGCCGCCACCATCTCCAACCACCTGTAGAGGGAAATCTTTATACACAATCATTCCCTCTCCCCACTGGTTGTGTCTAAGAAGAAAATGAAAGAGAATCTCCCCTTCCAAACTTTTCTGGAAGGCAAGGAAGCAATGCCAAAACCCAAATGTATTTCCAGGGTGTCTGTAAATAGACCATCACCTGGCATGTTTCACCTTGCTTGAATGAAGCCAGTGGGGAAGAGGGGAAATGGCACAATGATGCTTGGCATCTCTGGTCCCTTCTGTGATGCTCCACTTGACGAAGAGACTCTGTCCAAAGATGTTTTGCCTCAAAAGTTTATCTGTATGGTTTATTTGAAGATGGTTTGCCTTCTAGACTGACAATCCGTACCAATTCCAAGGACTAAAGGCTAAGGGTATGATTAAATATGCTTGAGAATATGTAGTTCTGTGTTCAGGATGGTTGGGTGAGATGATTTATTGTCCACTCTTTTGCCCACGGAGACTTTGATTCAGAAGGCTGAAGGAAAGTAGTTCTTACCTACTATGGTCCTGATTCTAACGGTTGTGTCTACTCTACACTGGTAGCTTTTTCACTGGAATGTCATGCAGAACAAATTACAGATGCAGAGAAAGAACTGTTAAGTATAGTCAAGGATGGAGCCCTAGTACACCATATGGACTGCTGCCATCGACTTGCACCAATTCAATATTGGAGCTTATGATTAACAGGAAACAGAGAAAGCTAGAGTTTGGTACCTAAGATTAAGATGCAGGGTAGAGGACCACCAGTGCAATTATTCATGGTGGTGACTCCAATGGGGTAACTATACAGGTGGTTTCCTAACTATACTACAATTTCAAACTTTTGAATATGCTTAGTTTTAACTAAGACTTTGGGTCCTTCCATTAGGGCTTATGGCCATGGCAACACACATAGTATTCTTAATTTGCAACAACCCATGGGTTACACTGATAGAATCGTAGCACTGGAAGGGACTGCAAGAACCATCCAGTCCAGCTCCTTGCCATATTGGAATACACAACTAAAATACTTCCAATGCGATTCAACTTCTACTGAAAGGCATTCAAAGAAGAGGAGTACATGACTGTCCGGGGCAGTCTATTCTGCTGTCTAAAGCATTTGCAGGCAAGACGTCCTTCCTAATGTTAGGTGAAATCTCTTTTCTGATTGCTGGAGTCTTCTGGCTCATGATCAAATCTTTGTAACAGCAAAAACCAAACATGCTTCAGTTTTCCACAGAACAGCCCTCCATGTATTTCAATATGATGTTATATCACCTCTGGGTGTTCTCTTCTCAGAGCTCAATCTTTTCTTCTCCAAGCCATCCTATAAACCACTGAACCCACTTTGAGATGTGACCTTAATATGCCTTCATATGTTACTAGGTATCCCATAGCACACATACCTTGTTTTCTTTTCTTAAAATGAAGACGTAAATGCTCAACTTCAGCAACCCTCACTTCAACAACTGAACATAAGTCTACAGCTTTTTGCCTACTATGAATCATATCGTTTCTGCAAACAGGACAGTGATCATTATTTCACCACTGTTTCCTGCTTATATTATTGCGTCAAATGGGTTGGACCACCACCTTCAAAAGATGTTCAACCATAGATCAAGAGCCTGTGCATTTTTTCACCCTTTTTCATAATTTTATCATTCTTCCTCACTTTTTTTCTTCCAGTTGTGTCTTGACTGCACATTCAAAGACAACCCGACCCAAGAGGTTCTAGGCAGTCCATCATTGCTTTATCCATGGTTAGAAAATCTGGCAATTCCTCCTTAAGTTAATTAGTTGTTGTGTTTTTTGAGGATCAAGACCAGTGAAACTGTAAAGGATAATATAATACAATTTTAGGCCAGTCCAAAACTGATAGGTGCTTTTTTGAAGCAAGAAACAGCACATAAACTATTTTCAGTGGTACGTTAAGCTTCAAAGTTGAACTTAATACTGCTATTATCAGTTCCACTGACCTTCCTTTGGCTTACATTCATGTAACTGTACAGAACTGCCCTCTTGAAGCAAAACACTAATGAACACCACCTGTGGTATTCATCTCACAGTGACCAATGCGTAGGCATGAAATAAATAGTGGATCTTTCCAGAAATAAATGGAAACCACTATAACTCAGAAGAGAACTAGATGGTGATCAGGTTGATGATCTTTCAAAAATAGTTAGGGAGTCACAGATAAGTAAAGGAAATGTGAAATTGTTGCATTATGAAAGAGGAAGAGCACGATCTGCAATGGGAAATATTGCTGATGATATAAGGCGGGTATGGGATGCGCACACATTTACAGAAAACCACCCACAGAAAAGCATTGGATTGAAAGACTTCAGACCCCAACAATATTTTGATGCTCTTCACAGCTTCTTCTGTATTATCTTAGAATTGTGAATCTTCTTGCAAACCTCTTCTATTTTATAGTGAATCGTCATGTTCCCCCATTTCACAGCAGGTGATAATGCTCTCATAAGAATGACGACTAATGATTTTATTGCAGATTCCCTAGAATGGAACACAACTTTAAAATGTAAACATAAACAACTTTGAATGAAACAACAATGCAACAATGCAAACTCAATAATATATCAAACCTTTGGTTTCAGCTAGTAATAGCATCATATAGATAGTTCATTTAACACATATGCATATTTTACTATGGTGTTTATATTGGGATATGTCCATTAAAGGTAGGTAACAACTCTATGTTATTTCCCATTTCTTCATATCTCACAGCACAGTGACTGTTATTAGATTCACTCTAGGAACATGTCTATCCATTTCAGGAGATATTTTAGATTCTCAGACCATTATTAATTTAGGTATAGGGATTGTAAGCTTATCAAGCTCAAGACTTGGTACCAGTCAGAAGATATAATATTTCCATCTCACCAAGTTGCTTTGGCATCTGTGGCAGAAAATTCCAAATAACGTGTGTCTCTTTCCTTGAGAGTAAAGTAATGAAAATAAAAATCTAACACTGATAAATTGATAACTAACAATTTGCCAATTTTTCAATTTACCTCAAAGTTCTTTGAAGCAACTATCTCACTCTACCTTGGGAACTGAAATTCAAGAAAACACCTTGACTATACCTCTAGTATTATTTTCACTTAAACTGCATTTAAAGAATAATGATTTAGAATCAGCCATATTTTAGAAGTAATAATTTTGGAACATACCCTCTACTATCTTGCACTGGAAGTTGAGAGTCTTCATTTGGTCTTCATTAGATCTTCAAGTCTGAGACTTTGGGGGGGAAAGCATGTGGGAGGCTGCAAATAAAGTAAAATAAAAAGGAAGGAAGATTGAAATGAGATGCCCCATAACTTAAAGGACAAAGAAGAACCATAGTTCTACATTTTCTGGGAAAAGGAAAAGGAAAAAGAAGAGGAGGAGGAGAAGGAGGAGGAGGAAGAAGAAGAAGAAGAAAGAAGGAAAAGGAGAGGAGGAGGAGGAGGAGAAGGAAGAGGAAGAGGAAGAAGAAGAAGAAGAAGAAGAAGAAGAAGAAGAAGAAGAAGAAGAAGAAGAAGAAGAAGAAGAAGAAGAGAAGATACAAAGAGCATGTTGTCCCCACTGAGTACATAGAATCGAACATACATTTCTTGTCTGGAAATCTATGTTATAGAATGCCATGAAAGGCAGGTTGATACACCTGCTTATGTTTTGCAATGCTATAACATAGCTGCTATATTTCCATTTGTGTCTTGTCCGCCTTCCCCCAACCCCCCCCCCCATCCCCAAACTAGACACTTTGCCTAGTATCCGGGTCAATCACAGACAGGGCTGAGTCAAGAAAGGATGAGATCCTTCCAAATTTCATGTACAAAAGCTGGCCAGATTGACAGCTGCATCCTTCTTCAACATGGGCACAACATCTTTCTTTGGATGCAAGAATGGCAAGCTGGCGTACAGGTCCTAGGACAGAAATATATATAGAGGGCATGCTGATCAGGATGTACTGGAAACACAAATCTATTCTTTCATTTTTCAGTCCTTCAGCATCCCCTGCTTGCCTTAGGATGTTGCCTCGCTTTGCCTTGTCAATCCAGATTCTCATATCCCAAATCTTTTGTTACAGCTGCACAATTTTGGGCAGGTACAGGAATAGTAACCTAAGGGCACTCCCTAGTACACTAAAAAGTTTGGTGTGATACAGAAGTCCGATACATAGATTCTCTGCTTCTCTTTGTGCAGATAGTACAAAACCTGATCAAGGATTTTGTCCCCCTGGGGTGCTGGATGCTCAATATGATGCTGGCTCTAAGCCACAATTTGGATTGAAGGCTTGGTATCTCTGCATTGCCTTAGGCAAGTCCCTAGCACTCAAATTTGAGTAAGATTGTACAGAATAGCCAAATTCAGAGAAATGGTAATAAATATGACATATTTAATGGGACTAGTGAGTGCTCAAAAGACGGATGATTGGATGGATGCAAAATCTCAAAAGTAAATATCCAAAGCAAAAGATAATAAGCAGCAGTATTTTTAGTTTGATTCAAAAATGTAAAATTTTGGCCACATCCAAATGCAAATAAGCATTAAATAATTACATTTAATAAGAGATTTAAAACCCCTATATTTATTATTGAAAGCAATTATATCTGCTACTAAAAAAGAATAACGGACATCATGGTCTGCACATGTAGGTCTTTGTGTATCACACACATGGATTTTTGATAATATAGAAAAACCCAGTGTCATTTCCTTCAAGAATTCATATCAGCCTCCATTACTGCTGAACATTTTGGTCCATACAATGCATTAGGAACAAAGCAAACATATTTTTTGCACCACGACAGACTCTGTTCATCTAGCTCATGGTTGAACTAACAATGACTCTTCACGTCTTTTGACTAGGAGTAGTTCTTTCCCAGCACTACTCTGGAGATGTCAGGCATTGGCCCTTGGACTCCATGCTTGAAATCATGTCCTGAGCCATGCAGCCTTTCTTCAGGCAGTGTTAGATACCTGGATGAATTTGTTGTCTTCTATCCAGGATCACTCCAGAGATAATAACCACAATCTTAGTAGGCAGCCATGGGGATCTACCAGCGTCAGTGCAAGTAAAACAAATGTAGGCATTATTTGAAAATGAAAGAAGCAATTGCAATGGGTCTAAGGGCTAGCTTTTTGTTCTGGGACTTTCTAAGGGCTGCACTGACTGCCAAAAGTACACAAAATAAATTAAACAAAGGTGGCTTTAATCCTATTTTTGGTTTTGGACCTTGTTAAAAACAACGTTAAACACTACATATGGGACTGGAATGATACATAATAATGTAAATATACAATATAGAAAACAAATATTTTTTGAAAGCATATAAAGTCATAGCTGAAGCAACTATTCAAAGTTTCAATGCAATCAAGTAAGAGCAGGAAAAAAACACCACAGAAAATTAAAAACATAGACCATGTGGACTTCTTTTTCCTTCTCTCATATTATGGATATTAATCCTAATTTTCATTCAAATGTTCCATGAAAGAAATCTATTCACAAAACTTTAAGGTAATTTTGACGATACGTTTGCAGTAAAAACTTTTAAGCAAAAAAACCTGCACTGGATGCACCATCTCCAGCCCCACCACCAAATACTTGCTGAAATAAGAAAATTCTGTGGCCATTTGTAAACAGAAAAGGAGCCATTAGGTTTAGCTCAACCTTGGAGAATGATCATATACACTCAAGCAAAAGTAATTTGTTCTCTTCAGTATCTGCACAGCAATGATACTCAAGCCCACATCCTATTGTTAGTCCCAATTGGAGTAAGCTCAAGAATCATGTATTTCATCCTCCCCCACCCCCAGTTTTAATTTGTGTTGCAATTATTTTAATACAATTGTTTATTTATTTTTATTTTTTTTAAAACCAAATTGGTTTTAACTGTATTTAATTTGCTTTAACTTGCTTTAACTTTATATTGTTTTAATGTTGTTGTAAGCCAGTTTGAGTTCCATTATTGGGACAAAGATAAGATATAAATAAATATAAATGAAATGAAATGAAATATATTGACTCACCTATTCTGCAATTGATTTAGTGGGTCTACTTTAGTTGGAACTGACTTGTGGGAGTCAGGTTTCAAACTAGTTAACCAAATCTAAAAGATTTAAATTTTGAACTCCCTGTCTCTAGGAAATCAGTGCCATTTGCTGAAGAACTGGTGCTTATTTGAATCCTCCTCTATGTAGTTTCAGACATGGGACCCAGCTTTCTCCTGATCACATATCCATATCTTTGTTTATTAATATTTGTATCCAAAATATTTATAGTGGAAGCACTCTAGATGCCTGATCACCTACCACAGGTTGAAAGTATAAGCCAGTTGCATCTTCTAACTCATGAGTGAAGATTTAGGTATTCCGTGATCTCAGTGTTGACCTTATATGTGAAACAAAGATATATGAAGCTGCACGTTGCAAATAAAGAAGATCATTATTGAAAGGAAAATTACTTTGGAGAAGTTTATTTTCCATAAATTATCTGAGTGGCTGTATTCAATAGCAGCCGCACTTTGCAAGTTGTTTTCAAAGCCAGTGTCAGAGGACCCTTCACACAGCCATATAACCCAGAATATCAAGGCAGAAAATCCCACAATATCTGCTTTGAACTGGGTTATCTGAGTCCACGTTGCCATGCATTCCAGTTCAAAGCAGACAATTTGGGATTTTATTCAGTCTGTGGAAGGGGCCAGAGTCTTGAAGAAAGTAGCATGTAACCAAGGCCTGTTCCATTTTCCCTAGGTAGTGTATCAGCAAGAAATACCATCTAAAAATGATAGACACCACTAGTGCAGTTTCTCAGTATCAGAATCTGGAGCGCATTGTATTGTATGCAATGGGATTTCTAGTAGGTTTGGTCAGTACTGAATATCACATAAAATATTCTAGAAGAGTGGATACCACTCTCATTGTTTAAAACTTTGTTGCCCAGCAAAACTTAAAACAGACATATTGGAACACAGCGAGCAAGTCAATAAAAAGCAGACATGGATTTAAAAACTGGAATTTAGAATACCTTCCTTATATTGTTGCAAACAGATGGTTCCTTTCTGTGAATTTCTTGTCTTGTCTCATTTGCGGTGTGCTTGTCTTCCATCTCCAATATTTTAATAGTTTGAGCTGAATCCCTAATAAATACTGCCTTGCAAATGCTTCAAGCATTGTTTATATTTATTAAACACAGAAGTGTCCTTTAGTTCTAGATTTCTGTACTGGATATAGGTTAAGCTAAATGACCCTTGGGGTGCCTTTCAACTTGACAGTTTAAAGTTTTGGGAAAATATAAAAAGAGCCCTACTAAATGAGAACAAAGGCCCATATAGCATAGCATACTCTTTTCTACCGTAATCCACTGCTTGCCTCTGAGAGGCCCACAGCAGGAGATAAAAGCAATAGCCCTCTCCTATTAATGTTCCCCAATTTCTCCACTCAGATAGGAAATCATGCTCTTGATATGGAAGGTATGGGGTTGTTGTTTTCCCCCAGTATAAAAATGACTTATAAGTAGTTCATTCCAAGCGTGGAAGAAAACTTTGCTTGTACAATGGAACATAGTGCCAAGTAAACCTTCTTAGGAGAGCCAAGGTATGTAATGGTTGAGTGTTGGACTATGACTCTGGTCATGGAAATCCCTGGATGACCATAGACAAGTTGCACTCTCTCAATTTCAGAAGAAGACAAAGGCAAACCACCTTTGAATAAATCTTGCCAAGAAAACCCAACAACGAATTTACCTTAGGTTTGTCATAAGCTGAGAGTGACTTGAAGGTGCAGGAAATATGCTTATAATCATGAAACTCAATACAATAAGAGTATCCCAAATAACGAGACAGATCTGTTTGCTCTCAGAACATTTATTTTCATATTAATAGTCATAGTCTTCTCAAACCATTCTCTTTTGAGGGGCAGGGAACATTCTTCATAATGTATTTCATGTTGTCTTAATATTACAGTTTAGATGTGCAGGGTATGCTACCATTGTTGGATAGTTCATATAAATAACTAAAAACATACAAATTTATTTGTTTTAAGCTGTGTTGCAGTCTCTTACGAGACATTTCTTTTAGCAGAAAGTGCCAGCCTTTGTTTCATTGACTGGATCTAGTGATTGTGATATTTTACATTGATTTATTAGAATCTGTATTTCAAAATCTTCAGGCTAAAGGATACTAATGGAAATGAACCACTTGATCATCTGGTTTCCAGATAAGCTGTGCTGGGCTTGGCAAAATAACCATTTTTTATCAGAAGTTGTAAATATCTGAAACGCCAATCATAATGCGGAACAATTATCTGAAGGCTGGTGTCCGGCCTTATACTTTCAGACCAGTGGTAATTCTAGCTGGTCCAAAATTGTTTCTTCTGACCAGCAGAAGGTCTCTATCATCTAAACAATTTCAGTTTTCCCACAATAATTGTACCCAAACCCCTTTAACTGGCAATGATAAAGCCTGAACTTATATGTGCAACTACAAACAGCATATTTTCGTACAGGTGACCTCCTCTTCAATTAAACTATGCTCACAACACCACAATGGACCATATTCTGAGAAGGAATAGTAAAGAATTTTGTCAACAGTACAGAAATGGCAAAAACTGACTCAGTCAGTCAGTCAGTTCTATGTTTTTAATACTAGACTTTGTATTTCATTCTATGGCACCTATGTTGGATGGCAGTAGCTTTCACTAACCTGGTGCTTTCCAGATTGTCGATGTACTGCTCCCTCAGTGTCCCAACAGTAACAATATATCTAAAGGCTGACTCATATTGATAATCCTTCTCCTTTCATATGTTCGTTGTGTCTCCTACACAAATGGACAACTAGTGGTCCTTTAGATATCATTGGACTCCCCATCATCCACCACCACTACCAATGCTACTTAGGGGAATTGCAATCAAACAATATCTAAAGGGGCACATGTTGATCACCAGTGTTTACTATAGTCCTTCACAACAATGTCATTCCTGAAGTTGAATTAACTTTGAACATACGCTAACACAATTATGATTATCTTTAAAACTGTTCAAGGCCTGATTTGTTGATAGTGTGTGTGTATATATATCCTTTTGTAGTTTTAGATTTTGTTTTAGTTAGGCAAAAAAGATCTGCCTTATATTAACTACTTTTATTTATTCTTCTTTTTTGTGCTCCAAAAGTTTGGCACAAATCTATAACTTTCTCTGCATTTTACAATTATAGCCTCATCTCTATGTCATTTCCTCAAGAGCATGGCCAAAGGTTTTTCATGCTAAGGATCATGAGCCTTATTTGTAGGATGTTTTGTTGAATATCCATTATCAAGAACAATTCTAGTTAGTCCAAATCAATATATAAAGTGGATTTAATATAGAAATGTTTGAAATACAACTGTTGTTTATTTTTTATGAGAGATTAAAGTGTTATGATTCTTTATACAGGTTGTCTCTTCCTAATTTCATTACACTGATGATGCCCTTCTGTCAATCCTAATTATTTTCCATCCCATATGTTCGGATGAAGATAGAAGTCAGTTTAACACAGACATCACTTCCACCCTTCTAGAATATGTTCTGAATGTACAGACTCAAACTCAAAACAGATATATTCATATTATTTACAAAAAGAGAGTGTTGTGATATGTTGAACATGCTTCTTTTGACATTAACCAACCAATATAGCTTCCATTAAAATTGTGTTTCCATGATGTGGCTTAAAAAGTAGGAACTGATTTGTATTATAGTGCATATAATGGCCATTGGTCCACCTAGCCAACGGCTTACTAAATGTCCATTGTCTCGTCCAATTGTTTCCAGCTTCAAAGCTTAAAAAGCTCTGATAGAAAGGCTTAAATAATTGTTTATGTGTGTAAAGCAAGTGCTGACAACCAAACTATTGGCTCACCTAACCAAAGATCTATTGCATAATATCTTTGTTGAGTGGTATGCATTTATAATTTAATTATTAAAAAGATTAAAATAAATTCACATAGCATCTATATATAGTAGAGGGCTAGTCTTAAAGCTAGCCGTAGAACAGTCGTTCCCAACCTTTTTTTTTTTTTTTGACACGGGACCACTCTCCAACAATAGTACCAAAAAAGTTACAAATCAGTTTTTTGTCAACTTTAGATTTGGTTTGGTTATTTGGGGTGCTAATTCAGAAAATTGCATTGGATAGACCACATCAGCTCTAGTTTCTGATACAGCACATATGCCATCCAGTAGTCGCCATCTGCTCACCCACAGAAAGCCATATTTAATAAGCCTCGGCACTATAAGAGGGTTTCGCAAGACCAGTCACTCTTGTTTCAACAGGGTTGTAATGGTGAGGCCACAGACCATATTTTAGTTCTTGTGGACCACTGGTAGTCCATGGACCACAGGTTCAGAACCACTACTGTAGAAGGCATGTGAAATTGTAATTGTAATTGTTATGTAGTGGCATCGTATCGGTGCCCATTGTAAGCCGTCCTAAGTCCCCCTTTGGGAGTAGAGAAGTGATGGGGTAGAAATACCTGAAATAAATAAATAAATAAATAAATAAATAAATAACATTGTCACTTTGGCACATATGTAATGATGATATTGACGCCTGAATTTACTTTTAATTCTTTTTTTAAAAAAGGTTAAGCACAACAAACATATATCTAAAGAACAAGTGGCAACTCTATTATTATAAAATGGGCTGAAGCAACTCAGTGCTTCTTCTACCTGCAGCACAGACCTTTCTAGAATAAAGAATACGGCCCTGACACAAGAAATAAATAAATCTGATTTGTCTGTTGGTCTACAAATTCAGTTAACATTTGCTATGTCTATTAGTGAGGACTGTGCTGGTTTTGGACTTCTGGCATGTAGATTTCTCTATTTCAAGCAAAAATGTACATACTATCAAATCAACATTTGAAGCAATGGGTGTTAATGTGTTTATGATGCATTTATTTTAGTCTCTATTTTAGTGACTCATTTTTAATGAATACGTTCAGAATCAAAAACAATAAAAAATCTCATGGCATCTTGAAAACTAGAACAGTTATTATAGTATGAATGTAAACACAAAGTTCACGATGTAATAAATGTGTTATTCTTTGGTGAACTGTGGGATATCTTTCTGCCTTTGCAATAACAGGGTTACATAGCTATTCATTTGATAGTTAAGCTCACTTATCTACTGAAGTTGCTGGATGTGAGTTTAAGGTAAGGAAAAGTAAAGTGACCCATACATGTTCATAAACTGTACATTGAATTATATCAAACCTATTTCTCTGTATTTACAAATAGCAAAGTAATGGCCTAGTCCAGATTACTAAAGCACCCTACCATAATTTTACATGACAAGTAATATAGAAATTGGGTTGCTGCGAGTTTTCCAGGCTGTATGACCATGTTCCAGAAGCATTGTCTCCTGATGTTTCACCCACATCTATGACAGGCATCTTCACAACCTTTGAGGATGCCTTTCATAGATGTGGGCAAAACCTCAGGAAAGAATGCTCCTGGAAAATGGCCATACAGCCCATAAAACTCATAACAACCCACTGATTCTGGTCATGAAAGCCTTCAATAATATGGAAATGTTTCTAATAAACATATGTCAGCACTGGACCCTGTCATGTGTAGAATAAATTTCAAAATGTTAGGATGGAAAATATTCTCTGAGACTTATTTAATAAGTAATATACGTATACTTCACCGATATAACTCCAACATTTGGCAGCATCACTGCCAACTGTATGCACCCATAAATCATGCAATAACTACATGTGAAAATCAACAAGGAATTAAATGTGTAAGATTAGCATTTGTTATTCCAAATTTTAACTGAAACAGACTTCTCTTTTTCCTGTTTGGAAATATCTTATTATTTTAGAGCAGTTTATATAAGAAATTGAAGTATTTATGAGAATAATTATATGTGTTTGTAAGTTGAAGGAATTTGTTAAAAATTGATGATAACCATGTAAAATTAATTGAAATTCTACTTTCTTTAGATTCATACAAGGTGCTAGTATATCACAATGTTTTGGTTTGTAAAATAGCTCCATTAGGGGAAAACAGCTGTTTTTCAGCACCTTGGATAGCTCTCATGGTGTAATATTCCATTCTCTGGTGGAAGCCATAGTTGTTCCATCTGAAATTATAATACTCCTCAAAATGGAGAAATGAGTGGGTGATCCATAGATTTGATCATTCCCTCTTATTGCCTTGTCTTAGATATTTGGAAAGCAAAAGATTGTCGATAAGCATACCATATCAAGTTGAAAGATAAAGCCTTTTAAAGGACATATATTGATCAAGAGAAGCACGAATAGCAATGAGTGGCTTTCTAAAGCAGGGGTCCACAAACTTTTTAAACAGTTTGGCCCTCTTTTTAAACAGAGGGCAAAACTGTTGGAGGTCCATATTATAATTTCAAAAAAATGAATGAATTCCTGTGCACACTGCACATATCTTATTTGTAGTGCAAAAACACTTAAAAATACAATATTTAAAATGAAGAACAATTTTAACAAAAATAAACTTATTAGTATTTCAATGGGAAGTGTGGGCCTGCTTTTGGCTGATGAGATAGTGTTGTTGTTGTTGTTGTTGTTGTTGTTGTTGTGTGCTTTCAAGTCGTTTCAGACTTAGGTTGACCCTGAGCGAGGGCCGGGTAAATGACCTTGGAGAGCTGTATTCAGCCCCTGGGCCTTAGTTTGAGGACCCCTGTTCTAAAGATTCAATACTCTTGAAAGAAGTGGGTTTTCTGGCTCTGTCTTTTCAAGCGTGATGTATAAAGGAGATAACATGGTCGAAACAGGACTGAGACAAGGATATCATCAATAGCACTCATTTTAAAAATTCAAAATATTTTCTGTTAGTAGAATGTTGAGCACCGCCTATTTTTCAGAAGTTGTCTAGAACCTGGAATATAGAAAAAAAGTTACTGTTAGATAACTAAATAACAATGACAGGTCTCCAAGAGGACTGATACTAATAGATGGGACTAAATTGCAACTGAATTGTCAAATCTGGAAGAAGCTTAATATTGAGGCTTGCCATCCAGACAACACCATTTCTCCTTCTATGTTTTACTTTGATTTGGGGTCCTGAAATAAAATAAAGTTATGAAACCATCTTCCTAGACACTGATAATGGCTAGCTCATGCCATAAAATGGTAGGATGAAAGGTTTACTCTGTTAATCTTGATGAACCTGTTACATTAAAGAAAGGAGGCCTTGCTTCAGGAATATATGTATACATGTTATGATAATTCTAACCCTAATATGCTCTATAATCCAGTGATTTAGTAATTAATATCTGTCCAGATGACCCTTTCTAAGCTTCTCCTGAGCACCGGTGAGACCAAAGCTGTTTAACCAACTTTCTAAGTCGTAATATTACATCATGTCTATATATCTGTTTCTGTGCATGCACAACATGATTGTACAGCTTGTTGGCTTTTTCAAAAGGATAAAGGCAAATCGGGCGTCTGGAATATGCTGGCAAAAAGGTTTGCATCCTGCTGCATTTGTTGACTTGTTTTAGATGCATGGTTTTTTATGCTTTATGGGGATTCTGTATTGATCTGATTCTTGTATGTCACCTTGTGTGCCTTCTAAACGAGAGCTGACTCATAAATAAAAAGGAAAGGCCCTGGTTGAAGTACGTGGGAACATGCTATGTCACTGCATTTGATCTCAATTGCCTAAAATCAAAGTTTGCAGCTAGGTGATGCTTTTCAAGCTAAACCAGTCTCTTTTCTGTTACCAGTATTTCAGATATAGTCTTTTTACCTAAACCTATAAGCTACTCCTAACGTTACTGTCTCAGTGGCAGTAATTAGCAAGGCTGATGACTCTTGTTGCTTCATCAGTCACAGTCCATAGATATTAGAAAAGAGTCTGTTCATGTTCCTGTGTGTGTGTGTGTGTGTGTGTGTGTGTAGTTTAGGCAGTGAAGGGCTTACTATGCCTGGTTATCTTTGCATTTAGTCTCTTTCCATTCATTCAGACAAAGTGTAGTGTGGGCTAGTTAGAAAGAAATCATCATTTGACTCCATGGTTCACCGTGTACCTTTTTCAAATCCGTCGATTCCACTCTGATCCACGTTCTCTTGGATGCGTACGTGCCTGTGTATATGTTTTCTCAACACTATCGCCCACATACTTTTTTTCCATTTTTACCCAGATGCTTTGTGCCAAACTTCCCCAAACACGAGATCTTTAAAAATAGCAGCAACCCATTGAGCTCTGCTTTGAAGATGTTTTTTTTTCTTCCAAAAGTAGTAGGAGAAAAGACAAAAATGTCCATTCTGCTTCAAAAGGTCCTGATTAATCCACTTGAGGATATACAGTGGTGTTCCCTCTCCACCCACACCTATCTTTCAACCTCAATGTTTATTTTTCCTGCCTGTATTTGTAATCTGGATCTTTGTAGACACATTTTTTTAATGGAGAAGAGGGGAGGGAGTACATGTGTACATCTCTTTGCCAAATAAAACTCTACCTTTGTCAATAAGACCATTTCCTTTGGGCTGAATAGTGTTGAGTAGAGAGACATTAGTACCCTCTGTTTATGTGTGTTTACGTGTGAGTGTGTGTGTTCCACTATAACATCATATTGAGTCTTGTGCGTAGAGACCTATAGCAGTATTATAATTTTTAATTGCAATTTCATTTGTTCTTTTGCCTCTCCCCCTCCTCCCCCTCCCCTCTAATCTGGATCATTGCTCTCTGTAGCTGATTCCGTGGGAGACCAAGCAGAGTGCGTGGGTGCAGAATATAGAAAGCCAGAGCCATAGAATCTGTTATTTGCGTCACTCTAGGAGACAGGGCTGTTTGCCTGACAAATATACAGAATTAATCCTAGTTTTATCAATATATGGCTTTTGCTACTGTAGCCCAATAAAAGTGTGAGCCGGGTGTGCTGTAGCTGAGCCTCTGCAAGGATAGGGAAACATTATTTTTCACCAGATTTCTCAGTGTGTGGGTGAGCTAGTAGAAGGGAGGGGCTGTTAAAATGCGGCCAACACTCCCCTCTTGTTTGCTTGACAAATATGCAACATCTCAGGGTTTCTCTCCCTGTCCCTCTCCATTTCTCTGCTATATCAAAATACAGAAAGGTGGGGGAGTTTGGGAGCTGTCCCACTCCCTGCACAAGGCTTCCCTGCACATTCTGCTTTGCAACTCATTTCTAAGATGTGCCTGTGTATTTTAAAACACACCCAGATCCTTGCATGCCCTTTCAACACCTTTGTCTCCCCTCCCTTCCATGCCCCCACTTTGCACTTGTGTTTGTCTGTTTTCATATGTGTGTGTTGTGTATGGACACAAGAGAATGCAGCCCACCCCCCAAAAGATGTGGGTCTTGCTAAGCAACCCCCTCCCCCGGATTTGAAGTGCTTCTCTGCAAGCACAAAGCTCTAAGCACAGACATCTTTTATGATGAACTGGAGCCTGGGAAGAGGAGACTCTGAACGTGACGTCAATAGCTGATAACTGACGCAGCCTCGCAAAGGAGTCTCAGGCTGGCTTCTTGCAGCCTGCAAGCCTTAATGGTTCTATTTTTTCCCCATCTTCCCTTCGTAGTGAATTACTAGAACGCAATCGGGCACACACACAGGCACGTTTCTCAAAGTGTGGGTGCGTGTGCCTGCCTCCTTGCCTCTGTGTGGATGTGGGTATTTATAGATTCTTTATTCTCCAGACAAAGGAGGGTGTTGTTGTTGTTGTTGTTTTTAAAAAAACAGAAAAGCAGGAGGGAGGGAGAAAACAAGACTGTTAAAAACAACCTTTCCTTGTGCTGAGTGTAAGTCATTCTGTGCAAGGCTCTCTCTCTCTCTCTCTCTCTCTCTCTCTCTCTCTCTCCTTCCAAGCCACCTGCCTTGAAAGCCACCTTTGTGTGGGCTGGGTCCGTAGCGCCTGGCTGTGTGTGTGTTTGTGTTATTGTTGGATATTTCAAAACCTACTTTATAAAGACATTGCATGAGGAAAGGAGCAAGGGTGCTTGCAAGGCAACAGGCAGGCAGAGTCACACTTCGTGGGCAGGGGGGAGGGCAAGGTTGAGCAATAGGGCAATATGGAAAGCGATCAATGTCACCCTTCGAAATTACCTGCAACATTGCACCTCAAATCATTCTAAATGACGGAGAAAGAAGCCGGGGGGGGCTCCGGGTGGGAGGCTTCAGGTCCATTCCATATTTTGGACGCAACGTTCCAGCGAAATGCCTTTGTGTGGATTCCCCCCCCCCCTTTCTCTCTCTCCCTAGCACTTGCTAAAAATAGCACCAGGGTTTTGATCGCGTTCCAGAAATAGACAGAGAGTTGTACTTGTATATAAACGCCAGCGCGGGTGGAAGAAAACCTGGACATCACCGCAGTCTCTTTTCCCAACTACTGTCTGGAAATTAATTGTTGGATTTTCCCCCTTCTCTCTGTCTGTATGTTCTCTTCCCCTCCCCCCCCCCGGAAACCCCCTCTTCTCCACCCACATCACTCCCAATCTCCCCTCCCCCCCCCCCGCAGGTCTCTTCCCCTCCCATCCTCACCAAAGGAGTTCCCGGTTTGGGTAAGTACTCGTAATATTTCTTGTGTGCATGCGGCAAGAGAGGGAGAGAGAGAGAGTGGCGGGGAATTTTCGCCTTGATTTTATGCATGCCTGGGTTTATTTTGTCTCTCTTTCTATTTTTATATCTCGGAGGGGGTGGAGGGAGGGAGGGAAGGAGGGGGGACGTCCTCGTCTGCTTAACGA
The DNA here is from genome assembly GCF_037176765.1 of Anolis sagrei. NCBI lineage: Eukaryota > Metazoa > Chordata > Lepidosauria > Squamata > Anolidae > Anolis > Anolis sagrei. The sequence continues at coordinate 275,224,898 of NC_090021.1, forward strand.
ATTTGGTGCATGCACGGAGCCCAGACGCAGGGAATTCTTGCAGAAAAGGGGAATCACCCTGTCGGTAAATCTCTGAATCAATAGAGCAGCCTGCAACGCCCGCTCTCCCTCTCTGTCGGCGCTAGAGAGCCTCTCTCTCTCCTCCTCCTCCCTCCCCACTTCCCATTTTCAGAAGGATGGCTAGACGCAATCTAATGGCAAGGCTCTTGTATCACGAGAAACAGGGAAATAGAGGGTCCCCCCCCCCTTTCTTTCTATCTATCCTGTGGGTTGCATAAAGAGATTGAGGAATATGCTGACAATGGGACTTGCGCTCTGCCCAGGAGGGAAGGCAAGGCCGCGAGGAGCTGGGGAGCTGTCCGCAGCCCAAGGTGCTGAAACAGCTGGCGCTCGACCTCTAGTCGCCTTGCTGCTCGCCGGGTCCCCTTTCCCCGACACGGGCACCGGTGGGAGGCGGGGGAAGTGGGCCAGTGGGTTGGAGGGGGGTCAAGGAGAAAGCAGCCGGCCCTCCTGCTTCTCTCCTGGCTCCTTTCAAGCGGCCGGGAGCATCCCTTCGGGAGCCAGGTTTTCCCTGCTGGGTTGCGTCAAAGCGCCGCTCTGGTTGGACTCGCCTGCCCTCTGCCCCCACCCACCTCGCCTCCTCCTCCTCCTCTTCTTCTTCCCCCCTTTTCCCGCCTATGCGTTTGAAAGCGCCCACACCTGAGGATGGGGTGTTTCCATAGGTTGTTTGGTTCGGCCTCCTTCTCCTTCTCCCTCCTCCTGGCAACTTGGTTCCCCCCCCCCTCCTTGAAATACCCCCTTGCTCTCCTGGGCGTGTCTGCGATGAGAAGGGGATATCAGGCGCCTAGGGGCTACATTTCCCCCCACACAGGTAGGGAAAAAACTTCCTGACGGTAAGAGCTGCCTCGGAGGATAATTGAATCTCCTCTGGAGTTTTTCAAGCAAAGGCTGGATGGCTATCTGTTGGGGGTGTTTTCATTGGGTGTTCCTGCCTGGGAGGGGATGGACTGGATGGCCCTTGGGATCCCTTCCACCTCTAAGATGGTAGAAAACAGACCTTCGTCCTTCCCCAAAATCCCCGCCCGGGAATCTCTGCTGCCAAAGCTGCCTGCCCTCCTCAGCCAGGGGCCACGCCGGGTCAGAGGCATCCCAACTGGCGCAAAGGCTGTCATCAGAGGTCCCGGAGAGGGAGACCCGGCGCTTCCACGAATCCATTTGTCACTCTGCCACAGCAGGGGAGGGGGAGGGAAGCGGGGGAGGCAGGGAGGCCCTCCCAATGCAAGGAGGAGGGGGAAGAGAAGCACTTTGGGAAGTTGCAGCTTTCCCTCCGCACGAAGTGAAAGGGCGTTGAAGGCAGGTCACGGCGAAAGTTCAGCAGCATGTCTAAACGAGTCCAAGAAGGTCCCTCCACCCTTTCCAAGGCTGCACCTCACGATTCCTCCAGACCCCCGAGAGAGGGGGAAGGGAGAGGGAGAGAGGGACACGATCAGAAGCAGAGTGGACACATAGGGTTTGCTCCAAGTGGCTGCGAGTGCTTGGAGTCCCAGGCTGAGCCCCCGACTAAGGATGTCCCTGCAAGAGCTAGAGAAGCCCTTCCTTTCCCAGCTCTGCTCCCACCCCGCGGAGTTAACCTGAGGACAAGCAAAGCTCCCACAGGCACGGGGTCTTCCACGCGGGGCGACCTCCAGACGCCCCTGCAGGCACCCCCTGATCCCTCCCGTGCCCCTTGCTTCTCCCCGCTTCCCTCTCATCTCCCCTCCCTCCTGCCCCATCGCCTTCTGCACAAGGCACAAGATTCCCCTCCACTGGATCCTATTAAATAATTCAATGGTGGCGGTGTAATTTCGGTTGCAAACGGCACGGATTTCCAAGTCGTGACTGTAAAAGTGAGTAATGTGTGCTGGCTGCGTCATGGCTCCAGTCACAGATGGGTCCAAACTGAGGAGGAATCGTGACTTCGACTCGAGACGTCCCTTTTCGCCGTGAAAAAGACCATCCAATCCAAACGGCGCCAACGGGGCGGGGGGGGGGGGCAGCCGGACGACTCCTCCAAGCTTGCTGGCTTCTCTTTCTTTCTTTCTTTCTTTCTTTCTTTCTTTCTTTCTTTCTTTCTTTCCTTCCTTCCTTCCTTCCTTCCTTTTCTTTTTGCTTTCCCATCCGCATGTATGTGCTCAGTGTGTATGAGAGAGAGAGTGAGTGCAGCAGACCCATGGAGAGAGGGATAAAAATAGACCCACACACACATACACACGCACCCGCCCGCAACAAGTTGCAGAAGCAGGGAGGCGGGCAGGAAGGAGTTAAATCCCGGGGAAATCTTCGGCACTTAGTGAGATCGTGACCCTCCCACACACTACAGGAGTTTATACATACCTGGAGGATGGAGGGCTGCGTTGCCGCCACGAGTTTCTTTCCAACCCCCCCCTCCCCATAGAGAAAACACACACACACGCCCCATAACACACACGGAGAGGCAGGCAGGCAGGCGGGCAGGAGGAGGGCTGGAGGAGAAGGCTTGCCTGCGCCTCCGAGGAAGGAAAAGACCCCGTCCTGCTCCAGGCGCCAAGGAGGTAAGTGAAGCGAGGAAGAGGAGGGGAGGGAGGGGAGAGGAGGGAGGGGGGGAGGGAAGGAGCGAAGGAAGGAGGGGGCTCCCAACTTTGTGGCGTCCTCCTCTCGCCCCCCAGGCCGCTTCCCCGAAGGTCCTCCAAAGCAGAGCAAGTTGGGAGCGAATCCGCAGCAGCAGCAGCAGCAGCCTCCGCCGCCAGAGCAGTACTTGAAGGCAGCGAGGAAGCCGGCGGAGCTCAGAAGGCGCGTGCTGCTCGGCCAGGAGGCGGCTGCTCCTGCTCCTGCTGCTGCTTCTGCCAGAGCCGAAAGGAGGACGCCACCGGGAAGGTAAGGAGATGGGGCTTGGAGGAGGTTGCGATGCGGAGGGGACGCAGGGGCAAATAGGGGAAAGGAGGGAGAGGAGAACTTCCCAGCTTGGTCTGCTTTGGAGGCAGTTGCTGCTGCTTCTCCTCTTCTTCTTGCTGCCTCTTGAACTTTTGCCCCGCAGCCCCAGTCCCAAAGCGGCGAGGGTTTTCCTTCCTCGCTCCCGTCCCCCAGCAGAGTTAGTTCAGCGCAACTTTGAGCGCAGAGGGGCGGGGGGGGGGGTATCAGCACCCCTCCGTCTTTGGAGATCTTGAGATTGGTTTGCCAGGCAGGGAGGAAAGGCACAAGGAGCGGACGGTGCGCCCCCCCCCTCTCCCCGCCTGGGGTCTCTCTGAGGGGCCACCCAGCTACTCGCTCACTCACCCACCCAAGGTCTCTTTCCCCGGCTGGGGTCCCTCTGAGGGACCATTCAACTACTCGCTCACCCACCCAGCCCACCCAAGGTCTCTTTCCCCGCCTGGGGTCTCTCTGAGGGGCCATCCAGCTACTCACTCACCGAAGGTCTCTATCCCCACCTGGGGTCTTTCTGAGGGGCCACCCAGCTACTCATTCACCCACCCACCTACCCAAGGTCTCTATCCCCTCCTGGGGTCTCTCTGAGGGACCACCCACCCACCAACCCACCCACCCTTCCAAGGGATCAGGCTCGGCCACAGCCTGGCTGCCCCGAGTGGGGATGTCTCTCCGTGGGGAGAGGAGCGGGAATCCAGGGCAAACTCCACTTTGGACTTGGCGCCCTTTCTTTCCCTGCGCCCCACACGGCCCTTTCTTTGCCTGCCCTTCTGTTGCGTGTCTGCTTTGCGTGTGGTTCGCTTTGGGAGCCGGAGTTTCCCCACTTGCTACTCTCACCCAACTCGGTGCCTGCCTATTTACCCCGCTTCGGACCCCCTTTCCATGTCTTGCCCCGGGACAAGAGTCAGGAGTCCGGTCCAAGGCAGAGAGAGCCCCGCTTGGGAACGTGCCTCTAGCCTGGGGTTGGTTGAATAATTCGAAATGGAAAGGTTTCTCTCTCTCTCTCGCTCGCTCTCTCTCTCTTCTGGCCCCTCCCTCCCGTGTTGGAGGAGAGGGGAGGGGGGGAGAGGGGAGGGGGTTTGGAGCGGCAGCCCGGCGAGGCGCCTCCTGATTGGCGAGTGACGATTTTAGCCCGCACCAATCATCGCCGGGCCTGGTCTCTATTTATTTAGCGCTCAGGGGGAGAGTTTTCTCTTTACGCAGCGTCGGGGCTCAGCGCCGGAGCCTTGGCTGGGAGCGGATCGGTGGAGGGGTGTGCGGGAGGAAGGGTCGGACGGAGGGAGGGGGCAGCGCCTTCCCGGCTCTGGCGGAGGAGCCCCTGAAACCGGGGCCCTTGGTGGGGAGGGGGAGCCCGGGCAGGGACACCCCACCCACTGCCTCACCTACCTGCCTGCCTGCCTGCCTCCCGCGAGTGGCCTCTCTTTGGGCTTGGTCTTGCAGTGGGAAGGAAGGGATGGAAGGATGGATGGATGGATGGACGGACGGTGGGCGGCTGCAGGGGCAGAGATCGCGCCCGGTTTGGGGTGGAGGTGTGGGGGGCGGGGGGGGGAGGGAGTAGCCTCCGTGGATCTCCATCTCCTGTATTTTTACCATTTCCTCTCGCTGCGGATGGATGGCTGTAGGAAGACTTTGTCCTTCGCGAATCTTTTTGCGGTCTGGGCTTGCTGTATATAAATACCTAGCCGGGAAGCCCTTACCCCAAAAAGCATTCGCGGAGGGCGCTTTCGCCGAAGGAGAAGCAGCAGCAGCAGAAGCAGAAGCAGCAGCGCCAGAAGCAGCAGCAGCAGCAGCGCGACCGCCGAGCCCTGGACTTATTCCCATGCCTTCCTTTCCCCCTCTGTCACCCCACGACCTCTCCATCCCCTTTCTCTCAGTGTGCGTGTGTGTGTGCATAGATATACATGTATGTGTGTATGTGTTTGGGGAGGGGGGTGAATTCAACGCCTCCCCCTCCCTTCCTCCGCCTTCCCCACAGTCCTTTTTCTAGCCTAACTTTCTCCAAAATCGACTGGTGCTCTTCTTTTCTTTCTCCCCTTCGGATGCTACTTGAGGCTGCTTCGTGAAATATATATATATATATGCACAGAATAAAATGCAATAAAACTTTTCTCAAAGTTTGGTGGGCACCCCTTGGGCGGCGGGAAGGGGCGTGAGAGGCTGGCCCCCTCCCCTCCCTTTCTGCCCCGCCGGGTCCGGGTCTGGTGCTGCCCTGGAGCCGAGGCGAAGGAAGGAGAGAGAGAGAGAGAGGTCGGGGTGGATTGCCAACGGGAGTGGGTGGGGATGCTCGGGAATCACCCCATAAATAACAGGGAGGGGAACGCTCACGAATCAGCCGCGGTTGGGGCGGGGGGAGAAGAGGGAGGGAGGGAGAGAAACTGCCTTCTCGGTCTCCCCACCCGCCACCCCCCGGCTCACTTCCAACCACCTTTGAGGCCACTTCCAGCCCTCTGATTGCCCAAGTCGGCCTTTTCTCAACTGGAGGGGGGTCCGATCGAGGCAAAAAAGGTCACATCGCGGGGGGAAAGCCGGCCGAGGCGTTGCTTTTGGGCGAGGGACTGGGTGGCAGCGAGCGAGCGAGGAAGGAAGGAAGGAAGGAAAGAAGGAGCTCAGCCGCCTCAGCTGTCTAGCACTGAGGAGGGAAAGTGCCTGCTCTCCGCTTCCTTTTTTTCCTTTTGGCCATCTCCACACACACACACACACATAGGCAGACAGATAGACAGGCAGACAGACACAAAGTGGCGAGGCGAGTTGGACCAGGTAGCCTTGCCTCCTCCTTGGTTTCCCCTCTTTGGCTGCTAAGGAGCAAGTCGGATTTGGTGGGCCTCGGAAAGCAATAAGAGAGGGAAATCGCACTGGGAGGGAATGGCTGGTATTCCTCTCCCCTCCAACCTTTCTGGGAGAGAAATAAAGGGAGGACGGGGCCTTCAAAGCACCTCCAAAGCCCTCAACTTGGCGCCCAAGAGTCCCCGAAGGAAGCCGTTCCTCCTTCCCAGTGAAGGACCCCTGTTGTCGCAGTCGAAGGGCCTGTCGGCCGCCCCAAGCCTCCCTGGCAAAGGAAAGGAGCCCGGAGGGACAGGCCGACCCCCGCCCCCTTCTCCCCGGGAGAGCCCGTCCCTTAGGCAAGCCCGAGGCGCCCCAAGCAGAGAAAGGGCCCGCGAGAGTTTCGTGGAGGCAGTGGAGGAGGCTGCAGGGCGAGTGGCGAGGCCAAGGGTTGAGAGCCAGGCTCAGCTCCAGAGATAAAAGCATGAGGGACGTCCCGGGGATGTTGAGGGAAAGAGTAAAAAGCTGCCAATCGGGCGAGAAGCAAAACAGCCCGGCAGAAGCCCTCCTGGCCCCCTTTCCCCTTTCTCTCCTCGCCTTGGCCCAACTCGTTGGCTTTCAAGCAGATCACTTCTCCACCTGGTTGGGCCTTCTCTCTGCCCAGCCATCAGGACCCCCTATCCACCTTGAAGTAGCCCTGGGCGCTTCTCTGAAGGGAAAACCACCCAGGAAGACTTGGAGGGAGAAAGGAGAAGGACGGGGGTCCCCGAAAGGCCAGCTTTCCTCGGCCTTTGCGCTGGAGAACCCTGGTTTAAGCCAACGGGGAGCGTAGGCCTGACTAGAAGCTTCCTTTGGGGGAAGCCAAGCCGCCCGGAGTGTCTCGAACTGCGTCTCCTTCTTTGCTCTTGGACAGACAGACAGACACCTGTTGCTCCCAGACTAGGGAAGCTCCTCTTGCGGGAATCTCCAAGGCAGGTGAAAAGGGCAAGAGGGGAAGGAAGAACCCTCCCTCCCTTTCTCCCAATCCTGGCTCCTGTCGGGAATCGGGATGCCTCTGCTTGCCTTTCGCCCATCTCGCTCGACGTGAAGGGCAAAAGGGCCAGTCAGGCTTCTCCCTTTCCAGATCCCGTCGATTTGGGCGTCTTCCTCTCCCTAGGAATGGTTTCGAGGCTGGAAGAGGGAGAGGGAGCGGGGCTGGGCTGGGGAGAGAGGCGCCTCTCCCACTAAAGTCGTGATCTCCTTTGTGGAGGGCCGCTCCGCTCCTTGGGAGGACACGTCTGCAGCGCCAGCAAGGCCTTATCCTCCCTCTTTCCCCCCTCCTCTCCTCCCGACGACAAAAACCCTCACGTCCTTGCAGGCAAAGGCTGCGGGAAAGCTGGGGGTGCGTCATAGGGGATGCTGGTGCTTTTCTCTTGCCTGCCTAGCAGGGGAGAAGGGGGGAGGCCTAGCCTGTCGCAGCCCTGCCCGCTTCGCCTCCCTCTTGTTGCCCATCCAGGGAAGCTGGGACCACAGAGCACCACACTGCCTCTCCCTCCCCAACAAAACATTATGATTCATATGTCTCCCAATCTTCTCCATCTGGGGGTTTCGCAAGCCGAGCTGGGAACGATCCCCACAAAGTCGAGACACGCGAAGTGGAAAAGCCAAGCCCAGCGCCCGTCGGAAAATAGAAATGTTGCTTGATATGAAAGGGTGGGGGGACGATGTCCAAAGGGAAAGGGGGCTTTTATGTAAAGCAAGGCCACTCGCACCACTGCTCCTTCCTTCTTACCATTTTTCCCCCACGACGTGTCTCCCTCCCAAGAAGTTTGCCTTTCCCAACCAAAGACCTTTCTTGGGAGGCAGCCTTCCAAGTCCCCCACTAAAAGCAACCCACCTTCTCCTGCCCCGATGTCTTGGGAGTGTTTTGGGAGGAGGAGAAGTCCGCCTTGCCTCGACGGCTTTGCTCACTGGGCCTGCCTTTGTGCTTCTTTGCAGGTGACCCGCAGGAGGGAGATTGAAGGAGAGGCCTTGCGCCGAGACTGAGGAGGAGGAGGCTGTTTGAAGGGAGAGGAGCAGCCAGGACTCGCCAGGTGAGAAACCCTCGCCCACGCACCCGAGGGAAGCACACGCACGGGGACCTTGGGGAAGGGGGGCGCCCACGCCAGTCGCCTTCACGACAAAGGTCACCCGCGCCTTGGAGCCAGGCACAGCAAGACGCCGTGGAGCCAGGCTCAAGAGTGCCCTCGTCCCTGGGGCAGAGAGGGAAACCTCCCAGGGTCGCGACGTGGGCCATTCCGGGGCTCCTTCCTCGCCACAGCCTCCTCTGGTCGAGTTTGAGGCCGGCAAGGAGGGAAGGAGAGAGACAGGAATGGGCGACAGGAGCTAGGTGCGTCTGGGTTGGGAGAAGGCCCAGCCCAGGCCCGTCTATGCATTTAATGTCTATGTATTTAATACAGCTCAAAGCCAGCTTCAAACTGCGACAGGCAGACAACAAACTCCCTCATAAGCATATGAAAGATGGCCCTTCAGGTGCATCAGTGGCCTGTGGTTTGTGGTCTGTGGTCTGTGTTATCCCCACCCAGGCCTCAAACAGGTTTAGGGATTTCCCATGCAATTGGTGTTCTTCAATACCAATTTGAAACTGCATTAAAAGGTCAGTGTAGATGACCCAGGCATGACTTCCACTTCTACAGTTTTGGACTTCCACTCCCACAATTCCTAACAGCCTCAGGCCCTTTCCTTTCCCCCCTCAGCTGCTTAAGCAAAAAGGAAGGGGCCTGAGGGTGTTAGGAATTGTGGGAAGTCCAAAACACCAAGAGGGCTGCAAATATAATATTATAATAATAATGTTATTTTTGTATCACACCACCATCTCCCCAAAGGGACTCAGGTGGCTTACATGGGGACTAAGCCCAGTCAAACAGAGTTAAAATATACACAATAAAATATATACAGTTTGCCCATGCCTGAGATGGCCTCAGAAGTAAACATCTGACTTGGAGGACCACCTGGGTCTCAAGTCTTTTTGAGAATATGTGGGTATTCCATTACAAGCTGCTCCCTTGAAGACAAAGTAGAAAGAAAGATGGCATCTGTGGCACGAGGGAGACAGCCAAGTTCCATTGTTCCACCGCCTTAGGAAAACAATCAGCTATCTTCTATCAAGGACCAGAATCTTCTGTATCCTTTCTTGCTCCCCAGGAACAGAACTGACTTATAAGGTGACCGTCCTTGCAGGATCCAGTCCCCTCAGCCTCTTGTCATTTATGGCAGGATGTCTCCTAGTTCTGGCCCTTTCTTAAAGCCTATTTGTTGTGTCTCTGGGAGATTAGGTCAGGGTTGTTCCTTTGTCTCTCTGCTATGCCCCAGCCCTGGTGGTCCGCTTACCATAAAAAGGTAATAAGAATAAAAGGGGGGGGGGGAGAAGTTTACTCTTCTTAATTTTCCTAGTTCAAGGGAAAATAAAACTAGAATACAGTTAGAGGGGGAGGAGAGACCCAATATCAAAATGATCATGCCCCCACCCCCTTCCAAAGTATTCCATAAAGGCCTTAAAGCAGGTATGGGCAAACTTGGGCCGTCTGGGTGTTTTGGACTTCAACTCCCACTATTCCTAACAGCCTCAGGCCCTTCCCTTTCCCCCCTCAGCTACTTAAGCGGCTGAGGGGGAAAAGGAAAGGGCCTGAAGCTGTTAGGAATAGTGGGAGTTGAAGTCCAAAACACCCAGACGGCCCAAGTTTGCCCATACCTGCTTTAAAGTGTTGTTTTCAGCACCTGCAACCTGTTGCCTGTGTTTGAAGGATGACACACAGTCTAAGACCTGACCCACAGCTTAGATAAAGCCATTAAGAGCAATTTGAGCCCCACCATTTGCTCTTCTTTGAAATGATATTGCTGCCTTGACTTAGAAAGGACCCAATCCTTAGTTTGCCAGAAGGCCATGAAGGAAGAGGGGCTTTTAGACTGAGTTAACAAGGATTAAGGCACACAGGTGGTAAACTCAAGCGGATTTATCCACTAATGTAGTACACAACTGCCAAGCCCACCCCACATTTCTTCAGAGGAAATGACCGATCCCAAGAATAAAAAAACAACAACTATATAAAATTGAACCGTAATCTAGAGTTGAGATCCTGCCCACGGTTCTTCCAATGCGTCTCTACTAAATGAATGAGAACACTTCTCTGGGCCAGACTGCAGTGTGATGTCAGCTAAAGGGAGACTCCTTCATCCTCATGATGTAGTTTCCAAACCTACTATTGAGTAGAGGCAAGAGGCCACTCCCTTGAAGACAACCACGTCAAAATCCCATCACGACTGACTTATATGTGACATGCTGAAACAAGTGGTAGCTATTTGACAAAAAGCAACTCATAGTTTGGTCTTAAAATCTCAAAAAAATTGGTGCATTGTTTCTGTGCAGAAATGCAGACGTGTTTTGAGGACTATCTTGAATTCAAATACATACATATACGTTCTGTTTAGAAAGAAGGATTCAGTTAGTTGCCCTTATTGGCCAGTTTTTTCCCCTCATTGGCCAATTTGAAATCTATGAAGACCAATTAAGTATGAATTTGTAAGTATCCCGGTTTAATAACTTCCTTCAATATATAGTCCAGATGCCTGTATTTGATATTATGAAATGTCAAGTAAGAGATTTGAAGATCTCTGTCTTCTAAAGGAGCCATTTCTATTGTTGCAGTTCGGGCCGAATTGCACAAATGGCAATTAGCCTATAACACATTGACGGAATGTTATTCAGAAAGGTGCTATTATGGTCTGGTGGCACCACAAAGGAGGCTATCTTTGATTTTTTTTCCCCCAACCATTTTGGACCATGCCCCTCTTTATGCTGCGCAGGGATGTAGACATTGCACTGAAATACACCTCTCACACAATTGTACTAAAAATACTTCTTGTATATTTAAGTCCCAAAATAATTATGGGGTCTGCTACCATGCAATACCATGTCCGTGCATGTTTATTTGGAAATCAGTCCTACCAATCAGAATGTGACATACTCCATAAACATGGATATGTGGGACTATAGACTTAGCTGAAGAAGGAATGACCATGTCACGTTGACTGTATCACTTGAGTCTTTTGTGAGGAATTGAATATACACTGCTGTGAGAATATGTGCGGTATATCCTTGTGTTTCAGTAAGACCATGTACTTTTAAATTAGCAGTATACTGGAATTTGAGAAGAGAGGTAAGGGACCAATACCAAGGATTATGAAAGTTGCAATCCCAAATGCATTTACTAAGATAAAGCCCATCTGACGCAGTAGGACAAAGTCAAGATTCATAGCTTTCTGAATATAAAATGTATTTTCACTGTTTTGGCACTCAGTAGGGCTTTCTACAACACAATATGGCCCCATGCACATTGTGTGGTGGGTTCCTGACATTCCTCAAATGTCAGGAATACAGCCTTCAAATCAAATGCCATTTTCTTTTTTTCCTTTGCCCTTTCTCCCCATGCCTAGTTCCCTTTCGTGCATTCAAAGGTGCTTACCACCCCTCCACACACAAAATGCCCATTCATCAATGACACTTGAACTTGTGAAAATGCTCAAAGAAAATTAGAAGGAAGTTGACCTCAAAGCTGAAAATTCACGATCTGTTCACCACAATAGGCTTCTCATAAAATTGATCCAGGCAGCAAAATATGATGGGTGCTCTTACACAGCAGATTTATTTTTGCAACAATCTACAACTGTTTCCCAACGCTGGGATGGCAGTAACATTGTTATCGATGCTCATGGGTCCTCATATCAGACTTGAGAAACAGACCTATTATTGTTATTAGTGACCCTGAAACCTTCTCCATTAAATGATCACGGTTCCCTCCCTCATCCATTCATCCCATCTTGAAGCTTTGATTATTTCCAATCTCATTCATCCAGGGATTCCCTATAAGCCAGATCTAAGGATGACATGGAATAAAATGGGATTGGTTGAGTATAATCATTTACAAGTCAGCATTTATTACAATTTAAAATATTTTCAAACTGGATAAGAGGGCATTTTTTGTTATTGTAGTAGATAGCATTTTTGCATCCCTACTTGAACAAGAAAAGACTAAAATGGCAACTTTGCTTAAAAAATCGATTGAAGAGATTTTGTATCTATTAAACAACAAGTCAGTTTATTTTTATGTTTGCCCCTTTACTCAATAAGAAAACTAATTGTGCATAATTTGTATAGACTGTGCTGTATATATGTGCAATTGTATGGCACATATATACAGCACAGTCTATATAAACGTCTAGGAGATGTTGTGTTTCACAACTTCTCAGATTCTCACAATTGTTAGGTTTCTACAAGACCAAAAGCTGTTACCCTCTATTATTGGTCATGATATAAAAATGCTTAGATGGAGTTATACATCTAAGCTAAGTGACATAAAGGAGATGTTTGCATGCTTTCCAACAATTGACATGGCTTCTTTAGGGAGGCCCACTTGGTACTTTACAAAATGCGTGTGTCTACTTTGTAACATGATTCCCATGCTATGGCGTGTTCTCCTACTTATGCTGACTCACTTTGAGGGAAAGCATAAACAAGGCTTTCTGCAAAATACAATGACGCAACAAGGACAACAAAAACCACGTGTAACTATCACTGGTGGCATCTGGTGGCTTCAAGCATTTTCACCAGATCTTTTATTGCTTCTGTGCTACAAACCATTATGTTTAAAACTCTAAATATTTGCAGAACACCAGCATAAATGCATGGTTTTAAACATAATGGTTTGTAGCAACAGGAGCAACAGAAGATGTGGTTTAAATGTTTGGTAAGGTTCAAGATATAAGCTGTAAAATGAAGATTTTTATTGCAAGTAACATAATACCTGGGTACATGGGATTTGGAAAAAGAACCAAGCAGATGCTGTAGGGAATAATCCACTTTGGGGGGGGGGGGAATTAAGCTATCTCTTTATTTTCTATATTGATTTTTTAAAGACTTAGGCCCCTTCTACACAGCTGAATAAAATCCCACATTATATGCTTTGAACTGGATTATATGGCTGTGCGGACTCAAATAACCCAGTTCAAAGCAGATATTGTGGGTTTTTCTGCATTGATATTCTGGGTTATATTGCTGTGTGGAAGGGCCCTAAAGCTCAGGAAAAAGATACCTTCCCTGATCCAACCACTCCTGATCAGATGTAATTTAGAAATTTCAAAATAGTTTAATTGCTGGGCAGGCCGCTCATGCATATTTAATTCATAAGGCTGTGTATATACATACATGCGTGTGTGTGTACATGCACACATGCCTACCCAGCCACTCAGTAATTAAACTAGAGTGTAATTGTAATTGTATGGAGAATATTTTGCTAACTTTTAAAAAACTCCATAGTTTCATATCTAACATGAAATGCTGTTAAGATTGTCTTTTTAATTACTCAGCGTAAACAATTGCATCAATTTAGCTGTATATTTTATTTACTATCTATTTATATACCACCTTTCTCACTCCAGCGGGGGACTCGAGGTGGTTTACAACATACAACATAGGGTTGAAGACGATCTTTATCTATTTAACTTTGTCTTTGTATTCATAAAGAAAAAAATCGTAGGCACAACAAAACCTTTGTCCTTTTCATATGATTTTCCCATGGAGTTTGGCTGGATCCATGGTAATGTTCCAAAATGGCTGCTAATCTGATATGAATCCCTTCATGGAATCAGGGAGTTAATTTCCAGTGCCATTCAGGGGGAAAATAGTGTCCACATGCATATTTCTGCAAACAATAATAATTATGTAATATTGTTACAGGCTGCTACACGTAGGCATCCATGTTCCAAATCCCAGACAAAGCTATCTTTCCTTTTATTCTTAGCTGAAATGTACATTTTCGCCTGCTTCTTCCTCCTGACATCTTCAACATTCCTGAAGGTTTTTATTTTAACTTTTTGCTTCCTGAGTCCATTTTGTTTAACCCACCATGGAGAGAAAATAGTTTTCCCATGAAGAGGCATAATTGTTTTCCCTATAGAAGTCATTCTGTGCTGTTGTTTTTTCTGTGTGCTTGAGGCTGGCAAGGCAATAGGAGCAGAAGGCCTTCCTCAAGAGGTACAAGTAGGAAGCCACTATTGAGCACTGGCTGTTTACCAGATACAAATCTGCCCAAATTTCTTAGAAGATCAATGCACAATTAAATTTTGGCAAAAACAGCATTATGATCAAACACAGGGGTGGTTCTCTTTTTCTTTACTAAATTAAAAAAAGGGGTAAACATGAAATAATTTGGGGGTAAGCGGTGGTTCATATTTCACTAATACAGAGTTAAATGCTATATTTTGCTCCTGGAGTCTAAGGGGGGAAACTGAAACAAAATGTCTCAGGTATTTTAATTTTTATAATGCAATATATCTATTAATGTTTACATTGAACAATGACAATGGATTTTTTCTCAAACAGAAAAAAATTACATCTTTTGAAATATATACGTTGTGTTCCATTTCTCATATAAAAGTCCATTTGGATATAAACTGTCCAGTGAAACATATGCAAAACCAGCATTATCTCTTTAAGAAGGGCTGTGGCTCACTAGCAGAGTTCTTGCTCTGCTTTTCTAGTCAACTCATGACACCTCGCAATACGTCTGGCAAGTCTCATGTATGAAAACCATAGAGAGCCACTGTTTGTGACCAGATCAGTGTAAACACAGACAGTTCGGTTTAAATTGGACCTGTGGCCACAAGTGAATATTAGGAAATTTCATGTAATCCTAATGCTTTAGCACCTCTGGTGTCATATCCTGTGACTTCCTCTCCCAGATTTTTATCTGTATGATAACTGTTCAAAGTACTAGATGTCGAGAGAAAGTGGCAGATCTCAGTGAGCTTCAGATCTCAAAGGGGGTTTCTCCCCACTCTTAGTCTGACACTCAGATTGCTATATCATAAAGCAAAAAGATTTGGGATCACTATTCACCCTTATTTTGTTGTTTTATAATAATAATAATAATAATAATAATAATAATAATAATAATGCTTTACATATAGGCTGCCCCAAGGGAACTCAGTGCGGTTTCCAGACAAAAAAAAGGCAAACATTTAGTATCTTGGTAAAAAAAAAACCCATATATATAAGTCAGTACGAAATAATATTGTTATAAATTAATAGTTACTAAGCCAGAAATTAAATTAATAATTAAATAAACATAGTTATCTAGACAAACACATGAATGCCATAAATAATCCTCTTTAAGATGTTGGATACTTTTTGGTAGAGGAAGGAGAAACCTTGAGAGCACACATGTGTTACTCTCATTCAAAGCCAAGCAACAAGGACATAAAGATTGGTCTTTCTCCCACAAAAAGCAATTGCCCTTTGTATACTTGTAGGTGCTTGGTGTCTGCTGAGTTTTGGTTCCAGAATCCCCCACCATGGGTAACACAATTTGTGGATATTCAAATCGAATTATATGTAGTGGCATAGTGAAATAGTGTCCCTTATATAAAATGGCAAAATCAGAGTTTGCTTTTTGGAATTTAATTTTTTTCCCAGTCCATAGAGGGTAAAATTCGTGGATCCAGAAACCATGGATATGCAGGGCTGACTGTAAGGTATTTTACTGAATAATACTGAAAAACCCACACAAAGTTTTTTAGCACTCCGTAATGAACCAAACCTAATTAAGCAGCCAACCAGTAATTTTGTCACAGGACCCAGTATATAATGTAATCATTGTTAAATTTACGCAAATATCTTGTACATCCCATAAAAGATGCAAAATACCAACAACAAAAATGCTGGCGTGTTAAATTTCTTACTACCCAATGTGAAAAATCATCTGCATTTTCTGATGATGTCTTTAAAATCTAGTTAGTAATAATAGTCCCCATTGAAGAATTGCTGATGTTCCTCCTCCCCTGCCTTAATATAATTAATTGGCCTAATCCCAGATTATGTAATATTATATGCAGGGGGGGGGGGGGGAAGTTCCTTGACCAAATTTGTGCTGGATTAACATTCTCATTTGGCCTGTATATTGGTTGTGGATGGCTCTACTTTTATAAAAAGCCTGCATATGTCATCCGTTGTTACTAAATGAACGGTGCCGACATTACACCAGCAAAATGCCTGCCGTTATGTTAACTGGCGTGGTCTCCTGATATCTGCTAGTTGTTGGGTCCAGGATCAACCCCCACAGATACCAAAGTCCCATTATATACATAAAGAGCATCTCTTATAAAACAACTCAAATAAGTTCTGGAAAGGGTGCAAGGATTGATGAAATTGCAGGAGGCTACAGCAGAGTATACATACATATTTGTGCTCAGCATATGGCAAAATCAAGAATAGTTTTTTTGGGGGAAATATTTTTGAGCTGTGGTTGGTTGAATTTGTGGATGCCGAACCTGTGAATTTGGAGAAGGAACTAATGGGTTTGGTACTTGTACTCATACCAGGGATTCCCTGCAATTACTGGCAGCCATTCATCTCTACGGGAGAAAGTCACATTTGGGAAAACCCAAGATTGCTGGAGGATTTGGGCCACTGTTTTTTTAAAAAAAACCATGGATGTTTCAGCTCTGAAAGGAAAACCTAATGTGTCATCCTTGGACAACAATCAGCTAGGTTAAAAATGGATTCCTGCTTGACATACTGGGGTTGGAAAAAAGGAAGATTTGTAAAAAGAAGTCTAAATTAATGAGGAAAAACTCACAACCAAGAAGATTCAAGCTTATACACACACACACACAACCTCATCTTGTTTATTTTTGCAGTAGACCGAGGGCATACCCTTCAAGGTTGTGTGGTAGCTTCTGGCTACTTTAAACTTCCCAGGTTGTCCTTCCTGCCCAGGAAAGTAAAAGTAAAAGTGTACTCTCTTTCCTGTAAGCAAAGGCAGTTTCTTTTTAAAAATAGGATCCACCCTCTTTACAGAGGGGTCTTTCTGATTGGTGTAAATAAGTGTGGTTTCTCACAATATGGCTCTTTTCATTTTGCCAGGTTTTGCTGGTTGCTCCCTTGTGTCTGCTTGTTCCATTCTTTTGTGGGGCTGTTTGCTGTGATTTCTTGGATTTTCATTGAGGTTGTTCAAAAATTGTTTTTACATGGGGGTGCAGTTTGCTGAGGTCTGAAGGGTAAATTATCTCCCCTCTGATTTACAAAAAAAAATGTTTTTAGAGTTTATTGTGCTGTCACGAAGGTGCCATTGCACTAAGCCCTATAAAAGAATTGAAAGAGGGAAGGATACTTGATCGTTGTCTCTTAATTATAAAGAAACCCACTTGCGGTTGGGGACAAAATGTTGCACATAATGCTAACAAAGTAACCAAGGAAACCAGAAAAAAAATCATTTTTATATATAAAAAAAACCCCAACAAAACTCCAACAGCAAGTAGTTTTACTACAACTTCTCATCATATTTGCCCATCTCAGGAAGGTCACTGTTAGATATGTTTTAAAGGAAATCAAGCTGTTTTCACAACCAGAACCCACTGGCTGTTAGCCATTTTTTATTTTTTCCTTGAAGGATGTTGGGAAATCTGTGAAGCCCCAATGGGCCCCTGAAAACCACCACAGCAGCCCCCCTATACTAGAATGAAGTGGGACTTTGAGACCTGGCTTTCATACAGGCAAGTTGCTACTCAGACATACAAGTGAATAACACGATACTTAATAGCTATTATGGGCCTAGGCTTCAGTTGTGGCTGCACTGCAACTAACAGATCTTGGGTGCCATGAAAGAACACTGAAAAGATAGAGTGGGTGACATACCGATCTAATGCATGTAACACAATCTGCAGGACTTTTGGAAAATATTTAGACTGCCTGAAGAAGAACAGCAACAGCATTGAGTCTGCCCAAGTCAAAGGCACATAGCACCCAATGCCAGCTTCCCTTTTTGGGGGTATAGCACTCAGAAAAATCTGTGAGAACTGTTCCTTATGTCTAACAGTAAAAATACACAAATAATATACAAAAAGACTAAATACTTACTCCTCACAGATCTGTTGCCCAGTGAGAGAGCTAATCTGTGGAAGTTCCACTGAAATGAAAAGGAGCTTTGCAAATACCCTTGCAGTGTTGCCCTTCATTTCAATGAGGCCTATACAAGAGAACCTCTATATGGTTTGTTTACTGTCATAGACATCCATTCGTTCCAATGAGGCCTGTGCAGGAGAGCTTCCGTATTGTTTGTTTACGGTCATAGATGTCCATTCATTTCAACAAGACCTGTGTAGGACAGCTTCCATATTATTTGCTTATTACTATAGATATTCATCTATTCATTTCAATGAGACCTGTGCAGGAAAGTTTCCACATGGCTTGTTTACTGCCCTGGGACCTATTGTGAGGGAGAGGTTGAGGACTCAAGTAAGTAGAACAAATTGGAAAAGTATCTTGCTCTTGGAAAGGTGATTATTTTAAAAACCTGTTTTGCATCAAACTAGGGACCCTTGTTAAAAAAAAGAAACTATGTTCACCTAGCCACCCATGTATCCATTCACCAAAACTTCTGATGCAGCGTTCTCAAGGCTTTGGGGTCTATAAAAGCCTAGCACCAAGGCATAGAAAGAGCAGAGACAATGAATAGACTCAAGAGGCAGAGTATGTTTATTTTTCTTCTCTCTTTTCATTCCCTCTCCTGCTTTTCCTTCTTTCTCTTCCCATTCTTGACTCAAAACATTGTTTTCTCTTAAGCTGCGTTGAGTCTTTATATTGTGAAAAAGATGGGATAAAAATAAAACAAATTAATAACTGCTGTTGTAATCTCTGACAAACTACTGAGAGAAAGACCAGTTAGCCAGTACCTATACCCCCTGAATGAGAATTACGTATCTTGTTCTAGCCAAATGCTCTAAACCAATGGTTCTCAACCTGTGGGTCCCCAGGTGTTTTGGCCTACAACTCCCAGAAATCCCAGCCATGTTACCAGCTGTGAGGATTTCTGGAAGTTCAAGGCCAAAACATCTGGGGACCCACAGGTTGAGAACCACTGCTCTAAACTAAGAAACTGGAACTTACAAAGTCAAAAGGCCACAGAAATTAGAAAATGTCTCATTTCCTCCCTCTTCCCATGAAGTTGTATTAATTTCAAACTGACCAAAATTATAAGCAAGATACAGGTCTGGGGTGATCATTGATAAAGCCCAGTATAATAGCTGCTACAATCTTTTCAGTGTTGCTTATTTCAAATATGTGTGTTTTTCATGGCATGTTACTTGTTCGTAATGCCTAAAATATCCACTACCCAATAGGAATCATTTTGCTTTTCTTTGTGGCTAGCTTCAATTCTTTACTTATTTCCCTGTGTTGTGACACATAGATACTAGTGAAACATCCCAGTACCGTACAAAAGAAGAAGAAGGAAGTAGGTCTCAAATCTGTATTAAATGCATGTAAAGTGTGGTATTGTTAGCCACCTTGAGTCCACACAGGCTATAAATATAATAATAATAATAATAATAATAATAATAATAATAATAATAATATGTAATTCAAGAGGAAAAGCACTGAGCTTAACTTGTGGGACAATTATTCAGATCACGATGTGGCTGTCCATGTATTGAATGTTATTAGGTTGGCTGTTGTCCCTTATAAACCTGTAATATTAAGAGCCAGAACAATTGTAGGAGGTTGAGCAATTGGTAGTAAAACAACTTGAATATTATTGACAGTGAAAATATAGACTGGTATTTGAACCCATTTTTCATTACCTGGAACTCTGTCACCCCATCATAACAGAGAAAGATACAGATGCACAATTAGATGTCTATGAACTTCTCCCATGGCATTCAAGCATTTATAGGAACTTGCCTAAGTGAACATAAGGCACCAGATTCATATACATTGTTGCACATTTAAATCTTGTGGAAATTAATGGTCATTCAGTACATGCTGCTGGCCCAAATTATTGTAGGGCCCTCTCAGACAGGCCCCTATATCACATGATCTGATCCCAGGTTTTCTGCATTAAACTGGATTATATGAGTCCCCATTGCCTGATCATCTGGGATAAACAGAAAACCTGGGATCACATCCTGGGATACAGGGCCTGTCTAGAATGGCTCCTAGATGTGATCAAATATAGATACACATATGCAAACTTCTGTGATATAAAATTGTAATATATTCTTTAGAGATATTCAAAGCTGAAAATGTCTGAATGAAGTTGGGGATATCAACTTGATTTTAATACAGTTTGGCCATCAACAAAACATTGCTGGGTCATATCAATATGAGAATGTTCTTACTGATTTCATTATTTACATAAGAAGAGAATGGCCATTGTGTGGCCTGAATGGCAAGCATATTATAATCTCCAAAAAATTACAGGCTCGAGATGAGCATTTCTTTATTTATAGTATTTATATCCCACTTTCTCTCTCTCAAAGGATGTTCAAAATGATCAACACTAAAAATCACACAATGTATAAATTAAAACCTAACGCATATAAAAGTATTGAAACAGAATTAAAGATGGGACTTATTAAAATTACATAGATAAAACCCAAAAAATAATTAAAACCATTAACAGCTTAAACCGTTAACATTAATAAATATTCACATTGGATGAACATATCACTCAGGCTTTGTGACTCCAAAATCTGTATTGTTAGGTCTGCTTTTGTTTGTTTGTTTGTTTAATTGCCTTGAAAGACAAACAAAGGCAGGCCAAAGGTAGACAGACGGACACATGTTCCCACCAGAAAAATTGAACACTTTGCACTATTATTAAAAACTGGGTTTGAATATTTTAAATTTTAAATTCATAGAAAATAATATTTTTACTATTAAAAAAGAAGAAAAGGGTAGCATTAACAAAAGGAAAAATAATTAGACAGAAAACCCAATCTTACTGGATAAGCTAAAACCAAGGCAAAGAATCAAAAATTGACAAATGGTAGTCAATAAACAATTTGCAAATGTGGATGATGAATAAAATTCAACGGGGTTGTCCCCACACTTTTTATTTCATAATTTAAAATCATATTTATAATCATAAACAAAATGAGATAGAATACATATTAAATGCCAGCTCTTCTCAGGAACAGATAACATGGTTTTTTAATTATTATTATTATTATTATTATTATTATTAAAAGAAAGAAATCCCATTAAACCTTTACTGTGTCAATCTATCTGCAATATATCTATTATTCCTAAAACATGTTATGATAATATAATTTGGGCCATAGGAGAGAACAGTTAATGGGTCACAACTGTAACTGATTAGACTTATATTCTTAACTTAGTGACCAGATTTACTCAAGTAAGTAGAGGGGTTTCCCCAGTGTAAGCCTGTAGAAAACAGAGCTGCAAAAAGCCTTTGTTATGGATAGCTTAAAAACCTCCCTGACAGTCCACATTTTAATAAAAAACCACACATTTCATAATTTTCTTCCTATTTGGAATAGGAAAAAATGTTGTTTTAAAAAAATTAAAAGGGGGTGAAATGGAAACTAAAATACATGCATATTCCTAAAAGTCTCAACTTGATTTGTTGTGTTTTGGTTGTGTGACTGCTGATTCAGAGAGGATTATTATTATCTAACAAGCATGGTTCCACTTTCTGCTGGAAATATCTGTACTCATGGGCTCTGCTTGGTGCAGATGGGGTTTAATCTGATTCCAATTGATGTTCAAACCATTCTGCAGTATTTCCAAATGTCTTCCTATGTATGGTAGCATGAAAATGAGGTTTAGTAAAAACCACAATCACCAGAAAGCTAACCCAACTGATTGTTCAATTTGTAGACTTGATGATACATCCCTTTAATTGTTAGATGGCTTCCTCACTCAGGAAAAGGCATTCCTTGCATGGAAATAGGTTCATGTTGAAGACTTGTGGAGATGTTTGCTAGATAGTTGGTGTTAGAATGGTAGGTTAAACAGGCTAACTGGGCAAGCATCAAGGGCCGTGCATATGGAGAGCTTCATTGACTGGATGCATGTTCTTATCTCCCAATAAAGCAGCATGAGCAAATGCAGGCCTCCAGTTGTTGTTGGGTTGCAACTGAGTCAACATAGCAGATGATAAGGAATACCGGGAGTTACAGTCCAAGAACATCTGCAGAGCTGCATTCTGGCTCCTCCTGCAATAGATGAGCACTCAGTTTGGCCAGAAAGGATTATGTATTTGAGGACTGGCAAGGAATTGATTCCTTGTGGTTCCTCTTCGGCCACAGCTTTTGTGGCAGAACTGACCGGACCAATACCATCTGTCAGCTTTGATAGTTAGGGCATACTGAATTACAATTCAGCCAAAAGATTGCAAACATGGTTAACTCTCTTTTTGATTGCAGGTTTCTCTTTTTAAAAAATCACATGTACACCATCATTAACATCTTGTATCCAAATTAGGCCTATGTAAAAGTGTCCCTGTATTATTGTCCCATCACATATTATGCAAAAGATTTTTTTTTAAAATCAGGTCCCTGTTATAGATGTTAACAAGCTAAGAAGACACCACACAAAATAAAGAAATATTAGAGGAGAAGGAAATAATCAAATAAATAGGTATTTATATGTATAGTGTGCCTATGTGGGGTGTAGGTATACTACAATGTAGTCCGAGCCCTGCCACATTCGCAGTGGAGTACCTTTTTATGGCGTCACCAGAGGCACTTGAAGTGGCCAGCTACTGGTCAAAGGAAATATAATATAATGCCAAGTTTTTAACTTTGTTTGTGGTTTTTCTATACATTATAACTGTACTCTCAATTCGCTTATGACATGATAAATAAATAAAATAACATTGTTGTAGCCATAAACAACAAACTTTTCTCTGCCAAGCTAAACTTTTAGAAAAGAATAAAATAAAATAAGTATATGTATCAGTTTGGTGATCTGAAGCACATATAAAAACAGTGAGATAATTGCTATAAAAGGCACCTATATTTTTGCATATGCAGTAATATTTCCTTAGAAAAACCTAAACATATATGTTCTGTAAAACAGTAGTCAATTAGATATTCTCAGTTAATGAGTCATATATGTTAATCAGTTATTGCATTTGTTATTTAAAACAAATGTTCATATTCAATTTAACATCATCAATGCATTTGAAAATTACTATTAGAGTATAATTTTTCTTAATATGTTAATGTGAGATATCACGACTAATACAAAACAAAATACTTAGGAAACAATGTTTCTTTTTTTCTTTGTATAGGAATTTGGAATATAATTTTCCCCTCTTATTTATTAAATTTCTGTGCTGCACAGGGTGGCTAGAGTAACATGGCTGTGCCAAAATGGATTTAAAGTGAATACATTCAAATTCCAGCAGAATTTGCAAATACGCATTATTAGTGATGGTATTGACTCAATTTCAAGAGTCAACAGTTTGCTTCATTACTGGGAAAAACATTTCATTGGATGCCTATTTGAAGGAAAGGGGCCCTAGCATTGGAATAAAAATGGATGGGTATGGAGTAATCCTTAAATTTACTTTTATCACATTTGGAGCAAGAGGGAACAATAGAATTGAGGTTTCTGGCCTAGCTCTCCTTTGCCCTTTAATGTGGCCATAGAGGGAAATTTTCAATGTGTGCATAAAGCTGTAGCTCATGAATGAAGCATTATTAGTACAACTAGAATAATAGATAATAATACGCATAAGTTCTATTCTTTTCAGTAAGATTTACAGTGAAATCCTAATTTTAAAATTTGCCGATCGAACATCTTAGAAATATCAAGACACCCCAACACTTGGGACCATAGCAACATTGTGGGTGTAAATTAACTCAAGGCCAGGCTACTCCAAGGTAGTTTCCAATAGCCCCGAGAGGGATTTAGACTCAGCAGAGCTTTAGTTTCAGCTCAGCTGGCCCTTAGCTATCTTCTTGAGCTAGAACTGTGGTCTTGCCCCTCAATAAATGCAAAGTATTGCAGCCTTAATTTGTTTAAGGCATGCAGGTATATTATTTTAACCTTTTCTTTAGTATTTATTGATCTAATTATTCCATTAGGTGAAAACAACTGAAACAGCACCTGGAAGATTCAGAAATGTGTTATGGTTGCAGCTGCCAAGACTCTAGAGATATCTGATAAAATGGACTCTAGTTCATGAAAGCTTATGCCCTAATAAATGTATATGCTTGTAATATCTCACAAGGCAGACTGTTGCTGCTGCTGCAACACAAGCTAACACAACTGGGAAATTAATTTGTGACAATTTGCCATAACTGGAAGCACTCTCTTTTAATACATGCACACACACACACTGTGAAAAACAGCCCATAGCCACATGCAGTATATGGATATAATCACTTCTAGGACTGGATAATGATATTAAGAGCACAACCTATCATATCAGAGCTTAGAGCTGAGCACAGCCATGTGTGTCCAGAATTATTAGCTTCCTTTGGTCACTACATGAATTATTTCCTAATGGGCACCCTTGGCATTGCAGTATGTTTCAAGAATCTGAAGAGCTACTTTAGGCATGCCTGATAGAAACGTTTATTCTTCAACCTCATTGTCCTTTTTGAACAGTGGCCCATTGTATCATTTTGCAAATTGCATTGGAAGGTCCTATCCATTTTAAAGTTTGCTGCGTGACATGAAGGTAATGTAGGAGGCCTGGGATTACTCTTCGGATTTCCCTGGTTACCATCTTTCTTTTTCCTGCTACTCCTCAAATATCAAAAGGCCTTAATTATTTTCTATTTCATTTATCACACAATTCCAGAAACAGAAGAAAGTGTTTACTAAGTTAGTTCTGTAAGGGATACAATTCCCCAAGACCTCCTCATTGTCACAGGCCTCCTCACTGTCAATGTCTAAAGACCAAACCAGTTTTGTTAGCTCTAGTACATACCTAAGGGACTCCTCTTTCTACTATGTCCTGTTGAAATCTCTTAGATGAAGTGAGAATACTTTCATGTACATCATTTTCATGGGTAGATTTTAAGCCGTAGAAGTGCATAGAGGTATGCTTAGTTGGCTACTGTCCATTTTGTAAAATTCCCCCTCTCTCTAGTTCTCTACGAATTGCCAACCCTTCCAAACACTGTATAAGAAATCAGGCCAAAACCAAAACAAAACAAAAACCGAACAGCTGGAAAAAAAAACCGTTTCTTTAAAGAAACAAGAATATATTTCTTTAAAACATATTTTTTATAAACAATCTTGCAATATAATCAAGGGTTATTGTTTAATTAAGACTTTGTGCTTATAAAGAGTATAAATTTATCCACAGTCCTTGTGAGAAGGGGATCTTATGCCACCCAATAAATATCTTATAGTGTGCAACAGAGTAAATAAAATTATTCTATGAATGAACTAGTATTTAGGCCTAACTAATTCAACCAATGTGTCCTTTGAATTAGGCCAATTCTCATTCTCTTTTTAAAAGGCAAAGGAAATTAACATTCATTATATAATCTGCTATTTATCTGCTACCTGGATGTTAGGCCTGCTTTTCTTTATGTTGTTGCTACTGCTACTGCTGCTACTCTGCTTTCTCATACTAAACAAAACACAAAAATTAGTGTACAGAAAACATATTAAAATATGTTATCAAAGAAAAATAAAGAACCACAAGTCTTTCTAAAATTAACCTGGAGAATCACCACATCCAATGAGCAAAACTTGCCCCCAGTTATACTTTTGATTCCCTCTTTTCCCATCCCCTAACATCAATTCTTCTTTGCCCGTTAAAAATATTTCGTATGCAGCATTCAGCCTCAGTAAAATGGAATTATCTCTGTCTGTCTTGTTTGAGTCCAGTTTTCACTACTGTTGGGAAAAGCAGAGTAGTCTAACTAGATTTAAAATGCAGGAGAATTAGGGTCTGGCTTTTCCTTAGTTTGGATTGCAGTTTTGGCCCCTGGTAACATCTATTGTTGTTTTTGTGGTGCTTTTTTAATAATAATAATAATAATAATAATAATAATAATAATAATAAAGCGTGGGGCTGAGAGACCTCTAGAAAAAAGAGACCTTGGCACTGAATGAAAAAAATAACCATATTTGTGTTGAAAATTACAACTATCGTAACATCATCAACATACAATCCTGCTTTCTCATGTTTCCCATTGTTTCTATTTTTTCACACTAGCTACTATAAAGGCTACCTAGTTTCTTTCAGGATTTTCAACCAGTAATTAACTTTCTCTGACCCTTATACAGTTTGTTAGTTTTATTGTTCCTGTGCTATACTGTGCATGTATGCCACAATGTGACTGATGGAATGCCTGGGTTGCTGTAGGTTTTTCAGGCTGTATGGCCATGTTCCAGAAGCATTCTCTCCTGACGTTTCACCTGCATCTATGGCAGCAGGCATCCTCACAGGTTGTGAGGTCAGGAGAGAATACATCTGGAACATGGCCATACAGCCCGAAAAACTTACAGCAACCCATGAAAGCTTTTGACAACACATTGATGGAATACAATTTTTTCTTCAGAGACATCTCTCATAAACCAAAAGAGGCAATAATATACTTTATATATCCTGCTTTTCTCCCATATGGGGCCCAAGGTAGCCCAAATATTATGAAACCCAAATATTTTTAATACTTATAAGGTACCCAAGAAGTGCTATTGGTAAACTCACAGGGACCAGACACAAACACACTCTTTCATCATTGTTGAAGGACATTTGGTCAAAATATTAATAAAATATTAATCAGGTATATCATCACTATGCATAATATTTATCAGTTTGTGGGTTTCCTAGCCCAAGGCACACCTATGCTAGTCTTACAGATTTATTTTTTTATCGTGTCAGGGGCAACCACACCACTGTATTACATTTCTAACAGAACAAAACAAACAAACAGATTTAAAAAACACAAATTTTGCAAACTTGGTAGTTGATTAAATGTCCTTTGACCAGTATCTAGCCACTTGGAGGGCCTCTGGTGTTGCCACAAGAAGGTCCTCCATTGTGCATGTAGATCAGATAGCAGATCAGTTATCTTACAGATATTTTCATATGTGTTCGGTTAAATACCCTATATACTCATACATGAGAATATAAGGGATTTAACTCTACATATATGAAAATATCTGTAAGAATGGAATCTGTAGAAATTTTAATCAAAACTCAACCCAAAATACGTAGATCAACTTTTCCATGGTTCAGTGCAAGTACTGTGCCTTAACCGTGATTTTATAAAGTTTCATCCCCTTCACTGAGTAGAGTGGCAAAAAGTGAGAGCTTAGTGGCAAAAAGTGAGAGCTTAGTTTGTCTTGGGGAGAACCTAACAGAAGCAGTGTACTCCTCTACAGTCTCCACCATAGGACTACTTCTCTCTCTCTTTTTTTTAACACCTGAGTGGGGAAATGGCACCCATGGTCAGGGGCAGCTGGCGGCATTGGTGGTTTCCCTTCTCTGTGAAATTACCTTCAACTTATCCACAAGTCATAACAAAATCCATAATTTTGGCCCCAAAACCTGTCTTTGATTTATACATGAGATTGACTTAGATGTGAGTATATGCAATGTTTGTTGTATGGGATTTCTTCGTCATTTCCCATAGTATTAGCACATCAAGGTTCCTCTGGGCCTCTACACTAAATACAGCTATGCATCACTCCAGAAAGTTGTTATCTTGTCTCCCTCAAAATGGTTCCTGAAATTATTATCTGATTTCAACAGCAACACAACAAACTCCAGGTATTCCTAAATAAGCATTCTGCTTTGCAACAAAGTTGTCCCAAAGAATATGGTTGACAGTAGGATTGAAAAAAGTGTACCCTCAGATGTTCTTCAGCTATAAATTCCAGCATTGGGCACATTGGCTAGGGCTGCTGGTTCTTTTAGTCCAAGAACACTTGGAAAGCTGGACTATTCCCAGTCTTGTTCCATAGGCACCACATTGAAGCATGCTGTTAGAGCTAGTGTCTAAATAGGGGATATATTTTCCAACAGCTGTCATTGTTTTGGTTAAACCCACATAACTCTCCTCCTATCAAGCGAGATCTAAATAACCCCTTCCTGCTTTTCCCTTTTCTCCTCAGCTTACTTGACTTGCTATGAATTGAGTGCAGATTGAAAAATTACTCTGCACTTTGTTTAACTCTGAATTAGTGGCGAGAGCAGAGGAAGGGGCAGAATCTTACCCTTCACAGTAGGTTCAGGGAAAGCAAGCGGCAGCTTCTCCTATCTTGCCTGTTTTTCATCTTGAATAATCTTTACCATCTTGACTACACTCTGATATTGTTTGGCCACATGTGTTTCAGTCTGAATCTGTAAAATTTGCTATATCCTATCCTGCTAGTTTCAAGTGTGTTGGGGAATGCATTCCCATTGCCAGTGTTGAAAGAAAATGTAATCCTGGACAATTGGAAACCATCCTCTTCTTTGTGTCAAGCTGTAGAA
Organism: Anolis sagrei; assembly: GCF_037176765.1. Taxonomy (NCBI): domain Eukaryota; kingdom Metazoa; phylum Chordata; class Lepidosauria; order Squamata; family Anolidae; genus Anolis; species Anolis sagrei. The sequence continues at coordinate 275,252,884 of NC_090021.1, forward strand.
TATCTTCTGGTGATCATGGTAGATAGGGTTTTAAAATACTGCATATGTGTCATAGTTAAACATGAGAGCTGTCAAATGTTTTCATTCATTTTGCATAGCGTCAAGTTTCGATCTTGATTCTAGCTTTACCTGAGTCTGATAATTGTATCCAGCTTTATTTTTAAAGCTCCATCTTGGCTTTGTCAGGAAGGAGTGGGAAAAGTGATCAAAATCAACCACCGTGGCTGTTTTCCATGGCTCTCGGCTCTTCTGGACCATCTTTTTTTCCTGAAGAAATAAAAAATTGAGGTTCTGCCATGAGTCTATCAATCTTTTTTCACTCCTCGAGACCTGTTCCCCAACTTTTCCATACAACAAGCTAGTATTTATTTATTTATTATGGTGGGAACAATATATCCATCCCACCAAAACTTAATAGAATGGAAGACTCCCTGGCACCCATATGTATGATGTTCCTCAAAGAGAGTGTGGCAGTTAGGTGTAAATAATTATCCAGTTATTTACAGACCCCACCCCAGGCAAAAATATTGAAAAGACACAATCCTGAAAAATAAAATGCTTTCTGATAGACAAAAAAGTTAATGCAATTCTAGGCTGCAATAGGAATGCAGTGTTTAGCTCTAGGGTAGTAATAGTTCCATTCTGTTTGGCTTTGGTCAGGCCTCACCTGTAATACTGTAGCCAGTTCTGGAGACCACAATTCAGAAATGATACTGACCAGCTGGAATACGTCAAGAAGAAGGTGACAAAAATGGTAAAACAGCTGGAAATTATGTCCCATGTATGCCCATGGAGCTGGATATGTTTAGCTTGGAAAAGAGAAATTTAAGAGGCTATTTGGTAACCATGAACAAATATTTAAAAGGAAGCTAGTGGGTTTTGGGGGGGGGGGGGCTTGATTGCTTCAGAGACTAGGATATGTGCAGTGGAGTCAAACTATAGAAAAAAAGATTTAACTTAAACATTAGGAAGAATCTTATGATGGTAATGGCTCCTTGGCAGTAGAATATTCTTCCTTGGAGTATAGTGGAGTTTTTTTCTCTGGATCTTTTTAAACATAGGATGGATGGCCATGTGTTGGGGAGTTTTTTGATTGTTAATTCCTTCATAGCAGGAATGGGAGGCTCTTGTGGTGGTCACCACCAGCTCAATATGATTATGAATCTGTTAAGAGTATTTGCCCTTTTTGTTATGTTATATAAGTACAAATGAATTGTGAGTTGTGAAAGGAAGCATTTGGTAGGTATGGTCGGTTATTTTCCACAATGCAACCTTATCATAGTAGAGTAGTTTGGGCATTGGACAATGACTCTGGAGACCAAAGTTTGAATCCTTACCTTGCCATGGAATCCCACTCAATGAACTTAGACAAGTCACAAACAACTTAAAGATACATAACAGACAGAAGGTATTTTGAGTTGATCTACAGACAATACACAAGTTTGGAACAGAGTACACCTCATGAGGCCACTCTCCATAGGGCTTTGCCAAGACATTTTGTTGCCTGAGGACTCCCTGTGCTACTGATTAAGTTTAAGGATTAAGTTTAAAATAGTATATATTTCTATTGCCTGGTTGTTTCATGGACAAGAGAAACTCAAATATTTGCAGCCTACATATGTTGAGAAACTCTCATATTTGATTTAACTTACTGTTTATCTAAAAATTCCATGAAAACAAGAGAGTTATAAAGTGGGGAGGGAAGACCCTAAGAGGCCGAGACCCTACATTTGTTTCATTGTTTTCATTACTAATGGCCTAATCAGAGTTTGAAGTGGGTAGTGTTTTGTTTTTGTATTAAAAAGCCTCTCTGAACCTGAGACATTATATTTCAGCACTCAGGAAAATTAATATGGCTGATCTCTAATAATCCTTTGCAAACCGGGGTCTGTCATGGATACCCTAACAGATGTGAACACTAAAGCTCCTGTAACATGTTACAGTATATCTGGTGTGTGCAATACCTTCGTTTTAACTTTATGTGTCGTCCAGGAGCAATGTGACTTGAAAACATTCATCTTAAAAGATTAACAGCATTCTGTAGACCTGTACTGGGACAGAGGGGGATCTTTTGCAATCATATCTTGAAAGGAAATTAATGATTTGGTTTTCTGTTACCCCCTTCCAGTTACTTAACAAATAAAACCTCTATCTCTCAATCTCCTGCTCACACACATGGAGAAAACATGCATAGACAGGTTTCCAGAGAATTGTGTTAGGCCTTTTCTGTTACGAGAGTAGGGGAAATATACCATAAATCTTGAACAAAGACATCTCTCCTCTTAACAGATGCTAAAGCACTTACATCTACATTAATGAAAACAGCAGAACTAAATTCATAAAACCCAAGTAGCCCAACTGCAATTCTTAATGCTGTTTATAATGCTGTACATTTATTTGAAAGTGAAGAAAGTGTCCTTTTGCCAGTCATACCTCCCATAAACGAAAAGGGAGGGCTATGCCCTTCTTTTTATGTGATATACAGTGATGACTATTATCTGGCTATCTCTAACCAGAATATTGACTCTTTAGCACACTGGTTCTCAACCTGTGGGTCCCCAGGTGTTTTGGCCTACAAGTCCCAGAAATCCCAGGCACTTTACCAGGTGTTAGGATTTCTGGGAATTGAAGGCCAAAATATCTGGGGACCCACAGGTTGAGAACCACTGCAATCTCATTAATATTTACTACAGTGGAAGTCTTGTGTTGTTCAAAAAGGGTTATTCCCACATATTATTATTATTATTATTATTATTATTATTATTATTATTATTTCTTACCTGCCTCTCGGAGCACAGTTGAAAACACACAATTACTGTAAAAATTCTAAAAACACACATTAAAATTCGGTACCATAACTGTAGGGTTGCAGCATAACATTATGAAACATTAACTGAATCTGTATACAAAGTATGTATATCAGAGATTCCAGTTCTTTTGTTAACTGCCTTACACTTTATTGCTGCTGCTCTGAAAATATACTGCAGGTTCTTTTTCTGGAGTCCTGATTTTGGTGGTACTGCACTCTGGAGCACTGCTTCTTAAAGTATGAGTTCCAACCCCAAATGGGGTCCCCTTCGCTCAATGTTGGGATCACTAAAATTGGGAAACAGTAAAAGTTTTCTGAATGGCACCTAGTAGCTGTTTTAGACATTTACAAAAATCGGTTGTGCAGTGTTTTTAGTGAACTCTGCAGAAGATGCTTCAGCAGTACTTCATAAAAAGAAAAATCACCTTGCAAATGCTGATTTGTTATCAGCATTTGTTGATGTTTATACCTATTTTTATGGGGTCACATAAACATTTCTTGGGCCAAAAGGGATCCCAAGTGGAAAAATTTAAGAAGCCCTGCTCTAGAGCAAAGATAGCGAACATGAAATCTTGGAACAAAAGTCAGTCCCACTGAGATTTATTATTATTATTATTATTATTATTATTATTATTATTAATGCTTTATTTATACCCCCACCCCCAATCTCCCCAAGGGGACTCTGGTAAGCTTGCAACAACAGGAAACAATGTACATATTATCAATTACACTTACGATTCAAAAAAGGTTGAATCAAAACAAATAAATAAAAAAAGACAAATCATAATACATAGAAGAAAAATAAACCTCAATAAATATATTAATTATAACTCATAAACATAACCCATATTAATATAAAACTTTACAACAAACAATTAAGACATACAGTACCATTAAAAACATCTCAGAACTTGCTCTTGTTGGTTAAAGCAATAAAACTCAATTAAAATTAATCTCATTAAAAACCTCCCATCTCTTAGTTTACAATTAGCCATTCTCAAAGGTTTAAGTCTATGCTTCAAGGTATCCTCGGGTGAACACAGCCCTACAATTCCCAACATTTGTATGCCTTCCCAATTTAAAATATTGCCTCTCTTAAGACAGAAGAAGTGGGCAAACTAGCATTGCAGCTGCACCGTAATGTTTGGTGATGTACCTTATCACATGATGCAATGCACATACTGTGCTGGGTTTCCTCCCTCCCCATGATTATTCTGTCCCTCATAACGGATGGGCAAAAGCCATCAATAGCTCACAATCCAACAACACTCCTATCACTTACCTTTGGTATGCTGAATCTGTTCTGCTTTTTTGCCAGCATGATAACAGTAAAGTGACGTCAAGAGACGGGATTCTCCTCTTCTGCCCCCTCCCACTCACTGTTCCCAAGTTGTCTGTTTTCTGTTTATATTTTATAGTTGTATGTGTCTTTTTTCAAAACTGAAAGTGTGAAATTGCTCTAAAATAATAAATAAGACATAAGACGGAGTGTGAGAAAGTGGGGTTATGGGGGTATGTGGAAGTATGATCATGGAAGGACAATGAATTGTTGAATCTGTACAATCGAACAGGGGTATTCAATCCAGTATGTATTTGCTATCAATTCTAGCATGACTGCAATAGAATAGCAAAAACGTGCAATAGTGACTGTTAAAGCTTTAAGCTAAAATATGTTGGGAACTTTTGGGGCTTAGGTTTTTTGCCTTCATTCTCACGACTGAGATATTTCTCCAATAACATCTCTGAAAGAGAGTTCCTTGACAGAATTTTAGAGAAAACACACAGCACAAGATGCTAAGGATGCATCATAACAATTTGCAGTGGAACTTGAGATTCCCTTCCTCCAAACACCAAGGATTGGTTGATTGATTGATTGATTGATTGGCTGCATTTTTATACCGCCTTTCTCAGCCAAAGGCGACTCAATTTAATTTTCAAATTAATAGTCAACACCTGCAAATTCTCAGTCCCAGCACCATGGTAGATCTCTCACTGTCTTCTGTGAAATTGGTGATTTTTTTTCTGCCTCTTTTTTTTTATATTAATGCCATTAGCAAGAAGTTTACATCTGGTTCATTCAGGCTGAGAATAATTACAAAGTATTGAGTGCTTTGCCATTGCATTACAGGTGTACTTCAGTTAATGAAGTTGATGTGTTCCTAGGCATTACTTCTTTAACAGAAAAACTACTATCAGAGGAAGACATCATATGGAAACCATGGGGATAGGCTCCTGTACCACAAAAACGGAACAGGAATTCCACATTTTTCTGCAACCTTTAGTCACAAAACTCACAATATGCAAATGCAAAATGAAACAACCAGGTCAGATAAGCCAAGCAAACTGAGGAAATATCTTTCGGGCTCCAACTATATCCTCTAGTATCCGACTGGAGTAGAAACCACATCCGCCCACTCTGGTTGGGCAAATAGGCTCCTTGCCAGCCAATAGGATAGTAGCAGATCAAATACTGCAGCAGTCTATGAAAGGTAACCAAGCTGGAGCCCCCTGAAAAAAATCTACTGTAGCCACATAATCCTCAGCAGTTCAACCCCACACTGTACTGCAACCTAATTACCAGAAAGTTGGATGCCATGTTAAGCCTTGCATAAATCAATAAAAAACATTTTGAGCCTTCAAGAAACCCTTTGAAAACTTCTTCCAAAATGCATTTGTGGATTTCCCACCCACTTCCCCATACTGACATCTTTTTATCTATGTTGCTTTAATAAGCTGGTGAGGCAGGTGATCTGTTCCTTCCTTTGCTGCTGGTTTTGCTATTCATGAATAAGGGATTCTGGAAGGAGCTGCTGCTGTTTGCCTTCCCTTTTGTAGGTGGACTCATACATCTGCAGTAGAAATGACAACCATAGAATCCAGGTCTTTCCCCCAAGCTTTCTTTTTTGTGTTGTTTGCTGCAGATATACTGTTACAATGCATCACCAGAAGTCTGTGTTTTTCCACTTGTCCTTCACCATCTTCCTAGGTCTAATACTGCTTTTAAAAGGCCCTTCCAGTGAGACAGAGGACAAAAGAAAGGGATAGATAGGTGACAATAAAATGACTTTTGTAAGAGGAAATGCATTTTCAGCGGTTTTGTTAACTGATATACAATGATATAAATATGTAACAGTTTAATCCAATCCACACTCTTTATGGCCATTTTTGATATAGCAACATTAGTTTTAGTATATTTATTACATGATATCATAGTCCCTATGTGAGGAGCTCAAGGTGGTGTATATGGTACAGTATATATAGTTTGACAACATTTATCTGCTGTATGTTCCCCAGAGAAACTTGGCTGAGAAATAGTTACTGGTCAAAAGTCTTGCTCTTCTTCGGGCTGAGCAGAGATTTGAACCCGACAAAGAGTGACTATTAGGATATTTTGGTGCATCCCATTAGACTATAGCCTTCTTTGGATATCCTACATTTTCTTCCACATGGTAGCAGGGCAACACCTAGCCCCACTGTCTAACATGGAAAGTGATGTGTCTGGAGAGGTTTCCACATGAGCACGGTCTCAGAAATGCTCGTCTATCAACAGGAAGTTGAGTGATTATACATTTGTGTACAGGTCTGAATTGAATTCACCAATATTTTATACTCTTCCATTGAGTTCTCATTTAAGTATTAATGTTTAAAAATGGTTTGATGACTCAACCACTTTGGACCAATTTAGATTTGGTTCAGACAGATTCTGAAATTAACTTTTTAAAATTGTCTGGTAACAGTTTCAACTAATTTGAGCTGATAATGTATCATTTCATACATATGACCATACCAAACTCATTCAGGTTTGTTTATCAATTCTTACAAAATGAATATAAAAATCAACATTTAATTGGAGAAAAATATTCTATCATGTTATTTGTGTATAGTTCTATCTTTCCAAACTTTCCACTAATTGAGCATTTTCATATATACCTGCACAAATGGAAGTCTGGTATGTCCAATGTGGTTTACTACCAAACAAGTGAGTATAGATTTGTAGTCTAGACAATAAATTTATTCCCTAGTGTGTTCCTTCTGCACTTACGTGTAGAGCAAAGACAATTTTGCTTGCCAATTTATATCACTTAAGTCTTTGTGTTCTCCTGTAATGAAGTTCTATGCCTTTTTAATCATTTGTGTACACTTAGTTCCAGCACAATATATTCACTTCATCATCTACTTATGATTGGGTGATACGAAATGCAGGAAAGCAGTATCATTGTATCAGCATGCAAGTCTTTTGCTGAGTTTGAATAATTTAAAATAATTTTTAAACTTTTTATAGAGTAACTATTTTTCTTGATTTGTTACATATAATTTAAATAATAATGCACTGATAAAAAGTAATACTAATTATCGATTTTTGCATCATCTCACTACCATTATTATTATTAATATAATTAGCAATAATATGGTGGGATATGGTGATATATTGTTACGTTCAAAGCAAGATTATAGTAATCAACGTATAAAAATGGTTTCTTGCAAAATTTTAGTACTAAGTAAACATTACTCACAGCATCAAAAAAAGGAAGGCCATTTTCAGTATCTAACAATTAAATACATTCATCATGGATGAGGGCCTATTAAATGCTTTTGAACTTTCACGTTCCCATGTATCACACCTCTTAAGAGCTTATATCAGGAACAAACAAGGCATGACTCCCATTTTAATGCCTTGCTGATGAACTTTGAGTAGCATCTAGCTCACCACAACTGCAAATGCCCAATAGATTAGATGGAGCTTGATTGGAGTCAACTAAACAATCCATATGTTCATATTATCCTTCTTGCTGTTATGTGCATCATCAAAATAACAGAAGAAGGAACCAATAAGATTTGCTTCTTGTGGTTCTCATATTCAAGGAGAATAAGTCAGATCTGTCCTAGAGAAGAGTCAATAGATCACTTTTTTTATCAGTTGGAAAGAAATGTAGGTATTCTACCTGTTATAGAATCATAGAATCATAGAGTTGGAAGAGGCCATCCAGTCCAACCCCCTGCCAAGAAGCAGGAAAATCGCATTCAATGAACCCCTGACAGATGGCCATCTAGCCTCTGCTTAAAAGCCTCCAAAGAAGGAGCCTACACCACAATCCAGGGCAGAAAGTTCCACTGCTGAACAGCTCTCACAGGAAGTTCTTCCTTATGTTGGGTGAAGGCTTGTGGTTTTTGTATGCTTTTGAATCATTTCTAACTTATGGTAACCTTATCATGGGATTTTCTTGTCAATATTTTTGGGGGGAGAGAGAATGCTTTTGCAGTTATATTGTCGTTTTACTATTAGCTTCTAAAGGGCATCTGCATGGCTCCTGTATGAAGACTACTACTATTACCACCACTGCTATTATTTCTTCTTACATTCCTATCCTCATTGATTGAGATATTGGTCTAGATAAACTCTTATCAGTCATAAAGTTATAGCATGATTTTGACATTAGGATTTTTAAATCAAATATACATGATTTTACATTTAGTATGATTGAGCGACATCTAATTGTCTTATCCATTCACCCAGTTTGGGGAATGCTAGCCCCTGCCTTTTTAAAATGGACAGGCCATATTTGTAGGCATGATATGTATTTGATCATGCATGTGTCACAACACGGAGGGATATTTAAATAGACTGTGAAAAGATGAAAAGACCATGCATTGTTTCATGGATATAGTTATAGACTATACTAGCCAGCATAGCCCTCGCTTAGCCTCACTCAGTTGTCTTACCCTTCTAATAGCTGACTAGCCTATTTAAGGGAAGAGCAACTGTTGAGAGAAATGTAATTTTCATTTACTTAAATGTTATTTATGACAAAATACAGTACGGCCCCTGTATCTGTGAGACTGGTTTCTCCTACCTTCATCTGGCAAAATATGTCCTCTATTGGAATTCTCTAGGACAACTCTATGGTAACTTCTAGTACAAGTCAATCATTTTAAAAGGTTTCATTATTATCCATGGTTTTCTGTTTACACTAAATTCAGGAAGGTATCCTTGGTAAATACAGGGGTCAAACCGTATTCAAGCACATTTCTTTGAAGCAGAACAATCCATAAATAGTTTTTGTCTTTTATGCCATACATTTATATTAACATTATCAGTTAACATATTTCAATTCCTTCCTATATCAGAAGATCTCTAACACTCCACAATTATAGTAGTGCGAGTCCACTTTGCCTGCCATGGCAACATCATATAAAATGTTAGGATTTTTGGTTAAGGTAGAGACATTTAGAATTCTTAGTTAAAGAGCTCTAATGTCTAACCAAATGGAACACAAAAATAACAGGATTCCATTGGATGCAACTATGGGAGTTAAAGTGGAATCGTAATGCTATAACTATGCAAGGTGAAAGGACTCTAGGTGAGGTACAGTAATTTGGGAGACCTCAAAATAATTGAGTATAATATAAAAGAAATGCCAGATCAATCTTGAAAACCTATGTCAGTGGTTCACAAACTGTGAGTCCCAGATGTTTTCGCTTTCAACTCCCAGAAATCCTAACAGCTGGTAAACTGGTTGGGATTTCTGTGAGTTGTAGGCCAAAACGACCTGGGGATCCACAGGTTGAGAACTACTGCCCTAGATGAACAGCCAAGTTTTAATGTTCTGCTGAAATGAAGCTAGTTTCAGTATCAGTCAGGCCTCCATGGGAAAAACATCCCACAGTCAAGGAGTTTCAGGCTCTTATATATTAAACAATGTTTATATGTTTTAATGTGTATTTCATTTTAATTTTAATTTTTAGCTTAAGTGTATTCTATCTGTTTGTTGTCCAAAGGCACTGAATAATTGCCGTATGTAAAGCTGCCTTGGGTCCTCTTTGGGATAGAGAAAGGCGAGATACAAATAGAATAAATAAATAAATAAATATCACAAAAAGGATTAACATATTGATGTATTGATGTACTTATGGCTATTGAGACATTAATTTCTCCATATGCTGGAAATGGTGTATCAAGTGGGCTCCATGGGGGCCTTTGTGGAAGCAACATGTACACAAAAGCCCTCTGTGTATTTGCACCCACATCACCCAATTTTATGTATAGAATGTGATGATCCACAGTTGATGAAAATTGCAAATCCAGAGTCTGTAGATCCAGAGGGCCCACTATAACTCTGTAATGTGGATGCCAAAAGAATCAGTGCCATTGTCCTGTGTGTTGTACATAAACAGTATCTGAAATTGATAGGTTATATAATTAAAGAACAACACATTCACAGCTTATTGTGATGGAAAAAAGGATGACCCAAACAACTACCGTCCGGTCAGCCTCACGTCGATACCGGGCAAGATTCTGGAAAAGATTGTTAAGGAAGCGGTCTGCAAACACTTAGAAACAAATGCGGTCATTGCTAATAGTCAACATGGATTTATCAAAAACAAGTCATGCCAGACTAATCTGATCTCTTTCTTCGATAGAGCTACAAGCTGGGTAGATGCGGGGAATGCCGTGGATGTAGCGTACCTGGATTTCAGTAAGGCCTTCGACAAGGTCCCCCATGACCTTCTGGCAAGGAAACTAGGCCAATGTGGGCTAGGCAAAACTACGGTGAGGTGGATCTGTAATTGGTTAAGTGGACGAACACAGAGAGTGCTCACTAATGCTTCCTCTTCATCTTGGAAAGAAGTGACGAGCGGAGTGCCGCAGGGTTCCGTCCTGGGCCCGGTCCTGTTCAACATCTTTATTAACGACTTAGATGAAGGGCTAGAAGGCATGATCATCAAGTTTGCAGACAACACCAAATTGGGAGGGATAGCCAATAGTCCAGAGGACAGGAGCAGAATTCAAAACGATCTTGACAGATTAGAGAGATGGGCCAAAACTAACAAAATGAAGTTCAACAGTGACAAATGCAAGATACAGAATGGGGGACAATGCCTGGCTCGAGAGCAGTACGTGTGAAAAAGATCTTGGAGTCCTCGTGGACAACAAGTTAAACATGAGCCAACAATGTGATGTGGCGGCAAAAAAAGCCAATGGGATTTTGGCCTGCATCAATAGGAGCATAGTGTCTAGATCTAAGGAAGTAATGCTACCCCTCTATTCTGCTTTGGTTAGACCACATCTGGAATATTGTGTCCAATTCTGGGCACCACAATTCAAGAGAGATATGACAAGCTGGAATGTGTCCAGAGGAGGGCGACTAAAATGATCAAGGGTCTGGAGAACAAGCCCTATGAGGAGCGGCTTAGGGAACTGAGCATGTTTAGCCTGAAGAAGAGAAGGCTGAGAGGAGATATGATAGCCATGTATAAATATGTGAGAGGAAGCCACAGGGAGGAGGGAGCAAGCTTGTTTTCTGCTTCCTTGGAGACTAGGACGCGGAACAATGGCTTCAAACTACAAGAGAGGAGATTCCATCTGAACATTAGGAAGAACTTCCTGACTGTGAGAGCCGTTCAGCAGTGGAACTCTCTGCCCCGGAGTGTGGTGGAGGCTCCTTCTTTGGAAGCTTTTAAGCAGAGGCTGGATGGCCATTTGTCAGGGGTGATTTGAATGCAATATTCCTGCTTCTTGGCAGGGGGTTGGACTGGATGGCCCAAGAGGTCTCTTCCAACTCTTTGATTCTATGATTCTATGATTCTAAGTCGCTTCTAATGTGAGAGAATTGGTCCTCTGCAAGGATGTTGCCCAGGGGTCAACCGGATGTTTTACCATCCTGTGGAAGGCTTCTCTCATGTCCCCGCATGAGAAGCTGGAGCTGACAGATAGGAACTCATCCAACTCCATGGATTCAAACTGCTGACCTTTCGGTCAGCAGTCCTGCCGGCACAAGGGTTTAACTCATTGCACCACCTGAGGCTCCTATGCAGAATTTCAATGCTATATGGTGCTGTATGGGATTGTAGCTACTATGCATCCACTTTTTAAAGACACCATAAAATCTTTATTGGCAGAAAAGTAGCATATCAAGAGCAGATTTAATATGCACGTTTTCTCTACAGTAAGCTGCAAGGTTTAATATGATTAAAGTAGTTCATGTAGAATATCAACCATGGTTTCTTTAATGTCTGTTTTTTGTTTGTTTGTTGCTAGTTGGTTTAATTTCTTGCCTTCTTCCTCACCCAGAATTCTAGGTAACATGTAGCATGGATTATTCTGTTAATTAAAAGAGAAAAATACAAACAAATAAACCACTAATTTAAAACACCACTGATTTAAAATAGTATACAAAACATCTAGAAGTATATATAAAACATGCTTAAACTCCACTCTTGGCTAAGATCCCAACCCTGATAGCACCTTTCACATGATTGGGATTGTGTATAAGTATGTATTTTTTTTTATTTTTTTTTTAAAAATATTCACACCATAAATAAAGACCTCTAAAGCCAGATGGAAGTCCACTAGCTGAAAATACTTCAAGAACATCCAATAATATCACTTAAAATGTACCTGTTTCGACTTACAAACAAATTCAGCTTAAGAACCTATCTTGTTCATAATGCCTGTACTTATGTGGGGTTTGGACTGCTAGGGAGGGAAAGTGTAGGCAAGGAATCTTTCTCTGTGCTCCTCTGCAGCCAACGTGTGACCACTTGCATAGTGGACTCTGCCTGGCTGTTGCCTGGAAACCATTGCAATACTGAGCAAACCTCTTGCACAAGGAGATTCAGGGTACTTCCTTGTATAATTTTAATAGATCCTCTGGCATAACCTCCCACTTGTACAAGCATAATGCACCCATAGGATTTTTGTCATAATTTTAAGCTGTTCCAGCTCTCTCTACTCTTTTAAAATCATTGTATCACCTGATATGATTTGCTGCTGTCAATGCATGAAAACTCATTTATTTTTAAAATGCAAAAGAGATGGATAGGATTTTTAAACACCCCCCCCCCCCCCCCAAAAAAAAGAACCCCATTTGTGTGTGTTATGCCTAAATACATTTGGGAAAGTAGTGCATTTATCTACTATCTTAAAAATTGAAGTTCCAATATATGTGTAATGTGGACTATACCTGCATTAATAAGCAGGAAAAGTGAAATAAAAAATAGACTATGCCCTCATCACAAAATTGTCTAAATATGAACTCTGTGGGGTTATCTTTTCAGGATAATTAATAAGCAGACAGTCTTTGTGAACTGTCTTTAGCCTATGCCTTTTAACTGTGTTTATTAGATGGTGTGCTTCTTCTTTTCTTCTATTTAACTGGGAATTCCGAATATCCACATAAGAGTGAAGACTGGCATCTAGTCTATTTGGACTCATTTGAATTGGCAATGAATTCATTTACTTGCTTTGAAAATGGATCTAACAATTTCATTTGTTAAAATTCTGATCATTCTAATGCAGCATTTTTCAACCTGGGGGTCAGGACCCCTGGGGAGGGGTCACGAGGGGGTTTCAGAGGGGTTGCCAAAGACCATCAGGAAACATATATTTCTGTTGGTCTTAGGAACCCCTTTGGCAGAGAAGGCTGAAGATCTCTCTGCCTGTCCTTCTCTTTCTTTTTGGAAACAGATGACGAATCCTCCCACCAAAAGCCCTCCTCTCAGTTGGCCTCTTAGCCAAGGGGAGGGCTCTTTCTGGGACTCCAAGCAGGAAGGGGAGAGCAGGCGTGCTCAGCACATGGCAGTGTGATCCGCATGTGCAGGTGAGGGAGATCATGTGAGGCTGGAGGGAGGCTCGCACCAGCAAATCCCTTCAAGGCATGGTGGTTCTTTGTGAGAAGTTTGGCCCAATTCTATCGTTGGTGGAGTTCAGAATGCTCTTTGATTGTAGGTGAACTAGAAATCCCAGCAACGACAACTCCCAAATGTCAAGGTTTATTCTCCCCAAATTCTACCAGTGTTCAAATTTGGGCATATTGAGTATTTGGGCCAAGTTTGGTCCAGATCCATCATTGAGTCCTCATGCTCTCTGGATGTAGGTGAACTACAACTCCGAAACTCAAGGCCCACCAAACCCTTCCAGTATTGGCCATGGGAATTCTGTGTAACAAGTTTGATTCAATTCTATTGTTGGTGGAGTTCAGAATGCTCTTTGATTGTAGGTGAACTATAAATCCCAGCAACTACAACTCCCAAATGACAAAATCAATCCCAACTCCATCAGTATTCAAATTTGGGTGTATCAGATATTTGTGCCAAATTTGGTCCAGTGAATGAAAATACTTCCTGCATATCAGATATTTACATTACAATTCATAATAGCAGCAACATTACAGTTATGAAGTAGCAACAAAAATAATGTTATGGTTTGGGGTCATCACAACATGAGGAACTGCATTAAGGGTTTGCGGCATTAGGAAGGTTGAGAAATATTGTTGCAATGGCTGTGAAGGTTTATGTGATCCTAATCATAAATTTATTTCAATTTATCTTAATATCCTCCTCCCCACCTCAATACTCATGCTCTTTTAGTTTGACTTACAATATATCTGCACTACACAGTTGATGTTCTTTAATACCACTTTAACAATAATAATAATAATAATAATAATAATAATAATAATAATAAACAACTTTATTTATACCTCGCCACCATCTCACCGAACGGGGACTCGGGGCAGCTTACATGAGGCCAGACCCAAATAACAAATAACAATAAAATAAAATACGAATTACAATAAAATAAACAACATCACATTAAAAGACAAAACATATACACATAATAAACAATATACACAAAACAAAAAAAAGCAGTAATCCAAACATAATGACAATGAGCGGGCCACATGTACATAAAATGATTTAAAAACTCAGGGTGAGATAAAGGAGCAGAATTATTTGTAAGGGAGAGCATGTGGAGAGACAGGGTAATAGGCAGACCATTGTACAAGGGGGAAGGGGTTGTACTCCTAGGACAAGAACGTTGAGGAGAGCAATAGAATAATATTATGTGACTACTCTCCAAAAGCGCAACGGCAGAGCCAGGTCTTGAGATTCTTTTTAAAGGTTTCTAATGTAGGGGCTCCATCATGGCTCCATCTTATGGATTCCTAGGATTTGTAGATTGGTGAGATACTTTCAGCTCTAGTGCTGAATTTCAGAAAAGTACATTAGAGGATGCCAGCAGGGAATTTTAAGTATTTTACGAATGCAAAAGAATTCTGCATTCTGTAGGATGGAGTTGATAGTGCTGTGACTTTGCTGTGACTTTGCAGAAACACACCTCAAAATGGAACCCAGAGCAGAAAGTGTACCTAGGTGTGTGCAAATAAATTGTCACAAGCTGGAGCTTCTGGTCCAGGTTGGAGATTCCATATGCAAATCTAGTTGCACGTGAATGCAACTTGGTTACACTTGAATGCAAACCATTATTTTCTGATATATTTGAATGGTTACCATAATACTTTGTGGCTTTACCTTAATTGACAAGTATCCCATTGGGAAACAGTATCTTTTTTTTTTTTTTTGTACTAGGGATGGAACCTGTGTAGTCTTCATATGTGTTTGATGTGCAACTTCTATCCACGATAGTTGGCGTAGTCAGTGGTGACTACACCTGAAAACTACAGTTCAAAAACATCCAAATTCTTCCCACAACTGTTCCATAGACACATTTCATGGTAATACGTGTGTGTGCATGCATGTATGTATGTGTATTGCTCTCTATATGAGAAAGAGTAAGTGGTAGTCTATTGTAAACCAGCAGAGGACAGGATCATAGAATTAGGGAAGCTATTGTATGTAATGTTCACAGTTCTTGAAGGTCATTCAAGAATATCAAGTTGGCAGGATTGGTGCTTCTATCAATTTTCTTCTCCTGGGTTAAGAAATTATCCAAACATTAGGTATGTTTGATTCTAATAACTGTCTCCTACAGAGGAAGAGGAGCATGGAGTCAGATGGTATGAGGCAGGTTGAAATGTTGATGACTGAAAACTGTCTGAGTTCAACCAAACATATTACTATATTTTCTCGAGTTTAATGTGTCATAAAATCTAATTTGTACCCTAATTTTGGTGACATAATTTAGCCAAAAAGGTGAACATTAGACTCAAGTAAAAACGGTAGATAGGGCACCAATTTTCTTAGTGTCTGAACAATAAGTCTACTTTGTTGGATGGATGGCAAATGAACAAATCAAACTTCACTACTAATGAATCTTTATAATTTTGTCCTGTGGGGTCTTTCAACTGGTTTAGGGTTTTCACTAACTGGTCAAGTAAGAGACATGAAGGAATGCTTAGACAAAAAATTGGTTTGCAAAATGTATAAATTGCATCATTTGATATTATTTAATTGAATGAATTTTAGTTGTGGTAACTTGGGGATATGGACAAGGGCCTGTAACCACTTGTTATCATGAGTTTATCCTTCTTGGCTTATATAACACAGAGTTGAGTGTTGTTGATGGATTGGGTCCTGAAGGTAATGAATATATTCTCAAGATGCAGGAGAATTTGGGGTTGTGAGACTGTGTATCAAGAAGATTGTCTCTAAAATCAAGCAGTTGCTAATATTTCCTGTCAATGCAAGGAGTAGTTGCCATGCAACTCCAGATACTTGGGAAGAAAATTATTTAGAGGTATTTCATTCTGGTTTCAGAGTTGGTTTTGTTACAGAAACTGTTTTGGCTACCTTGATGGAAAATCTCTGCTGGGAGACTAGCAGGAAAAGTGTTTTCTTGCTAATTCTCCTGGACTTCTAAATGGCCTTAATTAATATTAATAATGGCATACTACTGGATGTGTGTTCTTAGTTGGATCTTGTTGGCAGTATACTGTGGGGGTATAGTTGGTGAGAGATTAGCTTGTACAGAGGGGGATGACCCTTCTGTTCTGGATGGGTCTATACAACTAATAAAAGTTCAGGTTTGGATCCAGCTTTGTAATCTCTGTAATAATCTTTGTGGGAGCAAGTGCTCTGGGTGGGGTACAAATAAAATGCATTATTTATTTATTTATTTTTAAGCTGGTGTGCTCTTCTAAAACAGGGAGAACTTTACAACAATGAACCATCTTTGGTTACTTCCATTAGGCTTACATGTGATAACCACTGAAATCTCAAACTACCATTGCTTGGCTGGTAATTGGGAACCACTGCTCATGAACCACTAATACTCAGCCCTGATTCATCTCTGATACATTTCTAAGTTCTGTTGAAGAATGAAATACTGCTGTTATGAGAAAAGCTTCAGCTCTGATGCTACTTGGTTTGTCTAGTAAAGCAAGAGAAGTAACTGCAGGGATATATGAAATATTCAAGGGTGCACAAGACTCCATGCAGTATCAATGATCCACCCACTTTCTTTCTCTGTTAGACATACAGACTATAGGTACACTTACTATAATGAAAGGAATTGTAGTTGTCTAAATATAAGAATATGATTTCTATCTAGAAAGAAATCCCCCCCTTTCCATGAGTGTTATACAAATTTCCTTTTTAAAAACTTTAGGGATAGTTACTTTGCAGTCACTGCTTTCGAGCAAGCTAGTATTTTCAGTGATCAGAATATATATTTTAATGGATCAAGTTCATAAATATATTTATATCTCTCCTCCATTTTTATTTCCTCCAAATGTCTACAACACATGATAGATTATCTTTAAAGGACCAGAAGAGGAATAACACAGATGGAAAATTAGAAAACTCCAGATCTCCAATAGGAGGCTCCAAAGCCCTACCTAGTTATTTCAGTGTCCTAACCCATAACCAGTATTGTAAGGCTCATAAAGACAATAATCCATAAATATTTGTGTTCAGATCTGTATACTTGCATTAGAATCACCATGATGAACAAGCCTAAAATTGCTAAAATCCAAATAGCCCACTTCAAATAGCTTACAGAATATAATAATAATAATAATAATAATAATAATAATAATAATAATTTTATTTCTTCCCCAACTCTCCCTGTGGCTCAAGGTGGGTCACAGCACAGTTAAAAACACGCAAATGCTATAAAAATTCTGCAAAACACACTTTAAAATTCATTGCCATAAAAGATACAGATCAAAGCATTGTTGGAAAATAATAATAAAACTTTAATAATAAAGTTCATTTATATCATGCGCTATCTCCCCAAAGGGCTCAAGGTGGCTCCCAACAAAAAATGGCAAACATTCAATGCCATAATCAATAAACAAAGACAAAATCAACAAAAGTAAATCCATAACTATAACAAAGTAACTGATAAATAAAATTTAATAATAACATAACTGGACAACCAAAACATAGCTAACATTAAACACAAATCTAACTCTAGCCAAGTCTAAAAATACGTATAAAGTTTTAAAAATTATTAAAGGTTTTTATGCAGCCATATCCACATTAATCACCCAAGACAGAGACCAAAACGCACATGACATGAGTTTAAAGTTCATGCTTAAAGACTTGGCTAGGTAGGTAATCTTGGTTTTGTCATTACTGAGTAACCAAGAAAATTATTGTTCCTAAAACAATAGTGCTAATACTTTTGTTATGCTGGTGAGTTAGGAAGGGTGCAGAAAATCACAACAGGGAGCAGTCCACTCCCCTGTTTAAGGAGCTCAACTGGCTGCCATTTATTTTCCAGTCCCAATTCAAGGTACAGGTTATCACCTACAATGCCCTGAACAGTTTGGGACCTGCCTACCTTCATGACTGCATTTCCTTCTACGTACCTACGTGATTCTTTCGATCTTCCAAGGAGTCCCTTCTTGTGCTCCCACTCCCGTCACAAGCACGACTTGTGGGGACAAGGGAGAGAGCATTCTCTGTGGTGGCCCCTTGGCTCTGGAACTCACTTCCTGGAGAGATTAGGCAAGCACCCACCCTGGCAGTCTTCAAGAAGAACCTAAAAACTTGGCTGTTCCGGTGTGTCTTCGAGGAATGAACAACAGTCCCTTTCCTCGACCAAATCCTGCACAAAATGTCCTTTGATGCACTTTATCTCACTCTTTAGTGAAATTAAACCCATTGTTTGTCCCACCTGAACCTCCCTCCAGATACACCACACTACTCATCTCATCTAGGGTTTTTAAATTTTTAGCCTTTGCAATTCACCCTGTCCCACCCTGTTCAATTACTGATATTTTATATTGTATCTTGTGTTTATTTTGTATTGTTCTTTTGTTTTTTATTATATTTTTATTTGCTGTATTGTCATATGTTTGAATATTTGCTTTCTTGTAATTGCTGGGCTCGAACTCATGTTAGCTGCAGAGTCCCCTTGGGGAAGATGGTGGCAGGGTATAAATAAAGTATTATTATTATTATTATTATTATTATTATTATTATTATTTGAAACACAACAAGATGAATCCACAGCAGACAAGATCACTCTGCTGGCTGTTGTATTGGATCACACGTCGGACACTTCCCAAGTGTCTAGGACTGTGTAATGTATCGGCGAATGATGTGTGCAGATCCCAGTAAGGTGGCCTTCTGCAGTTGGCAGATGGTAATTTTGTCAGCGCCAATTGTGTTTAAGTGCAGGCCAAGGTCTTTAGGCACTGCACCCAGTGTTCCAATCACCACTGGGACCACCTTGACTGGCTTGTGCCAGAGTCTTTGTAGTTCAATCTTTAAATCCTCATGCTGTGTCAGATTTCCAGTTGTTTCTCTTCAATCCTGCTGTCTCCTGGGATGGCAACATCAACAATCCATACTTAGTTTTTTTAACACAATCGTGAGGTCAGGAGTATTATTATTATTATTATTATTATTATTACTGGGGGTACGTTAAGAGAAGTGGTGGTTCTCATGAAGCTGTTCCTTGATTTGAGTCTACTAGGAGGAGGCTGAAGCCATTGCTAAAAGCATTGCTTTTTCCAAGTAAGACTAGCTTCACAATACCCATCACACTAGACATGAGCTATTCTTGAATTATCCATCCATTACTAGTGTAACAATTTTGTTGTTCTATGTCATCCCATTTCTGGCCCCTTCTACAATGCCATATAAAATCCAGATTATCTGCTTTGAACTGGATTATATGGCAATGTAGACTCATATAATCCAGTTCAAAGCAGGTAATGTTGATTATCTGCTTTGAAAATCCAGATTATATGGCAGTGTAGATCCAGCCTCTGACTTATGCGACCCTACGGTGATTCTATCAGAGGGGTTTTTGGCAGAATTTGTTAAAAGGGAGTTTTGCCTTTGCTTTCCTCTGAGGTCTAGAGAATATATTGGCTGAGATCACCCAGTGGTTTCCAAGACTAAGTGGAAATTTGAACCCTGGTCTCCAGAGTTGTAACTGATGCTCAAACTACTACCCCACATTATTTGTACTAAAATGCAGTAAAGATTTGTAGCGTGAGTTGTGAATTAAAAAGTATGATTGGAGGATATTAGGTAAACTGTTGGCTGTTTCCTAGAATAATTTGACATTCTTGCATTGTGTGTTTATTTCCAAATAGCATTCTGGATTAACAAAGCCAGTGGTAATCCTACACACAAATCCTACCGCCCAGAGTAGGGGCATTTTTGGTTGTTAACAATGTTTTTAATGTTATTAGTATTTGTGACACTTCATCTATATTCTGCAAATAATGTGTGTTTATGTTGTTCATAAGGCAGTATTTATGAGTTTAGGTTCTTATAGATTGTAAGATCTTTAGGATTTTTTATTGCATTATATATGTAGTGCTATGATGCACAAATACTGGGGAATAAGATCCATTTAAATCATTTCTGTTTACCACCAAAGAAATATATCTCGGGAACAAAAGCACATAAATATGTTATATCCTCCAAAACCTGTACATTTTTGTTGCTATTTGCATTGTTTTCCAACTCCAGTTTTCTTGCATTGTCATCATTGTTTCTCTGCATCTGTTTTTCTCCTTACCTAAGAAATTTCAGAAAATCAAGAGTCATATAGTACTACATGATTATTTATTATTGTTGTTGTTGTTATTTATATGTATTTATACCCTGCTTTATCTCTCCTGAAGGAGACTCAAAGTGGCTTAACATAAAACGTTAGCATACATTAGCTTTAGGTATTTTGAGTGGCAAAATGAGAACAAAGAGTGAAGCCAAAGATTCCTATCCTCATTCCAAATGAGCAGTCATTATCAAGAATCAATTTCAGTGTGTCCGTTGTTTACATAGGGATGTCATAAAGCAAATTGGCCTCACAGTCCTCACACTTATTTTAGCTTGTTTCCACAATCCCTCTTCCTAAAGCTGGGGTGGAAATTTTATGACCTGCAACCCTAGCAGTATAAGCCAGCATCAGTAGTGGTGAGGAGTTCTGGAAATTGTAATTCATCAACATCTGGAGGAGATACGTTTTTGTTAGCTGAGAAAATGTTTGCTCACAAGTGCTTCTGCTTTCAGCTATGTCACATTGGCTACAGCTATTATACCACAAAGAAATGTTCATTTGATTATTAGCCATCACAAGAAGAAGAAAATACAGATTCTATCAAAGGGGCCAAGTTTATAATTTGAGAATTACTAACTCATAATTTGAGAATTGCTTCTGATGATGATGATATACTTTATTTATATTCTGCTCTATCTCCCTGAGGGGACTCAGAACGGATTGCAGGTACATATATGGCAAACATTCAATGCTGTTATACAACTGACAGACAGGCAGTACATAAACAGAGACAAGACTTCCCTCTTTTCATCTCCGGCATCCAGCTGTGCTTGGCTTGGCTACACCAAAAAGCCTGTTGTCCATGGACTCCTTTCCTGGTTGGATTTTTACCGGCATGTTTTTTCAGGGCATCTTTTACCTCCACGCCAAAGCATTACCCATTTATCTACTTGCATTGTTGTTTTCGACTTGCTAGGTCAGCAGAAGCTGGGCTGACAGTGGGAGCTCACCCCGACCTGGGCTTGAACTGCCAACCTTCCAGTCGGCAGGATATTCTATAGCAGGCAATTCAAACTTCTGTGATAATTGGCTTGGTAGCATGCAACTCTGAATTTCCCACCAATGACATCTGGAATATCTTTTCTGAAGATGGCAAGCTAATTAATGTTTTGGTGATTCAATGGTAATTGTAGGCCAACCTCACAATACATGCCTCCTAAACTAGTTCTGTCTGACTGCTTGTTGATCAATGTCTATAGTATCTAATTAGACCACAATACAAGGCAATCAAAAGTCCCAATAGATATCCACCTGATGTGTTTATATGCAACATATTCAAATGATGAAGGGGATATAAAAGATTCACAGCTCACTGGACTGAGCATTTATTTTTCCAATGTTATGGTGTGCATTCTGAAGGTGCAAGTTTTTAAGAGACATTATTTTAAATGCATATTTGCAAATGTCAGAAAGGCTGCAGGACAAAATTAATGTGGTTAATATTCACTCACCCACACTCATGAAAGAAAAGGCTATGGCTGGATATAACCAAATCACTAAAAGACATATATGGAGAGTGTTAGTTGTTAACCAGCACTCAGACCCTTACTAGAAGGCTGTTGTGGTATTTAGAATATACAAAACAAGAGAGGGGTTTGTTTTGCTGAATAAACGATAATTAAAGATCTAGTGGATGTAGAGGTTGATGCTACAATCCATTGATTTGGCAAAACTGGGTAATCAAATTCTTCATTTCAATTTTACTGATGTTTTGATGCCATATTCATTAAGAAACACAGATATTTATTTTTATATACTTTTTTTTCTTTACTTATTTAGTAAGTGTGAAAGTAGATGACACAATGAAAGTCTGTCATTCACAATGAAATGCTTGGGACCAGAATGTTGAAATTTTAGATACTACTTGAGGTTACCAGCACATGCCCTCTCATCTTTAGTTCTTGTAACTCTGTGAAGGGGCACAGCTGGTGTAACAACCAGGAGGGGAGAGGAGGTAACAGCCAAAGCTGATAGTAAGTACATCATATCTATCTGTGATGTCATTTGAAGTGTGGGATCCATAGTATTATATACCATTATTAATGTCAAAACAATAGCCTAGAGCTTAGATAGAAACAAGGAATGGTTTTCTAGATAAAAAATGATTTAACAGTTTCTATGCTGCAAGTCGCTTCTGGCATATAAACTGCACATCACAAGTGTTAAACCTGACTCAGCTCATAGAAGATGGTTTTTGAAAGGCAACAGATTACAGGAGCTGTCTTCATAGACCTGTCAACAGCTTATGATACTGTGAATCATCACCTTCTCCTGAGGGGAAAAAAAATATCACAAAGGGCTACCACCTCACCCACTCTGCTACAAAACAGTAACTTTTTTGTTGAGTTCCAGGGCCAGAAAAGCAGATGGTGAAAATAGAAGAACAGCCTGCTCTGCGGTGTGTTTGCTCCATCAATGTTTAACATTTACACAAATGATCAGGCACTTTCAGAAGGCACAGAGAGTTCAATCTATGCTGACAATCATGTCATAACCGCCCAGACAGGAAGCTTTGAAATGGTTGAACGGAAGCTCTCCGAAGCTTTAGGTGCTCTTACTGCCTATTACAGGGAAAACCAGCTGATTCCTAATCTATTTATTTATTTATTTTAAAGTATTTATATGCCACTTTTCTCACCCCTAGGGGAATTATAAAATGCAGGCATGTGCTTTTCACCTTAAGAACAAACAAGCATCTCGATCTCTGAGGATTACCTGGAAAGGGATCCCAATGGAGCATTGCAGCACACCCATATACCTTGGAGTAACCCTTGACTGTGCTTTGACTTACAGGAAGCACTGCTTGACTATCAAGCAAAAAGTGGGTGCTAGAAGTAATTTCATATGAAAGCTGACTGGCACAACTTGGGGATCACAACCAGATAAAGTGAAGACATCTGCCCTTGTACTTTACTACACTGCTGCTGAATATGCATGCCTAGTGTGGAACACATCTCACCATGTTAAAACAGTGGATGTGGCTCTTAATAAGATATGCCACATTATCACAGGATGTCTACATCCCACACCACTGAAGAAATTATACTGTTTAGCCGGTATTCCACCACCTGACATCCTCCGGGAAGTAGAGCCAATAATGAAAGGACCAGGCAGTGACATCTCCGGCCCATCCCCTGTTCAGATATCAGCATGCCAATGCCTTAAATCAAGAAATTTTTGCAGGAATATCTCAGCAAGCAAGAATCCAAAGGTGGCAAACTAAAACCTCAATCAATGGCTGATACCGAACGGGAGACTCCCTCCTGGGCACATAGAAGACCGAGCAACTTGAAAGGCACTGAACAGACTGCACTGTGGCACCACAAGATGCAGAGCCAACCTTAAGAAATGGGGCCACAAAGTGGAGTCCACAACATATGAGTGTGGAGAAGAGCAAACCACAGACCACCTATTACAATGCAGTCTGAGCCCTGCCACAGGCACAACGGAGGAAACTTATTATAGCAACATCAGAGGCACTCCAAGTGGCCAACTACTGGTAAAAGGACATTTAGTACAACGCCAAGTTTTTTAACTTTGTGTTTGTAAATACATTACAACTGTACCCTCAATTCGCTTCTGACACGATAAATAAATAACAGTTTATATATTTTTTGCCTACTCTATAGAATAATGCACAATTGGCACAGGCAAATGTAAATGAAATATTAGGGGTACTCCGTCTATTATTTAATGCAAAGACAAATTATGCCTTCTTTTACCAGCCACTTAGGGAAGAAAATTGTATTTCCATTTTCAATAAAAACTATAAATATATAATGTTATTATGGTAATTCCCATAGTAGATATTTCACATCATCTAAAACAAATAAGCATATAATTCTCACACAAAAAACTATTCTCTTTGACCTACCATCATCACAAGATCAGTTACTGAGGACATGAGAGACAACCTTCTCAGTGGCTTCGCTCACAATCACAGGAGTGCACGATTTCTTTCTTCTTGTAAACCTTATACAATCCATGTTGTTTTTTACATATATCACAGAATAATAGAATCATAGAGTTGGAAGAGACCTCATGGGCCATCTAGTCCAAGCCCCTGCCAAGAAGCAGGAAAATTGCATTCAAAGCACCCCTGACAGATGGCCATCCAGCCTTTGTTTAAAAGCTTCCAAAGAAGGAGCCTCCACCACACTCCGGGGCAGAGAGTTCCACTGCTGAACAACTCTCACAGTGAGGGGTGAGGGGAATTTATCATGTGCATAAAAATGACATTGGCTGTAGAAACAATCTGAGAAGCAAATAGGTTAAAGATGCAAAAAAAAAACCCAACCTATAAATATCTCTGCAAATAGCACTACTGAAGATAGAAAAATGAAAGTATTATTTGCAATAATGAGAATACTGCTTTGGTTGGCAGTGGTTACTTTTGAACTAGAGTGATATTACTTATTCTTTCCCCATCTGAAGAATGAGTTCCACAAATTAGAAAAGATTCAGAGCTGAAACGCAGCAAAATAAAGGCATATGCATGGACATGTGCAGCTGCAAATGTTATACAAAAGCATAAAGATTGATTTCTAAATGAGTTGAAACTGAATATGTCACGTGGGGTGAAGCAAAATGATAGGATGTGTTCTACATGTGGCATTTGATGATATCTCAGATGGATCACTTACCCATACAACTTACAAGTGTGATATTTAATTTAGTGAACGATGCATTTATTGTGCCACATTTCTCTTAGCACAAGAACCAAAATGGCTTACAACATGAATTAAAAGAGTATACAAAACACTTGGACTGGAAAAACAAAAACTTCTAGAACTGAAGAACATATTTTAAATAGGCTCTGTTAAAGGTAAACATGAAATTGGAACAGTTTAAACATAACATTAAGTAGATGGAAGTACAAAACACTCCACAGTCAAGAGATCAACTGCCTGAACAAATTTCATGAGGGTATATATATATGTGTGTGTGTGTGTGTGTGTATATATATATATTTCTAGTTTCCAACAGACTTCACAACCTCTGAGGATGCCTGCCATAGATGATGTAGCCAAATTGTCAGGAGAGAACCATGACTTGCTGATTCATCAATTGGCTATGTCTGGTATACGAGGTTTAGCCCTGAAATGGTTCAGTTCGTTCCTCCGGGACCGGAGACAGAGGGTGGAGTGGTTAGGCCAAAGCTCTGAGAGCTCCTGCCTTTGCTGTGGAGTTCCCTAGGGTGCTATCCTCTCGCCCCTGTTATTTAACATCTATGTCCGGTCACTTGCTGGACTGGTGCGGAGCTTTGGCATAGAGTGCTACCAGTATGCAGATGATACCCAGCTACTCTTGCATCTCGAACCTGGGACAACTGTGATTCCTGAGAACTTTAGGCTGTGTTTGGAAGCAGTGATGAATTGGCTGTGCACAAGCAGACTAAAAGTGAACCCTGCAAAAACTGAGATACTCTGGCCCGGCCAGCCACCAGAATTAATCCAGTCTCCGCCTGATTTCGATGGGGAAGCTCTGGTTCCATCTGCCACTGTTAAAAGCCTTGGGGTTGTGTTGGACTCATCGCTGACAATGGAGGCCCAGATCACTGCCATAAGTAAGCAGGCCTTTTTTCATCTTTGCCAGGCAAGGGAATTGGCATCCTACCTTTCGGTAGAAGCATTGGCAACAGTAATCCATGCAACAGTCACCACGAGGTTGGACTATTGCAACACCTTATATGCTGGCCTTCTGAAGTCAACAACCCAGATGATTCGGATGGTCCAAAATGCAGTGGCCAGGCTGCTAGCAGGATCATCTATAAGATCCCATATCACACCGATTCTGCAACAACTGCATTGGCTACCAATAGAATATCGGATCTCTTACAAGATACTGATCCTGACATTTAGAGCTCAAAATGGCCAAGGACCTTTATATCTTAGGGACCGCCTCATTCCTTTTCTTCATCAGTGGTCACCTCGATCCACCCAGGAAAATCTCCTATACATACTGGGCCCTAGGGAGGTACACCTGGAAGCTACAAGGCGCAGAGCTTTTTCAACCTATGCTCCAATTCTGTGGAACTCATTGCTTCCATACATTAGAGCAATGTCGGAGTTGCGACCTTTTGTAAAGACACTCAAGACTTGGCTGTTTGGTTGTGCATTTAAGTAATCAAATCTAATTTGCCAAATAGTCACTGTTGAATGTTTTTATGTTGAATGTTTTTAGATTGTATAAATGCTATTTTAGATTGTAAGTCGCTCGGAGTACCTTGGTGGAGAGCGACTAATTAAGAAATAAAGTGAAGTGAAGTGAAGTGAAGTGAAGAACGCTTCTGGAACATGGGCATATAGCCAGGAAAACACACAACAATCCATGAAAGCCTTCGAGATTACATTTTTTTTAAAAAAAAATACATTTTGTCATATTCAATGTAAAGCATCAAGATAGTAAGAGGAACAAAAAAAATTAGGTTATAGATTATACAATGAAAGTGGGAGAACATTTATTTGTATAGAAAGTAGGAAAGCAGAAAAAAGTGAAAAATAGTAAGAATAACAAAAAGAGCAAAAAACAAAAAAAACAAAAAAAGGGTATATAAAAAAGGGGAAAAAGTTTGTTGACTTCCTTCTAACTTCCGATGGTCCTTAAAAAGTTATGTAAGGTTATATTTCACTTGGTCTGCTTCTCCACCGTCTCCTTCTTCTCTTAGGATTGAGTATCTTCAACAAATGAGATCAATCTTCATCTGTTTTAAATAGTCTTTAACAAGGTCCCAATTAATATATTTTTAGGTAATCCTTGGTTAGGTGAGAGCCAGTAAGTAAGCCTACCCATGTTCATAATTTGTAACACTTTATTTAACCAGTCCTCTTTTTTGGTATATCTTTTAACCTCCATGTCCTGGCATAAACTATTCTGGCTGCTGTGACCGAAAAATTAAACAGGATCTCTTTGTTTTTATCTTTTTCTATGTCTAGCATGCCAAGTAAAAAGTATTCAGGCTCTCTTCGAATTTTTGAAACTTCTTGGGAGCAATTGCTGTAACTGTATGCCCAGATTGGAATCCTGACACCCAAACAGAGCTATATTTTGAGGCTTTATACCAAGTCTGGTGAAAGCACAGTCTATGAGTGCCATGCAGTCAAGCAGGCAGACAGACACACTTCTTCAGCTCCAGATTTTGGTGACTCTCAAACCCCTCTAATGATCCCTTAATTAATTAATTAATTTGTTTTATAAAACCTTTTTGGATCTGTGCCTTTCAAATTTCTTCCATGGCTTTTGTCTGCATTTGTGTTTATGTCAGAGTCACCAGCAATTGTTTGTTCTGTACCCAGTGCATTTGATTGATGTACGTTTTGCCTTGGTTGGCACCATTTGCCAGCTTCCAGATCTAATATATGTCCTGGGTGTAATCCTAGGGCTGTTGCCTCAGAGCTTTTGTGAAGTATTTCTGGACTAAATTTTAGCAACCTCGGCTCTTAGTTGCAGTTAAACCGTCTGTGGCAACCTTTTCATAGTATTGCCATTTTGTTATCTATTCCTCTAGCTTCTTAACTGTAGAACAGCAAGCATTTCTAGCTGACTATTGATATAAAAACTTACATTGATCATACAGAGATGATCCAGAAGTCTTTCATTAGTTTTCCTGCCAATGACAATATGCAAGTGACTCTTGCATGTGCCAATGAGGCAGATTCTTGTTAACGCTTTAGCACAATTACAGTGATCTCTGTTTATCTTGCAACTAATTACTACAAACAGTTGCTTGTATCTGGTAAATAAAAATGGATAACAGTCTGGCAAAGATTATGATGATGATTAAGCCCACCATTTCTTGGATTAACTTATTAAACAACATATATATGTTATAGCAATTGTTTGGATATGACGCTAACCTTTAAAGCAGTGGTTCCCAATCTTTTTTGACCAGGGACCACTTTGACCAAGGATCACTTGACCAGGGACCACTCTCCAACATTAGTACCAAAAGTGTTACAAATCGGTTTTTGGTCAACTTTAGATTCAGTTTGGGGTGCTGATTCAGAAAATTGTATTGCTCTAGTTTCTGATACAGGACAAATCCCATGGTCAGCAACAGAGAAGGAGTGGCAGGTGGCACAAAAGGAGCAGAAAAAAAATAAAGAGGAAGGAAGCTTGCAGACCAGATTTTCATCCCCATAGCCCACTGTGGTCCACAGCCAACAGCTTAAGAACCACTGTTTCAAATAAATGTGTGTCCATGTGATTCTAGGGTAGAACACAAAAGTAAGCACAGGAAAACAGGCACAACTACATTGTAGAATTACTGTAGTTTGGCACCACTTTACCTGTCATGGCTCAGTACTATGGAACCTTGGGAATTATAATTTGGTGTGGCATCAACATTTTAGTAGAGAAGGCTAAAGATCTCATAAAACTACAACTCCATGATTCCACGAGTAGATGCACTCCTAATCAGATTTTCTTGGATAGTAATGGCTTCTAAGCCTTTTCTTCCCACAGCTGTCCTAATCCAGCTGTCAGGAGACAGATGCCTGCACTTTACATGGATAGAATGTGATCTCTTCATATGAATGTATGCATTCTCAACCAAGTAAATTATTGGTACAGTCTTCTTCCCAATCCAGACTGAGACCACAGCAGGGGACAAAGAGTATAAGAGCCCTACCCACACTTCTCACTAATGTCCCAGTCTGGGTCAGGATTGCTGTATTTACAATTAACTAGAAAAGGTCTTTTAGAGGTAATATTGAAAACTGGGGGGAAAAAACACTGTTCTTTTCCCAATTTTTGTAATAAAGTGGATTGTTGTTGTGTGCCTTATTTCAGAATTATGGCCATCCTAAAACATACCTATCACAGGGTCTGCTTATCAAAAGTTGTTCAAAGAGGGTTTGCCAATGTAGCTTTAGCCCTGTAAATATAGCCTTGTAATTACATATAAATATTTATTTATTTATTTACTATGCTTATATACCGCCCCTCTCAGCCCAAGGGCAACTTGGAGCAGCTAACAATATATGTGACTTTGATAAAATATTGAATCTCTAATTGAGATATATTGTTATTATTGTTATATTTCAAGGATTTCAGGTGATAATATTATTATTCTGTGCCTTCAAGTTCTTTCCCAAAGTATGCTGATGCCAAGATGTACCTATTGCAGAGTTTTCTTGGTAGAATTTGTCCGGAGGTGATTTGCCTTCCTTGCCCAGGGTCACCCAGTGGGCTTCCAAGGCGAAATGGAGATTCAAATCGTGGTCTCCTGGGTTGTAGTTCAATGCTCAAAGCACTACACAAAGCAGGCTACTCATTACTAAAAACAACAACCCCAAAACAATACATACATACTTACTAGCCCCATGACTTTTGATGCCTGTTTAATCATTTAGGGCCTGAATTACAGGACTGGCATATACATAAAATAAGATAAAATCAACTGAAGACAGCTCCACAGAACTTGAGCTGATACACTCTTTCATTACCCATGTTTTACATTATTTTATAATCTGTGACTTGTATTATTTAGCCACCCCAAGTGCCAGGTTTCTTTTTTTTTTAATGTTATTAAAAAAATCACAAGGTCTGCAAAACAAACCAGTTCACCAGGCATTAGTCAACAGAAGAATAATACAATGTACTGAAGAAACTAGGTGAATGCTAAGGATTCTTCTTCAGACAAAACTATATATAAAGAAGATATTGAGCGTTGTTCCCTCAGTGGAAAATAAGAGTGTTTTTTTTTTTTAAATAACTGCAACTTACTGTTTAATTATATAGTGTATTTTTGGTTTTGTATTTCATGCAGCCATTCTCTACAACTTTTCCTGTGTCTTTCAAATAACACAGATGGAAAATTATTCTGAAAAGGGAAACCATTTCTGTATTTCCAGAAAGTGGAAACCTGTTTTAGGTATGTATACAAGTAAGGTATGTATGCATGGGTTCTTACTTATATGTGTTGTAATTGACATTCCATTATACTGTAATCACATTATTTCTTAACAGAAATAAATAATCTCATTGTTTGAGTTAGAAAAAAAATAGATGGGAAAAATGTATAAATAACAACTGAAACATATGTTTGTGCATGTTTTGTAGAGATGTATTGTTGTTTTCATTCCAGTGATTCCCAAACTGTGTAAGAGACTACAGTGTGCCTTGCAAAATGAAGACTCCATGTTGGATACTTGCACAGTCATTCTTTTCCAGTAGAAGTGGGGTGGCCATATGCAGTGTTGCTCTTTCTTCTCTTTGCCAGTTTACAAATCAACCTGGGGAAAGGAGTACAACTCCCCAATGTAGTTCACACTGCAACTGAGTGGTGTGGAGGAAATCCAAAATCTTTAATATTACCCTAAAAGAACAACTCCCATCCCTATGTCTTCAGTGATGAGCAAAGTCACAAAGCTGGTCAGAAACTTAGAGAGTTGGTGGGCTTTCCTTTGCTGATAAGTCTCCAAGCCAAGGGTGCACTAGATTTCTATTAGAAAGCAATGAGTCAAACTTATAAGGGCCTCTATGGTTCTGTGAAAGAGAGAGATGACACAAAGAAGTCCCATCAACTTGGCCAAGTATCAAAAGTCTGTCAAGCACTGGTCTAGTAGCATGGGCTACTATGCATTTAAAGTTTTAAATATAAAGTGTGTATAGATGTGGGAGATACTAGAGGTGTGCAATTTGGCCAAAAGAGATGCCATTTGGGGGACAATTTTCGGCTAACCCCTCATTCTGTTACTGGGAAGTTACTCAAATCAGGAGAAATGTTGCAATTTTCATTCGGCAAAGATTCAACCCGTTGTCAATAATGGGAAACTTTAAAGTCTCATTCCTCAGTCATTTTAAGGCCTATCTGTATGAAACCTACCTCAGTTTTAGAACCTATTTACAACTGCAGACCTTCCAAGTTTCAGAACAATTCACCAATTTACTGATTTTTAAGGATTAATTTAAATTTTTGCCATAACATTTTAAAAAATAAAACAAACCGCAAGAGAGGGATCTGGGAATTGTAATTGCTGGTGGTGTCCATTTTCAGTCAATCAGAGCATGGACATAACCATGCTTTTTATTGGCTGAGAAACAGAGAGAGAAAAACTTCAACACCCATCATTCTCCGAGAGGAACTCAGAGACTTTTCAATGGTTATCCCATGTAAATGCTACTGGGAAAGCAAGTTCCCAGCAGGGCCGTCTGTGGAGGAGGAGCCTAGGGAACTTTTCCACTGCCGGAGAAGGAGAAAAGATGCTGCAGGGTCTTCTCCAGGAGCCCTCGGCAGACCCCTGTGTCAGTTACAATGCAGACTTAACTCCATCCTCTCCAGTAGCCAATACATCTGGCTCTCTTGATCCATTTTGATGAGCTTTTTGGTTCCCTCCTCCCCATTCTGTTTTTGGGGATTACACAAAATGGACCACCGAATATTACAAATCACTTTCGGTCCAACTGATTCAGGCCCAAGCCTAGTAGTTACTTGGTTGGAGCCAGACTTAATTGTCCTTTGGCCATATCTAATGCATTTCCTGAATCCTCCTCGATGGTCATTTAGAAAAAGGAAAAAGAAACAAAATCTTACTAATCACATTTTTTAATATATATATATATCCATGACTAGGAAATCAATGAATATGATGGAAGAAAGTAATACATTATCTGGATCAACTCCACCTTCTTGATTGGATACAGGCTCAAATCAAACCTAGAGTATGAAATCAATAGAAATAAAATAGTTGTGATTAATTTAAGTCTGTCTATTCAAATGGATCAACTCCAAGTATGACAAAGTCAGTAAGTCTGGATCAAGCCCACTGTATATTGCGGCACATATCAAAATAAATTTGTCTAGAGAAATGTACTATATGTTGTTAATGTTGCAGCTGTTTAATAGAATAGTATAATTCGCTTAGTAGATTTATGTACTATACTTCAGTTACTTTTTCCAAGGCACTTTACATAAAAAGATATAAGAAGTTATATACATGAAAATCCCAAGTACAATCAATAAAATAACAGAATAAAAAAGCGCACCAAAATATTTTTACTCAAGGATAATTATATCTATAATCTGAGATTTGTATCTTCAGTCTTCAGAATTAAATTTCTGTTTGTGCCAGCTCATGCCTATGGGATGCGTACCCATCTGCACAACATATGTAATCAAGATTGTACATTTGTCTATATTACTTAATCATTATGCATTAGTGGTGCATTGAAAATGATTTATTGGAAGCTGACCTGTAGCATTTACACTAAAAACTAAAAACATCTGGGAATAAAGATGACACATATTACTATTCTAGTATATAATTAACTGGATGGGTTTGCTGGTAATGAAGCACTTAGTTAAGTGATTGCCAGTAAGCCCACGTTGAACTAAATGGCTCAGCGCTTTAAATTTAAGATGCTAACACAACATTAGGCTTCTGGACCCAAATATACAAGGATGTTAAAAATACAGTATTTCAGTGCTTAACCACATATGGCATTAACACACTCTATCCTTAGAGCACAATGCTGAATCTTGAAACAATCCGGGGAAATTATTGGAAGTACTCACCTCTGGTCACTAAACTAAGGGCCCTGGTTTTTTCACCAATGATGGTCACTAGTGAATGTGTGAACTGTCTCTATTCTTTGTGTGTGTGTGTGTGTGAACTGTTTCTATTCTAAAGGTATTTAAGCTGTGGTGCTTCTTCAGAGTTGATTGTCATTTCGTACAATTAATGATGCTCTAATTTTTTAAGGTTTGTGGAATTGTTCACTTTCAAATAAAACTTAACAACTAAAATGGATGATTAGATACTATGCTATCTTATTCATATTAGGAAGCATAAAAGCTGGATTACTCAGAAACACTCCCTTTCCAATAAAATTTCTGATGCAACTAGTGTCCCAATTTCTAATGAAGTATCTAAGGACCTAATCCCAGCACGCACACGCACACGCCCTGTTTTAAAACATTTGAATCCATAGAGGGTACAATTTATGATGGAGCTTTTCCTGTCAGCTCTCAGGATTCATTAGGCAAATGTCAAAAACAGACATAAAAAAGGAGGGGGAGAAGAGAGTCACAGATCATCTTCTGGTCTCAGGAACTGGGATATAACTGGGGAAAACACACAAAAACATGAGGCTAGGAACAGTCCAATTTGTCTGGATTGAATTGTTTCAGTGACAGAGGAGTAAGGGGTATTCCTGTGGGCAGTCGCCTGCCAAGCATTGACATTTCTCTCCCAAAATCCTGCTTCATGAGCCTGGCATGGTAACTTTTTAATTAATGTAATCATTCAAATTACCAAAAATTCAAAATATCATTGTTTTTTCAGTGAATACAGCTAGTTTTTTTAAAAAAATCTCGGACTTCTGCAGTGGAGAGATCAGAGAAAAGCCGGTAGCCCAAAGTGCTGTCTCTTTTATTGTTCCTTCACACTGCTTTTTTCCTGACTCTTCCCCCATGTAAATGCAGGTTAGGAGGGCAGTAACTGGTCACCTTTTGCTGAGTTCTTTAAGCTTCACAAATAAGTTCCCTACATTGCAGTGCTTTTGTATGAGGAGCTGGGAGGCGTAATTGAAAAACAGAATGAAAGAGGGAGAAATGAGCGTTGTTAAATTCTTCTGCTTAAAGAAAAGGTTTGCGATGCAAGAGACACCCCAGCAAATCCTGGTCTCCCACCTCCCAGCCATACAAGGGCACAATGGTAATGGGTGAGTTCCATTGGGTTGCTGCGAACACAGCAGAAGAAACACTTCAAAGGAACCCCCTGCTTCCCCTCCCTTCCCTCCCTCCCTCTCTCTTTCTCCCATTCACAGATCTGAATTCCAAGAGATTTCTCTACTGCAGAGCACAATAAATCAGTGTCTTCCTTCTCCTCCAGAGCAGCAGGATGGGAGGGAGGGAGGGGAAAGCCCCGGTATCCCCAGAGTTTTTTCCCCCAAGGATTTCTTTTAAAAAAAAAAAATTGAGTGGGCAGGAACTGCACTCGTGGGTGTGATAAATCTGAAAATTGATTATTTTGGGTGAAAAGGCAAGAAAGAACAACATCTGATAAGTAATGATAAACAGAACCGAACCATGCGCTTATTGTGTATTTGGGACATCCATACAACTTGGGTGGCTGGTGCTGAGGAAAGAGAGAGCTCAGAAGTAATGAATAAAAAGCTGTTCATAACTCCCATACTTGCCACCTGATTATGCCCTCACAGGCCCTTTTCAAATATTAATTTTTTCAAAGCAATTGATTGAACAGTCTTTCAAATAAACTAAATTGGCTTCTAACCACACAAAATTTTACTAATCTGTCTGTTTTTCTTAATGGTACTACCTTGACAGCCAATGAATACCAATTTTTCTCCTTCCTGACAAAATCGTCATTGTCATCTCAAGGTAGCTTACAAAAGCTAAAACATTTCATTGTACAGATATCAATTAAACTTTGTCTTCCTCAGAGGTTATAACAGGCATAGGCAAACTTCCCTATAGAGGTACGATCTATAGGGTACGATCGTACCCCATAGAGGTACGATCATCCTCCTCACTGATGGTGTTTCGGAATAGATTGAAGACATGGATGTTTAAACAAGCATTCGGTTAATCCGTTGCAACGAATTTTGATGACTAAAGGATTGGTAATCATGGACGATGAATTTTGGATTGCGATTCCAGTTATGAGATGCATGGGATTATTATTGGTGGCCCAATAATTTGTATTGTATATGTGTTTTATGCTTTTAAACTGAATACTGTTTTTTAAGTGTTGTAAACCGCAATGAGTCGCCGACTTAGGCTGAGATATTAGCGGTATACAAGCGCATAAATAAATAAATAAACTTCAGCCCTCCAGGTGTTTTGGACCAACTCCAAGAAATCCCAGCTAGTTTACCAGCTGTTTGCCTGTGTCTGAGTTAGGGGATGTGAGTTGCCTAGAGTTACCTAGTTGGTTTCCATGGCTGAACAGGGATTTCAACCCTATTCTCCAAAGTCACAGTCAAACATTAAAATTACTACGTTACACTGGCTCTTTTTAAAATGGTGATCAACCTTTTTATTTTATCTCATGATCACTTTGTCATGATATCACATTGCAGCTAGCAGCATTAAATTCTGCATGCAAAGAGATCTTGCAGCAATGTAGAGACTGGGGGCCCTTCCAGACATGCCCAAATGCAGGACCTGTCTCAGTTTTACTTGAGGTGTCCAAATGATGCTGCAGGTAAAACTGCATTTATCTGGAGAAAACCAGGATTTTCCAGTTTGCTCCAGATTAATAAAACACCTGGAAAGATCGGAATTTTAAGGTACAGTCCGGATCTTTCCAGGTGAGGGCCTGGGGAAATTGATTCTTGGGACTGCTTCTGCAGTACCGAGGATCAATCCCCACAGTCATCCTTATTCGAGGGGCCTTCCTGCAGTGAAGGCCCCTCCGGAGAGTACTCCTGACATGTAAAAATAACGCATCAGGAGAACTCTCCAGAGGGGCCTGCACTACCAGCAGGCCCCTTGGGTAAGTTTTATTCTAAGCGCAATCCTTGTTGTCACCATGATGTTCTTGCACTCTTGGTAAATATCACAGGGTAACCAGATTAATCCTCAATAGGAAAAGTTGGGGGTACTCCAGAGTTGCCGCAGCAAAAATTATTAATAAGGAAGAACTTACAAAACTACCAGTGAAAACAGTAGAATGCATGTACTGAGTTTAGAAAATTCTGAAAAAAGTGAAAAAACCTAAGCCAACACATACAATACATAATTGACAATACATGTAATATTTAATTTTAGTTCTGATCTGCTTATATGTGAATTTATGGTTTTTATATCTAATGATGCACTTTGTATGCTGTTTCAATTTTATGTTGTTAACTGTTTTCTCATGCTATTTTAAATTGTTCAATGTTAGCATTGTACTGTATAGATTTATAAGCAGGTTGCGGTGGTTTGAGTGTTGAACTACAGCTCTGGAAACCAAGGCTGAAATCCCTATTTGATCGTGGAAAACCATTGGTTTACCTTGGGAAAGTAAAGACATCCCTTTTGAATAAATTTTGGCAAGAAACCCCCATGGTAGATTCACCTTAGAGTCACCATAAGCTGGGGGAAAAACTTGAAAAAACATAACAAAATAGACTCTGAAAGCCAAAAAATACAACAATAACAGTATCTCCAATTTCATCATCAATATTTTGTCAAGATCCATGTGGTTTTTATACAGTTCAGAAGGACTAGTTTAGAGGGTTAAACCTGTGTAGCTTCAACACCAAAACACAATTTGGATCAATATTAGATTATGTTGTTGGTTTTCCAAAGAGTTTGTGGTTTTTTGTAAGTTGTGTATAATGTGAGTTATGTATACTTTCAGAAGGAGAAATTATATAAAATATTTTTCTAATTAGGTCACCACAGTAATTAATACTCAGCTATATCGTCTCTAGCTATTTATCTTCTCAGATGTTTTAAAGAAAGTTTTATAAGGTTTTGAACCACGCTTGGCATCTTTTGGAATTTAATTTTTGAGTGCCCAGTGATGTGTTACATATATGTATCTTTCTGCCCTATTTTATGATTTTTTTTAAAAAAAGAAAGTATTGGCCTTCTAAATGGTAGTCCTTTATTTTGATAATGCAATACTTGAATGTTTGGGCAGAACCTGGTAAAGGAAAGAAGTCTTGGGAAGCAGTTTGGAAAAGCTGGTTTTCTGGTTATAGAATCTCTCTGGCAGCACATCCAATAATCATTGCACATTGGGGATTTTGGGAGGCGTAGTCTTTAAAACATATCACTTCTGAGCTTTGTTTCCACACTGCAGGAAAGCTTCTTTAGATCTGATATTTTAAATTGTTACAGGCAGAATCATGAATATAATGCCCCAGTGATTCGCCCTGGAATTGGACACACACATACTGTCATTATTGGCAAAATAATTGAACTAACAGAGATATAGAGGTAGAAGGGGGATATTTTTAATGGAAAGGATCATAATATAAGAGAGATAACCATTTATTTAAATGTCATATAAAGTTACAACAATAAGACATCTAAAGCACATTTATTTACCATTCTGACAATGTTCCAGTTCCATTTGAATTCAACAGGAAATTGGCCCTCCATATCCATAGATTTGACATCCATGTATTCAGCAATGGCTTAAAAACATGTCTTCCCCCTCAAAACAAATTCTAAATAGTTCCTTTGACTTTGCCATTTTATATAAGGAACGTCATTTTACCATTGTATATAATGGAACTTGAGTATCCACAGATTTTGGTATCCAAGTGCAGCCAAGCCCCAGTAGATATCAAGGACACATTGTTTTAGGTGTTAATATTAATCTTTCAGCACATATTCTATTTCTATATTTACTTTTTTTTTAAAAAAAAACCTTTATGACTTCTCTTTTTTATTATTTGTTTGAAATGGTCAACAGTCCAGGTGTTAAACACTCTGAACAGCCACATTCTGTCCAGCCTAAATATAATATAGCAAACCAATGAATATTGGCTTTGGAAGTGCAATAATTAAGAAATATAAAATATTTGAAAATGCTATGATTTAATAATTTGCCTTCTAGAGTTTCTGTAGTATACTGCAAGCAGACTTTTCTCTCTTCCTTCCCAAACATGAGGAGTTTGACATGGCAGCCATGGCATTACGGGAAAGCCAGCCCAATCAAGTCACTTTTTCTAAGTTCCGAACTTGGTGAGAATGATCTGGCTTTTAAGATTTCAGAAATGGCCCTGTTCTTCTGGTAGGTTTGAGTTTCACAAACTATACTATATTGTGTTTTTTAATTTAAAAACTATTGTGAACTATACTGTTTTCTGAATGAGAAATGGTTTTGTCCTTGCTTTAACTACATGCACAGTGTAGAGAAGCTGATATTTACTTGTGGCAATACTTACATGAGCTGAGTAATGTCTAGGCTAGTCAGGATTGTCTGCAATATGCAGGCACAACTCAAAACACTGTCATTGCCAAAACATCACATTCATCCCACTGGTTTTACTGGCATTTCATGTATATGAGTGCTGAGCTAGTAGGCAGAATGCTTGCCAGTCATATGCAACCAAAACACATCATAGACCCTGGTTGTGATCCAACAAGGTGAACAAACAGAACTCATACAGAACTACACAGATGAATATTAGGGAATGCTAAAGCTGTATCATCACTGCAGAGATTATAAAGACTGTATTTAAAGTGTACAATTATAGTAATTTGATACCATTTTAACTGTCATAGCTCCATCCTACGGCATTCTAGTATTTGTAGCCTGGCGGGGTACTTAGTATTCTCTACCAGAGAACTTCAGTGCAGCTCTTCAGAACTAGAAC
Organism: Anolis sagrei; assembly: GCF_037176765.1. Lineage (NCBI taxonomy): Eukaryota > Metazoa > Chordata > Lepidosauria > Squamata > Anolidae > Anolis > Anolis sagrei. The sequence goes on from NC_090021.1 coordinate 275,291,745, forward strand.
ACAAGGTCTGTCTGGCATAAAAGTCCATGTACTTCCCCAAACTACAAGTCCTTGGATTCTGTAAAATGGTGCCATAATAGATAAAATGGCAGCAAATTGCTGTAACTGTGGAATGTAGATACACACCCAGAGTAATACCATTTTCCAGCCCGTGTAAACTCTCCTCAGCTCAGTGATCTGTGCTGTATGCCTTTAAGGTTTCATCCAATTTCCACTATTTTTATCAGTTGTATTATATACATTTTGGTTAAACCTGAACACCCAACACTGAATACATCTAACCCTTCATACCAATGGTTTCTATATGCCAAGATTCTTAGGTTGAATGTAGCCTCAGTCCTTGCTTACTTGGAAAATAAATACTATTGTGTGGGACACCTGAAAGAAAAAAGCATTGTTTTGTGCACAAAATTAAAAATATTGTGTATAAAATTATATTCTGCTATTTGTGTACAATGCATATGAAACACATATGAATTTCATGTTTAAACCTTGGTCCCATCTCCAAGATATCTTATTATGTGCATGCAAATATTTCAAAATCCTCTGATCCCAAGCATTTCAGATAAGTGATACTCTGACTGTGTGCTTTTTTTCCTTCCTTGGTTCATGGAGAAATGCAAGTAACAAATAAATTATGGTGATTTTTTTTTCATGTCAGAAACTGCAAGTTGCTTCTGGTGTGAGAGAATTGGCTGTCTGCAAGGATGTTGCTTAGGGGATGCCTGGATGTTTTGAGGTTTATCATCCTTGAGGGAGTCTTCTCTCATGTCCGCACATGGGAAGCTGGAGCTGACAGAGGGAGCTCATCCACGCTCTCCATGCCAGCAGGACTGAATCTCTCTGGATTCAGTCCTGCTGCCACAAGGGTTTAACCCATTGCACCACCTGGGGCTCTTAATGATGGTGATGATTATGATTATGATTCCCTATGGTGTCGATTTTCTGGCCATCCTGTGATAGCAGGAGCCATGGGCAATTCCTTTTGAGTTGTGGGGACACAATTTTTGAGGAGCAGGAAGAATTAACAGAAAGAAATGTCTATACAAAAGCAAAGCTCAACTTGGACCTCATTCACACTAACACAATCATAGTGTCACATTCCGCTTTAACTGCCCTGACAACATCCTGTAGACTCCTAGAATTTGTGGACTAGGAAAAGGTATTGAGAATTCCCAGCCAGAAAAGTCAATTGGCATCACTGAACTATAATCCCAGAATTTCATGGGATCGAATCATGCCGGCTAAAGAGGAATAAGAGCAGTACAAGTTGAAAGTGTGAATGGGCCCTATGGGTGGAGGGATGTGCTTCAGGGTAGGCAATGTAATGCAATCAATTGCATTCTGTGTAATAATAAACCTATTCACGGACTTCTATTGCTTTTAAGTTCTGGCAACTTGAATGTTGCCTTTATTATTCTAGAAACCGCTTTTGAGTTCCCTTAGGGGAGAAAAGCGGTATGTGAATGTAGTAAATAAATAAATAAACGTGATCTGAATTAAATTAGAAGTGTTGAAACTAATGTATGACAGGAGAAGGAAGTGTGCATTTTATTGATCCATCTCTTTAGGACAACAAGAAAGACTTTTTTAATGCTCTTTTAAACTGACCTCATAAGGGCTGCTATTTGTATGCTAATTTTGATGTTTTTTAATAGGAAACGAATGGCATTTGTTGGGAAGATGAAACATACAATCAGCAAATGGGAGTATCAGTTCAGCTGTACATATTTTCACCTCCTGCTCCTGTAGACTGAATATTGCAAATGACAAAGCCAATACCCTATACATCCTGGAATTTGGTTGCCAAATATTTCAAGCCCTTTTGGGCACCTGGGTCCTGATCCTGTCTTTAAGTGCTCTCACCTGCAAATGTCTCGCTATGTCTTCACGGTGAAAGGATTTGAAAGGATAATGTGCACGGAATTCCAGCTGGACCATGTATAATAGATGAGATTTTAAATACACTCCTGCCTTCAGTAGATATTAAATTAGATGCAAATGCAAGTTTTTACTTGATAGCTTTTCTATCTGTTTACAGTTTCTAGGCATTTTATAGGTGACTTTTGTGGCATGCTATAGAAAGTGTTTGCTGTAGGTACAGTACATGGAACCCAGTCCGATAGCCAGAATGCCATGAGGTTCTAAAGCAGAGGATTACAAAAACAAAATTGATTAGTCCCCTGCCCAGATATGTCCAAGAATCACTTGGAATTGTTATATTATGCTATACTATAAACAAACAAACAAACACACTTCATTTATGTTCTGCTTTATCTCACCAGAGGGACTCAGAGCAGATTACAGTTTTACATATATAAGGCAAACATTCAGTGCCTTTTTACACAGTAAACAATGACATACAATACACAGACAGAGGTAAAGGCCTTCCGCTTCCATTTTCCGTGTCTGGAGGTGATGCTCAATTCCAGCCATGACAAGGTGCTCTTGTTCAATTTTTCCATGCCAAAGAACCTATTGTACATAGATTTCTCTGATTGTATTGCTGGCATGTTTGCATGGGGTTTCCTTTTTACCTCCCCGCTGAGACAGTACCTATTGATCTACTCATATTACATGCTTTCAAACTTCTGCGTAGGCAGAAGCTAGGGCTAACAGCGGGGAGTTCACTCCAACTCGTGGCGTCAAACTGCTAACCCTCCAGTAAGCCAATTTCCTGCAGATAGAGGTTTAACCCACTGTGCTAATGTGGCCCCTATACTATACAGATGTCCAGTGTATCAAAAGATGAAGTTATTTTGAAAATGCACAGCTGATGCTGCATTGCCCAGCATTAAAATGGTTATTTCTTTATGTCATTAATTAATATTCTGCCTTTCTCCTCATATATGAAGGAAGGCATCTTACAGTGTAGAATTAAAGCAAATTAACAACAACATTAACATATGGATTCTTTATTACATTTATAACTTAAAATAAAATTAATCTAAGTTCCATTTCTTGAAAATCTGGAATCTGAATAACTCCTTGAATGATATTAAAATCTCAGTGGGGGGAAGGCCACCTGCTGTATGGAAATGCATCAAGGCTATCTTTTTGAAAGGGAAGTTATGAATTGGTTTCACATTTGAAAATGGTATTCCTCTTACAGATTATCCCATCCTTTTTCAGATGCAATATAACCGGAAGTAGACTGAAGAATTTTTAAAAGGTAACTGGGTATAAACCTGCCATTTTGATTATATGAAGGAAAGAATGAATGAAGGAAATGAAGGAAAGGCTTTTAGAAAAAGAAAGACTGTGTTCCTCATAGGTGTAAGGAACATTTTACATGCACAAAATAAGTGACAAAACACTCATTTTTTTCTTCACTCTCAGGAGAACTGCATGGAATATTCCATATGAATCAAAATATTAATGAAAAAAATTGTTTGATAATTTTTGAAATGGCTACCACATATTGAGATCATTCAAATATGGCATGACTACTGCACTATCTGAAATATTTTTCTTCTGACTGTTCATATGCGCCGTATAAGCTAATATGCCAAATAAAAGGAGAACAAACCCACAAAGTGGTCCCAGTCCAGCACACATTTCATTGTGCTTCACTCATGATGCATCTACACCAGGCATGGGCAAGCTTTGGTCCTCCAGGTGTTTTGGTCCTCCAGTAGGCTGTTAGGAATTGTGGGAGTTGAAGTTCAAAACACTTGGAGGGCCAAAGTTTGCCTATGCCTGAATGTAGGATTAATGCAGTTTCATACTTCTTTAGATGTCATGGCTCAATGCTATGGAACAATGGGAGTTTTAGTGTCACATGATCTTTAACTGCCTCTGCCAAAGGGTGCTGGTGCCTCACTGCAGGATTCCATAGTATTCCGCCATGGCAGTTAAAGTAGTATCAAACTACATTAATTCTACAGTGTAAATCCACTCCAACCTGGAGTGAAAACAGGTCAATTTAACCCTGCATTTAATTATAGTAAGTATAGTAAGTGTACAGAGAAGCAAATGGTGAAGTGGAAGGAGGACAGCAAATAACAAACAACAATAATAATAAAACTTTATTTGTAGACCGCCCTATCTCCCCTAAGGGACTCGGCAGTTTCCAGCATATATGGCAAACATTTAATGCCAAAAAGGAAAAACATACAAACAAATTATAGCAAAACAATTCACATCAAACAATATGACAACTACTGAATGATGAACCACACCAGGTGACACCAAAATGTTGGTTTATTAAAAATTTGTGCTGTATTTTAGCAGAAATTTACTGTTTTTAGTTTTAAAAAAACCAAAACAAAATCCCTGTAGTTAGATGTGATTGCAACATTTTTTTTCATAACCCTAGCTTTAACCTGTACTGAACCAACATGCCTACAAGACTAAAACTCTAAACTAATTTATGTTTTGAACCTTCTAATGCACATGCGCTCACCTGAGCTGCCTTTATTACCCAATTAAAACAACCCTTTGAATCATGTGGTTTCATTATAAGCATGCAGTTGTTTTCATTGCTCTTTTTAAAATAGTCCCTGGTTATTTCAAATTTCCTGATACTTTAGCTACAATACTATGGCCTGCTGTGGAATGGAAGGAGACCCGTGTGGGTAGCAACCATGAGTTTCATGACTGGGTGACACCCGCTGGGTCCATGTGTGGACAGCCACTGAATCTAATTGGGAGGAGGGCCTTTATGAACAGTATAAATGTTTGGTATAGGTTCCCAGTAAAAGAATGGGAAGCTGTCCTTGCACCTGGTAGAAGTTTATATGCTGCCTCAATCTATCAAGAAAATTCCTTGACAGATATTACCTACCTTGAGCGGTTTTGAGAGCCTCAAAGCTCCTGGTTTCTCTTTAATATGTGGTCTAAAAGGGCAGGGTTGTCATTGGAAGATTCATATCTTATAATTCAGTAGATCTTTATTTTAAAAATTAAAATTAAAAATTAAATACAAGAGGAGCAGCCTTGAATGGCTGCTTCTCTTGTAATCCTGTCTGAAGATTTTGTTTCATTACCAGGTTTTAAGCAGACAACATAACCTGCAGGAAAGTTAATTTGTCACAGCAAAGTCTGGAATTAGATTAAAGGGGGAAACATAATTTGAAGGAGGAAAAACATAAATAAGCAGATAAGTTTTTAAGGAGATGTATGTAGTGTCGCAGGAGATATAATGAAGTCTTCAAAGCTGAAATTTCCTACTTAGTATTAATATACAATGTGAGTAAAGTTATTTTACTTGAACTATAAAAATATTGGAGAATACCCTTGTAACCATATGCTCTTCTTTGAGAACAAACATTGTACTTGTTTTAACGATTTTGTATTTAAATTCTTTCTCTCTTTTAAACATATATCTTCTAAAGTAATTCCATTTAACTAGATGAGTTTAACTTTGCTAATAAGGTTTTCAGCTTGAGGACTATTGCAGAAATATTTAACACTGGTATAATGAAGCCCAAAGGCTGTTTGGGTGACATTAAAAACTCAGTGGTGGTACTTTTGCGAATAGCTTACTTGCTATCACAAAATATATCAGCTTGCACTGTGAAACTATTTTATTTGCAAAAGTTGTATATAGATATAAGTAAAAAAAAATGTTAACACTGAAGAAATTTTGTCAATATTTTTATATACAGGCAGTCCCCAAGTTATGAACCAGATAGGTTCCTATAGGTTTGTTCTTAAGCTGAATTTGTTTTTCAGTTGGAACAGGTACATTTATTAAGTGTGACTCCAGATATCTATCTATCATCTATTTATTTCTACCTATATCTATTTATCTATCTACCTATATGTGTGTGTGTTTGTGTGTGTGTTTTGAATATGTAGCATAGGGAAGGTGGTACACCCCTCTGGTGTATGTTTTGCTGTCTGTACTCCTGTTCAGAAGATTTCACATCACTTTCTGTCTCTGTGATAATTTGATTTTAGAAAGAAAAATGTTGTGGAAACAAGGATTGGTGATGAAGCTTCAGTTTTTTTGCCATATTAACTCTTTCAGAAGTGGATTTCCCTTCCAAGGGGAGATTTGTCTCACTTCCTGTGGTCTCACCTCTGTTCTTAATTATGAGTTGGTTGTAACTCGGGAACTCCCTGTACTTGAAAAAGATGGAACTTCGAAATAATTATTTGTAATAATTAGTATGACAGCAATCATGATTTTAATGTTTTATAGGTTTTTGTTTTTAAAAAGCAGCATAATTAAATTGTACTACAGGTATTTGAAATGAACCATCTGTAACAACAATCCTATAGACAGAAACATTCTTCTGAATAAATTGGCAAAATAATAGACTATAGTTAATGTACTTTATTGATATTCCACTCTATCTCTCCAAGGGGACTCGGAGCGGATTACAGAATACATATATGGCCAACATTCAATGCCGTTAAACAATTAACAAAGATAGACAGTACACAGACAGAGGCAAGTCTTCCCTCTTTTTTCATCTCCAGCATCGGGTGCTTTTACCTCCTCAACAACGTGGTACCTATTTATTTACTCACATTGCTGTTTTCAAACAGCTAGGTAAGTAGAAGCTAGGGCTGATGGCAAGAGCTCACCCCAACCCACAGCTTGAACTGCCAACCTTCGAGTTGGCAAGATCTTCTGTAGCTGGCGGTTTAACTCACTGTGCTAACCACGGCATAGGATTCTACTGTAAAACACTACATTATTACATTAGGATTATTAGAAGTCCACTAATATTAGATACCCCAAATTCTAATCCTATACAAACTAACACAAAGTTAAATCCCATTGAATTTACTGAGTCCTACTTCAGAGTGATGTATAGAAGATTGTATTATAAAGCTACAATCTTTTACCTATTTCTTTGAAAGTAGATCCCACTATATTCAATTGGACATGTTTCAAAATAAGTATGCATAAGTTTGCACTATTAAAACAGGCTTTTGTGTTAGAATTTAAATAATAAAGAGGCCATTTGACAGCTAGATAGAATAACTTGCTTAGCCTTCTAAACATTATAGTTTTCTTCAGTGTTTTAGCACAGAAGAAAATACTTATACAACTGTCTTAAATAAAAAGTTTAAAAAAGAATATATTTTAACTTTTAAATGTTTTTTTTAATTTAAGTGCATTCCCTGAATTCCGTACCTAAAAGATATGTGGAACTGCCTGTTATGAAATGTCAGTCTGTCTATATCTAAGTTTTAAATTACTGTAACTAAATAAATCTAAAATATTTTCCTCCAAAGGAGTACATGCAGAAGAAAAATTACAAAAGTACCTGCATACAGTGAAAAGACTATCCCCACACCTCTCAGTTTAATATCCAACTAACTTTTCTATCAGTTTTCTCATTATATATGCTTTCATTTTCAATATTAGAGTTGCATTTGCCAAAATGATAATTATAGCCTGAAGTAAAGGCTATAGCCTGAAAGACGATGGAACTCCCCATTCCACAAGAGAAAGCAGACAAAGGTAAATGTTAAAACATATTTTTTACAGTTTTACATCTAATAATTAAATATCATTAGCATGCTAAATTATATCTTTAAAAAAATTCTACCTTTGGCTATTACCTAATTTATAGCTGGAACAGGAGCATCTATACCCATTACATTTATTCCAACCTAACCTAATTAACAGTTACTTTTTAAGGCTAGTAGAAGAATCCAAATCGAAAGTGTGACTAATGAGGTTGATTATTTAGTCACCAAACATTATTTGATTTCAGTATTAGCATATATTTAAAGAAATGTCTGTAAATGCTCTTTTTCAAATATTTTCCTCGGGGCTTTCATCTGTTTCTGAGGGGTGGAGGGGATTAACTATTGTTTGAGGCTTCCAGTAATTTTTATGATGATCAAGAAAAGACAATATGACAAAATCCTGATTCCAAGCACAGACAAGTCTTGCTTCGAAGTGAACATGCATCAATTGTGGCTCGTTAATCATAGTATTCTACAGGTGTCTCCCATCTAATAAAGATATAAAGCAAAGAGAAACTAATTTCTTAGTTAATTTTACCCTGATTTACATCTCTTAGCTAATCCATACAGTCATTTCAGTTTATGGTATCCAATATATTACGTTGAAGGAACACTCGATGTCACTGTAACCAAACACACAAAACCATGCTTTTGAGGATATATATGGTATGCTTACCCAATGCTAGAAGTGCAGACCCACAAATGCAAAGGAATATTTTAAAAAAATAAATCCATTCTGTATTATTAATGATTTTACTATATCTTCAATCAACTTTGTGATAAATCATTGTTAAGCACAGGAGCTAAATCCACTGTTAGTCTCAATTAGATGAGACCCATTGAAATGAATGGAAGTCATTAGATGCAAGAAATATAAATTCCATAGCTTTAAATGGCTTAGTCTAGTTCAATGCTTCCCAACCTTTTTTTTGTCCAGGGACCACTTGACTAGGGACCACTTGAAAAGGGACCACGCTCCAACATTAGTACCAAAGGGGTTATGAATCCGTTTTTGGTCAATGTTAGATTCGGTTTGGTTATTTGGGGTGCTGATTCAGAAAATTACATTTGATAGACCACATCAGCTCTAGTTTCCTATATGCCAACCAGTAGTCACCATCTGCTTGCCCACAGAAAACCACATTTAATCTAGGGTTAATTTAGAGCTGATGTGGTCTATCCAATGCCATTTTCTGAATCAATATAACCCCAGGAACAGACCTAAAACTGAAAACACCAAGGTGCCTCCACTTTCAGGTGCCACATAGAATGGCTCCGCTCAGGGGGAAGGAGGAGGAGGAGAAGATGCTGTCAGGAGACTTGTTGTCATACCTTTTGGGGTAGTCAGCCTCTCCCCTCCTGACATTCCCATTGCCTTGGCATTATAAGAGGGTTTCGCAAGACCAGTCATTCTCGTTGCAACATTGTAGTAACAGTGAGTCCATAGACCACAGGTTGGGAACTACTAGTCTAGTTGGTGAGCAACATTGGATTGCAGAATCATTTCTATTTTATGTAACAATATTCTAGTGCAGTGGTTCTCAACCTGTGGGTCCCCAGATGTTTTGGCCTTCAACTTGCAGAAATCCTGTTCTAGTACTTTAAACTTAGTGATCACTTAATACATTTATCAAAGTATTCTAAAGAGTACTATCTAAAATCTGTCTTAATCTTTTCCAGTTTAAGAAAACATATTGCAAGTTGTTTGTGATGGTAGTATGTTCTTAAATTTCAGGAAACTGAACAGTAATACAATGCCCTCTATGTAACTGTATCTAGGTGCAGCTGAAAGGTTTATATAACACAAAAATAGGACATTAAAAAGCAGTTCATTAAAATTATCTTTGCGTTTAATGCAAAAGAAATTGGTGTTAAACATTCTAATGTATATAAATCAGTTCCAGTCATTCAAATGCTCCCTTGTCCTTTACACAAAAGTGAAAAATTCTGTAAAATTTGGTTTTGAAAAATAAGGAGTTTTAACATATTATAAAACACAAGCTTGTGTAATGTTCTCCTACTGTAATGTGCATACAATCTTGACAAGAAGTAAAAATAGAATTGAGGCAACTCCTTCTAACCTTGAAGACATGTAAAGCGACATGCACTTATAGGCAAAGATCTATGTATATCCACTTGGTTTTATTATTATTATTATTATTATTATTATTAATGACAAGAAGTAAAAATAGAATTGAAGCAACTCCTTCTAACCTTGAAGACATGTAAAGCGACTTGCACTTATAGGCAAAGATATCCATTGTGGTATTATTATTATTATTATTATTATTATTATTATTTGTTCCTTTCTTGGCAATAGCCCACCACATTATTGCAGTCTCTTTTGAGAAGTTCCTCCATGATAGTTTTTGAATGCAGATTATCTTATTTCAACTTGAGTATATGGCAGTGTAGACTCATGTAATCCAATTAAAAGAATATAACCTGCATTCAGAAACTGCGTTATATGGCAGTGTAGATCCAACCTCATATATTCCAGTTCAATGAACTTACACTGTATTATATGAGTCTATACTGACTACATAATGCAGTTTGTAACTGCATTATATGGTAGCATAGATGGGGCCCATCTTTCTCTGTTAGAGAGCTCTAGTGCCACAACAAACTACAACTTCCAGGATTTCATAGATGGCGCTATGACAGTTAAAGTGGTGTCAAGCAGCTATAATTCTCCAGTATGGGTGGTCTCCTGGAGTCCACTATCTTGGAAGTCACCAGCTGCCATTGTGTGGCTTTCATGTGACCTTTAGGATGGCTGGTATCATGCAAGTATCTTTCAATAAAAGAAGAAGAAGCCTAAACTGTAAAACTACAAGAAAGCTGTACAGGAATATTACAACATTTAAAAAGTGAAAGGAGACATACAATTGTTAGTCCCAGTTGGTTTACATCCGTTACTCACCCATTAAATCCACAAGGTTTTTCTTGGTATTGACTTAATGAGATGCATTCATGTAGTGGTCTAATCTAGCTGGACTGACAATTGAATGTATTCCATTATAGTTAATATTCAATCTATTTGTACACATTTAAAAGTGAAGACCAAGCATCATTTTACATTGTTTATTTTACATGTATCCATAGATGCACAATATTTAAAATATATCTGGAATAAGACAAGATCATTGGGCATTCAATTTCATTTTTTAACCATGTCTTTCAAAATTAATTCAGTCCTAAAATTCAGGTTGAATATCTCTCATCTGAAATGCTTGTAACCAAAAGTGCTTTGGATTTTTTCAGATTTTTGGAATGCCTATACTTGCATATATGTACATAATGATGTATCTTGAAGATGAGACTCAAGTCTAAACATAAATTCACTCGAACACATAGTCAGAAAGTAGTATTACATGATTTTTTTCTAATAATGTTGTGCATGAAACAAAATTTGTGTACACTGAACCAAAGCAAAGGTGTCATTATTTTAGCCATTCATTTGGGCAATTTTGGATTTCAGAATCCTAAATTGTTGTTGTTCATTCATTCAGTCGTCTCCGACTCTTCATGACTCTTCATGACCTCATGGACCAGCCCACGCCAGAGCTCCCTGTCAGCCGTCACCACCCCCAGCTCCTTCAAAGTCAGTATAGTCACTTCAAGGATGCCATCCATCCATCTTGCCCTTGGTCGGCCCCTCTTCCTTTTACCTTCCACTTTCCCCAACATAATTGTCTTCTCCAGGCTTTGCTGTCTCCTCATGATGTGGCCAAAGTATTTCAACTTTGTCTCTAGTATCCTTCCCTCCAATGAGCAGTCGGGCTTTATTTCCTGGAGGATGGACTGGTTGGATCTTCTCGCAGTCCAAGGCACTCTCAGCACTTTCCTCCAACACCAGAGTTCAAAAGCATCTATCTTCTTTCGCTCAGCCTTCCCTAAGGCCCAGCTCTCACATCCGTAGGTGACTACAGGGAATACCATGGCTTTGACTAGGCAGATCTTTGTTGCCAGTGTGATGTCTGTACTCTTTACGATTTTATTGAGACTGGACATTGCTCTCCTCCCAAGAAGTAAACGTCTTCTGATTTCCTGGCCACAGTCTGCATCTGCAGTAATCTTTGCACCTAGAAATACAAAGTCTGTCCACATTTTCTCCCTCTATTTTCCAGTTGTCAATAATTCTTGTTGCCATAATCTTGGTTTTTTTTGACGTTTAGCTGCAACCCAGCTTTTGCGCTTTTTTCTTTCACCTTCTTTCATCCTAAATTAGGGATATTCGATCTGTACAAATGAAATAAATGCCAATTTAACTGAACTTAGGATCTGGATTATGCATTTCATAAGATAGTTCCAAATGCCAATAAGGAATAGCCTGTTAAAAGTTATAATGAAGGACCGCATAAGAATATAATCATCACAAGGAATGCATCTACACTGTAGAATTAATGAAGTTTAACACTACTTTAACTCACATGGCTCAGTGCTATGGATTCCTAACCTATAGTTTTATAAGCTCTTTAGACTTCACTGAAAAAATACTGGTGGTTCAGCAAACTACAAATCCCAGATGGCAAGGAAGTGCTGAAATATTTTCATATCATGCTGCTTTTATGCCACTAAATGTAACCAAAGGTAAAGGATCTCAAAAGACTGGGTGCCACCACTGTCTAGTACAACAGGTCAGACTATTTCTGTACACAGCTATCCTTGGAAGTGTTGTAATGAGTTGTCCTTGAAATTGGTTTGGAAACTTGAACTGGTATAGAATCTCCAAACTGGCAGAGTATCCTACCATACACATATGGCTATCTCCCTGTTAATAATAATAACAACAACAACAACAACAACCTTGGGGTGGCTTACATGGGGACAAGCCGAAATCACGGACAAAAACAACAGCATTAAAGTCAATCAATAAAACATAACACAGACACAAATAACAACATCATAAAAACAATAACATGGCTGAAAACAGAATCGGAGCTGGGTCCAGGCTCAAGTAAGTACGATAAATTCCTAAGCAGAGACTAGGGAAAGTGCAAAAGCGTCAGTCTAGAAGGGGTACCTCTGACCATAAATAAAAAAGATTAGTGGGGGTGGGCAGAACTAAAGTACAGGAACTTAGGTAAGATTGAGCCAGTTCTGAGGTGAACTGCCTAATCAAAGGCACATGCCATACAGAAATAAGCATATGTACTTGAGTATAAATTTTAACAATGCCCCCCCCCCCAACAACATGAATCATACAACTATAGAGTTGGAAGAGACCCCCAAGAGCCATCCAGTCCAACCCACTGTCATGCAGAAAAAACACAACGAAAGCATCCCTGACAGATGGCCATCCAGCCTCTGCTTTAAAACCTCCAGAGAAGGAGATTCCACCACATTCTAAGGCAGAAAATTGTATTACTGAACAGCTCTTACTATCAGGAACCTCTTCCCTGCAATTTGAATCCCTTGTTCCATGCTGTAGTCTCCAAAACAACAGAAAACAATATTGCTTCCTCCTCAATGTGACATCTTTTCAGATAAGTAAACATGGCTATTATGTCCCCTCTCGGTCTCCTTTTCTCCAAGCTAAACACAGCCAGTTGCATAGCCATTCTTCATAGAACTTTACTTTCAGACCTTTCATCATTTCGGTTGCCTGCCTCTGGACATCCTCTAGCTTCCTTCTTGAATTGTGGTGCCTAGAACTGGACACAGTATTCTAGATGAGGTCTGACAAAAGTGGAATAAATGGATTTAATAGGGACCCAGCACAAAGGGAGCAACAGAGGCAAGAAACATTCCCACTCATTACACCTTTTGCCTAAACCAGAAAAAAAACAGGCATGCCATCTTCCTTCTCTTCCCTTCCCTTCCTTTCCCTTCTTTCTCTTTTGGCCTGAATGGAGTTTATCAGCAACATGGGCAAACCTGAAGAATGTGGCACATCTGCCATTTTGAGGTGCTTGAGGTAAAGTGGTAATTTTTAATAAGGCTTCTCTGAAGAAATACTGTAGTGGCCATTTTAAATAATGGTTTACTGTAAAAAAAATATTTTTGGGGGGTGACCAGACCCATTTTTGCAAAGTCTGCAGAAAAGATGGGAGGAGATAAAAGACAGGGCAGGAAAGAGAGAAAAAGCAAAGGATGTGAAGGCAGAATATTGCAATTGCTGACAGGTGTGATAGTGATGGTTTTCAAACTGGTATGTTGCCAGTATATTCTTGTTCAACAATGTGATTGCTGTGATAAAATCCTGAAAACACTGTTATATAAAACAAATGCAAGCCTGTTTAAGCAGCATGATATACAAAGCTCTAATAGGAGGCAGTATGTGGCACCTTTCTATCTCCCTCAAGGTAGCTTAGCACAATAGTTGTATGAGACGATGCAGATTTCAGGAAACAAAGAACCTGATGAGAAAGACCTTTCCTGCAACTTTATTTCTTACACATAAAATGTTACCCTGGTTTAAGCTTCTTATATTCCTCTGTAAATTGTGCCTTAAAATCACAGCCCTATTATTATACTAAAATGATCCCCTAATTTTTCCTCCCCATAGCTTTTCCCCTACTCCTGTTCCCTTTCCCTTTTTATATATTGACTACCATTTTACTATGCCACTGTATATAGTGGGACTTGAGCATTCGTGGATGTTGGTATCCATGGAGGGATCCTGAAGTGAACAGTAGTAGATAGGTAAAGGTTTTCCCCTGACATTAGGGTCCAATTCTGGGGGTTGGTGCTCATCTCCATTTCTAAGCTGAAGAGCCAGCATTGTCTGTAGAAACCTCCAAGGTCATGTGGCCAGCATGACTTCATGGAGCATTCTTACCTTTTCACTGGAGCGGTACCTGTTGATCTACTCACATTTGCATGTTTTCAAACTGCTAGGTTGGATAAACTGGGGCTAACAGCGGGAGCTCATGCTGCTCTCTGGATTCTAACCTGTGGCCTTTCAGTCAGCAAGTTTAGCAGCTCAGCACTTTAACCCACAGTACCACCAGGGGCTCCTTAGTCGATACCAAAAGGCATAGCAAATGTACTGATGTTTAAGGCACTATAGACATTTTGTTGTTTCAAGACAGAATCTCTATAGTTCAAATGTACCATATAACCTTAAGCCTTGATTCGGAAGTGCCTTACATAGAAATTAATGGAATTTATCCCTACTAAATATGCCCCAAAACGTAACTGTGTGCTTATAATCTACTGTTTCATTGGGCTCCTAATTATGCACTCATCTTCTGGCTGGGTCTGAAACTTTGGTTTACTTTGCTTTATAGAGTTAATGCCGTTTGACAATGCTTTAACTGTCATAACTCAATGCTATGGAATCATGGGGATTGTCATTTTACAAGGTCTTTAGCCTTCTCTGCCAAATGGTGCTGGTACCTCACCAAATGACAACTCCTATGATCCCATAGCATTGAGTCCTGGCAGTTAAAGTGGTGTCAAACTCTATTAATCCTACAGTGTAGATGCACGCTTTGTCACTTTAGTTATTGGATAGATGTGTATTGTCCTTCAAATAAGTCTGCTTTCCATAACTTATGGTTTCCAGATGTTGCTAAATTAGAACTCTCATCATCCCATCCAGTAGGACCAGTGGCCGAGAATGATAGGTATAATCCAACAATATATTGGCAAAATCTGCTCAAAGCAGGGTTTTAGCCTATTTGCTTGCCTGGAATCTGTTTTTGTGATTCCTTTCTTGAGACCAAACAGTAGTCTAGCCAATAAACTAGACTGGCTCTCACATAAAGATTTTATTTAGATAAGTACTTTGCAAGCCAGGTGGTTCTAGGTTTTTTTTTAAGCAATAGGTATTTACTCCTTTTTTAATTCCTTTAGGCATTAAGTGTATTAATGCACTGACTGTTCCTGAGCTCCTGAAATTCAGGTCAGTTTAAACCTCAAAATAACTAAAAATAATATTCAGACAGGGTCCATAATTTTGTCAAGATTGTGTTTCACACTGCAAAGATGTAATTTTCTTACTTTTGGGTATATTTTGTCTTGGTTTTCTGATTAATAATTAAGAGCACATCCAGACTGATTTGAAAGTACCAGACTTTGTTCCTCTTCTTTCTGACTTTATGCTGGTTTAAAATAAACCAATCAGCTGACATAAAAAGTCTCTGATTGTACCTGAAGCTGACATACAATTATTCTCGGATAAACAAAGCATGTATGAATCTCCAAAACAAAATCGAAAGAACAGAAACAAAACCTGGGATTCTCTGATCTTTTTTATCAGCCTGGATGAGACCATAGATTGCAATGTTTTAGAGCTGCCAGACTGAGAACCAGAGATGACTCATGTTCTTTTAATGCTTGTGTAGAAGAGGGAAGTTCAGCAGGTGCTGTTTGTCACAAAACTAGATAACAAGCAAATTCCCTCTTCAACAAACCCATTAAGGGTGCAAGAAGCGTCTTTGGTTTTCACTGTGGCAACTCTAACTGGTCTGAGGATTGCAACGGATTTTCCATCCAAGCAGCACATTTTAAATCTCTGCTTTTCATTGTTGTTCAAAGTTTCCGATACAGAAGCTTAATTTTTTAACCCTGCCGTTTGGCATTGATCTCTGTGCCATTGTATATAATGGAGCTTGGACATCCTTGGGTTTTGGTATCCACACCAGGAGCCAATCCCCAGTGGTCAGCAATGGCTTGCTGCAATTTATGTTATTAGCCAAAAATAAGTTGAACAAAAGAAAGGGCCATGACTCAGTGATGGAGCACACACCTATTTGCAGGTTCAATTCCAACATCTCCAGGTAGAGCTATAAAAAAATCCTTCCTAAAACCCTGGAATATTGTTGATAATGCTAATGAGGTGACATTGCCTAAGGGCATATTTACACTGTCAAATTAATGCTGGTTGGCACCACTTTAACTGCCAGAGCTCAAAGCTATGGAATCCTAGGAGTTGTAGTTTGGTGAGGCACCAGCACATTTTGGCAGAGGAGGCTAAATCCTTGAAAAACTACAACCTCTCAGATTCCAAAGCATTGAGACATGGCAGTTAAAGAGAAGTTGAACTACATTAACTTGACCCTTAGACAGCTTCCTATGTAACTAGCCACTACCAATTCTAATGTTAGGCAGAATTCAGCAGCCCCTTTGGATGTAACAAAAAGGCAGCAGATTTTGGTTATTTCGTTTCATTGATGAAAATCTGATTTTTACAGTCAGGCAAAAGAACTTGTGGAACTAGCATTGGGTACTTTGCACTTTGATGTGCAGCAGTCGTTCTAAACCTGTGGGTCTCCAGATGTTTTGGTCTTCAGCTCCCAGAAATCCTAACAGCTGGTAAGCTGGCTGGGATTTCTGGGAATTGTAGGCCAAAACCCCTGGGGACCCACAGATTGAGGACTACTGATGTAGAGAAATTGGTATATTTTCTAACCTCATATCTAGATAGGCACCCCATTTTACCTTCTCCTTTTCTTCTGTTGCAGTGCAAATTCTTTTAAAATGGAAATACAGTGAGCTCTCCATGGTCCTTGCAAAAAAACAAGTTTCTTTCCAATCCAGTCTGCGATAATGTCCTCTTAACCTAGCAATCCTCTACGTTCTGTAAGATTAGATACTGTTTTATCCGGACAAAATTCCTCAAGCACTGACAGAGATATCCGAAACTGTCCTGATGGGAAGATCTAACACAGAAGTCATAAATGTGCCCAAGCTGCCTGCAAGGCTGGCTTTTGCAAGTGTTTTGGCTTTGTTTGTTAATTGCAGCAGGAGGGGAAATATCTATCTCAGTTTCAAATTGGAGTTTCTTATACCGGGGCACAGAGGAGCTTTGATTCAATGGGTACCCAGTATACAGAATGATCTGTTTTGATAGTTATTGCTGTCAGGAAAACTGCATGCTGTAGTGATTTGTTAGGAACAATCCCAGTTAATTTTTTGTTTCCCCAATTTTTCAGCTGTTTTTAAAATGCTCAAGTTTCTCTCTCTTCCTCCCACTTATCCCTTTCCCCCCAGCTACTTCATTTCTTACAGTCTGTATTCAAATTGGGAACAAAGAGAGGACCAGGCAGAATCCTGCCTAATAAGCTCAGGCAAAAGCAAACTGCTGCAGCATTTCGTACCTGGTCCCTCCCCCCCCCCCACCACCACTAGTAAGTTTTGTCATCTTGACCGCACTGTGAAGCTGTTTGGCCACAGGCATCCTGGTTTTAATCTGTGAAATGTAGTAGGAAACTGCAGGCAGTAGCTTCACTTTCACAAAGTTTTCCATTGCATATGTATGTAGAGTTTGAGAGTGATGGCAGCTCAGCCTACCATCGGATTTCCTTGAGAAGGATCTTCACAGGACATGGTTCCTTTTCCAGCCAGTGGATCTGAAGATCCATATTACATTTACACTGTAGGATTTATGCAGTTTGACCCCACATTAACTTCCTTAGCTCTGTGCTATGGAAGCAGCAGAATTGTAGTTTGACAAGATCTTATGCGTTCTCTGCCAAAGAGTTTGACCCCACATTAACAGCCCTAGTTCTGTGCTATGGAAGCAGCAGAATTGTAGTTTTACTAGGTCTTAAGCCTTCTTTGCCAAAGAGTTTGACCCCACATTAACAGCCCTAGCTCTGTGCTATGGAAGCAGCATAATTGTAGTTTTACAAGGTCTTAAGCCTTTTCTGCCAAAGAGTTTGACCCCACATTAACTGCCCTAGCTCTGTGCTATGGAAGCAGCAGAATTGTAGTTTTACAAGGTCTTAAGCCTTCTTTGCCAAAGAGTTTGACCCCACATTAACTGCCCTAGTTCTGTGCTATGGAAGCAGCAGAATTGTAGTTTTACTAGGTCTTAAGCCTTCTTTGCCAAAGAGTTTGACCCCACATTAACAGCCCTAGCTCTGTGCTATGGAAGCAGCATAATTGTAGTTTTACAAGGTCTTAAGCCTTTTCTGCCAAAGAGTTTGACCCCACATTAACTGCCCTAGCTCTGTGCTATGGAAGCAGCAGAATTGTAGTTTTACAAGGTCTTAAGCCTTCTCTGCCAAAGAGTTTGACCCCACATTGACTGCCCTAGCTCTATGCTATGGATGCAGCAGAATTGTAGTTTTACAAGGTCTTACGCCTTCTCTGCCAAAGAGTGCTGGTACCTCACCAAACTGCAACTTCCATAGCAGGCATGGGCAAACTTAGGCCCTCTGTGTGTTTTGGACTTCAACTCCCATGATTCCTAACAGCCGGTAGGCTGTTAGGAATTGTGAGAGTTGAAGTCCAAAACACCTGGAGGTCCTAAAATTGCCCATGCCTGTCCTATAGCATTGAGGCATGGAAGTTAAAGTGGTGCCAAACTGCATTAATTTCACAGTACACATGCCCCTTGAGGGCTAGGATTTGCTTTGAAAATGTCCCTATATTTTTTCTCATGACTTTATCCAATAAACTGCTAAGGCATAACTAACAAAGCTGGAACTATATAATATATGTAGTTGT
Source organism: Anolis sagrei (assembly GCF_037176765.1). NCBI lineage: Eukaryota > Metazoa > Chordata > Lepidosauria > Squamata > Anolidae > Anolis > Anolis sagrei. The sequence goes on from NC_090021.1 coordinate 275,310,582, forward strand.
GTGTGTGTGTGTGTGTGTGTGTGTGTGTACACAATACAATGAAGTCAGTGAGGCTTCAGCTGAAGCTTAACCCAGGCATGGACGACAGGGAGGTGAATGAAATGTATATCCCTTTCTCCTCATGCCATTTTTGACTACTTTTACCTGACTAGTTAGCCATGGAAAGGTTTTGACATTATGAGTTTTTTTTAATTGCTGTGCTTCTTTTATGTCTAGTATGTTTGTAATGTATAGCAATATTTCACACACACCCTTTTGAGACCTTAACATTTCATGGATGAGGACGCAAAGGCAAACAGTGAGGTAAAGGGAAAGGAAGAAATACAAATTATCTTCCTTATTTAATATCCCAGAATAGTGATTTTAGTTAATCCTATATAAGAAAAGACTTAAATAAATGCAGAAAAAAAGATTTGACAGAATTATAAGGCTATAAAAAGAGATCTTTATTTTGAGACAAATTTTAGCCTAGATACTTTTTAAGGGGTTTACAAGAAAGGGAAAAATAATTATTAGTATATTATACAAGCACAGCATTTGTTACACAACCAAACAAAGGTCTAACCAATTCAATTTTCTAACATCTGTCTCTAGAATTCTATACTGCTGTATTCTAATTTGGAATCATCATTCTCAGTAATGAATTTTATTATGAAGGTAGTATGTAGAATTTTATTATGAATGTAGTATCTTTAGCTTCACATGACATGACTACTTCTGTTTCTTCAAGCTCAGCCCTCCTGCGGATGATGTTTTTTTAATACTGGATATATACACACAAACATACCTGTATGTGTCCCATAACCTTTTCTTTGGAAAATTCATATATATGTATATCACATGAATTTAGATCTTTGAAAAATGTTGCTCAGAACGGTCCTTGGAACAGGAGGAGACCCAAACAAAGAAAAAACCAACAGTGGCAGGAGTCCACAGAGAAACAAAAAAAGGGGCTAATGCATGACCTCATATGTGAAACCCAAAATATCTAACAGTCCAGGTTATGTTCAAAAGTAATTGAAAATCCTATTTTTATATAATCTTAAAAATATTAAATTTCTTCCTAGATGAATTTTGTTTGGCTCCCTCCAGATGTATATTTTTAGCTGTGTTCCCAAACCCCTTTGTGCAAATTGGGGAAAAAAGAAATGACGAAATTTTATTGTCAGAATGCATAATTCTCAGTATTTTCTTTTGGAAATCAGTAAATCCTTAGAGGAGTTAATTTGTTTTTTCTTGTTTTTTAAGGCAAGGAATTAATATCCAATACATTCTGTATTTAGCAGAATTTGATCTATCAGAATGAAACAAGGATATAGTACAAAAACTGATAGTATGACTCCCTCCATCCATTTTAACTTCCCCAGCTTCAGGTAAAAAATCAAGTTAGTGTGAGTTTGAAATATAAAAGTCTAGGAAGTGTTTTTAAAAATCTTTCTGCTTAATTATATGTAGCAAAAGCACAAAGAAACAAAAGTAGTCAAAACTTTTGGTTTCAGTTTTAGATGCAAACACTTTCTTCCTTCTTCTTGGCTGCCAAGTTTGATATTAGGGAGAACCATGTGCTTTAAAACAATAAATGAAATGCCATTGAAAGGGTAGATGCAAAAGAACATTTTGTTGGGGCAGAGAGGAGCAATTTCAAATAATGAGTTTAACTCTTGGGCTTCTATCCCATTATTGCCTTTGTTAAAAAGGTAAGGTACCAGCTTTTTCTTATAAAGTGCTAGCTTTTCAATAACTTTTTTGCTTTCTGCCACATTCTGGATTTATGCATTTATAATCTAAACATTTTATGTGTTTGTTATGTTAAATGCAAGCCCCCCCCCCCCCAGTAAAATAGTGGATGTAAAAGGATGTTGTATATAAAATGTTTGCTTGAGAAAACATTTTATATATAAATGTTTTATATATACTGTTCTGTCTTCTAAGGTTACTGTGTGTATATATGAATAACTGCAATTCGATAAATTAAGGAAAAAGCAAGAATAAATTGTCCTGATTTAGAAATGATTGACTGTTTCTAATCAGTAGTGGAAAGGAGGCAGTGAAAAATAATACAGTATCTTCTATTTTCATTATTCCTATGAATATAGGACTTTTTGCAATTGAACAAAAATTGTATTTTTTATTTTCAATGTATCTTGACATGTAAAGCATTTCTGCCTTTAAGAAGGAGGTTGTGGCATGTAAAATTAAGCAAAACACGAAACAGGCTATACTGTTGAAAAGTACAGGCCCCAAGATTTAATTTAATACATATGGCCCTGATTGAGATCTTGCATTTGTATGTATAATATAAAATTTGGCATCAAATTTACTGTAATTTCTTTTCTAAAAATCTCTTCAGTATCCTTTCTTATACACTTCTGGAAATAGAGAGATAGATCTATCTTTCAGGTATATCATAACCACCCCTTTGGAAATGTAAGAATTTTAACTCAGTTTTAATCGTTTTTAAATTGTATTTGTCTGATCATTTTCTTTATCTTTAGTTTTCCAGGAAATGCTGGGAGATCCAAATTTCAAGCACTTGTCATGACAGCTGAAAGATAAGGGCTACTTTATACAGGTAAAGCACTGGATTATATTACCTAAACATTGTGATGGTCTGAAAAGATAAGTAATTGTAGAGGAATTGTGTAATATGACATATTTGGTCCTTAGGATAATAAGCTATATATACGTGCAGTAAGCAAACAAAATGGAGTTTTGATCTATTTTGACATTGTGAAAACATGGTAACACATTTACATAGATGGTTTCACTGATTGGTCTCAAGACAGCAATTCAGTATCATACCTTGAAAAATTAAGTCAGCTCATGCTAATTGTGTATAAAATAAATTTATTTCAGAATAAAAAACAAAATTCCAGGTAGAAGATATTTTTATGTTGATTGTGTAGTTTAAGCAGTATTTTCTAATACATAATGATGTAGTAAACTTTCAGAACATTATATATTTAGAAAAGGAACACTAATATTCACTAGATACATTTGTCATGTAAACCAAATAGAAATGAATGAGAAGCGTGCAAGACCTCTTTGCCATTTTTATTCCATTTTATGAGGTTCATCCTGAATTGACCAATATGACATTTTTAAAGATAGGCTAAAGATTGACTGCAGTATATCAAAGATTGGAGTTTGTTGACTTCGGTGGCAGGGCTATTTCTGATCATTACATTTGTTAATAATGTAGAAAAAGTTGAGATGCTCTGTTAAGGATATACGATATTTTAACCAGATCTGTGCTTTGAATTATTTCAGATTATATCTAAAAGTCTGAAACAAAGAAATGTTAAAAATTAGTTGTCTGCTAGTTACTTCTATGGCTCACTTGCTGTGTATCATATCTTTATTTTACACTGATTTTTTTAAAAAACCTACAAATCATTAAATTTTACTCAATAAAAAATTGATTGGTATTATTTAAAGAAAAAACAAAGATTCAAAACAGCTCACAATCTATAAAACTCCATTCTGCTATGAGGGTTTTCTTAAGAAGCAAAAGGAAAGCTTGTTTACATGTGGTAAAATAATTAGGAACTGAAGAAAGCAATACAAAAATATTATGCCATCGTTCTCTATTAACACATTCAATGTTAATTAGGATTTTTGTTCCTTTGTCAGGAGACAGAAATATTTCTGTTTGAAACTCAAAATAGTGCAGTGATAAAATGTTACTCTTGAATATAACCAAATATGTATGTATCTTTTAAACCAAATTGTAACATATTGTCAAGAAAATTGCCAATATTTTAAAGCATAACTAGAACTATATGACTCTGAAATACTTTTTTTATTTATGTGACATTTAGAAATGCCTTACATTCCTGTATCTGGGTTGTGGCCTACTTAAATGACTAACTGTACCTTTTTGACTTGGTTCATTAATTTGAAAAGTTAGGAGATTAATAAAAATACAATACAATAAAACAATCATAAAAAGACCATATAATTGGTCAGCTTTAAAAGTGGCACATGTAGTGCAACATACATAAGAATGCCATCCTCATATTAGGAGATAGATTGTATTATGATTTAGGAGGCATTTTATAGCCACATAAGAATTATAGGAGCAGGCCTGTTATGCTCCACACTTTGTAAATCTCATGTGGTCATTTGTTTCCTTAAGTATGAGTTAGGTACTTATGACTTATTTGATATATATATTCACATGCACACTCACACACACACACAGTCAAGCAACCAAACTGTGAAAGATTTGTTTTTCCCATGAAAATGTTGATTATGTAATGCCATTCTGTAGGACTGGCTTTTTGCTGGAAATTGTGAGGTGAAAACAATTACCTAAAGAAGGACTGTGCTGGGCATTAGATATGTGAACTTAGGAGCATTGTTTGGAGTGACTTGGCTTTGTGTTGGCTTCAGAGATGAATGGAGAATGTGGCACAAAGGGATGGGTTTCCTTCTGAGCAAAGTACCAGCTGGTTTAGATAAAAAAATTATATTGAAAGTCAGATTTTACAGAGTTGTGTTAGACTGCTTTATTAGAAGTTGCTTTCTTCCAAAGGAAAGATCCCTTCCTTTTTGTTTGGATTGCTTTATTTTCTTGGTATAAAATAAACAATGATTAGGAAAATGACTGGAATTGCATGTTGACGTCTATGTTTTGTCCATTTTTCAGTGTCATAGAATTGCATTTTTCTCTGGAAATGTTTAAGGTGAAAAAATTACAGTAGCTAAAGAAGACTGTATTGAGCATTAGATATGGAAGCTTAGGAGCATTATTTGGAATGGCTTGTCTTACTACTTCATCACATTAGAGGATAAATCCATTTTAAATCCGGTTTTTGCCTCCTGCAGAATTCAGGAGTTTGTAGTTTAGTGAGGCTGTAAAAGGCTCCTTCCTAAACTATAAACCCCAGAATTTTGCAGGAGGCAACAACTGGATTTAAAGTGGATTCATTTCCTAGTATGATAAGGCCCTTAATATTGGCTTTAGAGATGTGTCACAAAGGGATGCACTTCCTTCTGAATGAGTTATCAACTGGGAAAGATGGTTTAAGATTCAAAAAAATTATACTAAAAGTCAGATTTTACAGAAGTGTGTTGGAGTGCATTATTATAAATTGTTTTCTTCCAAAGGAAATACCCCTGCTTTTTATTTGAACTGCTTTGTTTTCTTGATCTAAAATGAATTAGAAATTGGAGAGCAATTGGAATTGCAAGCTGACATCCCAGGATGATGTTTTGTCCACTTTTCAGTGTTGTGCAGAGGCTACATTTATTTTGATATGTTTGCATTGTTTCAATTAAATATAATGCTACATGATGTCAATCTGTTAAGTCTAAAGAATTGCTAACCAAGGCATCATCCACACTGCCATGTAATGCTATTTCAAACTGTATTATATGGCAATATAGATGGGGCCCAAGTAAAATCTTGATGGTGGTAGAAATGAAACTAACAAGGGCTGGGCTTGGATTAATTACTCTGGCTGGGAAAAGAAACAAACAATTTAAATGCCCGTTTGTGAACATTTTTCTGTAAAGTTGCTGAGGAGGTTTACTTGAATATTTTGTGTGATGCTCTGTTTAACTCTAGGTTAAATATTCAGCTTATTTTAGATTTATGGTTTATTTTTCTGGATGTTGTTGTGTATGTATGTAGTTTTCTGGCTTTTCAAAGACAGGGAGAATTGTACTTAACTGTTTTGATGAATTTTAGCTGTGATTTTTTAAAATGCTGCTTGTGTTTAATTCTATTTTAATATTTGTGGTTTTTATATATTTGAAATTGTCTATTAGTGCTTTTATGTCAAGCCGCTTTGAGTCCCCTTTGGGGAGTGGCCTGAGGTTAGGGAAATGTTTCAGTAGTACTGTTGTAAGTTATTAAGTTATTGTATATGGTTTAGGTAATTGGATATCTGTGTTGGTTGTTTTATGATGTCTATTTGAATGTATTTTTATGTAATTGCTGTTTTTACCACTGTGCTCTGCTTTGAGTCCCGCCCATGGGAGAAAAGCGGCATAAAAATGAAGAAACAATCATAAAATATAATAATAAAAACAGGGAATAATAATAATAATAATAATAATAATAATAATAATAATATAGTGTAAAATAACACTCTGTAACAAGATTTGAAAAAAATATGTTCCTGGTTTGAAAGTGTTGTTTTCTGTTTAATTGTGTGGTACTTTGAAAGTAGTTGTAATCCAAACACATTGTTTTTGCGGCTGTTATTTCCTTCAGTCTAGACCAGACATGGGCCAACTTGGGCCCTCCAGGTGTTTTGGACTTCAACTCCCACCATTCCTAACAGTTTCAGGCCCTTTTCTTTCCCCCACAGTTGCTTAAGTGACTGAGGGGGAAACGGAAGGGGCTTGAGGCTGTTAGGAATGGTGGGAGTTGAAGTCCAAAACACCTGGAGGGCTGAAGTTTGACAATGCCTGGTCTACACTTTGTAATTTTCCTTAGTGAAAATATGCCATTTTAAACCTTTGTGCAGACCGCAAAACCAAAGATTTTGCAATGTAATAAACTTTTTCCATGTTTTTATGGTAGAACCAATTAGGAAATTACATTTATAACCCAGGAGCAAAAACTGTGTTACGTAGTGTAATATATTGATACTGTTTGGAATATTTGAGGGAGAGAAACACACACACACCAGGCATGGGCAAACTTGGGCCCTCCAGGTGTTTTGGACTTCAACTCCCACAATTCCTAACAGCCTACCGGCTATTAGAAATTGTGGGGATTTAAGTCCAAAACATCTAGAGGGCCAAAGTTTGCCCATGCCTGATATAAACACACATATATGTATGTGTTTTTAAAAAATTCTTGAGAAACGATATGTTTTTAGAATGGGTGTTAGTCATAAGTTTGTTACTTTATACAAGTTGAATATCCTTTATCTGGAATTGCGAAATCTAAAAAAATCCACATTTATCCAGATGTGTGGCTGAGATAGTGACGCCTTGGCTTTCTGACGGTTCAATGTACACAAACTTTGTTTCATGCACATGGTTATTTTCAAAAATATTGAAAATTTTGTTAAAAGTTAACATAAATATAGTCTATAAAATTACCTTCAGGCCATGTGGATGAAGTGCCTATGAAACACAAATTAAATTTTGTGTTTGGATTTCAGTCCCATCTCCCAGATGTTGTCCCATTATTATGTATATGCAAATGTCCCATATACATAATATATTGGGGGGAAATCAAAATAGATAAAACTTTTGGCTCAAGCCTTTTGATTCAGATATACACACCCTGTAATTTCATGAGATGTAAGGAAAGTATAAAAATAAATACTACCTGGGTTCGCAATCGCATCTCCTTCTATGAACCAGCATGAAATTTAAGATCTTCCGGGGAGGCCCTCCTTTCGCTCCCACCACCATCAAAGTATAGTTGGTGGGGACGAGAGAAAGGGCCTTCCTAGGGAAATAAGACAGGTCCCATCCCTCCCCTACTTTCGTAAGAGCTTGAAGACCTGGTGGTTTCAACAAGCCTTTGAGAATGATTAGTTCTAGCTCAGCCCCAGACATTGTTGAATATGGCCTTATTTTTCCTACCAATTACCCAGGTCACTCCCTGGAAATGAACAGCCATAGACCGTACTTGTTATTGTTGTTGCCTGCTATAGCACTGCACTTAATTTCCTGTGCCCCCTAGAAATTTTGAGCTTGCACTAGCCTTGGCCAGGCCTTCTAAATTGCCTTGAAATAGGCAGGATTACTTTTAATATATATGTGTTACTGCTTATATTGATTTGCCAATTTTATGTTTATGCTGTTTTTTCTGATGTATTGATGATGTTACTTGGAAACTGCTCTGAGTCCCCTTGGGGAGATAGAGTGCTATACAAATAAAATTTTGTTGTTGTTGTTGTTGTTGCTGTTGCTGTGAGTTTTCCAGGCTGTATGGCCATGTTTCAGAAGCATTCTCTCCTGATGTTTCACTTGCATCTATGGCAGGCAACCTCAGAGGTTGTGAGGTCTTTTGGAAACTAGAAAAATTGGGTTTATATATCTGTGGAATGTCCAGGGTGGGAGAAAGAACATTTGTCTGTTTGAGGCAAGTGTGAATGTTGCAATTGGCCACCTTGATTAGCACTGAATAGCTTTGCTGCTTTAAAGCCTGGCTGCTTCCCCTAAAATCAAGACAGTAAATAAAAACATTCCACAGATATATAAACCCCACTTGCCTAGTTTCTAACAGATCTCACAGCCTCTGATACCTGCCATAGATGCAGGTAAAACGTCAGGAGAAAATGCTTCAAGAACATGGCCATACAGCCCGAAAAAAAATACTGCAACCCAGTGAGTCTGGCCATGAAAGCCTTCGACAGTATTTGTATCTTCTATCTGGAAAAGTTTGAGATATCTGGAAAAGTTTGAGAATGTTTCACTTGGCCACCTTGATAGGCATTTAATGGCCTTGCAGCTTCAAAGCCTGGCTGCTTCCTGCTTTTTCAGAGGGGCAAAATAAGACCATAATCGTAGTGGTTGTGATAATAACAAAATGGATAGAAATATTTTTTTTAAATGAGATGACTGAAACCAGAGAGGATTGGACCACTGAACTTGTATTTGCAGTAAACACGTTGCAGCATTGCCATTGTTTTGCATCACTTGTAAAACTGTCGTTGTTTTGCATCTCTTGTAAAATATTCTTAGGTTAAAATTGCCTTGGGTGTTATTTAGAAGCTGTTTCTGGCCTAAGGACAGCTTTCGTTTGGCTGGTTGCCTTGAAAGAGCCTGAAAGAGCTGGCGTTGTGCTTTGGCGGCACAAAACTGACTGCAGGCACCCAAGGGGTTAAGCGTGGGTTCGGGCGGGTGCATTGTGGGAGTCGTAGGCGGTAAGGATGCCGGCAGGGGACAGAAAACTCGGCCGCTTCTTCCTGTCATGGCCGCTGGCGGGGAGGGAACTCGCCGGGTTATTCGGTCCCTTCTGTGGGAAACAGCAGAAAGGAGGGCCTGCCGAAAGATAACGCGTGCCTTGGGATGACCTGCCATTGATTAACTGCCAAGGAATCTTTAAAGAAGGCCATGGCTTGTCAGTCACTGCCAATGCTTTGGGCGGGGGGGGGGGTGGACTTCAGTTCCCAGGATTCCTGGCGATTGGCTCAGCTGGCCGGGGCTTCTGGGAGTTGAAGTCCGAAAGTCCTGGAGGGTTCTTGGGCTCTGCTTCAGAGCCTGGTCTTCGGAGAACTCACTTTCCCGTGCTGGTTGTAACTTACAGTAACAGCTGACAAGCTCTTTCTAAAGGCCTTTACAGGCTGAGTGCCCCATGTCTGAAAGTCTTTGGGAATTTAGATTCTTTCAGGTTTTATACATGAGATACTGTATTTTGGGGATGGGAGCCAAATGTAAGCACAGCATTCACTTTTGTTTCATAAGCTGGCAATCCCTAAACTACAAACAAGGGCCCTTCCAGCCAGGGTCTATATCCCAGGATCTGATCCCAGGTGAGCTCCCTCAATCAGCTCCAGCTCCTCATGGGGGGACATGAGAGAAGCCTCACAAGGATGATAAAAACATCAATTCATCCGGGCGTCCCCTGGGCAACGTCCTTGCAGATGGCCAATTCTCTCACACCAGAAGCGGCTTGCAGTTTCTCAAGTCGCTCCTGACACAATAAAAAAAATCCCAGGTCTTCTGTTTATCCCAGATTATCTGGCAGTGTGGACTCATATAATCCAGTTTAAAGCAGAAAACCTGGGATCAGATCCTGGGATATAGGGCCTATCTGGAAGGGCCCCAAGAGATGTTCTGTAGATTTGGTCTTAGGTAGACATTGTTTGTAAGTCCCTTTTCTTTACAGATATATGTAAAATGTACATGTATATTTATTCTTGTACATGATCCCTTGTTGCCCTTCTCTCTAACCTAGAACCAGATAATCTATATAAAATGTAATGTTCTTTTGTAGGATTAACATAACTCAAAAAGCACTGGACGAATTTACACGAATTTACACCTATCAGCCCAACGAGTGACCACCACTCATAAAAACACTGAAAAACACAGTGGAAGAGAGTTAAAAAGCCAAAAAACCCCCCCAAAAAACAACATTACAGCATATGCGCAAAACCACATATATATATGCAAACACACACATATACATATACATGTGTATATATACACATATATACACACAAAACACATATACACGGACTGGGCCACAGCAACGCTTGGCAGGGGATGGCTAGTCTTAATGAAAAATCAGAAATGAACTTATAGATCAGTGGTTCTCAACCTGTTGGTCTCCAGATGTTTTGGCCTACAACTCCCAGACATCCCAGCCATTTTACCAGCTGTTAGAATTTCTGGGAGTTGAAGGCCAAAACATCTGGGGACCCACAGGTTGAGAACCACTGCTTTAGATCATAGATGATTTGGCATCTGAGTCCTAAAGAAGCAGTCCCTTTCATTTTAGATATATTTGCTTCTTTGTGTTGTATTTTAAGGTCAGGATCTAAAGGGAGCTTTTCCCATATGTCATGGGGCCCTTCCACACAGCCCTATATCCCAGAATATCAAGGCAGAAAATCCCACATTATCTAAATGTGACCTCACATAACCCAGTTCAAAGCAGATATTGTGGGATTTCCTGCCTTGATATTCAGGGATATAGGGCTGTGTGGAAGGGCCCATGGTCAGCCTAAAATAGAAATAGCCGATTTAATCTATAGATCTAGTTTTTCATACCGTTGAATTCTATTGGAAATCAATCATCCTCTGAAAGCTGGACCTACAGTACTTTCAAATGCAAAGAAATAAATCTCCAGTAAAGAAATCCGATTGCAGTGCATTCTTTGGAACATCACTGGTTTTAGTTTCTATGTTTAAAAATTCTGGAAGAAGAACATGAGTTGAATCCAGACAAATTAATCATGCTTTAGTCCAGTGGATCTCAACCTGTGGGTTCCCAGGTGTTTTGGCCTTCAACTCCCAGAAATCCCAGCCAGTTTACCAGCTGTTAGGATTTCTGGGAGTTGAAGGACAAAACATCTGGGGACCCACAGGTTGATAACCACTGCTTTAGTCCCATGAGGTAATCTGATGAATTTGGGAAAATCTGATGATACTGGCAATCGTAATTTTTAAAAAATTGGTTCTTTGTTTTCATTCAGAACAGAAACCAATGTGTTACTGCTCTAGATAAGAGAATCCTACCTATTTTTAAAATCTCTTTATAATACCAATGGTCCAAATAGCCAGGTATTTAATAATATCAGAAAAAAAATAACACTTAAGGAGAAATACTTAACTTTTATATAACAGGATGAAAAAAATACCAATCTCATCAGACCATAGTGGGTTGGTATATATTTGGTTTGTGGAGAGTAAAGCAGAGTATAAATAAACAACAACAACAATAACAGCAACCTTACTTACTTACTTACTTACTTAGGCGATCCCTCGTTGGACGAGTAAGATGGTCTTCCATTATGGATTTCCTTGTGGGTCCGTAGGTGGCTGTGGAGCCCTATTCTTGCTCTGCATCTTCTTCCGCAGTGAGGGCATTGGTTTCCAGGTGGAAGGCGTTCCCGGTCGGGGTTGGCTTGACGCGCCTTCCTCCTGGCACGTTTCTCTCTTTCACCCTCCACTCGTGCCTCCTCGAATTCTGCAGCACTGCTGGTCACAGCTGTCCTCCAGCTGGAGCGCTCAAGGGCCAGGGCTTCCCAGTTCTCGGTGTCTATGCCAGAGTTTTTAAGGTTGGCTTTCAGCCCATCTTTAAATCTCTTTTCCTGTCCACCAACGTTCCGTTTTCCGTTCTTAAGTTCGGAGTAGAGCAACTGCTTTGGGAGACGGTGGTCAGGCATCCGGACAACGTGGCCTGTCCAGCGGAGTTGATGTTGGAGGACCATCGCTTCAATGCTGGTGGTCCTTGCTTCTTCCAGCACACTGACGTTTGTCCGCTTGTCTTCCCAGGAGATTTGCAGGATTTTCCGGAGGCAGCGCTGATGGAATCGTTCCAGGAGTTGCATATGACGTCTGTAGACTGTCCACGTCTCACAGGCATATAGCAGGGTTGGGAGGACAATGGCTTTATAGACAAGCACCTTGGTCTCCCTACGGATGTCCCGGTCCTCAAACACTCTTTGCTTCATTCTGGAAAATGCTGCACTTGCAGAGCTCAGGCGGTGTTGTATTTCGGCGTCGATGTTGACTTTGGTGGAGAGGTGGCTGCCAAGGTAGCGGAAATGGTCCACATTTTCTAATGTGACACCATTAAGCTGTATTACTGGCATTGGAGAGGGATTGGCTGGTGACTGCTGGAACAGCACCTTGGTTTTCTCAATGTTCAGTGACAGGCCGAGCTTCTCGTATGCTTCTGCGAAGGTGTTTAGAGTGGCTTGTAGGTCTTCTTCTGAATGCGCACAGACGACATTGTCATCAGCATACTGGAGTTCTATAACAGATGTTGTTGTAACCTTGGTTTTGGCTTTCAGTCTGCTGAGGTTGAATAGCTTGCCATCTGTCCGATAGATTATTTCCACTCCGGTGGGAAGCTTCCCATCAACAAGGTGAAGTATCATAGCGATGAAGATGGAGAATAGAGTTGGGGCGATAACACATCCCTGTTTGACACCGGATTCCACCTTAAATGGGTCACTTTGGGAGCCACTGCTGTCCAAAACTGTTGCCATCATGTCATCATGGAGGAGCCGCAGGATGTTCACAAATTTGTTAGGGCACCCGATTTTGTGGAGGATGGTCCAGAGAGCGCTGCGATTCACTGTGTCAAATGCCTTTGCAAGGTCGATGAATGCCATGTACAGGGGTTGGTTTTGTTCCCTGCATTTTTCTTGGAGTTGTCGTGCAGTGAAGATCATGTCCACGGTTCCTCTGGAGGGGCGGAAGCCGTTCTGGGATTCTGGGAGGGTGTCCTCTGAGAGGGGCAGAAGGCGGTTTGCAAGGATTCTTGCGAGGATTTTCCCAGCGGAGGTTAGAAGGGAGATACCTCGATAGTTTCCGCAGTCTGTTCTTTCCCCTTTTTTGAAGAGGGTGATGATGGTGGCGTCCTTGAAATCTGCTGGGATTTTCTCGGTCACCCACACTTTTTCTATGAGCTGGTGGAGTTGGTGTGTTAGCTCAGGTCCTCCCTCTTTAAAGATTTCAGCAGGGATCCCATCTGGTCCACTGGCTTTGTTATTCTTCTGTTGGCTGATGGCATTGCTGACTTCTTCCAAACTAGGCAGTGCTGCAAGCTCATCCCTGGTTTGTTGTTGTGGGATTTGTGAGAGGACCTCGTCGGCCACATTGGAGCTGCGGTTCAGGAGGCTTTGGTAGTGTTCTTTCCAACGTAGTGCAATTGAGTTTTGGTCCTTCAGGAGTTTGGTTCCATCTGATGAGCGTAGAGGCTGTATGCCATGGTTTCTTGGTCCATAGATGACCTTTGTGGCTTTGAAGAATCCCTGAGCATTATGGGTATCTGCCAGGTGTTGGATTTCTTCGGCCTTCTTTGTCCACCAGATGTTCTTGAGTTCTCTTGTCCTTCTTTGGACCTCAGCTTTTGCACTAGCATAGATCTTTTTCTTAGCAGCACAGTTGATGTCTCTCTGCCATGCTTGGAAGGCTTTCCTTTTCTTGTCAATTAGCTGTTGGATCTCGATGTCATTTTCATCAAACCAGTCTTGATGTTTCTTGGCTTGGTATCCAATAGTTTCTTCGCAGGCTTGGATGATGGAGGTCTTCAGTTTGTTCCAATGTTCCTCAACATTTTCGGGGTGTTCTGTGGGTAGATGGTCCTTGAGTGCTGTTTGGAGATGGGCTCGTCTGGAGGGCTCCTGAAGGGCTTGGGTGTTCATTTTGCGCCTTGTCTTCCTTCCTTGGAGTCTGCGCTTGGGGGCGATCTTGATAGCCATCGAGGATCGAATTAGCCTGTGGTCAGTCCAGCAGTCGTCAGCACCTATCATGGCTCTTGTGAGGAGCACGTCACGGCGGTCTCTGGCGCGTGTGATTACATAGTCTAAGAGGTGCCAATGCTTTGACCGGGGGTGCTTCCATGATGTCTTGAACTTGTTTTTCTGGCGGAAGAGCGTATTGGTGATGACAAGGTTGTGCTCCGCACATTTGGTGAGAAGCAGGATGCCATTTGAGTTGCTGTTTCCAACCCCGTCTTTTCCTATGGTGCCTGGCCACAGGTCGAAGTCTCGCCCGACTCTTGCATTGAAGTCCCCCAGGAGAATGATTTTGTCCTCCTTAGGTATCCCCGATAGGACGGTGTCCAGCTGACAGTAGAATTTCTCCTTGATGTCTTCATCAGCGTCTAGTGTTGGTGCATAGGCACTTATGATGGTTGCCCGTTGGTTTTTGGCAAGGTCAACTCGGAGGGTGGAGAGACGTTCGTTGATACCAGTGGGTGCTTCGGACAGATGTTTCATCAGATCATTTCTTATAGCGAAGCCAACTCCGTGCATTCTTTGGTCTTCTTTGGGCAGTCCCTTCCAGAAGAAGGTGTAGCCTCCTTTTTCTTCTTTCAGCTGTCCCTCTCCTGCTCTCCGAGTCTCCTGAAGGGCTGCTATGTCGATGTTGAAGCGTCCCAGCTCCCTTGCGATGATGGCAGTTCTGCGTTCGGGGCGTTCACTGCCACTGTTGTCCATCAGAGTCCGTACGTTCCACGTACCGAAGTTCATTTTTCTTTTTTGGCCGCAGGATGGTGACCCCACTGGACGCGGCAGTCCAGTCAGGGATGAGTGAGGCAGACTATGTTTGGGGCACCTTTTCTAGCCCCCTCCCCATGTGGGGTGAGCAGAGTGGGTCCTCAATAGGGCTGCTCAGTCGTGGATACAGCTGCCGAACTACTCAACTGCCTCGGACCTTGAGGTAGAACGACTGAGTCCGTACCCACCGCCCATGTGCCAGTCTGTGACTAGGGGCTTCCAGATTTCACAGTCCTGCCCCCGTCGCCACTCGCTGATCGCCATGGGACTTTGGTTGGTTGGTTTTTATTTTCTGTGGAAGACGCCTGTGCGTGGATTTTTTTAATGTGTGGAGGTCAGTGCACAACTGCTCAACACACAGACTTCACAGAGTGAGGTTCCACTGGTGATGTAGTTTAACACAATGACCGTGGCTTCTCAGTCTGTTGCAGCCTTCTTCCGCCTTCGCAGCCGTTGTAACATGTGCCATGTTATCCTCCGCCTGCTCCGCCGTTGAGGTCTTTGGGTCTTCGGACTGTGCTTGGTCTGGGACCTCCCCCGCAGCCACTCCTGGGAGTGCACGACTCCAGTTGTTGTGCCTACAGGTTCATCGGAACACGCAAGCCCCCTCACCACGACAAGGTGACAGTCCATCGAGGGGGCAACAGCAACCATGATTGATTGGAAGGAAAATAGTTACTTGCACTACACTGCAAAAAACTATGAAAGGTTTTGCATAAGATTTAAGATAGATTGCAGGTCTCATGATTTGTATGAAAATAATATTGTGTATCTAATTTCATTTATTGCACTGGGATTTCATTTCAATTGCTATGGCAACATCCTATGGACTCCTGTGATTTATAGTTTGAACCTTCTGGCTCAGAATTTTAAACAAACTTCCCTAAATTGCAAACTCCAGGGTTCCATAGGATACTGCTAGGTAGTTAAAATGGAATCATGGTGCTATAGTTGTGTACTTTTGAAGAGCTCATGTGGGTGGAATAATGAAAGAAACAGTTTTGTCAACTCCATCTCATTGAAGATTTGTGGTGAAGTATAGGGGTGGAGAAATCAGGGGGTGGGGATCCCACCAATAATCCCATTCTTAGTGGAGCTCTGATCTGAATTTGCTATACTAGCAGCAGAAAAATCTAGATCCAACATAATAGAGTTGAAACAAGCTTTTCATTGTATATTTCCTTCATGATTATCAAATGTGTTTTCTTCTATGTTTTTGAAATCTATATATATATATTCTCTACATAGTTTTAAGCTTACTGCTTCTGTCCTTCTTTGTACAGATACCAGTCACAGTTGAGGACAATGGACCTGAAGAAATAATGTGTAAGTCACTTGTATTATCAGCATGCCCAGTCTCCTTGCACTTGTTGACCCAAACCCATTAGCTATTCTACACTGGAATGTTCTGGTTTGAATCAGCGAAATTTGGTAAATCAGCAATTACATAAACTCCAATGATTGTGTGGGTCTAGTTGAGATGGGACTTTAAGTGGAATTTAGAATGTTGCTTCCTGGGGGGAAAAAGCAAGAAAAATTATTATGGTTAATGGGATGCAATTCACTGACTGTTATAAGTAGTTAATAGCATTTAGGAATTGTGGGAGCTGAAGTCCAAAACACCTGGAGGCCCAAAGGATGCGGAACACTGCCATAAAAGACCAGTAGTTTATATGCTTGAGATGTTGTGTGTGTGTGTTCAAGCTGCCATGCTTGCACACAGATAAGTATGGCAACCTAATTGGTTGTACAGTATCATTCAGACTTGATGTCTCGCTCAATTTAACCTTTAGTGTAGAAACACAGGCAGCAAGGAAGAGAATTGGAAGGTTTTTTGTATAGCTAAACACCTGGTTCTAAACACACAAAGTTCTCCTTATGCATTTAGTACCTTCTTGACTTCTTTTTCTGTGAAAGACTTCAGTCCCAGTGCTGCCAAAATCTAAAACTTCTATTCACACAAATTTTGCCATCTGAATTCCTAGGTCAATCTTCCTTCATTAGTTTCTTATGTGAAACTGTCAACAATGTCTTTTTGTTCCTTCTACTGCCCACAAACCCTTCTCTATATGTGTCAGGTAGCCTGAGGGCCTATTTTGTAAACTGCTAAGGGAATGGTATTGCTAAGCTAATAGTAAAACATTCCAAGACTCCTACAATCAAAAGGAACTTGCAACTTGATTGCGCTAGCAATGGTTTACGCAAGTCTTGCACATGCACAAATGATCCCTGAGAGATAGACAGAACTACTCAATGTGGGTGTTTTTCACACATTCATTCATTCGTCAGGTGAACACCCGTTTTAGTTGGTAAGCTGACTGCACTCTCCTGAAGTCAATATTATTTTAAATCAGTTGTAATGTCACAATGCTTTCTGTTTAAGATAACCTGTTTTCTGGAGAGACTCTGTTTGTTCTCAACATGCACTAAATATGCAATAGGAAAATGGCTACAACTGTTCTGTGAATATATAGTCCTAGCACCCTGTAGCTCCTTAAGATTTATAGCAATGGGTTTCATAGTTACTTCTCTTTTTCTGTAATTAATTGGAATTGTACATAGTATGAACAAACTTGGAAAAAGTTATATTAAATGTATCCTAGCTTACAAAACATTAGGCCAGCACAAATCACTAGTATTACTAATGTTCTTGCAATATTTCAATACTGAAACACAGGGTGTGTTGAAATCTGTGCATGGCATTGCAAAATCAGTGCACACATAGAATTGCGACAGTATAGTAGAATTCAGGACTGAACATGCCACCCATGTCTAAAGTTCTAATGTTGTTCCACCTTGCTAATTAGGGATATCTCCTTGTACAAGTTGCATAATCAAAGTAAGAGCAGGAATACTCGTCAGATGACATTTGAAATGTTTTTCACATAGAGCAAAATCTAACAGTGCATTTTCTTCTACTCATTTGGCTGTTATCATGTAATAATAGGCAAGCAGGCTCAAGAACCAGTTTCTTTTCCCTTCGTCCCATTTCCTCTGCATTTTTGACAGTTTTTTTTCACTGTGTGACCACAACAGCATGTGCTAGCCTAATCATGTTCCCCCAGCTATTACCAGAAACATAGCCAGTGGCAAGAAATATTGGAAGTTAAAGTCCTACAAATGTTGGAGTGCAGCATGATTGCCATGCTGACAGATTAAAATTTGTCAAAAGAGAGAATATACACTTGGCACAACATGATCGCAAATGCTCTTTCATAGGACTATTTTGTGGTATCATTTGACAGCTGTAGTTTTATTTTTTTTTAAAGCTTAACTTGTTAACTGCAAACATATGAGACGATGACTTGGCATTTTATATGTGGTTTTAAGCTGTTTCATACATTGGTGAGTGTTAATTGTTTATATGCTTAGATTGTTTATATTTTTATTATATGTGTTTTATTGTTACCTGTGCAGCATTGATTTTTTGTCAGATTCGTAAGCTGCCTTGAGTCCCCTCTTGGGTTGAGAAAGGCAGGGTAGAAATGAAATGAAACGAATAAATAAATAAATAAATAATACAAAATGAAAATAAAATCTTTACTTGAAAGCAATTGGCAGAAGGACAAAAGATACCAAATGATGCACTTTCTGCAAGCAACTGGTCAGTGAAGAAAGTGTGAACTCACACTCAAATTGCTTTCTCCCTTGGAAAGGAATATATATAATGCCTTGGAGTAAAAATGAGAACCAAGCTAGGAAGAAATCAAGTTTAACTAGTTCTACTAGGAATGCTTTCAAGCTGCATTCTGTATTCATGATTACAGTAAATTCAGGCTTTTATTTATTTATTTATTTATTTATTTGGTATGCTTGTATACCGCTAATTTCTCAGCCTGTGCGGCGACTCATTGCGGTTTACAACATGTTAAAATATACAATTCATTTAAGCATATAAAATTAAAATTAAAAATACATACAAGAAACATACACAGTATTGGGCCACCAATACAGATCGGGACATCTCATAGTTAAAATCATCATCCAAATTCGTTATCTTAATTGCTAATCCATGGTCAGATAAAACATTTTATGTCTTTGTACATACAATTATTAAAGTGTTATATATTTTTTTCCTTTGCTATAACAACATTTCTTCATTCCAAAGCTGACTGAACAATTCTTATGTCTTGACATTTACTTATTTATTGCTTGTTGCTTTTATAAATGTCTTATGTTCAATAAATAATAAAACATATACAGTAGTGTTACTTATTCATTCAGTACACAACTTTCTATGGTGTACAAAGGACGGCAAGCTTCTTTTTTATTGTTTCACAATAATATACATCTAGATTAGGCACAGAAAAAAAAGTAAATCTGGATGATTTGCTGCAGATCAGGAAGTGTTCTTGGCCCCCAGTACTGCAGCCGTGACAGGTAAAAACAAGAATTCCCTGTTATAGCTGGCCTTGTATCATACATTCATTTTGTTCTTAGTGTAGGATGGGACATTTTAGCCTCCCAGAATATTTTGTTCCAGAATCCACACAAGAACTTAAGCTAATATGTAGGCATTCTGCGGTACTAAAAGCAATATCCCCAAATTTCACACCTTTCGGATTCACAAGCTTGGGATTAGAAATGTTTACCAGAATTGGCTGGGACAAAAGGGTTCCAACAAATATATTGGCTTTGAGAAGTGGGATTGCTTTTTGTCCTATTCATTATACGATATTGGAACTGTTTTCTCAAGCTAAGATGCAGTGAAGTAAAAATGATGTGCTCAGTTTATCAATTGGTTCAGGAAATTTGGATTTCTTTCTTACGCAAGATCTTTGAATTCTTTTTAAAATGTTAAGTCCTATCACAAGTACTAGCCCTCATTCTAATCCTCAAAGCACTGGCATTTTTATTTGAAAATATTTTATAAGTCACATAATGCAACTTTTAAAAAAATCCTGTGCCTGAAGGTTATCATCATCATGGCATTGCCAGTACACATGATCTGCAACACACATTCATACAAACTGAACAAGTTATCGCTCCCTGCCACCTATTTCTTATACAAATTATCGCTCCCTGCCACCTCTTTCTTATACAGAGAGCGGGTTGGGACCATGAGGACATAACTACCCTGCAGAAATAAATGTTTCAGTTGAAAGGACGAACCTAGTCATATTTCGTGTTGTTTAGTACGCAGAACAAGGTCTCAACAAATCGAAAGGCAGGTTTAAACAAAACATCAGGTATTATTAACTCCCCTCCTTCATCAGTCTTCACAGTAGTTGTATATTAGTGTCCATGTGTGGCAAGGAGAGGGGAAGCTCTTGTGGAGGTGGATTTTCCTAGCAACTACATAGGTTTGGCCCAACTTGTTACTGTATGGAAATCAGAGACTTTACAGTTTAACAGAAGATCTGATCTTGACAGAGATGGAAAAAGGTAAGGACTACTGGCTGCTTACGATTTTATACTTCAAGGTCATAGGTATGGGGACTCTGTCACGATGAGCAACTGCACCACAAAAACCATGTTAGTACAGGTCAGCAGAAGCCTTCATGCTAAAGGCTGGAATGAAAAAAGGATGGGCCTTGTTGTGTTTCTTCAAGTCATTTCTGACCTAAGGCAAACCAAAGGCCAACCTATCACAGACTTTGTAATAATTACTCTCATTTGATAATGAGAACCTGACTCAACATGCTTCCTCTACTGAAATTTTGAAATGTGTGCTCAAGATTCCCAAGAGTGCCCTGCCTTGTTAAATATATGTAAGAATTTTGTTTCACCAGACAGGCACTCAGAAAGGAAAGGGTTACTGTCCAATAACTTCCAATATCTGGCACCAAATGAGAAGAATACTGTACATCATTTGTTTTCCCCTTTATATTAATTTTACACATTGTCAACAATATCAAAAACAGTAACAAATCACAATTTACAATTCGGAGCTATCCTATTCCACCCCCCAAGTCACATATGTTTGCAGACTACTTCACTATCACTCCTCTCTAGTAAGTTACTCTATTATCGAATAAAGTACATAATAATGCATCTTACAGATACAGGTTGAACATCCCTTTATCTGGAATCCTGGGGGAACAAGTTGTTTACAGGGGAGGCTGAGGGAGCAGGATCTTTGTTTTCTGATGATTCAGTGTACAGAAACGTTTTATGACCAACATGATTAAAAATATCGTCCCTGGGTTGTGTATGTGTGTATACAAAACATAAATTAATTTCGTGTTGGTGATTGGGTCCCATCTCCATGACACCTCAATGTATTTGCAAACATAAGTATTCCAAAATCTGGGGGGATCCAAAACACTTCAGGTCTCAAGCATTTTGGATCCCATCTACACAGTATTATATTATCATTGCATACTCATATAATGCAGTTCAACTGTATTATATGACTGCACCTGGCATGGGCTTAAGTGGCTGGGGGGAAAAGGAAAGGGCCTGAGTCTGTTAGAAATTGTGGAAGTTGAAGTGCAAAACACCTGGAGGGCCAAACTTTGCCCATGGCCCGTCTACACTGACCATATGATGAAGTTTCAAACTGCATTGTACTGAAGATGCAACCTTGGAGAAAAGATTCTCAACCTGTTCAGTAAGCGCACAAATTGCTAAGCAGAAACGTTGTGAAGAAGCCACATTTTTAGGTGTTTTGCAGCCATGCTGCTCATGCAATTTCACAAACAAACAGCACATCTGACAAGTTTGCTCCTGATCACAGAAGAATCCAACTGATGCAACGCAGGTCCAACATCCCTTACCTGGAATTACAATAGTGCCCACGGATCTCCCCCCCCCCTCTCTATATATATCTTTAATAAGATATATTATCAATGATATATATATATATATATATATATAGAGAGAGAGAGAGAGAGAGAGAGAGAGAGAGAGAGAGAGCTTTTAATATATATGCCTTTTTAATAAGATACTTTAATAAGGTACTCCACTTAGGCAGAAAAAAATTAAATGCAAAGATACAGAATGGGGAATGCCTGGCTCGAGAGCAGTACGTGTGAAAAAGATCTTTGGAGTTGGGAGTCCTCGTGGACAATAAGTTAAACATGAGCCAACAATGTGGTCCAGCAGCAAAAGAAGCTAATGGGATTTTGGCCTGCATAAATAGGAGTATAGTGTTTAGATCCAGGGAAGTCATGCTACCCCTCGATTCTGCCTTGGTCTGGAATACTGTGTCCAATTCTGAGCACCACAATTGAAGGCAGATGTTGACAAGCTGTGTCCAGATAAGGGCAACTAAAATAATCAAGGGTCTGGAGAACAAGCCCTACGAGGAGTGGCTTAAAAAGCTGGACATGTTTAACCTTCAGATGAGAAAGCTAAGAGGAGACATGATGACCATGTATAAATATGTGAGGGGAAGTCACAGGGAGGAGGGAGCAAGCTTGTTTTCTGCTGCCCTGGAGACTAGGACAAGGAACAATGGCTTCAGGCTACAAGGCGAGTCCACCTGAACATTCCTGACTGTGAGTGCTATTCAGCGGTGGAACTCTCTGCTCTGAAGTGTGGTGGAGTTCCTTCTTTGGAAGCTTTTAAACAGGTGCTGGATGGTTATCTATCGAGGGTGCTTTGAATGGGAATTTTCCAGTTACTTTGCAGGGGGTGAGACTAAATGGCCCACCAGGTCTCTTCCAACTCAATTATTTATTTATTTATCGTGTCATCAGCAACCATTGTTTTACAATTCTAACAGAGCAAAACAAACACAGAGATTAAAAAGAAAAAGAAAAAAAACCACACAGATTTTGTAAATTTGATATTTGGTTAAATGTCCTTTGACCAGTATCTGGCCACTTGGAGTGCCTCTGGGGTTGCCGCAAGAAGGTCCTCCATCGTGCATGTGGCAGGGCTCAGGGTGCATTGCAGCAGGTGGTCAGTGGTTTGTTCTTCTCCGCACTCGCATGCCGAGGATTCCACCCTGTAGCCCCATTTCTTAAGATTGGCTCTGCATCTCGTGGTGCCAGAGCGCAATCTGTTCAGCGCCTTCCAAGTCGCCTAGTCTTCTGAGTGCCCAGGGGAGAGTCTCTCATCTGGTATCACCCAACTCAATGATTCTATGGAAAACCAGGGCCTTTTCTCACCACCTCCCCGCAAGAGGAAGTGTTGACATTTTGCCCCACGCTTAGAGCATCGTACGAGCAGAATCACCTGATACTTTAATACACCCGCTCAAAACGACGCCACCCAATCGGAAAGCGCTCTCTCCGTGACTGATGGCGGCCTCAGCCAATAAGAGCTCCTCCAACGGGGGCGGGGGAGGCGTTGGCATCCATGTGCGCGCGGAGGCAACCCGGGGCGGGACGGCCAGAGAAGAGGGCGGGGGGGAGAGGGCAGCTCCGACGTCGGATCACCCCGCCGTCCGAAGGGCGGGCGCGAGGCCCAATGGGAAGCGCGCGGTGGTTGGAGCTGGCCAATGGCTGCGCGGCGGGGGCGGGCTTGCTCTGTGGAAGTGTGCGAAGGGTGCGCGGAGGGTTCAGTCTCGCTTGAGCAGCAGTAGCAGGAGGGTGGTTAGCGTGGGTTGTGCGCCATGGAGGCCTCCGAGTCCTTCTTGGCTCCGTGGACGGGGTTCTTCTACTGGGTCGGGGTGGCGGGGACCGCGTACTGGTCTCTCCTGCTGCTCCGCTACCTGAGGTACATCGTCCGCGTGTGGGTCATGGGAGACCCGGGGGCGGTAGGCCCACACCTGGGCGCCTGGGCAGGTGAGTCCTCCTCTTGCTCTCCCCGCAGGCCGCCTTCGCCTCCACGGCCCGCCCGCCTCTCCTGCTCTTCTTGGGCCCTCGAGGAGGCCGGCTGGTCATGTTGTGGAGGCCTCATTCAGGCGTTGCTCCCGCCACAGGGAGGGCACCCTCTCTCCCTCCCTCCCTCCCTCTCCTTGCGTGAGAGATCCTTTTAGCTGGGCCCTCGCCCTCATTAATAGGACCTGATTAACGTCCTATTAGGAGGAGCGGATTCAAGGTCACTTTCTACAGATTAGGGAACCGCTTCCCGTCTGGTAGAACCCAACAAAGGAAAAAATGTGATTATTTCTGAAACTATCGAAAGGATTTGGCCTGGACTGAGCAGAAATGTCAAATGTTGATTTGACAGCAGAAATATCTACTTGGCATTTTTAGCACAATGGTTTATACCCGTTGGACATCCCTTCTATCCTAAATACTTGAGGCCAGAAAGTGTGCCATATTTGGAGTATTTTTCCCCCCTCCAGTTTTTATCATTCTTGGATATACTTACTGTACATAGTGATCTAAATATAAGCATTATTTATTTATTTATTTATTTACTATACTTGTATACTGCCTTTCTCACCCCCCAAGGGGACTCAAGGCGGTTTACAACATACCAATGGCAAAAATTCAATGCCAACATACATGTAAAAAAGAAAAATCATAATAAGTAAATATTAACATATCACTAAGAGCCCCCCTGGTTGTGCAGCGGGTTAAACTGCTGAACTTGCTGACCGAAAGATTGGCAGTTTGAATCCAGGGAGCGGGGTGCACTCTTGCTGTTAGTCCCAGCTTCTGCCAACCTAGCAATTAAAAAACATTGAAACATGAGTAGATGAATAAGTACTGCTTCTGCGGGAAGGTAATGGCACTCTATGCAGTTGGGCTGGCCACATGACTTAGGAGGTGTCTATGGGCAATGCTGGCTCTTTGGCTGAGAAATGGAGATGAGCACCAACCCCCCAGAGTCATACACAACTAGACTTAATGTCAAGGGGAAACCTTTCCCTTTACTTTGACATACATTTTAACCATGAAAACATGAGACATAAATAACATTTAAACATTAAAGCAAAGCATTAAAATATTTTAATATAAATATTAAAATCACATGATCCAAAAATCATACACTGTAACCATTCTGATTGTCATTGCACATATTTTCTAATTGTTCCTTGTACTGCATTATTTTTACTGGCTAAAGCCTTGGTCCCGCAACCATGCCTTTGTTTTCTTTCGGAAGGCCAGGTGGAAGGGCGCTGATCTAATCTCACTGGGGAGAGAGCTCAAGAGACGAGGAGCCACCACTGCGAAGGCCCTGTCTCTCATCCCTTCCAACTGCACTTGTTATGGCAGTGGGACTGAGAGCAGGGCTTCCCCAGAAGATCTTAATTATCATGATGATTCATAGAGGGGGATACGCGTGGACAGGTAACATTCACTTATGTTTCAGTTTCACTTTGCAGACAAGGCACGGGCAAACTTCAGCCCTCCAGGTGTGTTGGACTGCAACTCCCACAATTACTAACAGGTTGTTAGGAATTGTGGGAGTTGAAGTCCAAAACACCTGGAGGGCCAGATTTTGCCTATGGCTGTTGTAGACATAACCTGAAGGTAAATTTATACACAATTGGTGCTCAAAACAAAATTTGTGTATATTGTACCATCAGAGATCAAAGCCATCACTGTATCAGCCACCCATATGGATAATTTTGGATGTTGGAGTGCTGTACTTTGGATTTTATTATCCAAGATAATGGGTTCTCAACCTGTACTTGAGACCAAAATTTTAAATAGAAAACCTTTGCACTGTTCTGGCATGTGGTTTTGGTGCACCGTCCTTCATTATGAGCGTTGATAGCTTGTAGATGTCTATTATCCCTATTTGTTTATTTTGGACATATACAGTAAAGAAGACGCTTTTTTTTGTTTTTGTTTTGGTGTACTGTGACTATAATTTGTAACAGCAGCAATTGATGCTCTATTCTGAAGTAGGATTTCATTGCCTATTGGAAATTGATTGACTGCTTGAAGAAAAGAAGAATATAAACCTGCTTTTCTCCATGGTGTTGTGGTTTGAACACTAGATCATGATTGAGAGACTAGGTTTCAAATCCTTACCTGACCAAGCAAACCCACTAGGTGACCCTTGGTGAGTAACACGCCTTCAGCCTCAAAGGCAGGTGAAACCAATCCTTCGCCTCTGAACAAATCTTGTTCCTTTGATCAGTTGACTCTAGGGTTGCTGTAAGTCAGAAACAAATGCATTCTTAACTAGTCCAAAAGTTAGGCCTGGTGTTGCAGCCACAAGTTGGCAGTTATTTAGTCACCAAATGGTTATGTTTTCATATATTAGCAAACATGGAAAATGCATAATAGTATGTGTAGGGGCAAATGTGTGATCCTTGATGTATTCTGGTACCTGAAAATGTAACAGTCTGCATTTGGTGATTAAATCCTAAGTTTTAAAACTTTGGAGTTTCCGTTTTAATATCCCAATTTTATCCCTGATAAAATGTACACAAATTCATAACCTGTTATGAGTAGAGTTAGGGGATTGTTTTAAACTTGCCATTCTGTTTCATTCATTGGGAGAGAAATACAGACTCTGGAGCGGACTTGTTCTTTGAAGCCTTTTAGTTCAGCTAAGAATAAAGATCTCTAAAAAGCAACAGTTGTACTGTTTATTTTGAAACATTTACAAAATTCCTTTACAGATACCAGAATGAAGTACATATACTGATCGAAGTTAACAAGTGACTTGAAGGCACATGTAGAATAGATATTTTTAATCAATTGGAATTAAATGTTGACACCGCAAATTCTATTCATCCATTGGATTTACTCTGTGGACTAACAATATTTAGTATTGCATTAAAATAAGGGAATGTAATAGGAAAAACATAGTATATTAAAACAGCAGCATCAACAAAGAAACAAATGTAACCAGCCAGTTACAATGCCCTGGCATTTTGAAACAGCCTAACATCCATTAGAAAGGCATTTCACAACAGTAAGGCTACAAACAAGAAAACTCCCATTATTTGCTATGTATCTTATCTTAAGAACTTGAAGGATGTGTGGCCTTGCGTGGGTGTTTATTGCAGGAGAATTTGAAACTTTAATATTGCTTATTCTTATCTGAGCAAAGGACTTATTCTGGGCACCAATTAGAACTGTTAAATCCTCATATTTCAATGTACTTCATTGTTTTGGAACAAAGAGCTCAGTTCTTTTTTTTTTTTTAAAGAACAAGAAGAAAACACTTGTGCTGCAGTGGTTGGGATACCATCCTAGGAAGTAATCGGGTGTGGCTTCTTTAATTATATTCACATATGTCTCTTATATTTTTATTTTTTGTGTCCATGATTTATCATGCTGTTGCTATGTTTTGTGCTTGTTTTACATTTCTCATCGCCTTACAATATACAGGTTGAGCATCCCTTATCTGGAATTTCGAACTATGAAATTGTCTATGTGGATGGCTAAGATAGTGACAACTTCGCTTTCTGATGCTTTGATGTACACAAACTTCATTGTATACATACAGTTATTATCAATATTTTATCAAATTACCTTCAGGCTATTTGGATAAGGTGTATATGAGCCATAAATGAATTTTGGGTTTAGACTAGGATCCCATCTCCAACACATTTTTTAAAGTATGTATATGAAAATAAGATATTCCAAAATTCAGGACACTTCTGGCCCAAAGCATTTTGGCAGAAAAAATGAAACTTTGGGAGAAAAAATGAAATGCAAAGATACAGAATGGGTGACGCCTGGCTCGAGAGCAGTACGTGTGAAAAAGATCTTGGAGTCCTCGTGGACAACAAGTTAAACATGAGCCAACAATGTGATGTGGCGGCAAAAAAAGCCAATGGGATTTTGGCCTGCATCAATAGGAGCATAGTGTCTAGATCTAAGGAAGTAATGCTACCCCTCTATTCTGCTTTGGTTAGACCGCACCTGGAATATTGTGTCCAATTCTGGGCACCACAATTCAAGAGAGATATTGACAAGCTGGAATGTGTCCAGAGGAGGGCAACTAAAATGATCAAGGGTCTGGAGAACAAGCCCTATGAGGAGCGGCTTAGGGAACTGGGCATGTTTAGCCTGAAGAAGAGAAGGCTGAGAGGAGATATGATAGCCATGTATAAATATGTGAGAGGAAGCCACAGGGAGGAGGGAGCAAGCTTGTTTTCTGCTTCCTTGGAGACTAGGACGCGGAACAATGGCTTCAAACTACAAGAGGAGATTCCATCTGAACATTAGGAAGAACTTCCTGATTGTGAGAGCCGTTCAGCAGTGGAACTCTCTGCCCCGGAGTGTGGTGGAGGCTCCTTTGGAAGCTTTTAAGCAGAGGCTGGATGGCCATTTGTCAGGGGTGATTTGAATGCAACATTCCTGCTTCTTGGCAGGGGGTTGGACTGGATGGCCCATGAGGTCTCTTCCAACTCTTTGATTCTATGATTCTATGATAGTCAACCCATATTGAGGCTGTTCTCCATTAGTGAGTTGTTTTTTCACAGTGCCAGGAAAGCAGTTGTGATTGGAACAACTGATGTGGTATCAGGTACAGAGGTAACTTCTGTTGCTGGCTAAAAGACATGAAGTTTCTACCTCACTGGAAATTTTACTATCTGATTCTATGCTCAGAAAGAATATAATAAATATGTTGTAGCATTAAACATTCATACTTCTTTGAAAAAATCTATTTTTGCTTAATGTAATTCAGCCAAACTTTGGAGTACTACTTTCTCTTGGCATGGGAATTTCTTGGCATGACACCTACAACTTGATCTGTATCTTCAGGATTTCTTCCAAAACAAGTTTAGCTTGATCTCTATCTCTAGTATTGCTTAAGAATGCAAATTACACCTGACAATAGGAAGACAAATGTAATTGAAGTATCATATTTAAATATATGTCCCAGTGTTCTGACTTGAAATTAAATCTTAACCTTCAATAGCATAGATTCCCATTGGTTTCATTTGTGCTAGGGTAACTAATGGAATCCTTCAAATGGATATGAGCAAGAAGAAGAAAAAATGGCAAGTGACAAAATAAGTCAGAAGCTGGATTGCAACTGTTTAGAGACTTATATAGAGAGACAAAGGGAAGTATTATAATAACCTTTACAAAGAAAGCCACCCTGAGTCCCTTTCTGGAGAAAAAATGCATATAAATTCAATTAAAAAAATTAAAAGAAATAGAAGGTGACAACAAAAATCTAGAACAAGAGACATCTTCTACTACTCCAAGATGGGAAAAGGTAATTTACATCAAGAGTAGAGATATGAAGAGACTGATGGGATCAGGCTGTATGATCAAGACAAAAATAAAAATGAAGATGGAAGAATGATACTGAAGAACTATCTAAAAGGCATGAAAGGATGACAGATTCCATGACAAAGCTACATTGCCTTACCAAAATCCTGAGAAATAGTAACACTTATAACACCTCTCACATTTCCTAATTAGGTGTCCTAATTTCTCTTTAATTTTGAGGATAGTTGTTGTGAACAGCTAAGATACATGTTGTCAATTCTGTGGGGTAACTTTAAAAGCTGTAAAGCTCTTGCAATGTGCTTCAGTTTTGACTAACCATTGTTTTACATCACACTGCTAAAAGCATCCTTTAAGTTGTCATGATGGGTGTGATCAGATTATTTGGGGATTTGCAAGAGTAGTCTCAACCACTGGCCAATCTTCTGGCCTATTTTGTTCAAGGTGTCATTTGAAAAACAGTGCATAACAAAGGTGAATGAATTTCTGTGATGGTAGGAACATGGGTATATAAGGTGAAAGCAATATACAGTCATGATTCTCAGCCTTTAGGCCCCAGATGTTTGGACTTCACATCCCAGGACACTTGACTACTGTCCATGTGGCTTCAGCTTCTGGGAGTTGAAGTCTAAACAATTTGGAGAGCCAAAGGAAGAACTTCATGGAGATGACACTGCCACTAGTGACATCCAGAGAGGGGTAGAAGAGGGGATGACAGTGGCTGCAGCAACAAAAAGAGGTGAGGTACTCACTCCTTTTTCCCTCTCCATGAGAGAGACAGCAGGGCATAAGGAAGGTAGAAGCGAGCGGTTGGTGGCAAAAAGGGCTTGGGTTTTGGAATATTTCTGATTTCTGGATAAGGAGTGTACACCTTCTCTTAGCAATTTTTCCCCATAAAAATGCAATACGTATTTGGTGAAAAAGCTTGAAATAAAATGGATAGTAGGGAAGTTCTGTTTTTCACATCCCTGATTTGAACCTGTAGAATACAGACCATGTAAGTTAAAATCCTTTTCTTCTCATCTTATGAATACCTTATACAAGCAGGAGCTAGATGATTCATTCATATTTGTCTAATCATAATTTAGCTTCACACTACTAAATAAAAATAAAGATTTTTGATTTACATTTTTATTTTATTTTATTTTTTAAAGATATTTTTATTATATTATACACACAGATCAGTAAGCCAAATTCCAAGTGGTACACATATAAAACCTAAATAATTCAACAAATATTAAAGAAATTATACTAATTTACACTGGTGTATATTACCTTATCTCCACCTTCCCTCCCTCCCACCCTCCCTCCCTCCTCAACCACAGTATATTTCTAGCTAATCTTGCAGATCCAGCCACTGGTAGAGTCTTTGTGTTTTTTCTTTGATGTGATCGTTGGCTCCTCCATTTTTTACCCAGTTGAAGTAGACCTTCCATCTATTTGTAATGATCTTTTCTTTGTCCATTCTTGGTGTTTGCTTGGTCATAATTCCCGTAATGTCTAACAGCACTTGATCGTACATATAATCATTCCAATTAGTTAACGTCCATTTCGATTTGTCTTTCCATCCTCTGGCAATCACTGCATGGGCTGCTCTTATCATTACCTTAAATAACTCCTGGCAATTAATTATTATACTCGGATGATCCAACACTCCCCAAAGTAGCAAATCATTATTAATTTGAATTCTTATCTGGAATATCTCCTGAATTTTTACTTGTATGATTTGCCAGAATTTTTTTATTTCAGAACACTCCCACCACATGTGTGAATAAGTACCTTTTTCTTTATTACAATGCCAACACTTCGAATTCTTTCCTTTTAACATATAAGCCAGTTGTTCAGGAGTTCTATACCATCTTAATATCATCTTTTTTTCTAATTCATTATATTTTTCTATTTTTATTTTATTCATGTTCCTAATTATTTCCTCTATTTCTCTTGTCTGTAATGATTTAACTCCAATCCATTTATTACTTATTGCTCTAATCATAAACTCTTTATCTTCTACCATTAAATTATATATTTTTGCCACTGTTCCTTTACTTGTCTTTTCTCTTGCATTTAGCAATTTATCTACCTTTAGTTCTTCAGTGGGTTTTGTACCCTCTTTTTTTACTTTTTCCCAAATCCCTCTTAATTTTAACCAATTTTCTTTCCCCCCCTTTTCCAAAAATTCTGGCCAATTAATTATCTCTCCATCTTGTTTCCACATATCTTGTACCCTCCTTAATCCCTTTTCTTCTAAGTTATTTGCTAACCTTTCGGGGAGTCCCATGCTCTTAATAGGGGTCTTTCCTGATATTTTATATGCCCATAGTTTTTGCCATTTTTGCCAACAGTCATATGCTACCTTTCTCGGCCCTGTTAGATTTTCCTTTATTTTGTTAATATCTCTGGTGTATAGCCCGTATTTTCCCCATCCTAGATTTATTTCATTCTCTACTTTTATCCATTTATCTTCTCCCTTTAAACTTATTTCTAGTAGTGCCCTTAATTGGAAAGCCTCATAATAACATTGTAGATTTGGAAACCCCCATCCAAGAATTCTCTTTGGGGTATATTGAATCTTTTTCATTATTCTGTTTCTCTTTTTCCCATATATCCATTCTCTCAAAGTGTTGTCCCATTCTTTTAATTGTTTATATTCTATTTTTATTGATAAAGTTTGGAAAAGATAAAGTAGTTTGGGAATTATGCACATTTTCAGAGCTTGTATTTTCCGTGGGATACTTAATTGTTTATCCCTCCAGGCTTTTATTTTTTCCTGAATTTTTTTCCATATTGCCCCATAGTTGGCCACTTTTAACTTGGTTATTTCTTTTGTAATAGTAATGCCTAAATATTTTATTCTATTTCTTATTATTTTTATTTCTCCCATTTTTGCCTGCAGCGCCTTCTGCTCCTTTTTCCCCATATTGTATATAAGCATTTCTGATTTGCTCATGTTGACTTTCAGTCCTGAGTATCTTTCAAAATCTTTTAGAATTATTTGTATTTCCCTTATTGCTTCTATTGGGTTTTCCATTATTAATAAAATGTCATCCGCGTAAAGATTTATCTTCAGTTCTTCGTTCTTAATCTGATAACCCTTTATCCTGCCATTGTTTCGTATTCTGTCTGCCAGAGGTTGCATTGCTAATGCAAATAACAACGGAGATAGAGGGCAGCCTTGTTTTACTCCTCTTTCTATTTTCAAGAATTTTGTTAGTCCTTCATTTACTCTTATTCTTGCTCTCATATTACTATATAACTCTTTTATTATTTTAGTAAATGAAATATCAAATCCGTAGTTACCCATTAATTGCAACAGATAATCATGGTTTAGTGAATCAAAAGCTTTGTATATGTCTAACTTTAAGAGTGCAAATTTTCTTTTTTTGTTATGATTAAGAATGTTTAATACATTTCTTATAGGATGTGCGATGTTTCTACCTTTTATAAATCCGTATTGATCGTCCTTTACTATTTTACTTATAATCCCTTCTATTCTGTTGACTAATATTTTCGTGAATATTTTGTAATCCTGATTTAGGAGGCTAATGGGTCTATATGAATTAGGGTCTTCTGGATCTTTCCCGCTCTTTCTCACTGTTATTATCTCTGATTCTCTCCATGTGTCTGGGGGCTTTCCTCCTATCATTATACTATTAAATAAATCCTTCAATTCTGGGATTATTATTTCTTTTGTTTCTTTGTAAAACTCTGCAGTGTACCCATCGCATCCCGGGGATTTTGCATTTTTCAGTGTATCAATCACCTGCTCTATTTCTTGATATGTTATTTCTGCTCCTAGTTTCCTATTGTCCTCTCTATCTAATATCTTTGGTATATTTTCATTAAACCTTTCTCCATGTATTTGTTTTCTATATAAGCCTTGGTAGAAATCTTCAAATACTTCTCTTATTTCCTTATTTGAATTTACCTTTTTATTATATTTATTCTTTAACTGGGTGACTCTTCCTTTCTCTTTCGCATTTTTCAAATAGTTAGCCAATTTTTTCATTGTATTTGTATTTTGTCTTTGGAAATTATTTTTAAGAAATATCTCCTTTCTCCACAAATCCAAATTATCCATTTCTTCTAATTGTTTCTTTAATTTTTCCAACTTTACTTTCACCTGCACTTGGTATTTACTTTGCAATAGCTTTTGTGTTTCCTCTATTTCTTTAACCATTATTTTTCTTTCTTTATCTTTCTTTTTATTTTCTTAGACACTTGTGTGTTTTTTTAAAGATCTAGGTTAAAGATACAATCATGAATACTGACTTTGCAGCTCCTTATTATTTACATTGCTATCTGCTTATTTAAAATAATCCTGTATAAAAGTATGTGTTAAAGTTAAGTTAAAATAATAAAATAAGAGGATAGAATGCAAGCTAGGTCTTCATACTAATATAACTGAGGGTTACTTTAGGGTAACTAATTTTCCCACTGTGAAGGAGAAAACCATTCCTTCCTTATACAATAGTTTTGCCAGGAGAGTGGGGAATGTAACTTGCTGATCTCTATATCAACAGTCTATATCTTTCTGAAGGCTAAATCCAATGTTAGTCCTTTCTGCTGCTTATATTGCATATTGTTGTCAGGATTAGCTCCAACTTATAGGCTTTGTGAGATCAACAGTACAGTTTTTATTAGAAACTTTCTTCATCATAGTTATCAGTATTCCAAAATCCGAAATTGTCCATACAGGTGGCTAAGATGGTGAGACCTTTGCTTTCTGATGGTTTAGTGTACACAAACTTTCCTCCATGCACAACACTATTAAAACGTTATGTGTGCAATTACCTTCAGACTATGTGTAAGAGCTGTAAATGAAACAAAAATGAATGTAGTGTTTAGGCTTGGGTTCCATCCCCTAGATAAGTCTTGATGTATATACAGGCAGTCCCCAAGTTACAAACATCCAATTTGCAAACAACTCATAGTTAAGAATGGGGGCGAGACAACAGGAAGTAAAAGAAATCTACCCCTAGTAAGGGAAAGATTACTCCTGACAGAGTTATGGAGAAAAGGTGTCTCCACTGAAACTTTCTCATCTATCCTTGTTTCCACAGCAAGCGGTTAAAAAAAATTAATTGTCACCATAAGAAAAAAAATATGAAATCTTCTGAAAGAGCATAGACAGCAAAACAAACACCACAGGAGTGTTAACCCCCTCTATCTATATCTAGGGGGTGGAGTTATACTTAAAAATGTATCTGGTCCAACTTGCATACAAATTCAGCTTAAGAACAAACGTACAGAACTTACCTTGTTCATAACTTGGGGACTGCCTGTACAAGTATTCCAAAATATTTTTTTTTTAAAAGCCAAGATCCAAAACCCTTCTGGTTGCATGTATTTCAGATAAGGGATGTTAAACACATGTAACCGTCTCTTAGAATAGTGACATGTCTGTGCTTCTGCTTCTAGAGTCCTTTCCATTTTTCCTTTAAATTCTGTTCAGGCTTGTTAGAAGAGGGACTGTGCAGCTTATAAAACCAGGTAGAAGTGTGTTTGTACTCATCAGCATTGATGTAGGGTGGCAGGAAAGCCATTTTAAGTGGAGGACAATAGCCTAGAAATCCCTGTGAAAAACACCTCTCCAGTTTAAGAGGATGAATCAAGTTTCTTTTAGGAGAAACATACTCAGAAGCAATACTGAGTTGGCATTTTTAAAATGACCAAATACTAATCTAATTATTAATAGAGATCATGTATAATATAGGGCATGTAGATTATGTAATAAGCACTTTCTTGTTATCTAGCTTTTCCTCCGAATCCCTTAAATGTGTTTTCTATAGACGCATAAAAAGCAATCAGTGTAATAAGAAAATTGTTACATTGTCATGTTTGTTGGCAAAACATTTAAGTTTGAAATTGTCCCTATGAGAATGTATCTTGGCTGCAAAATGAAGCTCTCCATATATTGTTTAATAGCATCCTCTGTTGGCTAACTTGTGAAATAACTTCACTCTTGTTAAGTATATGTATCTGTAGTTTTTTTCTCTGAAACAGCAGCATTTTTTGTAGTTATATAATTTTTATGAAATGAGTTAGCTGGAAAGTAGCATTGTTATAATATTGTTCCAGCTTGAACTGATTTATAGAAATAGCTTTAAAAATGTAATCTGTTGTATGTTGTGTTCCAGTAGTTCACTATTTAAATTAGTACCACTTGCTGCACTTTGTATAGGCATTTCATTTTATTTCAGAGCTACTTAGGTGTTTAGTTAGACTGCCTTTTGAGGGGGAGGTGGGGAAAAACTTGGCTATGTGGCTATCTCTGGGTGGCTTTCATGCAGGGAGGAGGGAGCAAGCTTGTTTTCTGCTTCCTTGGAGACTAGGACGCGGAACAATGGCTTCAAACTACAAGAGAGGAGATTCCATCTGAACATTAGGAAGAACTTCCTGACTGTGAGAGCTGTTCAGCAGTGGAACTCTCTGCCCCGGAGTGTGGTGGAGGCTCCTTCTTTGGAAGCTTTTAAGCAGAGGCTGGATGGCCATCTGTCAGGGGTGATTTGAATGCAATATTCCTGCTTCTTGGCAAGGGGTTGGACTGGATGGCCCATGAGGTCTCTTCCAACTCTTTGATTCTATGATTCTATGATTCTATGATATTTCCTTTTTAGAATAGAAATTCCAGCCAAATTCTTCACAGCTGGTTTCATAAAGATAAACTTTAAAAATCCTCAAGTTCTTCAGTACATATTTTAAACCAAGGCAGACAGAATTTGTAATTACTGTATTCTACCCTAGTTGTTCTAATAACTCTTTCTGCTAGGTCCCCACCATCATCACAATACACCTCCTTCCCTGACCTGTAGCAGCATAGTCTCCCAGAACTGAATGTTTTCACTTATTGAGACCTGTAATGGATGGTATATGGGATCTCCACTTAACTGAGACTCAAGTGGACCTGTGGTTGTTCCATGCATAGTATAAAACTGCATGGTTCACTTGACAAAACAAGTTTGTGCACAATATTTAACATTTCTGCTTGTCATCTTCTGATAGGTTTTCTATCATAAACCTGAAGTCAGATTCACTATAGTTGTCTTGAACTTGAGAGGATTATGATCAATTCCTATTCGCCATCTATTTCCAAGGGGAAGTTGAAGAGGTGGGCCATTGAGATAGTCAAACTGACTTTTCTTCACTCCTAATAGTGCAATAGAGGTGCTTAGATTTTGTGGCTATTTCTAACATCAACTCTCCTCCTTTTCTGGTTTGATCAGAAAAAGTCTTAACATTTTGTCAGTGGATAACAAAACTGAGGAACATCTCATCTGACTACCAAAAAGACAGACAGGCACAATTTAGTGCTCCCATGTAGGAGAAAGATTCTGCCAGATTTTTCCCCTGGTCTATGTTCTGTATGTCATTGTCTAGTTACATTCATCAGATCATAGCAGATTGTATTGAGACATCTGAACATGTTTTAAATGTTGCAGGAAAAAAACTGAATTATGAAGCAACCTGTTTTTCTGGAATTAGAATAGGCTTTGTTTAACTAAAGTGTGAAAAAGTCAACTTGTATTTGTAATTTATGTGTTCTGTATTATTAATCATTAGGTTGTGTTAGACCTTTTGAAAAACCAGTCACTACAACTCCTCTAAAACATTCAGAAAATACCATTCATGACCCTTAGCTGCTAAAATGAATGTAATGTATTCTCCATAGAATGAAGCTGCATGAATGGTGACTAGATGTGGCTGAATGTTGAAGGGAAGAGCAGTCATGTGACAAAAGCACTGTATAATCCTCATATTTTAATCTGTCTAGTGAAATTAAACACTACTTAACATAGTATACTCATGCGTCTATAAGTGCCCACAAACAAAGCTTCTACTTTGTTTTTTCATGGAGAATTAAGATGCATTCAACAAAGATGAAGGTTTTAAAGATAAATTCAGGGATGCTGTGGTTAACTTTGAATTTGTTTTAATGATTTTTAACTATGGAATTTTAAATACTGTTTATATTTAATTCTATTTTAAGATTTGTATATTTTAAAAGGTTATGCTATGTTAAGCTGCTTTGAGTCCCTTTTGGGGGAGATAAAGCAGGGTATAAATAAATAAATAAATAAATGTAGCAATATTTATGGAATTTGTATCCTTCCATAGCAGCATATTTGAAATTTTCTGTAGGATGGATGGTCTTCATAATAATAATAATAATAATCATAATAATCATAATAATCATATAATAAATAACAATAGTCTTTATTTATACCCCGCCACCATCTCCCCGATAGGGTCTCGGAGTAGCTTACATGAGACCAAGCCCAAACAACAAATTACAACAGAGTAAAACCGAAAACGCAAACCGAAAACGCAAACAATAAACAACAACATCATAATTACATAAAACATGTGAATACATAACAATATAAAATTACAATAAGCACAAACACAGTGACAATGGGCGGCCTACATGTAATAATTTTTAAAAAGCTAATTAAAAACTAATTAAAAACTCGGCTGAGATAAAGGAGAAGCAGGTTATTTGCGGAGGAGGGCTCATTATAGTGGGGTTGTGGAATCAATCAAGTAAAATATAAAAATCAGTGTAAGAAATCATCTGGTGTCCTTCCTGTCATTTCTAAAGAAAATCAGTCAGATTGCAGTTAACCCATCACAACCAAACAATTGCAGTGTTTTTATCCAGCTTGGCAAGAGCACATCCAGTATTTCTCAGAGGCTATGAATTAAGTTTAGCCATGTGGATTGAAACTGGAATAAGACATGGGCTTGTATGTTTCTTCTTTTGTACTACAGAGAAAACTTTTTGAACTTTTGGAGCCATGGAAGAAAAGCTTTTTTGCCATTTTCTCTCAAGAAAAAAAAACACAAAAAGAAGTGGAAGAATTCAAATAAGTGTTCTATAAGCTTCAATAATAATAATAATAATAATAATAATAATAATAATAATAATCTTACTCGCCTCCTAACTACTCACAGTAGGGTACAACAGAGTCAAAACATAAAATACACACAATAACATACATAGATAAAAACACATTATAAAAACATAAACCAAACACAGGATACAAAATCAACACATAGCAGTAATAGAATGTAAATTCAAAACTCATGATTCTGAGCTGACTGTGTAGACCTGCCGGAAAGTTTTAAATTCTGACAGCTCCTTTACTTGTTGGATCTCTTCTGGCAGGTCATTCCATAGCCAGGCAACTGATGAAAAGGTTCTCTGGATGATGGTCTCCAGTTGGATCCTGGCTGATTAGAATAAGCATCCACCAAAGGGTTTCAGTATCCTAAGAGAACATAGATTGTGCTGGAAAAAGTGAACCTGTAGATAACCTGGACCTAAACCATGTAGGGCTTTAAAAGTTAAAACCAACACTTTGTACTTTGCCTGGAAACTAACAGGCAACTAGTGGAGTGACTTTAATGTGGGTGTAATATGCTCGCTTCTAGATGTTCCTGTAACTAGTTGGCTGGCATGTTTTGAACTTTACAGATCAAACATAATTTTGTTTTCTAAAATATTCTAAAAAAGGGACTGTGAATATTGTTCCTCTCTGATAATGGGCATCTCTTTGGATGTATGTGATAGTCTACGACAGAAGCAGCTGCTTAAAATGAAATTGCTGATCTCTGTCTGAAATTTTGCTGAGATGGTAATCCCATGTCTTGTCTATATTACTAGAGGTTGCAGAATGGAATGATTTTCTCTGAAGTTTTGAGCTCTATAGCTTTGAGCAGTCATGTTAGAGATCTGTCATTAATATGGTTGCATAAGTTAAAATTGATTTGACAATGAAAACAAAAGCAAAACAATCTTTTTGCTTTAAGAAAAATATTGTTTTATAATAATAGTAACAGAATGGGCAAATGCAAGTTAAATTGGGTTGTAAGAATGAATATAATTTTTCAAGCCCACCTTCGACTTTTACTTGAGATAGATGTATACAATATCTTTCCTAAAACTTGCTTCATATAGCACATTGCCTGAAAGTAATTTTATGAACAATACTAGCTGTCCCCTGCCACGCATTGCTGTGGCCCAGTCTGTATAGATGTATTTGTCTGTGTGTATATATATGTGTGTATGTATTTGTGTATCTGTGTATATACGTGTGTTTGCCTATATATGTGTGTGTGTGCATGTGCGCATGTGTGTGTGTGTGTGTAGATGTGTATATATTTGTGTATTTATATGTGTATATGTATATTGTGTATATGTATGTGCTTGTCTATATGCATATTTGTGTTTATATATGTATGTGTGCATGTGTATATTTGTGTGTGCATGTATATATGTGTGTGTGTGCAGATGTGTGTGTGTGTGTATTTGTGTGTGCTTGGGTATATATATATATATATATGTATGTGTGTGTATATATGGTGCATTTTGGGGGTTTTAAGTCTGTTCTGCTGGGGGGTGTGTGTGTATTTTTAGGGGTGATGAACACTCGTTGGACTGTTAGGTGTATTGTGTCAAAATTTCGTGTCAATTCGTCCAGTGGTTCCTGAGTTATGTTAATCCCACAAACGGACATTACATTTTTATTTATATAGATTTTGATAATTTGTCCATTAAACAAAATGAGTGTAGATTGAATCATCAGAAAGTAAAGGAGTACCAACCAAGATGCTTTGCATTGTAAGACATGTTGGCATGGAACTGGTTCTACACAGCCATAAATTATGGGCATAACTGGCATTCAACAATGAAGTGGGATAGGGCAGGAAGGGACAACCACGTCATTGCCATGGCTGCCCCAAATTTGAAAAACAGGGAGGTGAGAAAACATTTTGTAACATGCTTTTGTATTTCATGCTTTCGTGTATTTTATAACTTGCTTATGTAATTTTTATGAGGATGCATTCATCTGCATCTTAACAACTTATTTAGATAATGGAATGCTTGCCATAGTTCCTCGAAAAAAAAATAAGGAAAACAAAGACTTGATGCCTAAGAATAGAAGAGGAATTGTCTATATGCCATATTGAGTATTTCTTAGAATCATAGTGTTGATACCACAAGGACCATTTAATCCAACCCCCTGCCATGCAGGAAAAGCACGATCAAAGCACTTTACCAACCTTAGTTTCTTCTGAAAAATTTGCAATAAATGCACATCTGATGTGTCACTAATGTAAATCACAACGTGTTTCTCTTTTTGCAGACGGAATATATACAATAACAGTTTTTTCCTTCTCTGTGAAACCATGGCAGCAGTGAAGCAGCACAGAATTGCTTTGGTATTATAGTAGTGTAGCCAAACCAGACAGGTCTGCAGTACACTTTTCTATTTTTAGACTGTAGGTTGCCATTTTTATCCTGCGAAAATATTCATCAGTGCCTGTGTGACAGAGCATCGGTTTTTGCACCACATTTCCCTTCTACCTTTCTTCTCTGTTATGCCTTGCAGTGTATTTCTCAAGGTAAGGAGAAGGGAGCTGCTTTGAATTTCAATTCATGCATCAAACTGCTCAGTTCACAGATTTTAATGTCATGCACTTCATTCATTTTTTTCTGTTTGTAGTTGCTTGCACATTTTTGCTTAGTGTCTGCTATGTCTGCACTGTTCTAGTGCACAAATACTAAAGGCATGGAAAGGAAAATTGATGAATTCAGGTGTCTTCTGTAGTTTCTCTACCCATATGCACCAGCTATATACAAAAACACCTGTGAAATACAGAGCTGCATTATTCCCGTGAATGAGAGATCCTACTTTTTCTTCCATCACTGACATCAGACACTGGTTTAGAAGTAGAACAGAATCCTCTGATTTAGATGAAAAGGGGAGATTAAGATTGCTGTCATCACCATAGTAATAGCACCAATTATTTTATTATTTATTTATTTATTTATTTTGGGTATTTCTACCCCGCCCTTCTCAACCTCCGAAGGGGGACTCAGGGCGGCTTCCAACCGGCATACGTTGATGCCTACAATTCACACAGTAAAATACATAGTAACAATAAATTATAAACAGTTAAAACATTACATTAATACAATAAAAATACATAAAAAGCCAGCCTGGTGGCCATCGTTTTGCCAAGTCCGTAATTAATAAATTCATTCCGCTTATCATAGTCTGTTTCCAAAGCTTTAGTCGTCATTGTCCATTGTCAATCTGCCAGATTATCCAAAGGCCTGGTCCCATATCCATGTTATTACTATATATTGAGCTAGGTGGCAAAACAGAATCCTGAGGAATCCTACAGTCGTGGTACTAAACAGGAAATGCTCAACAGCACCACCACCTTCTGAAAATTCACCTACAAGAGAGACCAGAGCAATTGTAAAACTGTACACCCAAGAGAGTCTGAGAAGCTATCCATCTTACTGAAAACTGCCAATAACTCCTTGTCTAGTTCTTTCCATGGACAGTTCACCAAGGAGCCCAAAGCATTATCTGTTTCATAAGCCAGGCTTTGGTTGATTCCTTTAAAAGTGATGGGGTCTAATGGCGAGTGGGGAATACTCCAGATAAAGTCCATTCCTGATTTCTCTCCATTTTCCCTAGCAATATAAGATCAAGGAAACATGCGGATAGCAGGATTCCTTGCCCCAAGCTAGTGATTTCCTTCACATAGAGCAAAAGAGATTTGTCATATTTATCCCGTGTCCATTCATCTAGTTATAGTTTTTGTGTTCTCCAGTGAATACTTAGAATCTTTTGATGGAAATACAAAACTTGTGCTGCCAGCTGATAGCAGGCTTGGTAATATTAGTAGATACACTGTATCTCATAGTCTCCTGCCTGGAATAGTCCCTGTGGACAGTATCATCTAGTCTCAGCCATCCCACTGACTCTCTTTACTTTGGTCAGAATAAGTTACTGTCAAATACTTTGGTCAGAATAAGTTACTTACAATACGACTGGCGAGACTGTTTTTATTATTTATAGTTTTAATGACTGCTTATGTACTGTCTAATTGTGATTTACGTTTAATTGTGGTTTTATTATTGTGGTTGTTATGGATTGGCATCGCGTCAGTGTCCAATGTATGGCATTAAAGTTTTGCCAGTTATCTGTAAACCACTTTGAGTCTCCCTAGTGGTGAGAAAAGCGGTATAGAAATACTGTAAATAAATAACATAAATAAATAAACACTACATCAGTGAGGTGTTGTCCTCTTTAGTCGGAGACCATCTAAAATAGTGAGGGGATCCAAGGAGCCTTTAAAGGAGCTCATGCCTCCAGGGACCAGATAAGAGTCATAATTTACACAGAGAGGGTATAGTAAAAGCCCATAGGTTTGGTTCTTGATAACAGCATGATGGAAATTTTTAACTTCTTTCTACTCTGTCCGGGATCTTTTTCTACCTCATTTTTTTATGTGAGACTTAATTATAAGGTACAGGTATCTCATACACACCACTTAATGTATGTGATAGTGAAAAATGCATCTTTTCCTTTAGAATGAGGTCTGTGCTCCCAGTGCATCTGGTCTAAAAATAGAATCATGTTCCTATAAGTCTAATTTTGTTTTTTAAGTGATGTGGTGGAGCAGATGCTTTGTTTAAAGAAAAAAAATGATTTGTTCTTAGTTCTGCTTCTGCATAATCAACAGTATTGTCTTTTCTAGTGAGTCATGTCTTTCTTCACTGCCTAACTTTCACAGCCATATTTAGACATTGGAAACACTATTTTGTGAACAGTCCTGACTTTGGTACCTATCTATCTATCTATCTATCTATATCTATAAAAATGCTCTGTGCATAATGAGTACCTTAAAAACAAAAGAACCAATGAACGAAATCACACCAAATTTGGCAACAAACGTCTCACAACACAAGGAGTGACCATCACTCAAAAAATTATGATTTTGTCATTCGGGAGTTGTAGTTGTTGGGATTTATAGTTCACCTATAATCAAAGAGCATTCTGAACTCCATCAATGATGGAATTGAACCAAACTTGGCACACAGAACTCCCTTGACCAACAGAAAATACTGGAAGGGTTTAGTGGACATTGACCTTGAGTGTGGGAGTTGTCGTTCACCTACATCCAGAGACTACCATGGACTCCAACAATGATGGATCTGGACCAAACTTGGCACAAATATTCCATATGCTCAAATATGAACACAGATGGAGTTTGGGGGAAATAGACCTTGACATTTGGGAGTTGTAGTTACTGGGATTTATAGTTCACCTACAATCAAAGAGTGTTTTGAACCCCACCAACGACAGAATAAAAAATAAAAATAAAAAATAACGACAGAATTGGGCCAAACTTCCCAGACAGAGCCCCCATGACTAACAGAAAATACTCAAGGCCATCCAGTCCAACTCCCTTCCCCAGGGCAAGAAGACGTAATCAAAGCCCTCCTGACAAAGAGCCATCCAGCCATAGATAGATATAGATAGATATGATATAGTACCATAGATTGGAAAGGGACCCTTAAATAAGGACAATGATATGTTGCATGTTCCCGAGTAGGCAAACCAGACAATCTCTACATCAACACTGACAAAGAGACAACAAGAAATACT
The DNA here is from genome assembly GCF_037176765.1 of Anolis sagrei. Taxonomy (NCBI): domain Eukaryota; kingdom Metazoa; phylum Chordata; class Lepidosauria; order Squamata; family Anolidae; genus Anolis; species Anolis sagrei. The sequence continues at coordinate 275,353,698 of NC_090021.1, forward strand.
GTTTACCCACAAGCATAAAGAAATTACTGTGCTGTCACGCACTGGGTCTATAGCAATTGGCTTTTGAACAGGACATGCTCTTTGTGCCCAGCGGGAAGCCGGGGTGCCTCAGCTGAGAGGCTCTAAGGATTTTCCTATACAAAAGTCTTTAGGAGCTTAAAAAGTTTGATGGGCCATTGGCCCTATAATTGCAAACCAAAGGAAGCCACCTTATTGAAAAATGCATGGAACTTTGGAATACATGCAAACACTCAAAGAAAGAAAAGGAAGTTGGAGCTCCTGGTACATCCGTACCAGCACAATTACATATATTAGAAAGCAACACTTTCTCATTACTTTATTTTCCAGATCAACAGACTGGGCCACAGCAATGCATGGTAGGGGGCAGCTAGTCTATATATATAAATGCTCTGTGCATAATGAGTACCTTATAAACAAAAGAACCAATGAACGAAATCACACCAAATTTGGCAACAAAATGTCTCACAACACAAGGAGTGACCATCACTCAAAAATTATGATTTTGTCCTTTGGGAGTTGTAGTTGCTGGGATTTATAGGTCACCTACAATCAAAGAGCATTCTGAACTCCATCAACGATGGAATTGAACCAAACTTTGCACACAGGACTCCCATGACCAACAGAAAATATTGGAAGGGTTTGGTGGGCATTGATCTTGAGTTTGGGAGTTGTAGTTCACCTATATCCAGAGAGCACTGTGGACTCAAACAATGATGGATCTGGACCAAACTTGGCACAAGCACTCAATATGCCTGAATATGAACACAGATGGAGTTTGGGGGAAATAGACCTTGACATTTGGGAGTTGTAGTCACTGGGATTTACAGTTCACCTACAATCAAGGAGCATTCTGAACCCCACGAACGATAGAATCGGGGCAAACTTCCCACACAGAACCCCCATGACCAACAGAAAATACTTAAGGCCATCCAATCCAACTCGCTTCATCAGGGCGAGAAAACGTAATCAAAGTCCTCCTGACAAAGAGCCATCCAGCCATAGATAGATAGATAGATATGATTCACACACAGAGAGATATAGTACCATAGATTTGAAAGGGACCCTTAAATAAGGACAATGATACGTTGCATGTTCCAGGGTGAGCAAACCAGACACTCTCCACATCAACACTGGCAAAGAAACAGCAAGAAATACTGTTTACCTAGAAGCATAAAGAAATTACATATATTAGAAACCAACACTTTCTCCTTACTTTATTTTCCAGATCAACAGACTGGGCCACAGCAACGTGTGGCAGGGGACAGCTAGTTCAATTATATATCTTTACACTGTAGGATTTGGGGAGTTGTCTCATAGCAATCTTTCCAAGTCTTAGCCTTTAGATTTCTTGCTAAAGTCTCCATTTTGATTAAGGACTGAGCCAAAGTATTGGAAATTTTTGACTCCAGCAATACCTTGTTTACTCTAAAGTTATGTAGATCATCTGTAGTAATTTAATTAACTTGTAAAACCAACTTTGCACTTTCTTCTTTGAAAGTAGTTCTAGTTATTAGTATGGTTTTGAGAAGGGAGCAAAAAGATGCCATTTACAACCAAAAATAAAGAAAAGCCTCATTGGCTGATACATGAAGTTCTTACAGCAAGTAAGGACAGATGAGAAGCAAAATGGGTCAGAACCCTGAATGTAACTATTCAAGGACATATGTGCAAGGACAAAGATTACTACTACTACAGTCAATACAGAGAAATAGAAGACCAAAACAAAAAGGTAGAACATAAGACCTCTTCCACATGATCAGAGACATCAAAGGGAAATGAGAATGAATGTCATTCTCAAGCTCCATTGAATATTAAATTTTATTTCCTTCCACCATGTTATTTAAAGAAGCAACCTTACTCTACTATTCCGTGAAACTTTAAAATCCAGTGCTTCTTGTGCATTACTCTTTTAACATGTGTTACCAGGAATTTTGATAGAATCAATACTATGTTCTATTATTTCATTGTTAGTTAAGTGATGTTAAGCACTTCACCCTTTCTCTGGTCTTTCACATATTACTGTGTGCAGCTAATCATTTGAAAATAGTTGATATCTTTAGGTTACTCTGTTTGATTGGAAGCGACAGAACTAGATTCAGAAAAGAAAAGATCTCAACCAAAAAGATACTTGCATGTACCCCTTAGCGAATTCTTATTCTCTGAAAATTATCTGGGACTCTCTTTTTACATTATTATTTAAAGGCTTGTTGAGCTCTGTAACTTCAGGAAGGGCACACAGGGAAGCAGTGGAGAAGAAAATCCCCTTGTACATTTATTCTTACATTTAGTGGTTTTTTTAAAATGCAATTTGATTTATCACCTGCTTACTGTTTTCATGTAAAGTCTTGTCTGTCTTGATACCCTTACATGCATTCCCCTGGCAGTGGCAACAAAAGAAAGAAAAATCTGAAGGTGCAGAGCTACAGCTTAAGTAAAACACAAGGTTTCAAAGTTTAGATTTTAGCATCAAATTTTTGGTTCAGTAAATGTATTGTGTTGCAACTGTCTTATTAACTTGCAGAGTCTGTATACCTTTCTTCTTTGTTCTCATTAAAATATGAGGTGGCATGTGTTAGACTGCATTTGCGTTCACTTCCAGGGACTTCAGTGGGTTCTAAATTTGGCATTGCTAAACTGGTTCCCTGTTTGCATGAATCAATTGGGAATGCTATTTTTAGCAACAAAGGGGGATTGAAAAAGCAATTTTCTTTTAGTGTAACAGATCCCAAGAGGAACACTGATGCAAACTCTCTGTCACTGTATATGACCCCCCTACCGAAAAATGCACAGACAAAAGGCAGCTGTCAACGTCTGCAGCAGTATTAATCTTTAATCAATCAAGTGTTTTCTGCATTCAGCTGTTCGGGTGAAAAACAGGTCGCAAGGAGATTCTGAGTGGAATAACTAAGCATTATGTTTGGTGGGTAGCTGTAGCTAAAAATAGTATTTGCTCCAAATGATTCTCCAGTCTAGTTATGATAAGGTTGATTGGACTATTACTACAAATTCATTTCTAGTAGGTTTAAAATACACAGTGGAGCTTTTTAAACAACACAAGCTAAAATACTTCTCATAGAAGAAAGTATTGGTTAGTGCCAATTAATTAATAATATCAAACTATTAAATGAGATACTTCTTGATGTCAAGCAGGGTCAATCTGTTCTACATTTTGTTCTCTGAAAGGACTAGTATGAATTATGTTTAGCTTTCATAATGTTTTTGTACTGGAAGTGTCATCACCACCTTCCCACAAAACCTATAGTAATGCCAGTTAGTACCTTATAGTTTTTATTACTACTTTCTGTTACATGCTTTCTATTGAAAGATTTCGCTTCCTCACTCCTGCTAAAAACTTCTTTAAGTGCAAATACCGGCAGTGTAATAGTATGGGATTGTGTTGGCTCCTACTTAAAGAAGATTTCTCCTTTCCTAATTAAGATTTTGGACTTAACTAGCACTATTAATGGTACCATAGTGATAACTATACAAATAGTTTGTCCTTTGTAGTAGAAACTCTTGTCACAATGCAAGCCTTGAATTGATTAGTGTCTAAATACTGAAGTCTTGATCTATCTATATGGATTCAAATACAGATGTGATCCATAATATGTTTTTGCAGTGGTATAAACATGTGTTAGATGAGTACCAGAACAACTTAGTGTCCTTCTTGAGAATCTAAGCAAGGAGGAACATTAATGCATAGTTGTTAATAGAAGGAGCTAGCCTATTTGAGATTATAGATATCTGTGAAGTAATTTATATATAGGCAGATAATCCGTTATAAAGTTGCTGCAATGGAGATATAAGCGATTTTTATGTTGCACATTTTTTTCACAATATGCCCCCCCTTAGCCACTGATTTTATCTCCACAGTTTCATTTATCCACATTCCCCTAAATATCCCTCCCCCTGAAGAGCTTGTGGGCCTCTCTAGGTCCTCCAGTGCGATTCTATTGTAAACTTCTAGCCCAGGTATAGCCAAAATACAGGTTTTACTATTATTCATAGAATTATGTTTTAATGTGGTCTTGAAATATCGTCTCTGTAAACATGGGTATCACTATGTTTAATTAAATTCTTATATCCCATCCTATTTTACACAACGATGCCTTTTTATTTAGCATTAATTAATAACCAATACACTAATTTTGGTCTTTATGCATCAGCAGAATGTGTGGGTGGGTGTGTGTGGGGAGGGAGGGGGGATAGAGGGAAAGAAGAAAAACTTTTCCTAGTAAGTATCTAGATAAGAGGTTTCCTGACATTTCATGTTTGTGGAACACTTTTTAGGCCTACATCATTTTGTGACACAGTAATTCAATTTTACTAGCAAACCGGAGGTTAAACCAACTCCTTATAAGAGATACGGACACATATTTAAATTGTAATAACAACATTTCTAATCAAAATCTAATCAAATTTTTTTATATTATTCAAATATATTATTTGTAAGATAACATAAATTTTCAAGATTTTTGTCCTTTCGCTTTATGTTTGTAGCACACCTACAGACTGCAACCGACACACTAATATGTTACAACACACAATTTGGAAATCTGTGATCTAGATGTTTTGGATGCTCTGGTTTTAAGATAAAATAATTTTGTTCGCAGATCCCTCTAAATATATGTTATCAACAGAATAAAATCTGGCAGAACTAACAAATTCCTAAATGAGACTCGGTTAAATTAAAATGGTTATTCGTCTTCTTTTCTCATTGAGAGGCAAACATGGTCCAAGTTCAGACCTTTGTGAGCAACCTTGCTCTCTGTTAGTCAGTTGTCTAAATTCAGTGTGATATAAATAGAACGATACATTGAAATGAAAAGGACTTTACTTGTCATACCTAACACAAGTTCTTTTAATTTAAATGGCCTTCCTCTTTGTAGTACTAATGTTAAATTCAACTAGTGCTTTTAGATTACTTCTCCTGTGATACTCAGTGAACTTCATGTTAGAGTAATGACTGGTAACTACGTAACTCACAACTAAATAAAGTACTGTAATGTGTTATTACATCACAGCAAATTGCACTAGCTTTTTTCCAGTTTGATACAACTAAAACACTATATTTTTCACAGTAATAATTAATCGGGGGAAATGTTACATTTTCATATGAAGGAGTTCTGAGTCAGTGTAATATTTGAAGAGAACAACTGAGGTATAAAGACTCCAGGAGACCAGGGTTTGAATTCCACCCCAAACATGGAAACCCATTGGGTGACATTGTGCAACTCACACTCTCTCAGCTCCAGAGGAAATAAATAACAACCCCCCTATAGAAACAAATACCAAGAAAGCCCCATGATGTGTTTGTCTTAGAATTACCCTAAGCTGTAAATGACTTCAAGACAACAACATCAACAAATAATACGTGAACTTGGGGAAACTTTTGAACTCTGTTATAAAGGAATTGCTCTCTGGTTTAACTCAGGGGCCATAACGCAGGAACTCCTGCAGTTTTACCGGAGGCGTCCAAATGACGTCTCCGGTAAAACCGAATTCATTTAGGACAATGCAGGAAAACCCTGCTTTGTCCTGAATTAATTTGATACCTAAGATCTGGGCCTTACCAGGTGTGTGCCCAAAATATGGATGGGGCCCAAGGACCATGTTATGCGATTTCAGGGCGCAATTCATACCATCCTCTCAGGTTTTCGGGCTGAATGAGCCTGGAAAACCCAGAGGGCACCAACCCCCTCCCCAAGGCTTTAAAATACTAGAATAACTTTGCCAGCCGCCATTAAGGTCCTGCCGGAGTCCTCCTGGTGCGTAGAAATAACACACCGGGGTGTGTGTGTGTGTGTGAGAGAGAGAGAGAGAGAGAGAAAGAGAGAGAGAGAGACAGGAGCTATTTTCCTTCTGCTCCCTCCCTCTCCTGGCATGTCATTTCTATACGGCAGGAGAACTCCAGCTTGACCTTAATGGTGGCTGGGTAAGTTATTACACATTTTAAAGCCTCTGGTGGGAGCGGGAGGTTGGGTGTCTCAATGCCATCCCGGAAGGTACCTGAAGGGCGTCTAGACACCCCCGGGAAAAATGCATGCTTTGGGGTGGGAGGAGTAAAGGCCACCCCAATCCGGGTTTTATAATTCTGTGTTGGCGTGGACTTTCTTGCTCTCTGGAAGCACCCTCAGTTGTTTAAATGTTTACATCTTAAAGTTAGCTATATTTAATCATTGGAAAAGCTGCAAGATTCATTGTGCATAAAAGTAATATAATGCACCTGTAACCTTCTGTTTATTAGTTGAATTGGCTTAACTAAATCATAATTAACAGAAGAAATGGGGGAGCCATATCCTTTCCCCCCAGAATTCAACTTTTAGAAAGTCAAGTCATTATGTTAAAATGTATAAAAAGTTAATACACAGTATGGAATCTTAATAGAGTGAAACGTGTTTTTTCTTTCCCCCTTCACTTTCTATAGTTGTGACTGGAGCTACTGATGGAATTGGAAAAGCCTATACAGAAGAGGTAAGGTATGATTTCTTTAATTTCTCCTTCTTAGCAGTGAGCATATGTAGCCATTTCACCCTTACAAATAATGATGAACGTCCATTGTTTCATGTGTCGCTTGATTTGAAATGGTAATGTGTATGTGCAATCTACAAATTTGTACTTTTGATTAGCTCTGGAAAATAGAATAGACAAGATGAGTTTCAATGTGCAAAATATGGGCTGTTGTGTTCAAGAAAGCCAATTATTGAAAGTTGCACTAGAGCACCCATTCAAAATTCTGATGAGATGCCACATAACACCAATCTTACTACAGCTGCATTGGTTACCAATTGAGCACCGGATCACTTTCAAAGTGATGGTACTCACCTTTAAGGCCTTGCATGGTCTGGGGCCGATGTACCTGAGGGACCGCCTCACCCCCTACCAACTCCAGAGATCCCTCCGTTCTGAGGACCAAGATCTATTGGAAATTCCCAGTGTCAAGACCCTGCGTCTAACAGCAACCAGACACAGAGCCTTTACAGCAGTGGCAACATCACTCTGGAATACTCTCACCTGAAGTCCGTGCCTTGCGGGGACCTATCAGCTTTCCTCAGGGCATGTAAGACATATCTGTTTCGACAGGCCTTTGATCTCTGATATTGTTGTTTTTAAATTGCTTTTAAATTGTGGTAGATTTTAGCCTGTTCTTGTAAGCCGCTCCGATCCCCAGGGGAGTGGCGGCATATAAGTTTGAATTATAAGTAAATAAATAAATAAATAAATAAAATGGTTGTTTTTATCAGTCTATTTATTGCTCCTGGGAGGGTATGTATGGATTGCATTTCTTTTTTACTGAGATGGTTTTATATCATCACTTTTCCTTATTATGGAGAAACTATCCATTAACTCATCAGGCTCTATGTCATCATCAAATGAAATCAAATTTATTCCTACCAAATTACAGTATACACTAGAGTTTCCTTTTTTTAATAAAATCTATCTTGTTGGTTGTTTATGAGTCATCATAATTATAGTGTGTTGCTAGCTTATATATTCTGAAACACATGCTATACACTCACAAGGGAGAGAAAGAGAGTGTCCTGGTCTCTCTGAGAACCTTCTAATACATACCATATTCTGTCCAGTTTTGTGCTATCAAAATGTTTGTGTTCTGTTGCAACGTGGATAGGTATCTGTTCCAAACACCCATACATTCCTCTGTTTCTTATCCTGTACTACTCCCAGCTGTACAGAAAACAATTTACAGCAATCATGATGCAAAGATATATCATACATGGGGCTCATAATGAGACTTGACTAATCAAAATAGACATATTTGATTAATAACTTTCTTCTTGTTACCCTTTTTTGTTTTATGCATTCTTCAGTGTGGTGGAAATTCTGAAATAAATTCTGGTTGTAAGGAACTTCTGTGTACTATATACACAGAGTTCTGCCTTTTACATGTTGTTTTAAGAGAGAATTACCTTGGAGTGATTATTTATTTATTTGCTTTATTTCGATACCGCATTTTTCAGCCTGATAAGGTGACTCAATGCGGTTTACACAATGAAAATTATCACAATAACATCAATACTATCACAACAATATCCTAAACAATTAAAACACATCATATACAGCAACAAAATCAAACAATCATTAACAATTCATAACGCCTCAATATGAAATCAGATCCGTTCTCATAATCCTTGTGCCATTCCTGAGATCAAATTTTACCATCCTCCTATATTCAGTTGCACTGATTAGCCAAACGCTTGTTCATAGAGCCAGCTATGCTGTTTGGTGTTAACAACTCCATTTAAGACAGGGGACAAGTGATTTGGGAGGCACTTTGGGGATTTTCCAAAAAGTGGCTGGAAGTCAACTCATGGTTTTGAATTAATATTGTAATATTGTTTTCTGGCAGTGGTATAGAGTTATTCTTATTGTTTGTTGATTGTTTGATTTGTGGCATGAAAAGTAAATGTTTAAAAAGATTCAATTTTGAAAAGTTGTTAGTATGTGTATGCTAAAGTAAGCCATGCAGAAATTTTTAAAAAGTGGAATTGCTGCTCCTAGAGCATTCTGGAAGAAGCAACCCACTCTTTTTTATAGAAAAAGGGTGATTTAGGGAGTCAGCAACCTTGCAGCCCAAGGCTTGCTCTTCATTTACACATGATGTGCTTCTGCATTAAAAAAAATTGATTCATTGTTTCCAGAAACTACATCCGTAGTACTCAAAACTTCAGTGGTGTATATAGATATCACTGTTTATACCTCCATGTCTGTCACTATCACTGTTTTTCAAGAGGTCTAGAAACAGTTAAATGACCAGCATATTAAAGATGCTTCCTTGGACATATAATGCCAACATTACCTTATAGTTACTGTAAACAACCCATTTCTTAGTCCTTATATCAAATCCATATTTGTAATTGATTTTTTTCTGTTACATATTCTAATCTGAATCCAATAACTGGTTAATTGGAGTTTCTAGTTTCCTTGTTTTGACAAAGAAATAAAGTAACTTTTCCCAGTTCTCATATATATGATAATGTTAATACATAAAATACTGTTATAGTGTTTATGCGGACTATCTTGAATCTGTCGCCATTTGTTTTTCAGTTAGCAAAGCGTGGCTTGAAGGTGGTTCTTATCAGCAGATCTCAGGAAAAGCTGAATCAGGTTGCCAGTGATATAAGTGAGTAGTTTTCTTCATTAGTATATCCATAAGTAAGAATAAATTGATTTAATATTTTAAACCATGATTAAACTCTTTAAGCTTTTGTGAATGTCAGCTCCCACAAGGTCCAGCCTGTATGGCCAGAGATATAAGACTTGTGGTCTAAAACATCTAGAGGATAGAGATTTTATCATTGTTGCCTTAAATATAAATGGAATTGTTGCACTTTAAATAAAAAGTTACTTGTTCTTTATATTGGTAATCAGCAAGCCATATCCTCAAATTATATTTTCTCAAAAGTTCTTAAAATGCTATCTAGTAGTGAACAATGAATAAGAGCTAGCTTCCTTCACGTTTTCTTACCAATGTATAAGAGGTTTAGTGTTACAAGTCCAGCTTATGGGCCATTGAATGACATGAATTATGTCCAAGGCAACTAAATGAGTTTCATAGATAAATAAAAATCGGTGTGTTTGATTTCAGTCTTACGGTTTTGAAAATGAGGCAACTTTTGATTATGTAATGAAATGTCTGTCTCTAGTAACTTTGAGGTCCATACAAAAGAACTGAAAATGCAAGATCACATTCAGTCTCCTTCACTAATTACCTTCACTAATGAGAAAAAGTGAACTTCAGACCAAAGAGTCGATCTGGTACACATCTTTGATTGCTTATGCAGTTATGTGAAAGTTATGGGTAACCAGTAGTGTAGAACTGCTTACAAATATTATTCAGCAAATGCTGCCCTGTCTTATTCATAGGCACTGTACTTCATATTCTGCTTTAAATGCTGTTACTACATCCTGGGGAATCTGCCAGATTGTAGTTTGGTGATAATTTTAAATGCCTCTCCCTAAATTGCAATTTCAGGATTTATAGCATGTTGCCATGGCAGATAAATTGGAATCATAGCACTATAATAGTATAGTGTAAAAGGGCCTTTGGTCTTCTTAGAACTAAACCGATCCATTCTAAGCAGAGGTCTTTCATGCAGAATATTTCTTACTCCATTTTGACAAGCTTAATTATTGTTAGTTAGCAGACATATATTTTGTTTTATACCATCTTCTGAAAATTCATTTAGCTAATAATTAGCATTTTCTGCAAATAATGCAGCATTCAAATCATCTTACTTAACCAGCTTCAAAACATATTGGCAATCCATGCAAAAACCTCTGGGCAGGTATCTGCCTTTCAACAAGGCTAAAAATAGCATTCATTATCATAAACATGAGGAACACGCACAGACATGAGCAGCATCACGACAACCTAGTGGGAGAGCTTTGAAATGAACACAGTATCTTTCTTTCCAATGCTAAATTGTAATGAAATTGATTTTCCTACCAGGCAAATTAAAACAACAATAAGAATTTCCTATGTAGCTGTTTTGCAACAGATTGAAGGAAAGAAGATTCCACTCCTGTGTAGATAAATCCAAAGTGCAGGTGGTTTATCAGCCCTGACAGAATACAGCAAAATTCACATGTAGTACTGTTAACTTTTAAAAGTGCCTTTAGTCTAGGAGTGCGTTCCCTTTGAATAACTGCAAATTACAGAATCTTAAATATCACTTGAATGCAGAGTCACATGACTGATGGAAACTTTACATATCCTCGCGTAGGGGGGAATCTTTGGCCTTGTAGATATCAGAAAACTACTCTTATTGTGCCTCACAATTGATGAGTATAGTTATGGTTGATAATAAACTTTATTTGTACCCCGCCACCATCTCCCCAAAGGGGACTCGGAGCGGCTTGCATGGGGCCAAGCCCGAACAAAAATTACAATATAACAATACAAATTGCAATCAAATAAACAACATAACAGTAAAATATAAAACATCAAAGCATATAAAACAATATACACAAAACATAGGAAATATGCATAATGGCAGACAAAGGGCGGGCCGCATGTACATAAAATGATTAAAAAACTCCGGGTGAGATCAGGGGGGAGAACTAATTGTAAGGGCGAACTTATATAGAGATAGGAAATGAAACCAACCTTCATGTGTGTGTGTGTGTGGGGGGGGGGGGTGGACTCCTGGGACAAGAACATTGGAGGAGCACTAGCATAAAATTATGTGGCTACTCTTCGAAAGCGCGACAGCAGAGCCAGGTCTTAAGACTCGTTTCGATAGAGTTACAAGCTGGGTAGATGCGGGAAATGCCGTGGATGTAGCGTACCTGGATTTCAGTAAGGCCTTCGACAAGGTCCCCCATGACCTTCTGGCAAGGAAACTAGTCCAATGTGGGCTAGGCAAAACTACGGTGAGGTGGATCTGTAATTGGTTAAATGGATGAACCCAGAGGGTGCTCACCAATGCTTCCTCTTCATCCTGGAAAGAAGTGACGAGCGGAGTGCCGCAGGGTTCCGTCCTGGGCCCGGTCCTGTTCAACATCTTTATTAATGACTTAGATGAAGGGTTAGAAGGCAGGATCATCAAGACGACACCAAATTGGGAGAGATAGCCAATACTCCAGAGGACAGGAGCAGGATTCAAAACGATCTTGACAGATTAGAGAGATGGGCCAAAACTAACAAAATGAAGTTCAACAGTGACAAATGCAAGATACTCCACTTTGGCAGGAAAAACGAAATGCAAAGATACGGAATGGGGGACGCCTGGCTCGAGAGCAGTACGTGTGAAAAAGATCTTGGAGTCCTCGTGGACAACAAGTTAAACATGAGCCAACAATGTGATGTGGCGGCAAAAAAAGCCAATGGGATTTTGGCCTGCATCAATAGGAGCATAGTGTCTAGATCTAGGGAAGTAATGCTACCCCTCTATTCTGTTTTGGTTAGACCACATCTGGAATATTGTGTCCAGTTCTGGGCACCACAATTCAAGAGAGATATTGACAAGCTGGAATGTGTCCAGAGGAGAGCGACTAAAATGATAAAAGGTCTGGAGAACAAGCCCTATGAGGTGCGGCTTAACGAGCTGGGCATGTTTAGCCTGAAGAAGAGAAGGCTGAGAGGGGATATGATAGCCATGTATAAATATGTGAGAGGAAGCCACAGGGAGGAGGGAGCAAGCTTGTTTTCTGCTTCCCTGGAGACTAGGACGTGGAACAATGGCTTCAAACTACAAGAGAGGAGATTCCATCTGAACATGAGGAAGAACTTCCTGACTGTGAGAGCCGTTCAGCAGTGGAACTCTCTGCCCCGGAGTGTGGTGGAGGCTCCTTCTTTGGAAGCTTTTAAACAGAGGCTGGATGGCCATCTGTCAGGGGTGATTTGAATGCAATATTCCTGCTTCTTGGCAGGGGGTTGGACTGGATGGCCCATGAGGTCTCTTCCAACTCTTTGATTCTATGATTCTATGATTCTAAGCGACAGCACTGAGTCCAGGAGAACCCCCAAACTGCAGACCTGTGACTTCAGGGGGAGTGCAACCCCGTCCAGCACAGGTTGCCACCCAATACCCCGATCAGACGGGCGACTGACCTGGAGGACCTCTGTCTTGTCAGGATTGATCCTCAGCTTGATGAATATTAGCGATCAACAACATCTGGAAGGCTGTAAGTTCTCTAGTCGTGCTGTAAAATGCTAGAATAATTTGAGTTGCAAGTCTGGGGGGAGAGATTCAATAGTAACTGCAGATGGGATTTACAAGGTCGCAGTATCCAGTAAGATAAAATTAGACCTTTCATTTTAATATTAGCAAGGGAACTGCTGCTTGTTTAGTGGCAAAAACCATGGAATGTGGAATATCATGGGAAATGCACTTTGTTAGATATGTGTTAAACATTTATATAGCCCATTTCCCATTTTTATCTCAAGGGTTACATTGGTGTCAGGTTTGCACAAGAAACAAGCATTAGTGGAGTAAAATGTGAGAAAAAACAGCAGTTGAAAGAAATTCACGTGAAACATGTGCCTGAGAAAGGGACTGAAATCTTCAGGACCAAAAGGCTATACAGTCAGAACTCTGCTTTCATGGATTTTATTAATATGGTATCTCTAGGAATCTGTCCTGCAGTGCAACTTTGTGGTGAACTTCTATTTCAAATTGATTATAGCGCTGTGCTGGAAAGACCTAGAGATTCCTAGAGATAATATCTCTCTAGGAATTTCCAGGTCCTCCAGCACAATCTGTTGGCAGCTTTTGGCATAAGTTGGTCATAGAGTCTCACTGGACAACTTTGATTCCTAGAGAGATGTTCTCTGAGGTTAAAATGGGGGAATTTTATTTGCATTTCCCCACTTTTATTGGGGTTTTGCAGTCCCAACACTTGTAAATGTGGGAGGGCTGATGTATATGGTAGAACATAAATTTGAAAAGACACAGATCTTTGATCTTCCTTTGATACATTCACTCTTATTTTTTAGGGCAGGCCTGCACAACCAGTAGCCCTCCAGATATTTGACCTCCAACTTTCAGAAGCCCTAGCCAGCTTGCCGAGTGTCTAGGAGTTCTGGGAGCTGAAGTCCAAAATACTTGGAGGGCTACAAATTTGACACCACTGTTGTAAGGTAGAAGGGGTTCTGTTTGTTTGTTTTTGTTTTCTGGAAGAGATCATTAACAACATACACCCTAAAATTCAGCTATTTGGTCCTGAGCTTTCTGAGATTTGAGACATCCTTCAGGCCATAGTGAAGAATGCAGATGGGGAAGGTCAGAGAGTGGAAGATTGTTGGGGAAGACAGCCTGAAGACCAGGTCACCCAGATAGCCCCAGGTTCATAATGGGGTCAACCCCAGGCGGCCAACCCACACCTGTATAGTGGCACATGTCTAGGAGTTACTTACAGTGGAGTGCTGACAAAGTGGCAGGCGTCATGTTGGAGTAGTAGCTCATATTCCCCATTGAAATAGCCAAGTTGAGAAATGTTGCTACACCCGTGGAGTGGGAAGCATCTGAATGGTTGGTGAACTTGTATAACCTGGTGTGATGAAGCATTGATTTTTAACTGTAAGTTAAGCGTAGTTATGTATATGTGTCTCTACAGTTAAATATGATTGTATGTATGTATGTGTGTATATATATGTATATATATATATGCATGCTTAGATGGTTGAATATTATTATATGTATGTGTTCAGGAGGTAAAAGACAGTTATGGATGTACATAAAGGGTTAACCATTTAGAAATGGCAGAACTAGGGGGATTGGACCAAGTTCAGCACTCTGAGTTAGGTTGCCATAGAGAAAGGGGTGGAACCAACTGCACTTTCCAGAGGCAGACATTTTCAGGCTTCAGTCCTTTGGTCATTGAGCTAAAGGGAAGGTGGTTCCAATGTGTGAACCAAACTAAGGGAAAGCTTTTAGCCTGAGTGATCTAATTAAGTCAAGGGGACTTATTTAGGTTTGTGGTTTAGCTGTGTGCTAATAGGAGAAGAAATCCCACTGGGAATCTTTACTTCAGCAGGAAACTGAAGGGAGACAAGGACATTAGCTGACATTAGTTAATCTGTCAAATAAGGAAACATATTTAGAAGTGTAACAACTAAAGAACTAGTTGGTGAAGTAAAAGACATCCTAAAGTTATGTTAAGATTTGTTGAAACTGTAACTTGTGAAGCTTTATACCTCAGGAGAAGAGAACTCTGAAACCATTAAGACCCTTGCATACTCCAAATAAACTTGTTCTTGTTTTAGTAACTCAAGTCTCAGTGTACTATTTCAAGGGGGGGAAAAACCTCGCTACACACCAAAAGAAGCACTACAGAGTGGTAGCAGTGAATCTATTTGAAAATTGGGGAATCAATTAATAAACTAAATAGGAGACCCTTATTAATTGGTGGCAGCATAGCCTAGTACCTCACAGATGGTGGCAGCATACTAGATTGAATAGAATATCAGACAACGAAGAGGAAGCCTTTACACCTGGCTACACAGGAACTGAATGATGTCACTGAATCATAGAGTTGGAAGGGACTACAAGGGCCATCCAGTCCAACCCCCTGCCATACAGGAAAACACAATCAAAGTACCGCCGACAGATGGCTATCCAGCAGCCTTCAGAGAAAACTTTAACCACCCTATGAGGCAGCAAAAACATTAAAGATTGGGCAGAAATTATAAAACATACGGCCGTTGCCGCCCAAGCAACTGTGGTGTTGTATTAGAAAGAACATAGAAAGTGGGAAGTTAAAAATGGTTTGAACATTTAGCAGATTTTATGCTCCAGGATTACATCCCTGGAAGGAGAACCAAGGTTGAAACAAAAAGAAGTGGGATCTGAAATGGGGAAGATTGATAGATAGTAAAAAAAGAAAAGGAAAATTTAAAGAACTGAACCGCACACTCACCATGATCAATCAATTAAAATAAATTTTGAAAGAAGGAAAATACTGCTCCCCAGGGAAAGTGGGGAAGGAGGTGGGGAGTAATACTGTTAGATACTTGTGGGAGAGAAACATGGAATCGGTAATTAAGAAATTTAAGTTCTTTGTACTATGAAATGATTACTGAAATTGACATTATTCTACTTGTGTTTATGATAATAAATCAATTTTAATTTTTAAAAAAGAAAACAAAACAAAAACGGCCAAGATGGCTGATACTAACTAGTAAAGAGAAGAAATACATACCAAGAGAAATAAACATTGAGTAACCCTTTTAAAAAATCCATCACTCTATATCCTAGTTTCAAGAGCTTTCATGATTAATTTACATGCCCATTTTGAGGATCTGTTCTTACCTGGATTAAACCTCACCCATCTTGAAACCAGTCCAGGCACCCCAAGTCCTCTATACATAACTATTGTAGTTCATTTTGAACCATAAAATCCGTTAGCATTGAGAATTAATTTAAAATTGCCGAAAAGAGGAAGAATTTAATAATCTTTCTGCCTACTATTCCTCTGTACTAAATTTCCTCCATATGGAGCTTTGCCCCCACACACACTTAAAGGCCAGTCTTGCATGCAACACTGTTCTAAGGAAGTCTAGTTGTATCAAACAGTAGGCATTTCCTAATCCTGTTATTGATAAATTATACACTAATACTAAAGACCTGGCTGTTTGAGCAGGCGTTCGAAAAATTAGTGCAATGCTTGGTTAACGAACAATGGAATGGAACAATGGATGACGAATTTGGATCATGTTTTTGCTGATGAGACGATAGTGAATGGCTTCTGTAGTAACTGTTTATTAACTGTGTAATGTGTAGGCTGTTAATTGTTTTTATACTTAGCATTGAATTCTTGCTGTTGTTGTTTGTTGTACACCGCTGTGAGTCGCCTTCGGGCTGAGACCAGCGGTATATAAGTAAGGTAAATAATAAATAAATAAATAAATAATAGATTATAGAAATAGCTATTCAGTGGTTCATATTAATTTCATTGTTTTTCACAATATCTGATTATTTTTACTAGTAGTAAAATTGCAGATCTATATAATAAAGACATCTGAGGACTTAGTAGTAGTAAGCATTGATACATTTCTCTGCTGATACATTGACTGCAACACTTCAAATATGAATATATAGCACTAGAGCAGATGTGGCTAAAAATAGCAAGACTCCACAGAAATGTTAGACTTGATTTTCTTCTGACGTGATAACACGACCACTGCAGCAATAGGGACTTAATGCTATTTACGTAGTTATTTTGCATATCGGCATATCCCTGGAGGTTTTAAACAATGCAGCTGTTTCTATAATATGAAGTTAGAAGGAAGCATCTCATGTTAAAGAGATTTATTGAGGGTGTAGGCATGGGAAGAGAAATAATTGAATACAATTAGTTCCACAATTTTGTATAAATGATTAAAGCAGGTTGTTTAAAATGGGAAGCTAGGAATATATCTGTTTTTGTGAAAGCTAGTTTTTCTACAAATTGAAAGCCAGATTTGAAGGAATTAACCTGAAGTAGTTACATTTAACTTTCCGGCTTCTATTATTACATTTGCTTTTCACAATATAGTGTGAAGAATTGTGTCTTTTAAAAAAATCTTAGAACTATTGTATTCAGTAGTTACTCACAAAATCTCTCTCTTCTCTCCACCCAGCATGGCTCAAAAGCCCCTCAAGAGCATTGTGGGCCACTCTTGGACAATTATTTTGAATTGAAGGGGAATGTAGGGAGTAGTGAAAGCCTGCTGCTGGATAAATAGTAAAGGAACAGTGGCATAGATGGGAAGGCTAATGACTGAGTAGAGTTTCTCTATCTTCTTAATGAAGGAAAGCTTAGTTTTTTGCTGCCTTATTTCAGAATCTGTTTTGCAATGACTGGATGATTCATTTAGAACTTGGGAAATGTGTTTAAAATTACACAACTAGTATGTCTTTGGACATGTGTTTCACTTTTGGCCTGCATCAGTTTGCAAAATGAGAAGGATTCCTTCCCATACTGTGATGCTTCACAAGTGTGAGAATATTAACTGCTTCACAAGGACTTAACTGCTTTTCTGTGGGGGATAATCTCAGCTATGCATAAAGTTGTAACTTTATGGAGGGCAGTGTGTAGCTCTGGATTTTTTTGGATGAAAGGGTAGCCCAGAATTTGGAACTCATGGGGGGCCAAGGTGTCCTGCTTGCTATTCTTCCAACCCCAAAGGTTAATACCACTGACATTATTCCCACAATTTTTGCCGGTTAGTACTTCTGTAATACATCAGGAGTATTTGCCTTGTTTGGGTACCAATTAGCATATGGGTCTGTCTCTTGTTTAAATGGAAAATTTCCTTGATTGGGAACTTTTGCAAGGTAAGAGAAATATCCTAGAAACATTAAGCATATCCCTATGTTGTCTACCAATTTCCTCAGCAGTAATTCAGTTGTGCTAAAACAGAGCCAACAACCCTCTCCTTTTCAGCTCAGCAGTAAAGGGAGGTTCAGACACTTTCGCTTCCACATTTTATTAACGATAGCTTGATGACTTCATGGATCCAAAAAAAAATCTGATGTTAACCCTAATTGTGGATTATTTGAAACAAGTCAGTGTCAAAACTGCCTATTTGAGCTAGGATGAGATTATCCACAACTCAGCAGCTATGTGCCATCAGTATATTTTATCTAAAATGTATGTTGTCCTAATAGCATTTTTTAATTGCAGTTGAAGAAATGATAGATTGGAAAGAAATTGGGGGAGGGATCACTTTTTGTACTACAGTTCCCAGAATATTATTTCATTTCCCCATGCTATTGGAGATTCTGAGATGTATAGTGAAATATATATATATAAATTTGTTAGGGGCATCCAACGAGGAAACAAAACTCAAAAACCCCCCAACGAAACTTAACCAAAATTCCCATGCCCATAACACAACCCACAAGGTACAAACATATCTACTCAAAATGAAAAACAACACAACAACACACTCACAAAACGGCAAAACAACAAAACTCAAAAAAACCCCAACGAAACTTAACCAAAATTCCCATGCCCATAACACAACCCACAAGGTACAAACATATCTACTCAAAATGAAAAACAACACAACAACACACTCACAAAACGGCAAAACAACAAAACTCAAAAATCCCCCAACGAAACTTAACCAAAATTCCCATGCCCATAACACAACCCACAAGGTACAAACATATCTACTCAAAATGAAAAACAACACAACAACACACTCACAAAACGGCAAAAGGATAAAACTCTAAAAAAACCCAACGAAACTTAACCAAAATTCCCATGCTCATAACACAACCCACAAGGTACAAACATATTACTCAAAATGAAAAACAACACAACAACACACTCAAAACGGCAAAAAAACAAAACTCAAAAAAACCCCAACGAAACTTAACCAAAATTCCCATGCCCATAACACAACCCACAAGGTACAAACGTATCTACTCAAAATGAAAAACAACACAACAACACACTCACAAAACGGCAAAACAACTGAGCATGCGCATTGGCGCCCAGCCGCAAGTTCCCTGGCGCGCGCACATGCCCTTCCGGCCAACGTTCCCTCTGCGGAAACCATGCCCACTCCAAGCCCCGCCGCGCCGCTTCCCGCACACACACACACCCCTGCCGCACACACACACACACACAACCCCACACTCCATCACTCCCCCGCCGCCGCACATACACACGCAACCCCACTCCCCCCGCCGCCGCACACACAACGCAACCCCACACTCCATCACTTCCCCCGCTGCCGCACGCACACACGCAACCCCACTCCCCCCGCCGCCGCACACACACACGCAACCCCATGCTCCATCACTCTCCTCGCCGCCGCACGCACACACGCAACCCCACTCCCCCGCCGCCGCACACACACGCAACCCCACGCTCCATCACTCCCCCCGCCGCTGTACACACACACACAACCCCACGCTCCATCACTCCCCCCGCCGCTGTACACACACACACAACCCCATGCTCCATCACTCCCCCACCCCAATCTTACCTCCTTTTACTTCACGCCCCCTCCAAACCCCACCCCGCCCCTTCCCGCCCTGTCAAAATCTAGGAAAGACAGGAAGGAAGGAAAGAAGGAAGAAAGAGAAAGGGAGGTAAAGAAAAAGGGGGAAGGAAGGAAAGTTAGAGAAAGAAGGAAGAAGAAAAGGAAAGAAAAGGAAAGAAAGAAAAGAGACAGCAGAAAAGAATGAAAAAGGGGGAAGGAAGGAAAGAGATAGAGAAAGAAGAGGAGAAGGAAAGATGGGAGGGAAGGAAGGAAGGAAGGAGGGAAAGAAGGAGAGAAAGAGGGAAGATTGGCCACAGCAACACGTGGCGGGTAAAGGTTGTTATTTCTATTATTATTATTATTATTATTATTATTATTATTATTATTATTATTATTATGCTATTGTTCCTATGAGACCCTGGAGGAATGGGAGAGGTGTCAGGTCCCAGAGGCAATGCATTGCATTATTGTTATTGTTATGATGGTGGTAAAATAAAAGGAAATAAAAAGTGAAAGAAGGAAGCAAACAGGGAGGGAAGAAAGGCAAAGGAAGAAAGGGGGAGGGAATGAAGGAAAGAAAGAAGGATGAAACCTAGTAGTGAAAGAAAGAAAGAGGTAGAGAAGGAAGAAAGGAGAGAAAGGGGGAGGAAAAGGGGGAAGGAATAGGTAGGTACCTCTCTTTCATAATAGTCCAGATATCTACCTCAACTTTGATAAGTTTTACTATAGGCCACAGCAACGCGTGGCAGGGCACAGCTAGTAGAATATAAAAAGGCTCTGATTAAAACTATTCTTACTGGATATCCTACATGTAGTTGTCATGGATGGTTAAGTCATGTTCTCCAAAGGTGTTTTGGACTCAGTATATCATGTTCCTTTACATCTGTCATTGTTGCATGAGAAATACTAGGAAACATTTTTCAATTATGTGGTGTACTGATTGGAATCGAACCATTAGAGCAGGAGTATCAAACTTTAATGTTATTGAATGACAACTCCTATCACTTTTGACTTTCCACCAATTGGGCTGGGGTTATTGGGAACTGCAGCCTAAGAGCCGCCGCAAACTAGCCTCCTGTGAGAGCAAACTGTGCCAGCAGGTCCGATGACGTTGAAGACTCCGCCTCTCTCTCCGCCTCTTTCTCCGTGCCAGTGTGGTTTTTCCTTTGCTAGGGCAGCGATGCCAGCGTACTCTCGCTGTTGAATTCTGCCAACAGCGAGAGTACGCTGGCATAGCTGCCCTAGCAAAGGAAAAACCACGCTGGCACGGAGAAAGAGGCGGAGTCTTCAACGTCATCGGACCTGCTGGCACAGTTTGCTCTCGCAGGAGGCTAGTTTGCGGCGGCTCTAAGAGGGCATTTAATAGTCAGTCATCATATACACTAGCCTTGTATCTAAATTCAAACCCCACTATCCTGACTCAACAAAACAAACTGCAGTATTTCATATATTACAGTATCACAACTCCCATCAGCTCTAGTCATGCTGTCTAATGAATACATGAGTTGTTGGCCAGCACCTGTAGGGCCATATATGAATGGCAAGCCAGATTTGATCCATTGGCCTTGAGTTTTTCACATGTGCATTAGAGTGTCTGAAAGAGTAGGTTCAAATTCCCCTCCATCCATGGAGCTCACTGATCAAGTGGCTTTTGGCTAATCACCACCCCTCATCCTAACCAGGGTGTTTGTTCAGAGAGAGAAATGTGAAACTAAAAGTTGTAGATTACAACTTCTTTGAGGAGGAAGGAGACATAAAGATAAGAAATACCTTTCAATAGCAAGAGCATCAATATTTTGATGAATGGACAGTGTTTTAGTGCTGTTAACGACTTTGTAGTGTATTTCTTCCTTACTGGGTATATATTCAGTATAATACAGATATGGGAAATTGCAGATTTATGAACGTTGTTAGACTGCAATTCCCAGTGCCCCTTGCTTCTGGCTGATTGGGGAGGGCATTGCAATTCAGTATCTGGTACTGCATTTTTCCTACTATGGCCTAAAAGAAGAGGATAGTCATTTAAAGCTATTCTTAATCTCAAAAAGCTTCCCTAGAGCAAGTTTAAATGTTGATAATTTGTGCTTAGCTCATTTGATACTTTGTATTGCTGGTTTAGTGTGGGATGCATAAGTAAATTATGTTATAGTGAACATTTTTCTTTTTAGCGTAGTCAGAAAATACAACAGAATTATTTTATATAATAAACATGCATATGCTACAGGAACATTATTTTCTTTTTCTTACTGGAATGTTTCATTTTCAGCCTTTTGTTTTTTCTCCTTGATTGAGATATTATTAAGATAAAGTATTGCATCTTGCCAATACTCTGTGTTGTGCTTCATTTCAGGGGATAAATTCAAGGTGGAAACAAAAACTATTGTTGCTGACTTTCAAGATCGAGAAACAATTTACAGTAACATAAAAGCAGGCCTGGAAGGCCTTGAGATTGGTATCTTAGGTTTGTATTTTTTTAATATTTCAGAGTCTTTACGTTTTGTTCTGAAAAGTTATTATTCCATTGAATATATAAAATTAAACATATTAGTAGCATCAGCTCCTTTTGGAACAAGTAGTCTTCTTGATACTTTCCTGCAGATAGGTAGAAGGTTCATAGAGCCAGTTCTCAAGGTGATAAAGCAGTAGAAAGTTCAAGAAAGCCAGAAATGAAGAGAGCTGGTGTGGTTTCAGAGCTGGAGCAGGATACTAGATGAGCAGGGCTCCAGTCCATCTTCAACCACAGATCACTGCACGCAAGCTCTCAACTTTATAGCAAGGCATTGGTAAACATCTTCTAAAGAAGTCTAGCTAAGAAAATTATAGTTCTTCATAGTTATCTTTATTCTTACATGCCTCTAAATTTTCATCCCATGGAATTGAATATTGCCTTCTATTTTTGTTTCTTTGCCTCCGAACTGCTTGCATGATTGTTTAAAAATGGTTGATATGTGTGTGTTATTGCTTAGTTTATCCTCCAGGGTTTTTTTCCCTCCCTGGTCAGACATAAGTCAAGAGGATCAAATGTGTTTATTACATCAAAAATGAACGGTATTATCTTTCCTTGTCAGGTGAGAAATGATCTTCATAATTAAAATGCTAAGGAAGTCAGGTGTACAAACAGTTAACAAACCATAGGGATTATACAAGGCGTAAAGAACATGTAGCTTAGAAAATATTGGAAGGTGGTGCTAATTATGTTTTAATTTTTTGAATGTCAGACTTCAATACTTCAATGGTCATAGTTAAATAAAATGTTTATTTCAGTAAACAACGTGGGTGTTTCGTATTCTTATCCTGAGAGCTTCCTTGATGTCCCAGACCTAGATAAAGTAAGTATTTTCCCCTTCTATATTTATTGTGTTCAAGTATATTTTTAATGTCTGTCACATTACAGAAGAATCAGGACTTAGGGCTACTGTGCTGATCTTGAAATACAGGGGTTTTCCGGCTTTGAGTATCACTTCATTCCATATAAAGCTATTTGTATTATTTTGTTATAAGTACTTGATGTACAGTCCACAGTAAAGCATTCTGAATTGAGTTATATCTTAGGTTGCTGTCAAATTGATGCTTGAAATGGGCAAAATTTATCTACCACCATTTGATCCTTGGTCAGTTTGGAAATTTTAAATGACCACATAATTTACTCCCCTGTATCTCAATAATACATATCAGATTAGCTTTTTTTTCATTTCTGATGAAAGCACATTGTTATTAATGCTATTGTGTTGTAACATGATGGTGTCAGCACCACTGAGCCAGAAAGCACAGTAGCTGAGCAAGCTTAGTTTTACTTAGGGGTGCTAAGTATTAACCATATACTAGTACTGCCTTTTTTTTTTTTACAAATGACCCATCACTGTTATCAATGCAAACTCCCATCTCATAGCCACTGTTACTATCCCAGTTAGAAAATCTCAAGCAGATAGGATTACTAGTGATAACACATATCAGTTGTTCTT
Organism: Anolis sagrei; assembly: GCF_037176765.1. Lineage (NCBI taxonomy): Eukaryota > Metazoa > Chordata > Lepidosauria > Squamata > Anolidae > Anolis > Anolis sagrei. The sequence goes on from NC_090021.1 coordinate 275,377,122, forward strand.
TCAGAAGTATGCAGATGTGGTCCTGAAATAAACTCATTTAGTTACTCCAGTTCTCTACTTAAAAATAAAGTTGCTTAAATATAAATGATTATAACTAAAGTGTTCATTCTACACATCTTTATACTACTTCACCTTTTCAGATCTCCTCTATTGGATGCTTAGTATATGAATATATAGTTTTTTGATAATAGGTTTTTTTGCCTAAATTGTTATATTTCGAAATTAAACACAACAACCACCTACACCCACATTTAGTTTAGCATGTTTTGCTTTTAGTTTATATTAAGAGATTACAGTCAGTATCCTGTTACGCTTCATTTTTTTTCTCTTACAGCTAATTAACAACATGATAAACATTAATTGCATATCTGTGTGCAAGGTAAGAAGCATTTATGGAATGATTTTAGGTGATACTGTAGTGTTTCTGTTTTTACTGATATACTAAGTGACACAACTATTGTTGAAGATAGGCAAGTTAATTCCAAGATGTAGAACTTCAGCTCCTAGAAGCCCTAGGCAGCATAGCCAATTGTAAGGATTTTTTTTTAATTGTAATCCAACAAAAAGTTGACCACTGAGCCAAAATCCCTTAAACAAACCTATATTTGGAACTTTCTAGAATGAGTCTGGTGTTATAGCAGGCACACAGCCTATATTGAGTGCACGGACTTGGCTTCCATCTTACCATTCAGCAGCAGTGTTGGAAATATTCTCTCACTTTAGTTAAAGAATAGTTCACTCTCTATAGTTAGAGCTCTGTTTCCTCAGAGCTCTAACTAAACTCCATAAAACAATAATATTCTATAATTTTGTTCGTCTACTGTTTTTTTTAATTGATCATTGCTATGTACTTCATTTTGCATTTAGCTTGGAGGACATATTTAGAGGACATGTCCCCTGCCATTCTTCAGGGCCTGTGGGTGTGAAAAGAGTAGCATTGCACAAGTGTTTCATCTGATTATGCTTATCCTGCTTGGGAGAGGAGTATATGGCTGAATTGTGCTGGCTCGCAGTGTTTTACAAAAATGAATTTTCAGTTGTAGAATTAGTTTTTGTTCTGCTCACTATGCTTTTCATGTGCTCAAATACTAACCAAAATTTTGATGTCATAGTAAGGGCCAAATATCGTGCAAAATTTAAGATACTGTATTTAATATAGATTAATGTGTAATGAGTACCTCTAAACATTACTTAGATATTGCATTTCCAGAAAGCTAGCACTCAACAAATGTTAGGAATTTATGATGATTTTTTAAAAAGCATATATAGGACAAGTTGAGCAATAGTCCTAAGTCAGGTGTACATATTTTGGAGACAACTTCTGAGACTCCAGTAGTGCCTACAGTTGCAGTGTATCTTAGGTTCCTCTTTTCTTCCATTCTGATATCTACTGAGCCAATTGGAACCACCACTTTAGTATCTAGCAGTGTTCGAAGAAATGCTGTGTTAAGGGCACTCCAAGTCAAAAGTTGGGAATCAAATCTTTTTTTTAATCCACTATTCCCAGATTTCCTCAACATGACTGCTCAGTGGAGCATTGGGGATTGTGTTCCAAAGTTGTAGCTTTTCCAAGCTCTGTCCAGGGTGCTGAAGTTGACTTATGCTCCCCTGCATTTTTGGGAGCTTTGATGACCATGACTAAGGGATTAATTTTTAGCTTTTAATCAGTAGGCTTTTTTCTATACTTTACTTAAATTACTTTGTAAACAGTCTTGAGCCCCATGCTAGAAGAAAGGGAAGATATAAATTAAATAAATAATACAATAAAAATTGCAATGGTTATGCATTTCCAGATGCAGAATAGGTAAGGGAAGTTGAGGGTAGTCAAGAAGGGCTTTGGGAATGGTGGGGGCTGGCAGGGAAGAAGGCAAAAGTGATTTAACTCATGCTTTAATTGAGCTATAAAATAATTTGTTTTCAGAAATTTGCCTTTCAATTGAAGGAATTTACAGTCCCTTAGATTTTTAAACTGTCTTGGACTAGGAGCACTTTACAGATGGCTATTCTGTTCTGCAGAATCATATAAATTAAGTTGGAATACATCCAAATGATCATTTAGTCTGTCTTCTGTCTTTAAAACCACGGTAATTTACAAAACTTCATTACTACTGCTACTTGAAATTCATTTTATGCTAATGGTTGAGCTGGAATTCTCCCACCTCTATCAGGATTCAGAAAATAATCAGTGTCTAGAATCAATATTGAATTGCTACATTTTGATTGTAATTCCATCAAGGACACTTTAGAGGCTCTGATAAAGCAGTGCTGTAACAATGCATAATAGTAAAGAAAAACTGACAGCCGAATTACAAGTGCAGATGAAGCCATCTGATTCACTACATCTGCTTTGCAAAAGAATCAAGTTGCACAGGTAGGAAAAAAGTCTGCTGCCTCCACAAATTAGGACCTTCGCGCTCTTTAAAGTATTTTGAGGTGAAGGGGATAAAGGCTTTCCTCCGTCTGGTGTCTGCATACTGTTCAATCACCATTTTTTTTCTTTCTAGATGACACAATTGGTGTTGCCTGGCATGCTGAAAAGGTGAGTCACATAAACACTATCCAGACAGTCATCATTATTTATAGGGGAGAATCCTTTCTTAGAAAAATTCATTACTATGATTAATCAGCCTGGCCTCCATGTTTTTAGCAGCACTGTAGTGCTGTGTGAGTCATGGTTTTGGGTGTATGAATCATCCAGCGGTGGAAGCCTATTGCCACTTGATTCCCTTCTTTATTTTCTTTCCCGTTCACTGTTGTGGTGATTTCTTTTTAAAATGGAATTAAAAAGCCAGTCTGACTCATCGTGCAAACTGAACAACCTGCTATTTTGTGGGGGTGGCGAGAATTCCTGGGATGTTCCTGGGAATGACCTTCTTAAAGCCATTGCTGAGATTCAGTGGAAGCAAAATGAGCGTAGAGTAAAAGCTGCAGTCATATAATAGGTGGAAGAAAGAGTGTGAGCATGAGGAGCATCTTTGAAATAATGTAAATGTAATGTAATGTATCATAATTATCTGTCCTTCCAGTGCAGCTAGACATATGCTACTCCTGTAGGAGCTTTTCTCACTTTCTGCTACAGTGAATACAATTTTGATATTTTCAGATTTTCCTTGTTTTTAATAAGTAATACCAAGTTTTACTCTACAGGCAGTCCCCAAGTTACAAACATCCAACTCATAGTTAGAATTGGGGTGAGAGAACAGGAAGGTAGAAAAATCTACCCCTGGGGCGGGGAGAATTCACTCCTGGAAGAGTTATCATGGGGGAAAGGTGTCTTCACTGAAGCTTTATCACCAGTCCTTGTTTCCACAACAAGCCAAAATTTTCAAACTCCAATTCTGACTTACAAACAAATTCAACTTAAGAACAAACCTTGTAAGGGACTACCTGTATAGAATATGTTCCGGTTCTGGCACTAGCTTTTTTTCTCTATTGTATGAGCAGTATTTTCTTGTGTTATAGTATTTATGTTTATTTTTTACGCTATTTGCAATACTTTTATTAGAAAAATGAGATAGAAGCATTTTAATGCTTATTAATACAGAGACTCTCATTTAACCGGAACTCAAGCAACTGGCAAAAATCAAAGAAATAATACTCAATACAGAGTTTGTGGTATGGAGTGGTATTAGACCTATTTTCTCTTAAATTTACATTTATTTGACATCTAACAATCTCCAGTTAACTCAGAATCTACTGTATTAGGCCCATACTTGAGTGACAATACAAAAAGAAGTGTGCCTCTGGAGCGTCTGTCTACAGAGATTTGCTAAAATTTTATAGCAGATGGTCTGGTGTTTTTTGTTAAATCTCCACATTCTTACTTTGTGACATAGCAAAGAATTAAAGGTGCTCCTGAAATCCTCTGGCACATCCCTTACACTGAGTAGAGCTATCAGTTTGGCTGGCTCCATTAAGTTAGGGTAAGGAGTGCATGCGGCAAGGTTTGCAACCTAGATTCCTGTTTTATTGGACCCGCTTTTTCACAGTTCCGGCACAAAGTTTAAAGAGCACCCTTTCATCTCAGTGATGTACAAGTAAACTTTTGAGCAAGCAGTTTACATATACAAACATTGTAACTTGAAAGCAACCAACTGATACAAAATAGCATGTTTTCTGTAATGAATTGGAATATAGCAAGTTATGAATTTCTTGCTTTCATACTGCTTCTGTTATTATTTAGTTATTAATGGAGATTGGCAGAGCATTCACTTAGAAGTCACCCTCCAGACCTTTGTCAGACACCACACGTTGGACATTCTTGAGTTGACAGAAGCCTCTTTTGGAAAGAGGGCCTTACAAGTGGCAAAGCGCTAAGATAGTATACGGTAGCACCCCCATCTTAATTAAGAAAGCTTTGATAACTCCAATGTACAAGATGCCATGCCCTTTCACTGCTGGGAAAAGGAACATACGTCTTACCTTTGATATGTTCATTTCCAGCTGATAAGAAACAAACATGATGGGTGCTGGCAGTAGAGGGGTAAAGGAATACTAATGGAATTGGCTTGTACTTCACCAATGGGGAAAAGGTAGACTTGGCCTCCCAAGAGTTGGTGGCCCACTTAATGCATATAATTGAGAGAAAGCCATGTTATGTAATATCACTACTGCTGTAGTCTGTTATAAATAGATCATTCAAGAGTGTTTCTATGGTACTATATACAACAGGGGTCCTCAAACGTTTTAAGCAGAGGGCCAGTTCATGTTCCCTCAGACGGTTGAGGGGGCAGACTATAGTTTGAAGTAAATATGAACAAATTCCTAAGTAGTATTTTTAGTGCAAAGCACAATACAATATTTAAAATGAAGAACAGTTTTAACCAACATAGAATCATAGAATCCTTGAGTTGGAAGAGACCTCTTGGGCCATCCAGTCCAACCCCCAGCCAAGAAGCAGGAAAATTGCACATAAACTTACCAATATTTCAATGGGAAATGTGGGCCTGCTTTTGGTTGATGAGGTAGTCAAGTTAATTAGGATTGTTGTGTGCCTTCGAGCTGTTTCAGACTTAGGGGGACCCAAAGTCTAAAGTTTAGGCCAGGGGCTGGGTAAATGACCTTGGAGGGCCCCTGATATAGAAGTTTGGGGATACCTGATATAGAAGAATTTTCTTTTGTCTCTTTGGTTATTTTAGTGACTGACCTCTAGGAGGTTGCTCTGCAAACATGGTAATACTGGCAAGTCTTCCTTTTTTCTTACACACAAGGGAAGAGCAACATGATATACAGGATGTTAGGCCCTTATTTTCTGGGAATGTATTACAGATAAAAGCAACATTCCTGTCTCTGTTGTAGGTAAACATTAAAATATTGGATTTGTTCCCATACACGTTAATTATATTGCAGAAGCAGTTTAGTTTTGCCACTTTTAAAGTCAGCTAGGGCAGACAAGGGTTGCCATAACAACAATTGGAGAGCTAAATATAGCATGTTTTCTACTATATTGCTGAAATTAGAATGCTTGTAAAATATTAAGGATTGTTTAGTCAGACACTTTTATGTATTCATTTTCGAGATGAAATTGATAAAACATTGCAAATGTATGGTGTTTCTATATGGTGAAATCTACCCTCTGCTATTGCACAAAGAAACCATGCTGCTGGTTTTCAGGACTTACTTAATCAGTTAGATTCATAAGGTTAACTGAAATGGTGTTCCCGATTATTTATTTATTTCACATATTTGTATCCCGCCTTTTTCACCCTAAAAGAGGATTCGGGGTGGCCTTACAGCAGGCAGCGATTTGATGCCAATACAGATAAATATAAAAATAAACAAATACAGTTAAAATCATACAATTAAACATTAATTATTAAAACATCAATTAAAATCACATGATCCAGATCATATTCCAAGGCCTGTCCAATTATCAAACCAATTAGTCCGTTATCTGTATTGCATTATTTGCTAGTTGAATGCTTTGTCACACAGCCACATCTTAAGCTTCCTCCTGAAAGACAGGAGAGAGGGAGCTGACCTGATTTCATTGGGGAGGGAGTTCCATAGACGAGGGGCCACCACTGAGAAAGCCCTGTCTCTTGTCCCCACCAATCACACTTGCAAAGGTGGTGGGATCAAGAGCAGGGCCTCCACAGAGATGATTTTAACTTCTGAAGTGGGTCATAAAGGGAGATACATTCAGACAGGTAAGCTGGGCCAGAAGCATTTAGGATTTTATAGGCTAAAACCAGCACGTTGAATTGTGCTTGGTAGCAGACTGGCAGCCAATGGAGTTGGCATAACAGGGGGGTTTGTGCTTCCTGTACGCCACTCCAGTAAGCAATCTGACCGCTGCCCATTGGACCATTTGAAGCTTCTAAACAGGCTTCAAAGGCAACCCCACATAGAGTGCTTTGCAGTAATCTATTCGGGACGCAACACTATGGACGGGCACTATTTTTTCTTCTGCTAGAAATTATAAAGACTTTTGGAAATGACATTTTAGAGGAGTGAAGATTTTATCTTCCAAAACAATAATGGCTATGGGTTGTTGTAGGTTTTTCGGGCTATATGGCCATGTTCTAGAAGCATTCCATACATGGTCATACACCCTGTAAAATCTACAATAACCCAGTGATTCTGGCCATGAAAACCTTTGAAAATACAATAATGGCTATCTTGAACTGTTGTCTCGGATAGTTTTAGAATGGATAGGCATTGTTCAGATAGAAGAATGATTAGCTGAGAGATCTGTTGATTTGAATGATGGTTGTCAGGGGTATGGATTTAAAATTACACAGAACACACTTTTTCTGATGTATAAGGAGATTGGGGGGGGGGGGGTTAGACAGTTTGATGAACATGTTAAACATCCCATTAAAAACAGAATAATACATCAATTTAGTAAAGCAAAGAAAATTATTTCATCTTTTCTCATTTTCCATATTGCCAAGCAGACACAATGTACTTATTCCCAAAGAAAAAACACATTCTTACCTAAAGGTCTTTCTGTGAAATAGTTTTATAAAAAATAATGTATGAGGAATAAATATAAGACCACCTTTTCTTAAACTTTTTTTTGAACATAACTTTTTATTAGATTATTATAAACTACAACGAAAGAGGGAGAATAATATAAAGAAGATAGAAAAGTAGGAAAGAAAGTATTAGATAAGAATAACAACAACGATCTCAAAAGAGAAAAAAGAAAAAAATATAAAAAAAAATTTCTTCCTTTTTCCAAAAACTACGAAAAATCACACAATAAAAATGAAAGTACACAAAAAGGGGAAAAGAAAAAGAAGAAAAAAATAATTAAAAAATAAAAAAAATCACAAAAAAAATTGGACCTCCTTCCGGCTCTGCCCGCATATTGTCTTTTTGTCAGTCCTTTTCGATATATTCTACCTTCTAAAGTTTTGTTACCTTTCCCTTTAATTACTTGTCCTTGGACCTGTTTTCAATATAGTCTTCTATTATTGTCCAATCTGTTTGTTTTATTGGGTTGCCTGTATTCTTTTTTAATAAGAAAGTTAGCTTGTCCATGTCCCTAATTTCGTTTATTTTCTTTACCCACTTAAATTTTTCCGGTGTTTCTATCTGTTTCCATAGTTGCGCGAAGACAATTCTAGCAGCTGTCGTCAAGTAGAAGAATAAAATATCTTCGTTTGAGTCTAAACATATATCTCCATCCGTAATTCCCAACAGATAATATTCGTCTTTCCTAGGAAAATTTTTTTTAAATATTCTCTGCATTTCTTCGTGTATCCCTTTCCAATACTTTTGAGATTTTTCGCAACTCCACCAAAGGTGGAAAAAACTTCCATCATGTTTGTTACATTTCCAACAGATCTTTGATGCTTCTTTATACATCTTATTTAGTTTGATTGGTGTCATGTACCATCTATGGAACATTTTCATCCAGTTCTCTTTTAAATCAGTAGCATAGGTGTATCTTAATTTTTTGTTCCATATTATTTCCCAGTCCGCCATTGCTATTGGTTTTTTAAAATTCTCCGCCCATTTTACCATGCAATTTTTTATCAATTCTGTTTCAGTGGACCATTCTAACAGCTTATCATATATTTTTGTGATGCATTTTGTCTCCGTTTTTAGAATTTTGTCCCAGAATTCTTCTTTAAGTTGAAAGCCTAGCCTTTTGTCTTGATTATACTGCTCTTTTATTTGTAAGTAGTTCAGCCACATAGTCCTTGGGTAATTTTGTTTTATTTCTTCATGAGTTTTTAACTCTGTTGAGCCTTGTCTTAAAAGTTCTTTATATGTGGGCCAATTTGTCCAACCCAACAGCCTTCTCTGTTTCGCTTCCACTGGGGAGGTCCAAAGAGGGGTTTTTGAGTAAAAATACTTTTTATATCTATCCCAGATTCTAAGCAATGAAGAGCGAATAAAATGGTTACCAAAATTTCTTTCATTTTTTTCTTTTCCATACCATACATAGGCATGCCAGCCCACCCGAAGGTCATGGCCTTCCAAACAATATAAAAACTTTTGAAAGAAAATTTCTTGGTTTTTATATTGTTTTGCTTACCATTCTTCTGCCATGGAAGAATAATTCACAATGAAAGTTGGTTAAAACCCAAGATATTGGAACATTCATTAGGCTGTAGTGCTTCATGTTTCTGAGGTAGATTCTAAACTCTGATAGTTCATAATATCATAAATGTTCATTTTCAAGCTAGTATAAGACAATTGAGGGTGAGCTTCCAGAGATTTTCCAAAATTCCAAAGATATCATTGTGTGGAATGTCACTACAACATGTTGTTTTCCAGAAATGTAGAGCACACTGGGCAGAGGGGCAGAAAGCCTGTACTTCGATTGGTTTACTCGCTATGTTGTGTATAATGAGGGTTTTTTTTTCTGGGCCAAACTTTTGAGTTTTGTTTCTGCTCTTTCTGGTGATTGGCTTACTGTTTTTTTCCTGTATTTTATAGGTCTAAAGGAGTCATAGTAAATGTGTCATCGATATCTGCAGTTAGTCCAACTCCATTTTTAGCTGTTTATTCAGCAACCAAGGTAGATGCCTAGCTTTTTGATATTTAATGTGCTAAAATTTTGCATACAAATCTGTGGGTAATCAAAGGTGATACATTCTGGAATGCATTTCCTTTCACATTAAGGTAGAGAACTTCATTTTTTAAAAGGAAGGAAATGTTTTATATGTTAAATGAAAGCATGGGAGCATAGGCCTCCTCTGTGAAGAAGCATTAATACTGGAGTCCTGTTTTACCTTATCATTTGTAAGACACTCCCATTAAGATCCAGAGTGGTTTGACTACATTATTACGATAAAATAATAAATACTGTCCTGACGCAGTGTACACAAGACTAAGCTCTCCCCACATCTTGTTTTGCTTTTGCCAAATACATTTCTTTTTGACAATTACTTAGCAGCAAAAAGAATGCAATATCTCTTTTAATGAATTAATCCCTGTGGAAACAGTGGAGCTTTACTCTGAATAAACATATATTAGATGCTTCTGTAAGTTAAATAATTTTCATATCACAACTAAGAATGCATAATTCTCAGTTGAGTGCATGTTTTGATCCCTCTTTGTTGGACTGTACGGTAGACAGGCACTGTGTATTGTAATAAAGCAAATGTTTCTTTTAAAACAATTTAATCTTTTCAAGTCTATTAAAAATGTAGAGTTACAATCTCTGTAGAGTTATAATCTCTAATACTCCAAAGCTGAATGTTACACATCTAAGGAATTGTAGTTTGTGCACTTCTAAGATGCGATATTTCGTAGACGTCCCACCCCCATTTAAGGCTGATGAAAATGAAAACAGATTGATCATTATTAATGTGTTTAGGGTATCAAGATGTAAAAAACATGGAATGATTTAATCCTGGAAATTATAGCAACTGTCCATACAGATGAATATTTGTCTGCCGTGATGGTATACTTTTCTTTTGAGATAATACCTACATTCCCCTCAAGGCTTAGGGGTGGAATTTAGTATTTTTGTTAATAAACATATGGATGGTTCTGCATAAACAGAATTCATAACATGCTTCTCCTCTTACATATCTTTAGGCATTTGTGAATTACTTCAGTCACTGTCTCAACGTAGAATACAGAAGGAAGGGTATCATTGTGCAGGTGAGCAGAATTGTTTCCTGTTGGGATTACTTATTTTGCTGTTAATTGGGTAACATAGATTGTAATAACTCCAAATAGAGCAGTTTGCTCTTGGTGCCATTCCAAAATGAAGTTTGGGGGCAGTGTTTTCATTTCTCATGGCTTTTTCAAGGAATGTTCTCCTGAAGGATATTCTTTTGTTGCTGATTTAAGCATCTCTCTAAGACTTGTTTCCAATATTTTTAATTATCTTGAAGCTGTTTATAGATATTTTTAGTGCCAAGATGATGGGGTGGAGGAATATGTGTCATGTCTTATGATATAAGCAAGTTTATGACTATATTTTACAAGAAAATGGAGTAGAGATAGGTGAAATAGATTTGCTTTTATGGGAGAATCCAGCTTTTAAGTGAGTGGGTGTTAAAACAGTTTTTGTTGGTAGGTTTTTGTTTTAAAATGTGCAATTTGTCATGTGAAAATCATTATCAGACTAGAATAGGGATGCAGTAGACAGTGACACATAATAAAGTAGTATACCAGATCCACAGTTATGGGAGGAGATGAAGAGTGTGCAGCTCTCTAGTTTTATGTTGGAAAGTGTATTGATGCCAAAATTGGTATAACGTTATAATTATTTTAGTTTAAGCTCAGTTGTAGCATTCAGTGGTTGATTCTTTGGTGCCACCTAGTGCTGTAGCTGGTTGTTGGAATTCTGAGACATGGGCCAACTCCTGTTCTGCTGCTGGGCATTCTTTCCCCTCCTGTGTAGCTCTCCCGACTGGCAAAAATGTGACTCCCGAGGTTTTCCCAGACCCCACAGAGTCTGTTTTGGGATTACAGGCTCTTTAAACTGTAAACATCTAGAATTGTATCCTGCCTACAAATTGCATTAACGCATCAATGTAAGATAGCTGAGTAGACTAGTGCGCATATAGAGAAATGTCTACATCAAGTTCATCCAGCTGTGACTCTCATCTTGTATGAAATGTTACATACTGAAATTAGACAGACTAAATTAATGTATCAGGCTATTGTGCATTTTAAGGAGATGACTTATTTACAAAACCAAAAAGCAAAATATGAAAGAATTATGAACATATTTCTGAAGTGATTGTACAGTAGAATCGTTTTAGAGCTCGCACCAGAAGCAGAATACTAGGGCTGGGTGAGTCTGAATCAGGCTGTTAGGTTTCATATCCTTCACAAATCCATTGTTGTTGTTTTGGAGGCACCAAAGAGAGAACAACACAGGATCCAGGGGTACGGATGTGGTCCTAGGGAACTTTGTATCTGTCTTCTGGTTCTGGTTCTGGTGGCAGAGCATGTGGCTTTGAGGGGATGAAGCAAGCAATCAGAGGAGAGCTGATGGTCACATTAAGAGAAGTCTTTATTTAGAATAACTACAGTGTATTCTTTTATTATTGAAGAAATGGATTGTCTGGGTTTTAAATGTTATCTACGGTGAAGGCTTTTCCAAATGGGGGGCATGGCTTAATGTACAGTTCCCCTCCATAGTAGACTAATATGGAAGACACAAATAGCAGAGAAAAGCTGGTTTTGGGGGTCAAAAACTAGCAGAAAATACACCCAGGTATAGAAGGTTCGGGAATTAGCCACATAAGCACAAAATTTGCCTTAGTGTTCCATGAAACCATATGAATACCTTTGTCACAAAAAAACAAGAGCTTGATCTGCAATCTTTTGCCTTTCTGCGGATTTGCCCAAGCTTCTAAGTTGGATAAACACTGTCCTTCCATGTGAACAATATATCATCTTAAAATAATATTGTAGATTGGGAATCTCCTCAGATTTAAATGCATTTTTCCTCCAAAAATGCTTCTGCCTAAATCATACTAAAAAGATACAAGAGCAAGCTTTTCCACAGACACCCTCCCCAACCCCCTTGGAATTATGAAATGAGCCTTTTCCTTGAGAAGAAAGACAACATTCTGAGTTTCAAAACCCTTTATTATTAATTAAATAATACTTCATGACAACCCCAGAGCTAAGATGAAAATGAAATGTTTAAAATTGTAAACCAACAAAGAGAAATTACAAAAATAAGAAAAATGTTTACATACCTTTAAAAAATAAGCACAGTTGCATTTTATGCATTCAGCTCAAATTTGTGTTGAGAATTTATACACCAGTTTAAACAAGTTAACCGGTGAACAACTATGATCTCTGCTGGTGGAAAGGAAAGATATAGGGCTACATTTGCTTTCAAGCTTCTGTTTCTGTTTCTCTTTAATTTTGGATTATTGGAATTTTGAATTGCACTATTCCCTTTCAGTTTGTCTTATTCCTAATATGATAACATTAATTATAATCTTTATGTCTTAATATGTTTTTTTCAGAGTCTTGTGCCATATTTGGTGGTTACAAATATGTCTAAGCTTCGTAAAGCAAGCCTTTTTAGACCTATGCCTGGGTGGTTTGCAAAATATGCCATCAATACAGTTGGCCTTGAGTCTGAAACTGCTGGATACCCGTATCATGAGTTGTGGGTATGTATTTTACAAAGCTGACCACTCTTATTATATATTATTTGATGAAATAAAATTGTAACTTGGTACAATTCATGAATCTCTTGAGCTAGGAATCTGTAAATGTCTATAGGAGTGAACTGGTAAACACTGTTTACTAGGACTCCTCACTAAAAATCCCTGAAGAGGTGAACTCTAGAATTCTTATTGGCAGGGTCATAAAAGACCCTGGAATTAGGTGGGCAGTGAAGCAGGAAGATTTGCTGAGCATCTTAAATTACTGCTTAGGACAGTCAGAAGAAAAATGGATTGTGAAGGTCTCCAAAAGGTTGCTCATTGCAGCCAGCATTGTTGCCAACAGCTTTAGAGGGGATTTGAAAAAGTTAACAAGAGAAAGGGTCTGCTAGTTTTGCGTACATTTATTTTTTATGTTTCTATGTATTCCTACAGTAGCACAGGCACCACACCTCTATATATAATTTTGTGGGGCATGAAGAGCAAAATGGGCCATCACTTCTTTTTGCACACACACACTTATCTCTTGACAAAGATGCTGTTATAGTCTTGGTCAGAGACAAGTGTGTGCGTGTGCAAAAAGAAGTGGTGATCCAAATAGCCATTATCCATTCCTTACTATTTTTGGGAAGCACATTGCTAGTTGTTAGATGATTATTCTGTTTCTCCTTTTATTTTTAGGTCTGGCTTATACACATGCTGCCTAGATGGGTAGTTGACCAGAGCTCCACAAGACTAGCTGCTAAATCAAAACATAATTTGTTGAAGAAACAGAAGGCAAACTAAGTGATAGCATCTTGAGAAGTTCCTCAGAAGTTTTGTACCTGCATTTAAGACACTGAATACTTTTTCATCTCTTAAATTCTTGACAAGTTTTTTAAAAGGGGGCAGACCTGAGATTGGCATGAATGAAGTAAATTCTGAGGGCACAGGCAAAGCAATATAATACAATAATATTAAACTTTATTTATACCCTGCCACCATCTCCCCAATGGGGACTCGGAGCGGCTTACATGAGGCCAAGCCCAAACAATAAAATTACAATAAAATAAGACCAAAAACGGAAACCGAAAGCACAACATCATAATTACATGAAACATGTGAATAAATAACGATACAAAATTACAATAACACAATCACAATGACAGTGGGCGGGCTACATGTAATTATTAAAAGAAAGACTCATTAAAATTGGTTAAAAACTTGGGTGAGATAAAAGAGAAACCTACTTGTATACTTTGTCATTCTGCACCATTGTTTTATGTATTTTAGATAAGATTTGAACAATAATTAGTATTCCTAGTTACTAATTTTACTGAATTTATCATCAGAAAGGTTTGAAAAAATATGTGTGAGAAATTTGGTAGAAGTCTAAATAGAACATTATTGGAATTGGGAACAAACCATTGCTGTTCGAATTGAGCTAATCTGTGCAGTATTTTCTTAACTAATAATATAATTTATTTGTTTTGTGCATTACAAAAACGACACACTGAATTTGGACAAATTCTTTTCCTATATGTTGGCCTTGGTGTGTTTGTCTTGTCAGCTTTTGAATATCCGTCATATAAATGACCTTTTAGTTAATGGAGAGGAGGGAAGAAAGTAATCCTTGTAGTTAATGGAGAGGAGGGAAGAAAGTAATCAAAACTTTCTTACTGATGTTGAGGTGAAGTAATGATGATATTGTGGACTAGACTGTTAACTTTGCAGATATAGCCGCCACTCCACAACTTCAGTCCTGTAAATATGAAACTGCAGTTTCATATGTAATTTAGGTGAGGAATTTCCTTGATGTCTGAATTGATTTCATATATTCAGTATAGGTTATTCCTTTTAATAAAAAGTTATCATGGGCCACACAGGGCGGGCATTTATATTTGTCTTTCAACATTTAAATAAAACAGACTATAGAAATTGACACAAACATTGCAGTTACCCTGTATGTGACTGGCTTGGATTGAGAAATGTGCAAAAATTGTTTCCTTTTTTGTTCCTGGGATCTGGGAGCCTTTTAATCAAGTTGTAGGATGGGGTGCAGATAATTACAAGAAGTGGGTAGCATCTTGTACAAGTACGGCTACCCTTTTATACAAGAACACTATTAAAGCCAATCTTGTATTGATACTTGAAGTACAGTAAAATACAGTGCATGAAATAAACTTCTTTATCACAAATACATTCATATTAAAGTACATCTTTCTAACCCAATAAAATACTTTTTCCTGTCTTTTCATGCTAAATATGATTTAAATTCTAATTCCCAATGCTTGCACTGTTCAGCTGAAGTCAAATACGATATTTTTGGCTCAAATGGACAGAAAATGCTATGACCATGTCCTTTCATTTTTTGTTGAAAACAAGTTTATCAGGAGTGTTTTCATTGTATTTTCCTGCATAGCAGGGGGTTGGACTAGATGGCCCTTCTGGTCTTTTCCAGTTCTATGATTCTATCTCTACATGACAAAGAGTAAATGAGCTCAAGGTTGAAAGCAAATAATCTCATGAGGACTAGGGATAGCTGAAGAATGGCTGAGTGGGAAAGAGGAGATTTGCTTCCATCATTCCATTTGAAGTTTGGTGTCTTGGATCAACCATCATTGCCAGAAATGTATATACAGAGTGTTGATTCATGTATGTTGAGCACATTTATTGATACTAGAACCTCTAATATCAATTCCTTATGAAGGAATAATTTAAGTCTGATCTGAAAGTGAATGTGTGTTTAAATATTGTACATAAAAATAAACGAAAACCGATGCAATGGTGCTGATCAGGAATGAGAAACAAGTTTGGGATTTTTTTAAATAGAGTGTTATTTTGGACACATTTGGATCTTAGCTACTCAGAGCTACTGTTAAGATTGTTGGAAGCGGGAAAATTGTATTTGAGATTGCTGGAATGCCTATGTAATTGATTGCTTTTTTCTAATCTATTCTATAAAACATTAAACTTAGACTAAAAATGAGAACTACCAAATACTGATGTGTTTCTTTATTTAGTAAGGCTTTTCCTATATTCATCAAGGTGCCCTATATGAGTCTTGTATGTATGTACTATGTATATAAGACTAGAAATTTTAATAAAGAAAAAAAACCCAAAACAAGTGACTTACCAATGACTCTACAGAAATACTGTAGCTTAACTCTTTATATATATGTATGTACGTATGTATAAGGAACCATCCTCTAAATGGAGCGGCAAAAGGCGAGAGTTTAGTTTATCGTGTGAGATCCTAAAAGAAGCCCTGAGATACAATATCTTCACCACAACACAACTTCTAGCCTTTTAAAACAACTTGGTAGAAAAACAACAGAAACTGACTGGCACTTTTCCCTCACTGCAGAATGATCCTCAGCTTATCCACAGGTGACACAAAAATCCATAATTTGGACCCCAAAACTTGTCCTTGAAGTCTACAACAGTGGTTCCCAACCTATGGTCCGTGGACTATCAGTGGCCTGCAAGAAAGGAAATATGGTCTGCGGCCTGACCATTACTACACCGTTGCCTTGAAGCCACACAGCAAGGAGAGTGTCTGGTCTTGCGAAACCCTCTTATAGTGCTGAGGCAATGGGGATGTTGGGAGGGGAGAGGCTGACTATCCACAAAAGATTACTACTACCATATGAGCTCTAGATTATTTATTTATTTCACATATTTGTATCTCACCCTAAAAGGGGACTCAGAACGGCCTTACAGCAGGCAGAGATTTGATGCCAATACATATAAATATAAAAATAAACAAATACAATTAAAACCATACAATTAAACAATTATTAAAACATCAGTTAAAATCACGTAATCCAGATTGTAGCTCAAGGCCTGTCCAATTGCCAATTCCATTCGTCCGTTATCCTTAGTGCACTATTTACTGGTTGAATGCTTGGTCCCAAAGCCACATATTAAGCTATTCCTGAAAGACAGGAGGGAAGGACCTGACCTGATATTAAATATGGTTTTCTATGGGTGACTGCTAGGTGGCATATGTTCTGTATCAGAAACTTGAGCTGATGTGATCTATCCAATGCAGTTTTCTGAATCAGCACCCCAAATAACCAAACCGAATCTAAAGTTGATCACAAACTGATACATAACCTTTTTGGTACTAATGTTGGAGAGTGGTCCCTGGTCAAAGCAGGCCCTTGGTGAAATTGGTCTCTGGTCAAAAAAAGGTTTGGGAACCACTGGTCTACGTGAAGTGGACCTATACAAGTATATATGGTACTTCTAGAACTTGACTCTCCTGGGCCTAACAACACATTGGACATACTATACACAGCAACAACAAATCCCTAATATTACTTATTTGTTAATTAAAAGATGTCCGAAGGAGCGAAATAGTCCCCTGCTCTTCCATCAGATTTCCTCTCTTCATATTTTTGACAGTTTTTACGAAGTTTTTTTCATCCATCTCTTGATTTACTCGACTCAGAAATTTTTAGGATTGTAACTCAAGTGTTTGAGTGCTAATTTTGTTTCAATTCAGTCCTTCACTGTGATGTTAGGACTCAGTTTAGCCGTAACGAAATAAAGGACACAAGATAAGGCTTTCTCTATTGTGCCACCCCAGATGTGGCATGCCCTCATCGCTTAAGGTGCTAGTAGTGCTGTCACTTCAGAATCACGGGAAAACATGGCATTTCCCTAAGATCTTTGGCTTCAAAATGATTCTTGCCAAATTTTCACTGGTTCTAAAACTGCTTTAACTTGTCAAATTCAGCTCAATTCATTTCTTATGCTAGCCAAGAAAATCATAAAATAACAACTTTCACAATAAAATCTACCCCCAAAAGCAGTAATTAAAATTATTTAACTCATATAAAGACTGATAATATTTCAAGTTGTATACTTCTAAGCTGCCCAGTGACAATCAAGTTAACACTTGGTGGCAATTTTATCTAGCTATCCCTTTGATATATTTTATTTTGCAGACAAAGCAAAAAGGGCCACTCTATGTGTTAGATAACACTTTATAATAAAATTAGGAGAGGAGGATCTGTTCTTGGTTTGAAAGTGTTATTTCCTGTTCACTTACTTTGAAAGTAGTTGTTTTACTCCAGAAACTTCATTTTTGTGGCTGCCACAAACTATATTGAATTGTTTGAGACTCTGAGATATTCATTGAAAAACTATTGCAAAATGTGCTGCGGGATGTCCTGCAGAAACATATTTTTTGCAGTTTAATAAACTTTTTCCATATTTTTATGATAGAACCAATAAGGAAATGACATTTACAACCCAGGAACAAAAATCGTGTTACATAGTATAATATTATCACTCAGGGAAAACATGAACCCATTCTGTAAGTTACTCCATTTGCCAGCCCTGCTCTCGGTCCCACCTCCTTCGCAGACGTGACAGGTGGGGACGAGAGACAGAGCCGTCTCAGTGGTGGCCCCTTGGCTGTGGAACTCCCCAGTGAAATCAGATCAGCGCCCTCCCTCCTGACCTTCAGAAAGAAATTTAAAATGTGGATTTGGGACGAAGCTATCAGACAGTAATTTTTCAGTGCAATAAGTGAATACAGAATAGTGCAATGACAACTGGAACGGCTTAGGACTATGATTTTGGAATATGTGGTTTTAATAATTGGTTTTAATGTTGAGATTTTTTAATTTGTTTGTTTTAATGTATGTTTACTTCATTTATATGTATTTTTCTGCGGCATCAAATTGTTGTCTACTTTGGGTCGAGAAATATAGTAAGTAAATAAATAGTAAATTTGAGAACTTGAAATTAAAACTTGGCTTTTTAAACAGGCCTTTGACAATGGCAAAATGTAAGAATTCCTAATAACCAATCAATCGGATTTTATGGCTTATCTTTATCAGAACAATGGCTGGGATTTTTAATGTTGTTTAAACTGTTTTTATATATAATTGTTTACTGATGTTTTGGTTGTTTTGCGCTATTTTTTGTTTTAATTCGATATGTTATCTACCTTGTTTATATTATCAACTAGGTTTTATTTTGTAATTGTAAGCCGATCCAAGTCCCTTTTGGGAGATGGGACAGGGTATAAATAAAGTTTTGTTATTATTTGATACACAACACAATTAGTACACAGCAAACAAGATCACTATGCTGGCTTTAGTATTGGATCACACGTCGAACACTTCCCAAATGTCTAGGACTGTGTGAAGTATTGGCGAATAATGCATGCAGATCCCAGTAAGGTGGCCTTGTGCAGATGGAAATTTTGTCAGCGCCGCTTGTGTTTAAGTGCAGGCCAAGGTCTTTAGGCACTGCACTCAGTGTGCCGATCACCTCTGGGGCCACCTTTACTGCCAGGGTCTCTGCAGTTCAATCTTTAAATCCTCATATCGTGTCAGCTTTCCCTGTTGTTTCCCTGCAATCCTGCTGTCACCTGGGATTGCAACATCGACGATCCATACTTTATTTTTTAACACGATTGTGAGGTCACGAGTCCTCCAGAACTGTCTGTCTGTCTGAATTTGGAAGTCCAAGAGGAGTTTGGCGTGTTCATTCTCTGTAACTTTTTCTGGCTTGTGATCTCACCAGTTCTTTGTCGCAGACAGATGGTATTTGTGGCACAGGTTCCAATGAATCATGAACAACATTGTTATGCCTCTGCTTGTAGTCTCTCTGCATGATCTTCTTGCAGCAGCTCAGGATGTGATCTATTGTTTCATCTGCTTCCTTGCAGAGTCTACATTTGGGATCTGTTGTCGACTTTTCAATTCTGGCTTTAACGGCATTGGTTCAAATGGCTTGTTCTTGGGCTGCCAGAATCAGGCCCTCTGTCTCCTTTTTCAGAGTTCCATTTGTGAGCCACAGCCATGTTTTTTCTTTGTCAATTTGGCTCTCAATTTTTGCCAGAATCTGTCCATGGAGTACCTTCTTTTGCCAGATTTCTCTTCTGCTCTGGATTGTGTTTTTACGGTATTCGCTCTTTGTCTTTTGCATATTATTATTATTGTTGTTGTTGAGAAATCTTTCTGTGGTCACTAGACAGGGAACCCTTTACCATGTAATGCAGAACTGTCTTCCATCTGACACTAACTGCAAATACAGAGTCCTTTTTTAAAGGGTACTTTGTACTTTGAATGGACGGCAGCCAGGTTACTAACTGGTGCGACTTACAGAGAGCAGTCAACCCTCCAGTTTAAGGAGCTCCAGTGGCTGCTGTTCATTTTCCAGTCCAATTCAAGGTGCAGGTTCTTACCTACAAAGTCCTGAACAGTTTGGGACCCACCTACCTGCATGACCGCATTTCTGTGTACGAACCCACACAATCTCTTTGATCATCTGGAGAGGCCTTGCTCGCGCTCCCACCTCCTTCGCGGGCATGATTGGTGGGGATGAGGGAGAGGGCCTTCTTGGTGGTGGCCCCCCGACTCTGGAACTCACTTCCCAAGGACAACAGCCATGCTCTCAACTCTGGCAGTCTTTAGGAGAAGCCTGAAAATGTAGTTGCTCCAGTCTGCCTTCCCAGAATAAGGAAAACTCTCAGCAATATGCCCCCAAAACGCACTTTACCACCGATTTACGACTGACTGCGTTCCCTCATTTCTCTTTGAAAACACCTTGTTCATGCCCAGCGTTATTTTTTTCAATTTTAATCTATTACATTTGGCCTGGCCATAGGTTTTGTGTTACTGTTTATTGTTTATGTGATTTATATTAATTGTATTGTATTGATTTTGTTATTGCTTTTGTTATTGATGTACTGTGGGCTTGGCCTCATGTAAGCCGCACCGAGTCTCTTGGGGAGATGGTTGTTGTTGTTTATTCGTTCAGTCGTCTCCGACTCTTCGTGACCTCATGGACCAGCCCACGCCAGAGCTCCCTGTCGGCCGTCACCACCCCCAGCTCCTTCAAGGTCAGTCCAGTCACTTCAAGGATGCCATCCATCCATCTTGCCCTTGGTCAGCCCCTCTTCCTTTTGCCTTCCACTTTCCCCAGCATAATTGTCTTCTCTAAGCTTTCCTTACTTCTCAAAGTACTTCTCAAAGTGGCCAAAGTACTTCTCAAAGTGGCCAAAGTACTTTGCCTCTACTATCCTTCGCTCCAGTGAGCAGTTGGGCTTTATTTCCTGGAGGATGGACTGGTTGGATCTTCTCGCAGTCCAAGGCACTCTCAGCACTTTCCTCCAACACCACAGCTCAAAAGCATCTATCTTCCTTCGCTCAGCCTTCCCTAAGGCCCAGCTCTCACATCTGTAGGTGACTGTGGGGAATACCATGGCTTTGACTAGGCGGATCTTTGTTGCCAGTGTGATGTCTCTGCTCTTTACTATTTTATTGAGACTGGACATTGCTCTCCTCCCAAGAAGTAAGCGTCTTCTGATAGATGGTAGCGGGGTATAAATAAAGTATTATTATTATTATTATTATTATTATTATTATTATTATTATTATTGACTAGTTCGCGTTACACCACCTGACAACACTATTCGCTGCATTCATTCGACTAGATTCCTAATCTCTAGGCCTCGAGGCGTTTTGGACTTCAACTCCCAGAAGCCTTAACTGCCTTGGCCGGTGATGGGGGATTCTGGGAGTTGAAGTCCAAAAGGTCTGGAGGACCCAGACAGCGTTCCCTTCCCTCTCCTCTTTAACACTCTGTTTGCTGAGTCTTCTTGATCCTGAGCGCTGAAAGAGGGGGCGGGGCTAAAATCCCCAACGGACATCTTCGCCCATGCGCTCGCGATGGCCGGTTTCTCTTACCCGATTGGTGCAGCGGAGAGGAGGGGCGTGGCTTACGGTGCGCGCGCAAGGCAGGTCCTGCGGGCTGGCTGGGTCGGCGCCTGGTGAGTGTTTGGGTTCCTCAGGAAGGAAGCAGGAGGGAGGCCAGCGCCGCTCTTCTCAGGGTGCGCCCACACTGGTGCATTAATACATTTCGGGCCCACTAGAACTGCCATGGTACCTATGAATAATACTGGGTGCTGCAGGCTATATTTTAGAGCAGGTATGAGCAAACTTGGGCCCTCCCAAGTGTTTTGGACTTCAACTCCCACCATTCCTAACAGCCTCGGGCCCTTTCCTTTTCCCCCTCAGCCGCTTAAGCGACTGAGGGGGAAAAGGAAGGGGCCCGAGGCTGTTAGGAATGGTGGGAGTTGAAGTCCAAAACACTTGGGAGGGCCCAAGTTTGCCCATGCCTGTTTTAGAGGAAGGAATTGGCAAAACCTCAGAGTATTCCTTGCCTGAGAGAAACTCTGCAATTTGTGGAATTGTCGGAAGCTGACAAACTTGGAAGGCATCCACACCACACACCTAGAACTGGCTCATAC
Source organism: Anolis sagrei (assembly GCF_037176765.1). Classification (NCBI taxonomy): domain Eukaryota; kingdom Metazoa; phylum Chordata; class Lepidosauria; order Squamata; family Anolidae; genus Anolis; species Anolis sagrei. The sequence continues at coordinate 275,398,926 of NC_090021.1, forward strand.
AGTGGATTTGTGAATCACAACTTAACTGGAGAATCAGAAGCCTGTGCCTTCTCAAAGCTGTTGAACTCAGTGGAGTAAACTGTTAGAATCTAATTCCATTCTTCATTGCCATTTGTGGTTTACAGCCTGTGTGCTTAATCATTCCTATGTTTACACCACCTGTAGAAGCTATAGGTATTGTCATATCAAGGTCTGACTCGATTGACCACATTTTTTCTATATTTTGAAACAGGAAAGAAACTACAATCAATTGTAACCGACTTATACCTTACTGTAAAACAGAACAATGGAGAATAAAAGGAAACGAGCCAGAGTGCAGGGCGGCTGGGCTGGCTCAATTCATAACAGAGGAGCTTCTTGTGCAGGCAAGATCTAGTTTTGATTTTATTAATTTATTAAATTCAAATTCTAAGTGAATTGAATTAAAGAGGGGCACAGCTCTACTTTTTGTCTTTTTCAACGTTGGATTGTATTTTCCTGCATAGCAGAATGGAGTTGGACTGGATGGCCCTTGGGGTCTCTTCCAACTCTATGATTTTGGTATAAGATGCCTCATTGTATTCCAAACCTCACTGAGATATAATGCTTGTAGGACAAACAAGAGTGTAGTCCAGCTCTTCAGATATTAGTTGGCTCCTCAAATTCCTCAACATTGGTTGTGCTAGTTAAAGCTGCAGCCCAGGGCAGTACTTCGCCCATCTTTGTAGTCACATGTAATTTAAATGTCATTCAGATATATTCAGAGATGTGGGGGATACTTACTGTTGAAATATAGTAACTATTTAAGAATATGATAACACAATAATATACCTTCCCCTTACATTATTTAAATTAAGGAAAATAAAATCAGTATGCTTCCAGGATCCTTTTTAAGCATGTCTTAAGTGTTCTCTGTATTAATTCATGTGTTCCCTTGGAAAATTAGTAGAAGCCTATTCAAGTTTTGACTCGTGTTGAACCTACTCAGGTAGCTCAACTTAATTTTTATCATGTTCTTTATATCACTTACATGCCATTTGCATGCCATTTGCCAGCAAATATGGAAAACACAAGAATGGCCATCAGACTGGAAAAAATCAACTTATATCCCCATACCAAAAAAGGGAAATGCGAAAGACTGCTCAAACTTCCGTACAGTGGCCCTTATTTCTCATGCCAGCAAGGTAATGCTCAAGATCCTGCAAGGAAGACTCCAGCAATACATGGAGCGAGAGTTGCCAGATGTTCAAGCTGGGTTTAGAAAAGGCAGAGGAACGAGAGACCAAATTGCCAATATCCGCTGGATAATGGAGAAAGGCAGGGAGTTTCAGAAAAACATCTACTTCTGCTTCATTGACTATTCTAAAGCCTTTGACTGTGTGGATCATAATAAATTGTGGCAAGTTCTTGGTGGGATGGGCATCCCAAGCCTCCTTGTCTCTCTCCTGAGGAATCTGTACAAGGACCAAGTCGCAACAGTAAGAACTGACCACGGAACAACAGACTGGTTCAAGATTGGGAAAGGCGTACGGCAAGGCTGCATCCTCTCACCCAACCTTTTTAACTTGTATGCAGAACACATCATGCGATGTGCGGGGCTGGATGAATGCAAAGCTGGGGTGAAAATTGCTGGAAGAAACATTAACAACCTCAGATATGCAGATGACACCACTCTGATGGCCGAAAGCGAGGAGGAGCTGAGGAGCCTTCTAATCAAGGCGAAAGAAGAAAGCGCAAAAGCCGGGTTGCAGCTAAACGTCAAAAAAACCAAGATTATGGCAACAAGAATGATTGACAACTGGAAAATAGAGGGAGAAACCGTGGAGGCCGTGACAGACTTTGTATTTCTAGGTGCAAAGATTACTGCAGATGCAGACTGTAGCCAGGAAATCAGAAGACGTTTACTTCTTGGGAGGAGAGCAATGTCCAATCTCGATAAAATAGTAAAGAGTAGAGACATCAGACTGGCAACAAAGATCCGCCTAGTCAAAGCCATGGTATTCCCTGTAGTAACCTACGGATGTGAGAGCTGGACCTTAGGGAAGGCTGAGCGAAGGAAGATAGATGCTTTTGAACTGTGGTGTTGGAGGAAAGTTCTGAGAGTGCCTTGGACTGTGAGAAGATCCAACCAGTCCATCCTCCAGGAAATAAAGCCCGACTGCTCACTGGAGGGAAAGATACTAGAGACAAAGTTGAAGTACTTTGGTCACATCATGAGGAGACAGGAAAGCCTAGAGAAGACAATTATGCTGGGGAAAGTGGAAGGCAAAAGGAAGAGGGGCCGACCAAGGGCAAGATGGATGGATGGCATCCTTGAAGTGACTGGACTGACCTTGAGGGAGCTGGGGGTGGTGACGGCCGACAGGGAGCTCTGGCGTAGGCTGGTCCATGAGGTCACGAAGAGTCGGAGACGACTGAACGAATGAACAACAACATCACTTACTGATTTTATGGAATGTTACATTGCTGAAAGAAAAACTATTTTACATGGAAATAAATAGATGAAGGCTTTTATATCCTATATTACACGATCCCATTGAAAAGCAAATTTACAGCTTTTCAGTCAAGTGTTCTATTAAAGTATAATGGAAATGTCCTCTTTATAGACATACATTTGCATACTGACACAGTACATTTGTGTAGTGGATTTTTTAAAAGTCAGTGATACTGGCAGTTACCACTCCAAAATATTTGTGAACTAAATTCTCGGTCCTTTGAGCATATCTTTGTTGAAAGGATTAGGGATCTCTATTGAATCGTACTATACATCCTTATGAAAGTTTCCAGAGTTCTTCATGAAAAGTTGTGGGAGAAGTGTTCATAAATACATATGGTGTATTTGTGGACACTTTCCATATCTTAATTTTCCCTGAGCATGGAGGCACAGAATATAAATATGATTGCAAACATTAACTCCTTTAGTGGTTTTTCTTGCTTTTTGCTTTAGCTTCTGGAGTTTCCAATGCTAGGAATGAAGAATTGGAAAGCGCTACTCATTACCGGGTGAGAAGAGACAAAAAGCTTCCATCTGAACAGCAATTTGTATTTAAAGCACCAGAAGAGGTAAATCCTAATTTTTGTCATAGATACATGCCCATGAAAAAATTTATAGTCTGTTCTTTAGTTCAAATGATGTCAGAGAAGATTGCATGCATATATTGCCCCTTCCATGCTTTTATCTTTTTTAATGTATCTGAAATTAATTATCAACAACATTAGTAATAATAAATAAATAAGACAACAGCAAATGTATTACTAAGTTGGCATCACTATCCCTTAGGAGAGGTATTTAAATCTTAGGCAATATTTTGGCCATAGCAGTTGTTAAAACATATGATCTTGTCTATGTCATTTTCTGCTTGGATATATAGTGAAAACATTGTCCTGGTTACTTGGTACTTTAAATATTTATTATTTAGATCATTTGTATGCTACTTGTCTGTGTTTCCTTTCTCCAGGAGGGTTACATACATAACAAAACTTGAAAACACTTTGAATATTATTAAAATAAATAGCAAAAGAGAGGAAAAACTGTAGCAGACTTTTAAAAAAGTTTTGTTTCTGCCTTTATAGATAGAAAAATGAAATGTGTGGGAGGGGCATTTCTAAAATAATCAACATATGAGAACTTATATATATTCAAAATTATTAAGTAGTCAACAAAACATTCCTCTTTGGCTGAGATACAGGCACATGCCTGTTGTACAAAATTGTGGTGTTTTTCCCCCTAGGTGGTGCGCAAAGCCCCGGAGCCCAAAATATTAGAGTAAGTATATGTTCAGTATCTCAACTATAGAACTCACTCTATATGAACCATGCCCCATTTTGATATTTGCATTGCAGAGGCAATTTCTCCAGTGGTCAATATTCATAGTGGCTCCTGTAGTGGTATATTGCTTCACTTAAGTACAGTTGGCAAATTTTCTTCACCTAAATATTTTTTCACCTAAATACACATATTCCGTGTGCCTAATAAACTGTAATTTCCCCTCTTCAACAGGAAACAGGGCCTGTATGAGATCAGCACAATGCCATCAGGAGTGTCAAGGTAAGCAAATAAACCCCATGATTATGAAAATGTTTAGTACAGTGGGAGTCTGTCCTGGTACTTCAGTCAAAAAGAATATTGTAAGCTGTGGCAAGACTGTTGCTTAGCATAGCTTAAATCTTGTGCCTCTGGTGGTGAAGAGATATCTTGTATGCATCTGACATTCATGTTAATTTGGAAACTTAAAAAAGAGGCATAAATTCACATTATAAAACATGTTAGAATGTATGGAAATAAACAAGCACTTCCATGAGTCCCCTTGGTGCAGTGGACTTTCTCTGAGTGGAACTGACAATTGCATTTAAGCCATAAATGCCTACAAAGGTTCAAAACTACTAGTCCCATTGATCCACATGTTAATAACCATGTTTTCCTTCCAAAATACAGTTCCTTAAAAAGTTAATACTATTCAGATCCTGGTTCTAATGGTATTTACCCAAAGTAACAATCTGTATAGCATTCATAGCTTTGCTGAATAAGATTAATTTTGGAATTTTGTAATATTTAGGTATTATTATTTTTGTTTATCCCACTTTTTCTCTCCACAAAGGATACTCAAAGTGGCTTATTCAGTGGAGCAGTATTTTTCTTTGTAATGTTGACATTTCTTGTTCTCCTCCTTATACCAGACTTTGGTGTTTGGGAAGTTGGTCATGAATTTCACAAAAGTCAACTATCTCTGAATGAAAGCAATTTACTGAGAAAGGGAGGTTGCTTAATACTGTCTGAATGCAGTTATTAGTTATAGAACTAAACCCAAAATCTTGAAAAGCCCTTGAGAAGCTTGCTGAGGGCTGGTCATTGCACTCCGCTGCTGGATGCCAAGGATAGGACTGCATGCGGTTATTCCTAAATATAAAGGGGAACATGTACATTAATGTGCTTGGACAACCACTCTTGATTAGCTGTGCCTCACCATGTTTTCTTTGTTCAGAATTCATCTAATTCCTGGCTTCATGGACTTAATGGAAGCAGACTGGATGTTTGAACAACTTCTCCAAGAAATTCCTTGGGGGCAGAGAACACATGTCAGACAAGGTAACAGTGCAGCCATTCTCATTTAGTTGACTGCTCTTATTATGGCCAAGTCTACCAATAACACTTAGAAACAAATTCAACTTAACTTGCGGACTGCCTGTAATGTACTGTATTTGTGTGTTCTGCTTTCTTTGCCCACTTGGGGGCAGTTATGCAGTTCCTCATTTCACATTGTAAACTAGATGACACAACTGTCCTGTTAAGGGTTCTAGGAAATCTTCCCTGCAATTACTACAAGCAGTTCTGAATATCTGTTGAAACCCCAACAAATTCCTTTTCATACAAACTACAGGCAATCTCTAAGTTACAAACAAGTTAAGTACTGTAGGTTTGTTCTTAAGTAGAATTTGTATGTACAGTGGAAAAGGTGTATTTTAAAAGTGTAACTCCAGTCATTTTTTATTTTTTATTTAGTTTTGGATTGCATAGGAAAGGACTAACATTCCTGTAACATTTGCTTGCTTGTCTGTGCCCCTGTTCAGAAGATTTCATCTAACTTTCTGTCTCTGTGACAATCGGATTTTTAAAATTTTGTTGTGGATACAAGGATTGGAGATAAAGTTTCACTGGAGACACTTTTTCTCCATGATTACCTTTCAGGAGTGCATTTCCCTTCCTAGAGGTAGATTTCCTCTCACTTCCTGTTGTTTCACCCCCATTTGTACTAGGAGTTGTATATACATCGGATGTTTGGACCTTGGGGACTGCCTATACCTAGAAAAAGAATTGGCCAGGCAATCATTTAGTAAGCTACATGCATGTGAACATTAGCAAAATATACTGTTCCATACAATTATTTCACAACTGTTCGAGCACTATAATAGTGTTTTGGAATCATAAATGTTATTTTCCCTTTCTCTAGATGAATCTTATGATGAACCCAGACTCACAGCATGGTATGGTGAACTTCCATATACCTATTCCAAGCTTACCATGCAGGCAAATCATCATGTACGTATGTACTTATCAGCAGTGATGTAAATCTCAGTACTGTTCATCTCAGATATTTTCATTGGCTGCCCCAACTCTGTGGAATGACCTGCTGGAAGAACTCCGACAGCTAAACGGGTTGTCGGAATGTAAAAACCATGTAAAGACCTATCTCTTCCGGCAGGCCTACCCGGACTGTCTTTAAGCATGAATTTTAAATGTATTTCCTTTGTTTAATCTCTGTTTTGTATATTTTAATATGTATTTTATAGAGATAAGTTTTGGTGTGTAGCTTTTTTGGTACATTTTAATATGTGTATTTGTGATGTTTATACAGTGTTTGTGTGTTTTAATTGTTCTGAAACCTGCTTTGAGCCATGATGGCTAATGCATTGGCATTTTTTAAAAAAATATTTATTTATTTATTTATTTATTTATAGCATTTATATTCTGCCCTTCTCACCCCGAAGGGGACTCAGGGTGGAGCAGAACATATAAAAGGCCAACATTCAATGCCACGACATAGACTATACACACATATAAACATTAAAATCATTAAAATAATCTATCTCAACATTAAAATCTACTGTTTAAACTGTTTCAATCATCTGCATTGAATCTGGTTGGCATGGTGAGGTTTCCTATTGCTGCCTTCTTGTACTGTCCCAAAAGCTTGTCCCTCAGCCAAGTTTTTATTATCCTTCTGAAGGAAAAGGAGGGAGGGGGCTGATCTAATATTTCCAGGAAGGGGGTTCCATAGCCGGGGGGGGGGGGGGAATAAGTGAGAAGGCCTTCTCGTCCCCATCAATCGGGTTTGTAATAGTGGCAGGACAGAGATCTTAATCTTCGCAGTGGTTCATAGGGAGAGATGTGTTTGGATGGGTAAATTTATAATAGCCATGATCATAAAGATATTAGTAGGGTTTTTTTAAACAGAGAATTGGAGGATTTCAAAGTGAGCTGTCATAGTCTAACACTGTGAAAACTGAACTGTGCAAGTTTTATCATTAATATTTTTGAGGTTTTATTCCTTCCCTTTAGTGGTAGTAAACTGAACTGAAAGAAGTAGCATTAGTAGCAATCAGGATTTTTCTTAAAAAATATGTACTGGACAGTGAGAATAGAGTACAAAGCTCACATTTTCATCCCTTTTCACTTGACTTCCTATTATTCAACCAGTTCATGTCTTCAGTCAGCCCTCTTTTTTGTTCATCTGCATTATTAAGTTCTGCAAATCAGGGATAGCATAAATGTCTTCTATAAGATGTTTCAAACTTAAATTTCTAAGCCCTTTAAAATGCAGTAACCTGGTAACTCGTTCCATAACAACTAGACTGCAAATTACTTCTCAACTTATAGTGAAGTTGTTGTATGATTTTGAGTTTGCAGAGTTGGCTAAGTGGGATACTGCAGTGAGAGGAAAGACAATGTTCGAAGGATCCAGTTCTAGTAGATAGTAGCAAAAATTCACATATTATATGAAGTGTCCTTCATCACATGGAGACACTGACAAAATCAACACACTCATAGAATCATCTCGCCATAAGAGTGGGAATTGTGCAGATTTCAAAAAGTTTAATTGTAACATTCTTTATTCCTTCCCATTGACTAGCCTAGACAGGACTGATGGGAGCTGCAGTTCAACAACATTTGAAGGGCTGCACAGTTTCCGCTCCTAATGTAAACCAATTCATAATCAGTTATAATTAAATGTCATAATTACCTATTACGGCAGGAATATTGCAGATAGCGCTTGTTCTGTTAGAAATTGTTAACATCTCGCCGAGACTCTTCACTTAATCTATAAATTGTAATATCTGAATGAGTTTGGAACTCAGTTACGTTTTATAATGCAGGCATCTGTGAGCAGTTTGATGAGTGCTTTAAACAGTTTAAAGGCGTACGGTAGATGGTACATAGGCCCCTTATGCACTGGCCATTTCATGCAGTTTCAAACCTGTAGTGACGAGAGTAGTTTTGCTGTGCAGATTATTGCATAGAAAATCCTGGAAGCAGTTAGAGGCCAGGTGAGGATTATACAAACCAGAGCACTCATGCAGATTAATGGCTTTCTTTTTTGGGAGTTTATTATCTGGCTGCCACAGTTTGGAGTTAGCTTCATGATCAATGTAGATGGGGCCATAGTCAGAATAAAGCATTTGGTTTAGAAGTGCTTTAGGCCAAACCACTATTAAATGTGTGCTATAATATAAAATGTGCTCCAGTATTGGTTATTACAGGGGGAAGGTAATCCTCCTCACTGGGCTCTTAATGTTTAGATGTCATCCAAGTCTTCTGAGCTTGGAACTTCTGATTGTTTGCTTGTGGCATGAGAACCCTGATGAGTTGTAAAATATAGGGATTTAGATACAGACAAAATATGTTTATTGGGGCTCCAGTAATAAATTTTCTATCTTAAAATTTAGTTGATTGTAAGATGAAAGAGCACCTGGTGGTGTAGCAGATTAAACCACTGAGTTGCTGAACTTGACGACCGAAAGGTTAGCTGTTCGATTACGGGGAGTGGGGTGTGTGCCTGCTGTTAGTCCCAGCTTCTGCCAACCTAGCAATTCAAAAACATGCAAATGTGAGTAGATCAATAGGTACCGCTTTGGCGGGAAGGTAACGGCACTCCATGCAGTCATGTCAGCCACATTACTTTGGAGTCGTCTATGAACAACATGGCTCTTCAGCTTAGAAATGGAGATGATTACCACCACCCAGAGTCGGACATGACTAGACTTAATGTCAAGGGGAAAACTTTACCTTTACTTTACTAAGATGAGGATATTTATAAACTCCTCATGGAAAAATCTTGCTCAAAAAATCCCATACTAGTTTTATCTTAGCATCACAATAACCTGGAAAAAACTTGAAGGCACACGACAACATTTTTATATATAATATTATTTTTAAAAAATATTTTGTTATATGGAGCTTTGCAGTATTTCTAGATGTGTGAAATATATAGAAATTTGTTAAGTAATGATGCTTCAAATTAACCTGTTTTCTGATATCAGTGGCATCCACTACTGACCATGCTAAAGGATCGCATTGAAGATTTTACTAAAAACACTTTCAACTCTCTGCTCTGCAACTTGTATCGGAATGAAAAGGACAGTGTTGATTGGCATAGTGATGATGAACCTGCCTTGGGACGAAACCCTGTCATTGCATCGCTCAGCTTCGGGGCCACCCGCACATTTGAAATGAGGAAGAAACCTTTACCTGTGAGTGTGATGGCATTTCTATACTAGAGAGCTGTGATGATCCAGCTTCTGAAAAGCCTTTGTGGATTTGGTGACCCTAAACAATGTGGTATAATGTGGTTCAGGGTATATTTGCCCTGCTGATTCCCAAATTGGCACCAGTTTTCCCCTATCAGCTATAGCATTTTAGATACAGAACATTTGTCATAAACTGGTCTTGATTGTTCGTCCATAAAAAACCATGATAACCATATCTAAGAAACCAGAGCTAATGTGGTTTATCTAAATGCAATTTTCTGAATCAGTGCCCTAAATAACACCAGGAACAGGCCTACAAACCAAGACACCAAGATTTCTTGTGTTGTGCTGTGTTTATTTGACAATTGAATGGTAATGGAGTTTACAAGACAAGCAAATTATGTTTACGTTAATCCTATGATTACTAGTTATCAGTCACAAGCTGAAGATTCCGTTCATCAAAGTGAAACAGATGACAGTTTTATAATAGCTTTATTTCTTTATATCTCAGTACTTTTTATATGATGTGTAGAATTGATATAATACTGGTTTATCTTTTTTTTTTTTGTTGCCTAGCCTTTAAAAAAAATAACAAAGGGTTTCTTCTTCCCAACTTCTCAGCAATACTCCACTGTGGAATACATCAAAATGGTTAAGTGCATCCATTATTCTGCTGCTTCTTTAATGTTATGTCATGGTCTTGACTAGTTTTTCTGGCATTACTTTTTTCAGTATGTCAGCATCAAGACTACTCACCAGTAGAGTCTGCTGTACACAAAAAAAATGTAATGACTTATAGGCCCATCTCTGCTGATAATCATGTTCTGGGAAAATGTTTCTAGACCACAGTGCATCTGAGCTCAATGTACTAGGTATAGGATGACAGTAACAGCCTTTAGAGTTGCAACTTTGATAGATTTGTGTAGAGCCGATGGCTGGAAAGAATCATCAACATTTGTAATACAATAGAAAAAAATCAGATATTGTAAGACAGTTTTTGGTAGGTAATTCTTTAGGTTATTTATAGTAAATGAGTGCAGTAGTTAGATCTGCCTCAGTAGTCTAAACTGGTGTTGGAATTCTCTTGGCTTGTAGTGTTGGTCGGCTTCAACATCCATAGAGACATTGCCCTGTCAGGAGTAGCTGAAGACTTGGCATTTTCTAGATTTTGGTAGATCCCTGGGGGCCCTGTTTCTGCTACATTTCCTTGGGGAATTAGTTCAATGCAGTTAACCAGCTAGTTTTAAATCTACACTGCAACATAAGCTATGAGAGTCAACAATAATAGCTAAGTGACATGTGGCAACTCTGTTCCTTACTTTGTAACCAAGGAAACAGTTGATTGAATGGAGGTGGAAGGAAGAATCAGGATGCCTCTGTTAAACAATAGAGGGATAGTCTTGATTTTATTGAAAAAATAGTAAACATTATTTAAGACAGCCCTATATAAGTGTCTTTTAAGGGAAACAACAACTGGGGTTGGACCCTTCTGTCCTCTGCACTGAAAAGGCATCTCATTTTTTTATAGAAGAAAGAAGAGACACTTTAAAGAGCAGGAGTTGTAGAGAAGGCATATTGCTTCATTAATAATGAACCCCAGATATTTCAAACCTGTGTTTGTTCCCTTGGTAGCCTCTCTGTCTTCCAAGTGATTTAGTACAACTGAAGAGTGCCTAGGCAAAAAAGAATGCCTCTCCTGGTACAATGGTCAAATGATGGCCTTACAGCCGTTGGACTTGAAATAATGGCTTTTAACTGGTCATTTAGATGTATTACAACACATCTGGAGGACCATTTGTAAAAGAAGGAATGGACCAGGCAGGGGCAAAGATAAATGTATACTTCATGGATGACAGAACTTCATGAAACATTCTTTTAACTATGTAGTGGTCCAAGATAAATGAAAGAATGTAAACTTTTGAAAAGGCTTTGGAAAGCACGAGGAGTCAGGAAATACAAATACAATTAAAAGGATTACAGTGGTCATTGTGATAACTCTAGCACAGACCGAAAACACTGTTCCCCAGTCTCTGTTTTTCTGGGTGTTTTGTACTTCAGCTCCCTGTCTTCCAAAAGATTTAACACTGATTGAGGAGTGCCTAAAAACAAAACAAGACTACCTCTACTGTAGGTAGATCAAGCATGGTAAAACTATGGCAATATAGCTTTTGGACCTGAAGTGGTGGTTTTTAGTTTCTGGTCCCTCCAGTGTTTTGTTATTTGTCTCCCAGAAGTTGCAGCATGCACAACTAATATCAAGTATATCTGGAAGCTAAAGTTTAAGGGTCATAGGCTGAAAGCCAGTGGAGTAAACCTTCTGCTCTCCATAACTGCTATTCAAAGGGGTGGACTCTGGCCCATTGCTGGCCCATGTGCTATCTGCTGCTAGCCCATAGTTTCCAAGCAAGAAAACAATAGCTGTAGCCTTTGGCACAAATATGGTGGCAGTCCTGGCATATGAAAATGAAGTATTGCTAGTTCACTACTGACTGAGATAGCCTTGAGTTTGGTCATGTAATTGCTGCTCCACATTCTTCCCAGGATTGGTCACAATTGTGCTTCCTTATTAAGTGCTGAGAAAGATGCATTAATGTAGAAAGGCTTTTTACACAGTAAAACTGAATATGGGTTTTTTTTTCTTTGCAGGAGGAGAACAATGATTATACATATGTGCAGAGAGTACATATACCCCTGGATCATGGGACTTTGCTAGTCATGGAAGGAGCTACTCAAGAAGACTGGCAGGTAAGAGTATCTCAGCATAGATATGGTACACCCACTAGGAAACCTAAAACTAGCAATTAATGAGCAACATGAGTGCCTTTAAATTGGATGCTTCCTAAATCAGTAACAGTAGGGTAGAGACCTGATACAAAAACAATGAAATATCGCTACTTTGTGATCTGGAAGAAATTACTCTAAACAAACTTTGTAGAAGCAGCTTCTGGAAATAAGGTCTAGGAAACAGAAAAACTGTCTTTGAACATTATATATATAATATAAGAATCTCAGGCTTTTGGCCAGAAGTACAGTTTAAGAGCATGATTAAATTTTCACCTCAATGATTTAGAAGATTTTTTCCTGCACTTCTATAGTGAAAATTAATATCTGCCTATTTTGGATTTCTGTTTCAGCATCGTGTGCCTAAGGAGTATCACTCCAGGGAACCACGTATAAACCTGACATTTAGAACAATGTACCCAGACCCTGAAGTTTTGCACCCATGACTAAAAGATATCTTTGGTCCTCTACTCCTGCTACTGAGTCCAGAGACTAATGTTGATTTTGGTGGAAGAGTGCAAATGGGCTTGGTGGTTTGTTACCAACAACTAAGAGAGGGGAAAAAGACATGGCTATAATGAGAGTTTGTTGCTGATGCAAGTTTCCTGTGGTAAATGGTACCTTTTTCTAGGGCTATTTGCTAATGCTTGCTGGTTAAACAACATGTTCATTAATTTGGGTGGACTGTTTTAATCTGAGGATTTGCTAATCTGCGAATGCCACTTTTCATTAGGTTTGCCGGGGGGGGGGGGGGGGGGGGGGGCAGTTGAGAGCATTTTCTTAATAGGGGAAAGTGACTGCCTTCTTTTCATTTCCTTTTTGTACTGTACTACATATATTGCATTTATCTTTTTTTATATAATTTTCTTGGTTAACAGTGGGACATAATCAGTGTACAACTTGTGGTGCTGCTAGTATTGCTCATAGCATTTGTTTTGGCTTGGGATTTTGAAAATTAAAGTGCCAATTAGAAGGAGTGTGTTTCAAGTAGAGAGTTGCAAGTGTGAAAAGGTGACACACAGAAAACCAGTAACAGAAACTGTCCCCATCTTTAGAGCCTGTTTATTTTCACGGGCTTCCTCTACAGTGGCTAATGTTGTGTAATTCTACTAAATCAACTTTGAACATTTTTTATTTCCAAGCACTGGTTTTTGATTTGTCATGAACAGCAGCTGGCTCTTTCTCAGTTTAAAATAACACAAGCCACATACCCAGATCTGTCTAGACGTCCCTCCTGAGCATCTGACCCCTAATTAGGGTAAGGTAAAACCAGTTAACCCAATTTTGCCCTGTCTTGACCGAAGTTAGGAAATGCTCTCGAATGCTTCAGGGTGAGTATAAATAACTGGACTGGTTGCAATTTGAAATTGGTCCCACTGTTCACATGGACTAGTGCAGCCATACAATCTTCCCTTCATTCTGCTTGATGGGGAAAGGTGGTGCCATTAAACCTTCATGTTGTTTATCATCACAGCAGAGGCCACGGAGCTCTGGGGGCTTTTTATTGTAATGCACCTTTGTCAATGTCAGCAAAGGTGCCTATTCACCTTAAGAGAGAAAAGGGAGATCACACTCTCCTTTCATCGTCGTTGTCGTCTTCCTCCCCCCCCCCCCCCCCCCCATCCATGTTGCTTTCTGGAGCTCCACAGTCCCTGTGGAGAATAAATGGGTGTAAACACCTCAGCATAATAAAAAATCAACTCTGAATTTATGTACTCATATAGATGGGCTTTTAGTTTTGTCTCAACATTTGTAGTAAAATTGCTGGGACTTAAGGGGATTGTTTCTCCTTCCTTGCTGTGGTCTGAATCAAGAAGTGGGAAAGATTTTATGAAGATATTTGTTAAAGTTTTTTAAAAAATCATTGGCACTTATGTTGAAAGAAGTACATTCTTAACAAGTTAATTTTAACATGTCATTTATATGTATATTATTTTTAATGAAAAGCTTAGCAAGAATGACAGTAAAAAAATCTCATCCATGAATTTACTCTTTCCTGTCTACCCTTGTCTTTGATTCTGGAACAAAGAAAACAGCTGTATGTAATTTTAAACCCCATTTCTAACCTACCAACCAAAAACCCTTCTCTTGCTTTCCATTTTTCCTTCTAAATGCATATCCTTATCTTTCCTTTTGGTTTAGCTGATTCTCACGTGAGTCCCAGAGTTACGAGCTTACAAAGCCAGCATTCTGTGATAAATTAGGAATCTCAGTGGTGCCAGGATCATCTGAATACAAAGTTCATTTAAACCTTGTAAATTCACCGATCTTGACAAACTAAAAAACAGTGTAAACATCCAGAACAGCCAAGCTTTTTGTAAAGAACCACACTAATGTAAAATTTGTTGGCTGTTTAGCAACGTGACTCATTAAGTTAATTAGCAAGTTATGGATAAATATTAATACTGAAATTCCAACACAAGTCAACCACTTTCATGAAATATATGTGTTATTGCCTATTTTTGCTGGCAAAATAATCTATATTTTAGCTAATTGCTATTGGTTAGTTTCTGTCACTTCCCCGAATCACTTAAATGTGCAATGTTGAAACGATGTGTGGGTGATTAGTGAACTTTTCCCCTACCCATCACTTTTCTCTATGCAGTGCATACTTCCTGCATGCTTGCTGCACTAGCAGGGTATTCCAAGGGCATATTTGTTCAGAATAGATTGTACACCTCTTTTACATCTACGGACAGCCCTTCTTAGCTATGAATTCTGCATCCATGGGTTAAACCATAAATGGCTTGAAAAAATATTTTTCTTCAAATCCAACAATCAAACCTTGATTTTGTCATTTTAGATAAGGGTCACCATTTCACTACGCTATTATACATAATGGGACCTGAGCATCCAATTTGTATCCATGAGGAGTCCAAGAATCAAACCTTAGAAGATACCAAGGGCCCATTATATATTGTATCACAGTAGTTTGGAGCAAAGCATGGCAAAAGAATAAAATCTAACTTATCAATCTACCTCCTTTATAATTTCTATCTTCCCTGGTGTTTTGCATGGGAAGTATTTCTGTTCTTAGTTGTCTTCACTTAAGTCATTCATGGGGTGACATGTAGCAGGATGATGGGCAATGATACAACCCCAAAATACCTCTTTGTCAAATATGCCTTTTCCAGTCAAAACATTTTTACTTTCAAATAGAACCTAATTTGGGATATATGTGTTTGATCCAACTTTTAAATCTGCATTTCTATACAGTACATTTTGTTTGCTTGAATTGTCTCGAGCTAACTTATGTTTTCAAAGTTCTGAAAGAATTGAGCGGCCAGTTCTGTCTAGGTCTTTTCCCTCTCCATAATTAAACTAAATGGGTGTTATTGTCATACCTCCAACTGGCTCCTACCTTGCCTGTTTAAAGGTAAAGAATGTGCCTGTTTGATCAGAATAAATGTCTCCTGTTCCTTTTGCATGGATCAACTTAGAGCTAGAAGCACAAGTAGCTTCTGGAGTCTAGCTTTTGTGTTTGCTTTTTCGTTCATGCTTGCTACATAAACTTTGTGATAAAAGTTGTCTTGAAGCTCCTACTCTGCCTAGTTGTGTTCTTTGGCTCTAATATTTCGGAAATTATCATTTGACTAATAGCCCTTGGAAGATGGTTCTCTACACCATTAGAGCCATAGAGTGTATTCCACTGTTAGTCTGCAGAACTGTAGTTTCTCTGTTGTCCTCCATATTTCCTAATTACTAGTTTTCCAAAACACATTGCTTTCGTTCTGGTCCTAAATTAGTATTGCAGAAAAAAAGATGCTTGTACACGTTTAGCCTTTTTCTTTCCAAGTTGTGTTACTTTCCACTGTAAATGTGTGCTATGAATTTACCCTATATACTCTGGTATAAGTTTAGAAATCCTGGATCGACTTATCCATGTGTTAGTGTGAGTGCTGGATCGACTTATCCGTGTGTTAGTGTGAGTTAGCATCCCCTTTGAGTAGCAAAATGCAAGAGCGTAGTCTCAGAAGCACCTAAACGGAGCATCTGCCCCCTCTACTCTCTCCACTGTGGCTCTGTTTCTGGCCTTTTAAAATACCTGGGTAGGGAAATGACAAAAACAGCCAGGGGCAGCTGCTCCCGGAGGAGCATTGGTGCTTTCTCCTCTCCACAGAATGACTCTTGACTTATCCAAGAATTATATCAAAATCCATAATTTAGCCCCCCAAACCTACCCTTGATTTATACATGAGTTCAATTTCAACACAATATAAATAAGCAAATAAATACAGAATCAACAGCTAATTTTTCTTTGCATGTGTTATCTGATAGGAATGTGTCTGCAAATGTCACCTGTATTGTCTGTCTTGGGATATGTCTATTGCACAGTTGTTGATAAAAGATGTAAGATAAAACAGTCTTTGGGGTGGAAGAAGAAACAACAGGAACAAATACAAAAATAGTGGAACAAATTCAAATGAAAGAAGAGGAGGTATAAAAGGATGCTGAGTAAATTGGAAATACTGCCAAAACAAGGTTTTACCACCAAAAAAAAATCAGAGCTGACAATGGAGACCACAAAAAACAGCCAACAAACCCAGAGAGATGTTTCTTTATAGTTTAAGGAAGGAGGGGAAAAATAATAATTTCATCATTATAATAATGAAAACAAAAATAAGTATGAATTTAAAAAAATCTGAAACAGATTTACAGATTTTTGTAGAGTTATTTAAATAGAGCCAGGTTCCAAGGGAGGTTGTAAACCGCTTTGAGCTCCCCACGACCTGGTGAGAAAAGTGGTATACAAGTGATGTAAATAAATAAATCAGCGAATGTGGCCTACCACAAATACTAAAAAGAACAGCTGTGATGGAATGAACCCATTGAACCTAAAAAATTACCAGAAGCAATTGCGAGGGCAAAGTTTTAAAAAACTGTGATCAAATGGATTGTCTTCAATTTATTATTTAAAAAGTAGAGGAAAATGTGCTTGAATATGCAGAGATTAATAAAGAAAATACCAATGCCTTGAGAAAGAGCTATGAGAAGTTTAATAGAGAAACAAGATCAGTATATGGCTAAAACAAGCAGTGATAGAACTATATTATTATAAAATATTTGTTTCAATCCTGGCAGAAAGAATTAAAGAGGCATTACAAAACTGTATTCATTACCTTCAATCTGACTTTATTGCAAAAGGCAATTGCAAAATAAGCTGAGATGTATTTTGATATAATTTCTAGAAAATTACAATGAGATGGAGGCAGCCTTGATTTTTGTAGACACCGAAAGAGCATTTGATAATTTAAATTGGGATTTCCTACTTGCAGTTTTGGAGAAAACAGAATTTGCTAATAATATGATTAAATGAATAAAGGACATTTATACATCACAATCAGCTAAAATTGTTGTCAACAGTGAATTAACAAAGATGTGCAAATTCAAAAAGGCGGTAGACAAGGCTGCCTCTATCACTTTATTATTTATTGCAACATTTGAAGCATTAATTGGAAACATTTGAAATGGGGAAAAAAATAAAGGATTGAGCCTCCAGGAAGAATTCATGAAATCTGATAGCATGATATGTTTGAAAGAAATATTCCCAATTAACAGAAAACCTGATTCCCGTTTTGCATGATATTCACATTTGCCCTTTCTCTGCATCTGTTTCTGCCACTAAATGGATTAATAATATAACCAGTTGGAAGTAACTTATAATTGACAATGAACCTGTAAGCTTTCATTGTTGTTCTGGTCAATCTTAAATCTGCTATCAGATTTTCCTTCGTTTATTAAAACATCATCCAAATATGGATGTAACTGTACCTCTCTGCCTCAGATAACCCACGGGGGCCAGTGTTTTGGTAAACACATGAGGAGCTGATACAAAGCCAAACAGCAAAGCCCTGAATTAGTAATGGCGACCCTGCCACTGAAATCATCGGTATTTCCTGTCTTCTGGATTTATAGGGACATGAAGATAGCCTTCCGCAAGCTCATAGAAGCCACCCACCCCATCTCCCTCATACATGTGACATACTGAATCTCAGCTCTCACAAACTCATTAAGATATCTGAAATTCAGCATGGGATGATTCATTCCATTTACCTTTGGAAATGTGACAAAAACAGAATAACCATACTACATGTCCTATAAAGGTATTATTATGTTTATACCCCACTTTTTCTCTCCAAAAGAAGACTCAAAGTGGCTACCTCTATTGCCTCTATTTTATTAGATGTCTTATTTCTTGCCAAACTACCATTGTTTTTTCTTTCAGTACAGGCACTGGAGAAGATTTGTTTGCCTTGGCTGCAAATGAGAAACTCTCCAGATTCTATTCTGTAGATAGAAAAGTTGGAGTTGAAAGGTTCAATACTCTTATCAATTCTGTGGCTGAAGGAACAAAGGAACACCATTATGCCTTTCTGCCAATAACACTATTGCAAAGAGTACTACTAAAGATACAGGAGTAAGCACAAATGTTGATGATTGCAGCTTTTTGACCGAGGACGCCATGGTTTCAGATGATGAAAAGAAATGGCAATAATGGAATTGTGGCAGTTGCCAGTTCGAACAGATTTGTTAAAGTAAGGTCTATTTTATCATCCAAACCCAAGCTGATTACATTTGATGGTTTGGGATTTGAATAAGGAACTCTAGAGTTCAACGGATATTCTTAAAAAGGTGACAGAATTTTTTTTATCAAAAAGACAGTCAACTCACTAGCTTAAATGTGCAAGCAAAAGCAGCTTTTGAAAACAAGCAATTCAGAAGGGATGCAATTAGAGGATTTCTCTTTACATTAAGTTGTCCAGTTTATGCAGGATGGATTTCAAAAAGGTTTGAAACCTAATACTTTGAGAAGGTGGGTATCAACACTTTCAATTGAAGTTTTCATTAGCACACAAAAAGATTTTTGAAAGATGTAGCAAATAAATATTTTCTGACTCAACACAGATTTCTATCTTGGAATTTACATTTACTGTTGGATTGTTTAGTGGAATCACACTTTGACCTTTAAGATGACTTTCTTAATAGCCATTAATATCGGTAAGGAGAGTTGGAGCTGTCAACACTGTCAGTGAATGTGAACTGCTGCATTTTTGAACAGGAGACATTAAAAGTCATATATTCTACATTTCTTTCTAAGAGGGTGTCATATATCTACCAATTTTCTGCCAAATGCCAGACCAACGAGGGAAAGATAGGTGGCATAAGTTGGATTTTAGGAAGGTAGGAAAGATTCATCTGAAGAGAACACAGAAGTTAAGGTGGACTGAATCACTGTTTCCCACAATTTTAGGATAATAGGGAATAGGTTGCCAGAAACAGTGATAGGCAGGACGATTTGTGCTTGCATTCTGTTTTATGACCTAGAAAATAAACAGGCCACAGCATGTCTATGTGAATTCAATGAAATCTATGTCTTCCTCAAAAATATTCCATGTCAGCTTCACTTGTAGTGCAGCAAATGGCACAGCTATCGATATTTGTAATGGACTACTAGCTAAATATAAGTAAGCCATGGCAGCATTTGGAAGAATGGGTTCACAATCTGTGAAAGCAAGTCCCTGCCAGGGAGGTGACCCTGATACATTCCAGACATCCTGAGAATGAGAAATTATACTTACTGGGAATACTCATTCTGGGACTGGCGCAGCTGGCTGGGTGTCAGCTGCATTAAAGATCACTACTGACCGAAAGGTCATGAGTTCAAAACCAGCCCGGGTCAGAGTGAGCTTCTAGCCAATTGTGTAGCTTGTTGTCGACCTTTGCAACCCGAAAGACAGTTGCTTCTGTCAAGTAGGAAATTTAGGTAACACCTATGTGTGGGGAGGCTAATTAAACAAAATTTATGAGGCCATAAAAAATCTCCAGCAGAAGCATGCGGGGAATGCGGAAAGTACTTCATCAGTGTCGCTCCCCTGGTGGCCAGAAGTTGGAATGTTAAATAGCTTCTGACTGTCTGTCTATATGTGTTGTGTGTCTATGGTGTTGAAAGTTTGCCATGTATGTGTACATTGTAAGCCGCCTGAGTCCCCTGTGGGGTGACAAGGGCGGAATATAAATACTGTAAATAAATAAAAATGATGGGAGGAAAAATCCAAACCCTCCCTTTAAATCAGTAGTAGTGAATATCAATATTTTTAGGAGGTTTTCTGCTTGATTTTTAAAATAAAGGTGTTTGTATTTGGAAGGCTGGATAATAAAAACTGAAGGGAGAAGGGTAGGGTCTCAAAGGAAAGAGAACTTGGGGCACCTGCCAATGAGCTTTGACACATGGACAAAACCCAGCTATTGCAAATTCTTCCTCCCATCATCCCAGCATGAATATTCTCTATAAGTACAACTTCTCATTTGAACTTCTATCAAATTTTTCATACTCACATTTTTTTCAAATCCTTCTGATGGTAAATTCGTAACTAGGAACATTATTTATATTATTCAGATCTCATCTAACATACATTATAAACAATGGTGCAGAATGACAAAGTATACAAGTTGGTCATTGCTTTTCCTGCGCTCTCAGAATTTTCTTTTTTCATGCTAATCTCAGATCTGTCCCCTATATAAAAAAACAAATGTCTGTCAAGAATTTAAGAGATGTCTAATTCTCCATTACTTGAATGCAAGTACAAAACCTCTAAGGAATTTCTTAAGATGAAACCACTTAGTTTTCCTTCAGCTTCCTCAAGATAACTCTTTTTGCATGAATCATTATTCTTGTCATTATCTCTTCAGCTACCCTTTTAGGCACCAATCGATGATACCAGACCTAAAATTGAAGGGAGAAAGAGACTCATCATCCAACAACTAAAGACCAACATAGCAATGTGCTTCCCAAGAATAAAAATAAATAAGTAATAACGAGTATTTGGATCTACACATCTTTACACACAATTTGATACTGAGCAATGCTACAATAGCTTCTTTTTCAAGTCCTTTAGAATGATATGTGGAGTTGTGTTGCCTGTGTTACTGTAGGCATACAGTAACACAGGCATACATACATAAAATACATGCTCACAAAATAACTAGCAGTCACATGTTCCATCAATGTTGTCTCATCCCCTTTAAAGCTGTTGGCAGCAATGATTCCATCTTACGATAAAGGATTCCAAAGTTTAATTATGTATTTAGAAATACTTCCTTTGATCTTTCCTGGATCTTCCATTATCCAGTGAGGTGCCTCTATTCCAGGTAGTAGGAATCACTTCACAGCAGCCTAAGCTGAATCATGTTTGCCATTTTAATACCAATTCTCCCATCCCTTTGGAGCTCTTTGCAATCCATTTTTATTCTAATTATCCTAAATAATTTAAAGTAGTCAGCAAATTTTGCTGTCTCATTCCCCGCCCAAATCCAAGTCATTCAAGAACAAATACCGTATTTTCCGGCATACAAGACAGCTTTTGGCCCGCAGGGACAGCAGCGACCTAGCGGCAGCCCTGCATCAATCCAAGAGAAAAATTCCTTCTTGGAGCAGCGGCTAAGGGGGCAGTTGCAAAGCCTGCCGGACACGTGGAAGCAGCAGCGGCCTACCTCAGGCTGTTGCTGGGCTTTCGTTTGGCTGCTGTTCCTGCCACTGAGAGAGCAGGCCCAACAGAGGCTGATGGAAGGCCCTCCACAGCTGCAAATGCCCCCTGGGCCATCGCTGCGTGTGCAGGCACAGTAGGGCCTTCCATCGTCCTCTGTTGGGGTGTTGCTGGGCTGCCGCAAGGCTGTGGCTGACCTAGTGGGCCAGGCTGACCTAGCAGGCCCTGAACAGCGGCGAGTTGGCAGGGGCGGAGAAGAGCCCACCCACCCCCGGGCTCCCAGGACCAGCAGCAGCCAAGCAACAGCCAGGCGGAATACATTCAAAGGCCCTCCCATGCCTGCAATTGCCATGACGGCTCAAGGGGCATTTGCAGGCATGGAAGGTCCCCCACTGTCCTCTGCCAGGCTTCTGGTCCTGTAGGCTCAGAGGGCCTCTCCTCCACCCCCAGGCCTGAGACCCCTCCCCTGGCCCGCTGGGTCAGCTGTGGCTTTGCAACAGCCCAGCAACACCACAACAGGATGATGGAAGGCCCTACCGTGCCTGTACACGCAGCAATGGCCCAGGAGGCTCACGAGGCCAGTAGCCCAGCGGAGAAAGCCCCCCACACCTGCAAACGCCCCCTGAGCTGCTGCACCATTTGCTGAGGACATACATTCTTTTGTTCTAAAATGCAGATTTCCAAGCCCTGCACCAAAGTGATTTGATATAATTTGATAGTTTTCATCTGTACATAATATTGTACTCCTGACTGATTGATATGTGTTTTAATTGCTTATATATTTAGATTGTTTGTATTTTAATGTGTTTTATTGTTTACCTGTGTGACATTGAATATTTGCTGAATTTGTAAGCCGCCTTGAGTCCCCTTCGGGGTCGAGAAAGGCAGGGTAGAAATGAAGTAAATAAATAAATAAATAGCCAATGATGTGCTGCCACCTATAACATGTTTTTCCAGTTTGGAGGGATGTGGTATATTTTGGAAGCAAACTCCACAAATACACATCCTTAAGGACTGTGCAGCTGACTGTCGCTTCATTTAAGCTTTGACTATTTATTCCTACTGTCTATTCGAAACAAGTAGTTCAGATTTCACCTCTTATCTCATAAAACAGGGATTTTAATGGGAGTGTATCTACACGATAGTATTAATGAAGTTTAACACTACTTTAATTATAATGGCCCGTCACTAAACCGCATACCCCATGATTACCTCACATCGAGCCATGACAGTTAAAGTTTATGTCAAACTGCATTCAGTTTACAGTGTAGACGAAGCCTTGGTGAATACTCCTTGGGAAGTTCAAGTAAACAATGTTAACCAGATCACTGTAGATACTTACAGATTGCTAACTACTCTTACAACTCAGAGAGATTCTACATTTTTTATGGTACAATATACAATAAGAGCAATGGACGTTGAAAAATACATACCATAAGCTCATGAAATGGGTATCCGGAAGTTTCATACTCAAGACCAACTGTGTTGATGGCGTATTTTACATACCGTTCAGGTGTAGGTCTAAAAAGGTTTGGTCTAGGAGAATATATCATTTTTGTAGCCACCATTTCTGGCACAAGACTCTGAAAATGTAAAAAAACTTATTAAAACAGAAATATTGGGATAAATACTAAACAAAACATTTCTATACAGTGGCCTTTCCCCATTAAAAAATTTAAATTTCCATCTTTTAAAACATATATTACTGTAGATATGTACATATATGTTGACTTCATGCATAAATTGAAGGCAGGATTAGGATTAATATGCTCCATGGATAAGTTGCCAGACAATGCTGGTCATTTCCCTGCCCAAGCATCCAAAAATGAAGAAAGTAGAGGGAATTGGTACTTCTTTTAAATTCTCCCATGATGACTTAAGCTCCTGCAATTTGTGGTGAAGGTTAAATATGAGTGTCCTCATTCTGTTTTGTATTTAAAATAAAACTTGTAACCTTACTTTCCAAATATCTCTTGTGTACGTATACACATACCACCCCCTCCAAATGAAAACCCCAATATAATCTTTAATATTCTCAAATATAAGCACAAATATGTTTGAACCATAAGACATCATGCACAAAGTCCTCCATAGACCTTGCAATTAAAAACAAGTAAAGAAATTAATTAGAGGGTCTTTCAAACAAGTTTGAACAAAATATTGAACAGTGAAAGAATATCTTTTACGCCTGGAGGACATTCCATGAAAAAGCTATGAGGAGAGTAAATACCCTATTTATAGTGGCTGCCGCCAAACTTCATTTGGGAAAGGTACCAAGTGTACAAGACTCTTTTTGGAGTTATTACAATCTATGTTGCCAAGTTAAAAACATCACCACCGTAAATGGTTCCAACAGATAAAGACAATTCTACCCACCTGCACAATGATACCCATCTCTTTGTATTCTACATTGGCAGGTCTACCCACTCAATTCTAACTATGAAATTGAAATTTATATTTTATTAGTACTGGTGTGTTAATTTTAGTTCTATGTATTTGATAACCTTGTGTTTTATATGTGTTTTAACTATATTGTACCTCACCTTGAACCACGAGGAGAGACTGTAACAAATACAATTATGATGACGGTGATGATGATTATTAGAGTTTCCATGAAAAGTCCATGAGAAATTAAAACACCCTGTTTGTGGTGGCTGTCCCCAAACTTAATTTGAGAATGATACCAGGAGTAAGCTGCTATATTTGACGTTACTGCAATCTATGTTGCCCAGTTAATGATACCACAATACATGATTTCAACACAAAACAGTTATACTCACCTGCACAATGATACCTTTGTCTCTGTATTCTGCATGGAGACAATGACTAAAGTAATTTACAAAAGCCTAAAGATATACAAAAGGAGAAAGATGTTATGAATTCAGTATATACAGAACCATCCATACAGTAATGTTTATTGATTAAAAAAAATCCCACATACTACACAGGTAAGCCTTTGGAGAGGTTAAGTTCTCTTCCAAAATAAAATGACAAATGTGTACTGGAATGTCATCATTGCCAGTCAAGATGTTCTTCTATGAAATTTTCTATAACTTCCAGTATGGTATTATTTCCTGTTTGTTAAAATCATGGTATGCCAAACACATTCATAATTTAATGTGTCCCCATTTATATCAGCCTGAAATAGAAAAGTTGCAGGGTGGGAGGATTTCTAGGAAATATCATAGCTCAAAATTGCATGGACTAGAATTCCTTAGGCATGTAATCCTTAACTTCAGAAAACTTCAATGTTAAGAGACTATAGCCTTGTTGACACATAATGGCAAATTGCACGATACATATCTGGGAATGAGCCACAGTTCCACCTCACTTTCTGTCCCTGTGATCACTGAATTTTAAAAAAGTTGGCTTGTTGTGGAAATTAGGATTGATGATAAAGCTTCAATGGAGACACCTTTTCCCCATGACAACTCTTTCAAGAGTGAATCTCCCTTCCGAGGAGATTTCTCTCACTTCCTGTTGTTTCACCCCTGTTCTTCAGTATGAGTCGTTTGTAAATTGGGCGCTTGTACTTGATTAATGTAAAACAAGGTGTGGGAAAAATTTCATTATATGCATACTAAACTGAGACAGCATTTATTATTTCTAATGTAGTCAAACCACTCCAGAACCTTTCTTCTTGATGGGAGTCATACAAGTGATAAGGTAAAATAATACTCTAAGATGAACCCTTCTTCACTAGAGAAGCCTATGCTCCATGGTACTTTTCCTCCCACATATAAAACACTATCTTACTTTTAACGAAAGTCTGTAAAAATGACAAGGAATGCATTTCAGAAATGACTTTGTTTCACCTTTTGATTAGATGTAAAATTTAAACAGATTAAATATTAAAAAGTTGTATGTCTACCTTGCTTGCTGTATAAAGAGCTAAATATGGGCATCGATTAATTGCAACACTAGATGACATATTCACTATGACTCCCTTAGACCTAAAAAAAAAAGAATTTTAAAACATTAGAAAACCAACCAGCAGAAACAGCAGAAATCAAACTTACTACAGAACTCAGTTTGGCTCAGAAAAAAAAATCATTATACACAATACAGGCAGAAAAGTAACCAAAGTAGAGGCTTTCTGCCTTTCCTGGCCAATGTGCTCCACATCGCTGGAAAACAACCCTTTAAACTGGTATTCCATGTAATGATTAAGTTAAGGATTTTGGAGGCTTTTTGGAGGCTCACCCTCAAATAACTATCAGGAACTACAATACCATAATACTTATACACAGACTCTTTCTTCCAACTGTCATATGGTTATATACTTTACTCTGTGTCAATTTTGCTTTCACTGTTTCTTAGCAATGGCTTTAAGAAGGTTATTTCCAGGAATATCTCAGGAATTGTAGTCCCCGTCCATCCCCCCGCCCCGCCCCGCCCCGCCCCGCTTGCACAGAATAGCAGGTTGTTAGATTCAATAATGAGTCAGACTGGCTTTTTAACTCAATTTTTTAAAAAATCACATCAGTGAAAAAGAAAGAAAACAAAAAGGGAATCAAGTGGCAAAAAGTTTCCATCACTGAACCCAAACTATAACCTCACAAAACATGGATAGCAGACTGAACAATCATAGTAATGTGTGTGTGTTTTTCTAAGAAATGATTCTCTCCTATAAATGATGACAGTGTGACTCACCTTTTCACCATTCCAGGTAGCACCAAATGTGTCATCTGGAAAGGAAAAAACCACCCTGGTGATTGAATGGTAAGCAGACAGCAAACTCAGGGAATCTCTCTCTGTTCAAGTCAAAATTTGAATTTTAAATTCAAAATACTTTTTTTAAAATGCCTTTATTTGTAGAGGAAGCATACTTTTTTCTAGCTAACATTTCTTAACAAAACAGATGTATCGAATCAGACTGCTACATCAGCACTTGTAATTTAGCCATCACCACTAAGAGAAGCAACAGTGTACAGGACTGCAGGACAAATCAACACAGAATTGCAGAGTTGTACCTGCTGCACCAGCTGTACCTGTTCCAGGTATATATCTACCTCACAGAATTAATGCAGTTAGACTCCACTTTAAACATCATGACTCAATGTTATGAAATCATGGGAGTTGTAGCTACAATTCTCAGGATTCCATAGCTTTGAGCCATGGTTCTTAAAGTGAGCAAACTGCACCAATTATATGGTGCAGATGCATCCAACGAGACACCTGATTTGGCTTCAGTGATGTGTACCACCTTTGAAGAAAGTTCATAATTTGAGTTAAGCCAAGAAACTGCCGCAAATCCAGTAACTGGTGATGCCTAAAGAAAATACACCACTCTTTTCTTACAAAATGTGTGCTGTCCTAACTTTATTTTTTAGCCTTTAATGCATGAGTTTGAAACAGTTGAATTGTATACAATTATGCAATTAAAGTAACTTCTTGTGCGAAGAAGAGAAGGATAAGAGGAGACATGATAGCCATGTATTATATGTGAGAGGAAGTCATAGGGAGGAGGGAGCGAGCTTGTTTTCTTCTGCCCTGGAGACTAGGACATGGAACAGTGGCTTCAAACTACAAGAAAGGAGATTCCATCTGAACATTAGGAAGAACTTCCTGACTGTGAGAGCCGTTCAGCAGTGGAACTCTCTGCCCCGGAGTGTGGTGGAGGCTCCTTCTTTGGAAGTTTTTAAACAGAGGCTGGATGGCCATCTGTCAGGGGTGCTTTGAATGCAATTTTTCTGCTTCTTGGCAGGGGTTGGACTGGATGGCCCATGAGGTCTCTTCCAACTCTGATTCTATGATTCTATGATTTTATCTGTATGTATTTCTATTTCAATTTCTCATTTTTAATTTGCAATCTATCCGTATGTATGAGCTGTGTGTGTAAGAGTTATAATGTTTTATTTACCTGACTGTGCCCAGTTGAGGGCAGACCAATTTAATAGGTCCTCCACAGGTGTAGATTGTAACTGTGACAGTAGCCCAGACCTGTCCATGACAATATGGAGGTATTAGTCACCTCCACCCATAGATCCACATGGTCTGAGTTGAAAACCACAGAGCATGGAATAGCTTGGAGATTTAGACAGGGATACATTCTTGTAGCTTCTAAAACAGGAGTCCTCAAACTAAGGCCCAAGGGCTGGATACGCCCCTCCAAGGTCTTTTACCCGGCCCTCGCTCAGGGTCAACCTAAGTCTGAAACAACTTGAAAGCACACAACAACAACAACAACAACAACAACAACAACAACCCTATCTCAGCAGCCAAAAGCAGGCCAACCTTCCTATTGAAATACTAATAAGTTTATATTTGCTAAAATTGTTCTTCATTTTAATTATTGTATTGTTTTAAGTGTTTTTGCACTACAAATAAGATATGTGCAGTGTGTATAGGAATTCATTCATTTTTTTTCAAATGATAATCCGGCACTCCAACAGTTTGAGGGACTACGACCTGGCCCTCTGTTTAAAAAGTTGGAAGGCCCCTGTTCTAAAAGCTTTTTCTTGTTCCAGTTCCAAAAAGACAATGGTGCTGTCATTACCCATCACTCAACATATATTTATTAAGAAAGGCCTGGAAAGCTGATGCTGTATGCCTGGGATTCTCCACCCCAAATTTGATAGGGACCAGTGGCATATCCCTGCCATATGATGATCATATTTAGTTTCCTGGAAACCACTGCAGAATAGCAGCTGATGGCTCATGGAAGGAGGGCATCTCTTTGCAGAGCCTCACTTTTGATGGTAGAAATGTGAACACCTTCAACAGAATCCTACTCATTCTTCTCTGGAAAGAGCAATATTGCAGAGCACGGCTGTCAGAGAATATGGATTTGCCTAATAACTCTACAGGAATGCACAAGTAACTCATAGCTAAAGCCCTTGTTTGTAGTTAGAATTATAAAAAGAAAATCACACTGTGGATCAGTGGTTGCCAATACTGCTGAATTACAGTTCCCAGAATTCCTCACAATTATCTATGGTAACTGATCTATCTACAACAATGAATGTTACTTTGTATCAGTAAAAACATTAACCCTACTGTATCATCTAAAATTATCCCATAAATGGTACTTACCTTGCACACAGATATGCAATTAATGTTTATTAGGTTGTCAATTAGCTGCAAGAGAAAGATCATATGAAGTTTAAGAGGATGCTGAAAGTTTTTGATATAATCTAAAAATGAATCATGCTAAATTGAATATCAGAGTAGATGGTGTCATGTTTCATTTTGAAATTTAACCATTTGGGAAGCGTTGTCCATTACCGAATAAGCTACACTAAGCTTCCAACAGAGTAGATATCAAAAGAATTTTGTGTGTGTGTGTGTGTCAGGAGCGACTTGGGAAACTGCAAGTCACTTCTGATGTGAGATAATTTGCTGTCTGCAGGGACGTTGCCCAGGAGGTAGCCGGATGTTTAATGTGTATCATCCTTCTGAGAGGCTTCCCTTGTGTCCCCGCATGGAGAGCTGGAACTGATAGAGGGGGCTCAACCCACTCTCCCCGGATTCGAACCTGTCAGTCGTCAGTCATGCTGACACAAAGCCCATTGCACTGCAGGGGGCTCCTATCAAAAGATGAATTCGTACAGAGACAGGCAGAATAAATACCTCACCTGTGATCAATTTTTAATGCCGTAAGAGATTTTGAGAAGTTAAATATGTTATTTATTTATTTCGAAACAGCTTCTATATATTTCAGAAAGAGCAAGGGAGAAAAGGTGCCATCACTAGTTACCCTATCTGCTTGAGATTTTCTAATTGCAGGAGTTATGGTGGAATCCCAATAACTGTGGCTATGGGATAGGAGTCTGACATGATAATAGTGGTTGGTCATCTATAGAAAGGGAAGTATATGATTGATGCAGAGTTCCCCCAATTCCATGTTATAGCTTGCTGAGCTACTGTGCTTTCTGTCTGGCCTAATAGTGCTTATACCACCAGGTCACACCATAATAAGATTGATACCAATATGCTCAAATCAGATATGAAAAGGTTCACCTGACATATATTATTGAGACACTGGGGTGCAATTCATGTGGTCATTTAAAATTTCCAAACTGGCCAAGGACCAAATGGGGAAGACAAAGTTTGCCTATTTCAAGTGTCAACTGGACAGCATCCTCAGATATTCAATATACTTTACTAGAGACTGTGTATTATTCAACTCTAAAGAACGGCAGAAAAACCAAGATATAAGACTGTACAGTAGAGATGTGAGAGATAACAGAAATTGACAACTTAATGATGCTGTTAAGGGATAAGTCACTGGATACACTCTCAGAAGAATGAAAACCTTTTTACCAATATATATCTAAGGGAAAGGGGAAAACCTTAGGTATAGATTTGGAAATAGACACTGTTGAGATATTTATTTGTTAATGTCAAAATAAGCAGGGGATGAAAAAATACTAAATTACAGAGAAACCAAAAAAGGGAAGCAAGAAATCCACATTTAAAATCAATTTATGTATATATGTTTGTAGTTTAGACTTATATATAATTAGAATAGAGACATATGTTGTATAGCTTGATATGCAATTGTTGTTAGGTATGCCCGTATTTGTGTATGCGTAAGTATCGCATACTTAAGGAGCCCTCAATGGCACAGCAGGTTAAATGGCTGAGCTGCTGACTTTGCTGACCAAAAGGTCAACAGTTCGAATCCGAGGAGGAGAGTGGGCTCCCAGTTAGCCGCAGCTTCTGCCAAACTAGCAGTTCGAAAACATGCAAATGTGAGTAGATCAATAAGTACCACTTCGACGGGAAGGTAACTGTGCTCCATGCAGTCATGCTGGCCGCATGACCTTGGAGGCATCTACGGACAATGCCGGCTCTTCGGCTTAGAAATGGAGATGAGCAAAAAAAACCCAGAGTTGGACATGACTATACTTAATGTTGAGAGGAAACCATTATCTTTTTAAGTATTGCATATTTACTTGTGTCTTTTTCTATTAAAATTTAATTTAAAATATTGGGGGGAGAATAACTTTATATGGAACAGAGTGATATTCAAAGCTGGAGAATTTATGTATTCCAAGGTCAGCACAGTAGTCCTAAGTCTTGATTCTTTACACTGTTGTAAAAATATACTTGAACATAACAAATATAGAAGGGAAAATACTTACTTTATCTAATTCAGGAACATCAAGGAAGCACTCGGGATACGAATATGCAATGCCGACATTGTTAACTGAAACAAATGTTTTATTTGAATATGATTACTGAAGTGTGACATTCCAAAATTCAATGTGCATAACACTATCTTCCCTTTTCCCCCTCAGCTTTATGCTCTTTAAGTCTTATATTGTTAACTCCTATGGGCGGTTAACTTTTTGACACTTGAGTTACTTAGCATTTTAATTAGCACTTAGCACTTCTAAACTGGAAAGGAAAGGTAGCACAATTATTTCTTGATATAACAAACATAGCTGATGATATTGAGCAGATGAAACTACAACTATCATTTTAAGAGGCCATATTCAAATGATTTTGGAAACTATGTTTTAGTTTAGTAAGTTTTAGTAAGTATGAATAAGCAGTCATCTTCTGTGGACCTCATAATCCTTTCAACATTTAAGTGTATGGCATTAAAACACCAACTCTGAATAGATTCCGATTTCAATGTTTGATATGTTTTCTTGAAATGTATATGTTGATGGCTTCTCGCTGCTCTACTTTCAATTTATGACCGATTTATCCCTTTTAAATAAAGTTTTTTTTGTATCAATGCAATATATAATATCACATATAGAAGGGGCATGTGCATGTAATTCATAGCTATTTATTTTGAGGGGCAAAAACAACAGGATCCAATATTTGCTTCCATCCATTTTAAAGGGAAAACTGGAAATTTGTGAGTACATGCTTTTAATATACATCGCAAATACAGCATGAGTATTTTTTTTTCTCATGCTGAAAATGAATATCTTTGTTCACTACATTTACAATGTTAAGTTGTATTCCAACAATCAAAAATAAGTACAACTGAAATTTAATGTCTGAATTCAGAAATACGATTTGCTTACTTAACACAACACATCGTCTTGGAATCAAGGAATTGGATTTTAATTTGTACTACTATGGAATTACTGTGTATGCCTGCCAAAATTGAGTCATAGTACACTTTCTTTAATTTGGTTTCACTTCTGGATAATGTTTTTACTTTCTTCTCCAAACATGTCTGTTTTATCACTGCAACATCAGTAGAACTGAGGTTGTGCACTAAATAGCTAATAAATTGTATTTCATTTCTGCCTGGCTTAAAGATCACCCAGCAATGATTTAAGCAGTTTCCCTAGTTTGAATCTTAAATCCCAAGCCCTCCATCACAAACAAAGGGTATTTATTAAGTAGCTTATTTATTTATATTTATTTACTTTATTTATATACCGCTTTTCTCAGCCCTCAGGCGACTCAATTGACTGATGTCAATTCCACTCCACTGCAGAAAGTAAGGTTGCTTACCTGTAATCATGTTTCTTCTAGTGGTAACTGTGAAATTCACACCTGTGGTATTTCCCTGCATCCACGCAGCTGACTCGGATCTTTCTTGAAACTTTTCCTAATTAGGGACTCCAGCCCCGCCCATCTACTCCTAATAAAGCCAGGCAGCGGGGCTTGGAGCCTTAATTCCGTACCGCGAAAGACAGTCGGAGATAAAAGGCATGACAGAATGTGGGGAGGATGGGCGGGTTGTGTGAATTTCACAGTTACCACTAGAAGAAACATGATTACAGGTAAGCAACCTTACTTTCTTCTGCGTGGTACTGTGAAATCCACACCTGTGGTAGACTAGCGAGCAGTCCCACGGATGGTGGGTGTCATGCTAGTGCAGAAAAAAGTACTGCTCTCCCAAAAGCCGTCTCCTTCTTGGCAGCTAAATCCAATTTATAATGGGAGACAAAAGTATGCGATGTTGACCATATGGCCACCCGACAGATATCATGCAGAGGCACACTGTGCAAAAAAACCATGGAGGCTGCCAATGCTCTAGTGGAATGAGCATGGATCTGAACAGGTAAGTCCAGTCCTGCCATTTCACAAGCTAGCCGGATAGCTGCAACTATCCAGGCCGCCACCTCTGGGTAGAAACAGGAAGGCCCACAGTATCCCTACGGTACTTAACAAAAAGTCATAGTGAGTTCCATAATGGAGCTATGCGGTGGACATAAAAAGCAAGAGCCCTCCGCACATCAAGAAGGTGCAAAGACTGCTCCAGGGGAGTAGAAGGATTGGAAATAAGGTTGGAAGGACAATGTCCTGAGACATATGAAACTATGATGCTGCCTTAGGTAAGAAGGGAATGTCTGTGCCCAGGATGACGTTATCCTTATGAAATTTCACGTAAGGACTATCGACTCAAGAGCCATAAGCTCGCTAGCGCGACGAGCAAAAGTAATAGGCATTAAAAATGCTGTTTTCCATGATAGATGGAACATGTCAGAAGTGGCCATTGGCGCAAATGGTGGTTTCATAAGGGTGGAAAGAACAATCTCCAACCTCCAAGAGGAGGGCACAGGCCTACTTGGGGCCAGAAATTTGTAAAGCCTTGCAGAAATCTCTTTACAAGAGGATCGGATAAAGGAGAGGGAAGAGAATGCTCGCTTCTAAACGAATCTATATTTGCCAGATTGACCTTCAAGAATGATAATGAGAGTCTTGAATCTGACAGAGAGATCAAAAAATCCAGGAGGAGGGAAGTGGAAGCAGACAGGCTGAACCCCTTGCTTTTGTGAAAAAATGCAAAAATGACACCACTTACAAATGTAACAATGTTTAGTGGCAGGTCTCAGGGCAAGGTCCAAAATGCCCTTTACTGGTTGAGAGAGGGCTGAGGCTGGAGCTGCCACGCCGTCAACCAGAACTGAGTGACCTGGGAGTACGGGACTGGGCTGTTGCCCATAGCCAGCAAGTCTGGCCTGAGTGGCAACTGAATGTAACAGCTGCCTGCAAATTGGAGCAGAATGACAAACCATGGCTGGCGGGGCCACCATGGTGTGATGAGAATGCAATCTACCTACTCTGCTTGAAGACGAGAGACCACGCTGGACAGCACTGGCAATAGTGGAAAGATGTACAGGAGGGTGGATGTCCAATCCAGGAGGAAGGCATCTCCCAACAGCCTGTCTGGTGGAGGCAAGACGTGCTCCAAAGAATTGGCACTTCATGTTGGCAGGAGAGGCAAACAAGTCCAGAAGGGGAGTGTGCCATCTGACAAAGAGTTCCCATGCCTGGGAAGGAGGAAGGGACCATTAGTGGTCAGTATAAACTGTCTGACTGAGGGAGCCAGCAAGAGAGTTCTTGATGAATGGCACTGATGGTTATGGTATACCAGTCCCAGATTCTGATGATGAGGGCAAGCAAATCACAATCGTGGTGGTGGTAGTAAGGTGGACAATACTGTCCATGAGCAAATGAGAGATAAGGTGCAGTGCCATTTCTACTGCGAGTAACTCCAAATAGTTGATGTGCTCCATGCCCTCTATGGCCGCCTAAGGACCATGGATGGTGTGACCCTTGAGGTGAGCTCACCACACTGAGAGGGAAGTGTCGGTTGCTAACATCGCCCACACAGAGATTGGAGCGATGAGTCCACTAGTTGAGAGACCTGTGGATGGCTAGAGGGACAATGACACATTCATTGGGCTCATCCTGCATGGGATGAAGTGCCCGAAGAAACCAATTCTGGAGAGGCCGAAGGTGCAAACAGGAGAAAGGAGTGGCAGCTGTGGTGAATGCCATGTGTCCCAAAAAGCACTGGACATCCTTGGCATGGATGTATGGCGTCTGCCAGACTCAAAGAGCTAATGAATGCAGATTCAGAAACCTGTCTGCTAGCAAGTAGGCCCTTGCATGCCAAGAGTCCAATACAGGCCCAATGAATTGGTTGTTTGGATAGGCTGAAGAAGAGATTTTACCTTGTTGATAAAAAGACCAAGCGTCTGCTATAAAGACAGAGTAAAGTGAATGTTCCTCTGTAGATACTCACAGGACTGTGCACCAGCAACCAGCCATAAATATAGGGGTAAACTACTACCCCGTGCACCCAGGGATGAACAGGCATACAGCCATCTCCTTAGTAACACCTGTGGAGCTGTGGAGATACCAGAATGAAGAACTTGAAATGAAAAAGCCTGACTGCTAGTAAAATGTGACAAAAATCTACCGTCTTGTGGTCTAATACCACATGAAATAGGCATCCTTCAAATCAATGCTACTGAACCATGTCTTGCTGGATAACAGAGGGAGGATGGTTGGTAATGACAACACCTGAAATTTGCAATATGCAATATATGCATAAAATCCTGTAAGGTCCAAAACTGGCCAAAGCCCACTGCCTTTATTGGAAACCAAAAAACAGTTGGGGAAAAGGGAAAAGAAGGAAACATAGAAAGATGTAAAGAAGCTACTGCTCCTTTTGAAACAATGTAATTACCTCCTGCTAGAACACAGGAGGAGGAGTGGCCCGTAGAGTCCCTACTGGGGACAGTTTGAAAAATTCAATTGCATAAACATGCTCTGTAATCTCCAACACCCATGAGTGAGAAGAGATCTAATGCCATGCATCTAAAAATGATGAGGTGGAGCTCCAAAAACTGGAGCTGAAGGGTTGGAGGCTATGAAAGAAGAGAAAATGCATGCGAAAAAACTAATGGCCCTGATCTACTTCTTCCCTTTAGTTTGTTGTCACCCCTGGATAATTAAGCTGAGGGGCTGGCCACCACAATCCAGGCTAGATTGTGGTAAAAAGCCAAACTTAGAAGCAGGCTATGTTCTGCCATGGGCAGTTATCCTGCCATTGCTCTGCCTTCTTTGGAGAGGGTAGAGGATCTACACATGCTGGTGGATGGCTGCTGCAACAGCAGCAAACACCTTTAGTACTGTATCGGTGCTGTGATTAGCCGTAGCGTTGTGATGAGAAGCTAAGGTGAGATACTACTGACAGAAAGCCCTTGGGATCTGTTGATGTTGTAGGGGAAGAAGATCCAAATAAGGTGCTGAGCTATGCCACAAGAGCACCTGATAGGCTGCCATACAAGCATGGTAATGAATCATGCAAGTGAGTAGGCTAGCAGTGAGGTGGATCTTCTTATCACAGTGGATTAAACAACTTTGACCACAATAAAGTTCAGTTTAGTAGGCTTAACTAACCACTCTGCTGAAGAGGTGCGTATGCAGTAAAGTGCATTTACAAACTTAGAAATTCCAGACACAGATACAGGAGTTGCCCTTTGTTTTTCTCCAAGCTTAAGCGAATATGGAAGTGCTGGGAGAACTGGGAGAACTGTACTTGGAGCTTGTTTCTGCTGTTGCTCAACTGAGAAAAGCAGATCCTCTAAGCAATCAAGGAGGAAAATTAGGTAACACATCCCCTAAGGAAGCTGGGATGGAAAAATCCTCCTCAAGAGTAGGAGAAATCTGCTACTCATAGGAGTCAGAATCTACATCAGACTCATTGACTGGTTGCAGCTGAAGGAAGCACCAGAATGAGCTTAGGAAAAAGTTTTAATAAACTCCTGAAAACCAAAAGAAGGGTCTACAAATCCTTGAAAAGGAAAGGAGGGTGCAGTTTGTGCCTATGCAAAAGAGTAGCAACCTACCTGTTGAGGCATGGGCCAAGTGGAGATGGGGCCCAAAAGACACAGTACTTACAGTCTGAGCCGTCACTGAAGCTCCCAGGCAGCATGACGCAGAGGGAGGATAGTAGCCCGAAGGCCCCTCCAAGGAGTTATATTCCATGGGCTTAGACCCAAAGCCTTGGCAGCCATCACTCACACAGGTGGCGTGGCTACCTTGAGCCTCCCCTCCCCTGAGGGGGGCAAAAGCATGGCAGGAATTGTTGCAACCCGAAGGCCCCTCCAAGGCATTATATGCCATGGGCGTGGAGGCAAAGCCTTGGCTAGCCATCACTCACACAGGTGGCGTGGCTGCCTTGAACCTCCCCTCCCCTGAGGGGGGCAAAAGTATGGCAGGAATTGTTGCAACCCAAAGGCCCCTCCAAGGCATTATATGCCATGGGCGTGGAGGCAAAGCCTTGGCTAGCCATCACTCACACAGGTGGCGTGGCTGCCTTGAGCCTCCCCTCCCCTGAGGGGGGCAAAAGCATGGCAGGAATTGTTGCAACCCAAAGGCCCCTCCAAGGCGTTATATGCCATGGGCGTGGAGGCAAAGCCTTGGCTAGCCATCACTCACACAGGTGGCGTGGCTGCCTTGAGCCTCCCCTCCCCTGAGGGGGGCAAAAGCATGGCAGGGATCGTTGCAGCGTCCACTGCCTGCTGGGGTAAATGGGGCAGGGAAAGCACGGGCAGTGAGAGCAAGCTGTCCTTAAAAAAACAGAGACAGCTGAGAGGCGTGGCTGCAACCCAAAACAAAGTTATTGGCACAAAGCCACAGTGGCAGTTTGTTGCCACAAGCTCTACCAGTTCCTGGGTCTGTAAGAGGTGGTAGGCTGGTAAAAGTCTTCTTCCCTCCTGCTTTCTGAGCGAGGGGAACAGAAGAAAAAGAAGGTAAGTTACTGCCCATTGCCAAAGGCAAAAAAGCCTGCGCCTCAGAGGACACGGCATTTTTTTTTTTTTTAGAGGGAGGGAGTGGGTTTGTCCTCCCACTAGCCTAAATAGGATAAACAAAGGTCCCAGAACACAAGTTGGAATTGCTGTGTTAGAGTAGTCAAACTGGAGTCCTTGAGTCAAACCAATAGTTATTTTAAGAGAGAACACCGAGTTGTTGCTGCTTTCGCGGACAAAAGGAATTAAGGCTCCAAGCCCCGCTGCCTGGCTTTATTAGGAGTAGATGGGCGGGGCTGGAGTCCCTAATTAGGAAAAGTTTCAAGAAAGATCCGAGTCAGCTGCGTGGACGCAGGGAAATACCACAGGTGTGGATTTCACAGTACCACGCAGAAGAAACAGTATTTCACACATGTTATTAACTACAACAATATATGACTTCAATTAAACAAATAAGAGAAAACAAGGGAATGTGATGAAACTGACTGATTACAGATAATACAAGCAAGTAAGACTCTCCTTCTAGGAGGGAGCTTGTAAGAGGGCAGGAATAGGCAATTAAGTGATCAAGGAAACAGAAGTATAAGTGAGTCTATTTATATTTTATACCATATGCCAATTGATTGATTTCTCTAATATATTTGCTTTCCTTCAACACTATTACTTTTGATTTCAATGCATCATGTTAGTTATGACATACCCACTTGAGAAGACTCAGGTTACCCATTTTCCACATCACAGTGTAAAAACGCTAGGCTCCCAAAGGGAGAAACCCATCGATATACTCAAAGGGGGCAATACTAAACACACATTGTGAACACACTGAAATTCTTCTTAGATGTTATACAGCTCTCCCTCCTTCTTATTGTGCATTCTAGAGGTAGCAAGATAAAACAGATTGCTTTAACTGTATCTGAAGACATCTATTTAATATGACTCTGAATAAATGATACCAGACAATGGAAAGGTAATTCTCTCCTTTTATGACAAAAGTCCTCCAATAAGGTTTAACAGAAGAATTTTACCTACTAGATATGGTACATTATGTAAGACCAGAAAGAAAGAAAAATCCCTGAAGGGTAAACTAAATAGAGAAAAATATATATATCATATATATAAAAATATATATCAACCATGTTTTATCAATTATACAAGCAGTTAAGGGGCAAAGAAACAAAGATGGAAGACGATGTTTACTAGTCTGTGTTGAAGTACAATTCCATGAATCAGAAACTACTTAGAGGCATGGAAGATAAAAGTTGAATAACAGTGATAGAATAAATATAGAGGAAATTATAATTATTTTATAATTACTTTTGAATTTCTGTTTGCATGCCTTCCAGCGGTTTCCAGCTCATGGCAATCCTAGGGTGGTGATAGGTTCTATCACAGGTTGTTGTGGGTTAGATTTCTTTAGAATAGGTTTGGTAGTGCCTTGCTCTAAGTCAAAAATGTATCCCCAAAGTGACCTGTGGGTTTCCATCGTTGAAGAGGGATTGGCACCTGGAGTCCCACTCCAGCCCTGAAATACTACACCTCTTATTTTATTATTTTTATTTCACAGTTTTGTATACCGAGCTTCTCAACCTCGTTGAGGGACTCAGCCCGGTTTACAGCCATAAAAACATATACATTCATTAAAATATCATATATCACAAATTACAAAACAACTTTAAAAACACTAAATATAAAACTACAGTGGTCAGTCGTCCTAATAAGATGGATCTATATCCACTTCCATCCAGAGTCCTATGGTGTTGTCTCATTCCTCGAAGGCCTGACTCCACAGCCACGTCTTCATCCATTTCCTAAATGTTAGGATGGATGGGGTGGTTCTGGCCTCCAGAGGGAGAGAGTTCCAGAGTTGTGGGGCCACCACCGAGAAGGCCCTGTCCCTTGTCTCCACCAGCAGCGCTTGCGAGGAGAGCAGGGCCTATCCAGATGATCTTAGTAATCTTGATGGTTCGTAGGGGAGAATACGTTCGGAGAGGTAAACAAGGCCGGAGTCGTTTAGGGCTTTATAGGTCAACACCAGCACTTTGAATTGTGCTCGGAAGCTAATTGGCAGCCAGTGGAGCTGGCATAACAGCGGAGTGGTGTGATCCCTGTATCCAGCCCCCGTTAGTAATCTGGCTGCCGCGTGTTCGACTTGCTGCAGCTTCCGGGCAGTCTTCAAAGGCAAATCTGGCTTTCTTAAACTTTCTACTGCTTTCTTACTTTGACCATTGGCTGTCTTAACATTATCAAGCAAACTACACCAAAGACATCATAATATATTTCTAATCCACAAAAGGCACAAGATCCTTTTTGCATAATAAGCTGCGCTTAATAACAGTACAATGTTTCCACTTCTGAATTTTCTGTTAGGCTGCAAGATTTTGAACATCATTCCAAAAACAGGTGATGCTATTAAAATGCGTAATTCTATCTACTCTTTGGGGAAATAATTTTTCAGAACAAAATTGTAAGGATTCGAAAATAAAAATATACACACCTAAGACACCAATCTCAAGGCCTTCCAGGCCTGCTTCTATATCACTGTAAATAGTTTCTCGGTCTTTAAAGTCAGCAGCAATAGTTTTTGTTTCTACGTTGAATTTCACCCCTGTAATGAAGTACAACCACAAAGGATAAGTAAACATGCAGTACTGTATCTTGATAATATTTCAATCAAAAAAGAAACAAGAAAAACAACATATGGAAATATGGCAGCAAAATAAAGAAAATAATGCTCCTATAGTATATACAACGGTGCTCCATGTAGTCATGCCAGCCACATTGGAGGCGTCTAAGGACAACATCCACTCTTCAGTTTAGATATGGAGATGAGCACCACCACCCAGTGTCATAAATGACTAGACTTAATGTCAAGGGGCAACTTTTACCTTTATAATATATGCCTTTTATTATATAAAATAATTTAGAAATGTTACATTTTCCTATTTTACAGTAAACAGGAAAGTGCTCACTACAACTACTTTACTTTAGCACTCCACACTAAACTAAAAATATAAAGAACCAAATAGGCTAAACACACATTATCACACAGCAGACATTTGAAATTCCGCTTAGGAAGCCATTTGTCATTAAGACTAGCTCTAAATGACCAAACTCTCAGATTATTTAGTTTTAACCTCTCAGATTCTTTAGTTTTTCATCCAAACCAGTCCAGAGAGCCACATAAATTTGCAGCCTTATGCACAGATGAGACTGTACCTCACAGGCCTTGCTAAACCGTTCACAGCTTTAGACATAACACTTGTGAAGCATCACAGAATGGGAAGGATAACTTCTCATTTTGCAGATTGATTATGGCAAACAATAAGGCATTTGTCAAACAATTTAAGCAGGGGAGGCAATTCAACAGATGCAAACAACATTGATAGATAGAAAGCAAACAATTCAACTGTACATTCACCTACAAGTGGGGCCAGACGCACCGTCACAGAAAGATTTTATGTTATTGTATATGATCATGTATAGACAGATGGAAAAATATCAACGTGCTAGAAGAAGCAAAGGCCACCAGGATTGAAGCAATGCTCCTATGTCATCAACTCCACTGGACTGACCACATTGTCCAAATGCATGATCACCATCTCCCAAAGCAGTTACTATGCTCTCAACTCAAGAATGGAAAATGGAATATTGGTGGACAGGAAAAGAGATTTAAAGTTAGGCTTAAAGCTAACCTTAAAAACTGTGCATAGACACTGAGAACTGGGAAGCCCTGGCCCTTGAACACTCTAACTGGAGGTCAACTGTGGCCAGCAGTGCTGCGGAATTCGAAGAGGCACAAATGGAGGGTGAAAGGGAGAAACGTGCCAAGAGGAAGGTGTGTCAAGCCAACCCTGACCGGACTGCCTGGAAACCAGTGCTCTCACTGTGGAAGAACATGCAGACCAAGAATAGGGCTCCACACTCACCTATGTATTCACTGCCAAGACACTATACTTTGAAGGCCATCATACTCGGAAGTAAATAAGTGTATAAGA
This sequence comes from Anolis sagrei, assembly GCF_037176765.1. Lineage (NCBI taxonomy): Eukaryota > Metazoa > Chordata > Lepidosauria > Squamata > Anolidae > Anolis > Anolis sagrei. The sequence continues at coordinate 275,439,876 of NC_090021.1, forward strand.
CTAGATATTTTAGTAAAAACGTTGGCTCCCCAAAAAACACAGTTGACTTAGCAACTAGTGTATACTGCACCTTAACTCTTTTTTTAAAAAAGGAAGCATTCCTTTCTCTGAGTGGAGAGGCAAAAGAACCTAAAAAGAAGCCCCAACTCCCTTTAACTCTCTGCTGCTTTTGGCCTTTTTAAAGATCTAGGATGGAAAATGGAGCCATGAGCTCCTCAAAAGCACACTGACAGAGTAAAGGGCACTAGATTCTCCCAGAGGGACGTATCTAGAAAACAAAGAAACTCACAAAACTACAATCTGCACAAGCCAACCAAGATGCACACCAGGTTATTTATTTGATTGTAATTCATTTTTCCCCATAAGGGAAGGTAATTCAGCATACAGTATAGACAGTATGTATTCAGGATTGAAATCAAACTACAGCAACAAATTTTAAAAATAGTTTCAATACAAACTAGGAGACTGGCTATGGAAAGGATGAAAATCCCTACAGTGCATATGCAGTTACTAGAGACAGCCATTGCAATTACACATAATTAAAAGTTGCATTATTTTTAGAAGCCTTAAAGGCACATATAACTGAAAGTCAAACATGCCCATGTTTACTTATCCTTCAAACCCAGTTAGCGGCATAATTATATATAACACTGGGAGAAAAACTTAAAAGAAGCTAGGGGAGATAGCTGTTATTCATTGTTCTTCAACTAGATGATGAATAAGAAGCTCTGCAGACTCATATAATCTGAGGCTGTGATTTGGTTATTACCACTACAAAGAGCATTCGTTTGGAATGCTCCATTCATATTTAAATTCTGAATGGTGAAAACTCAACCCTCCAGATCAGGCATGGGCAAACTTCAGGCCTCCAGGCGTATGACTGTTAGGAAATGTGGGAGTTGAAGTCCAAAACACCTGGAGGGTTGAGGTTTCCTCATGCGTACTCTAGATATGTTTGATTTATCCCATTTGGGGGGGGGGGGGGCTCATCATCTAAGCATGGTGTTTAGTCCTGTAGTGTTGCAAACCACCATGTTCCATTTTTTATAACTTACCACGTCTGAATTTTGTGGTTTACCCATTACTATACATTTTCATCCTTATCTCACAAGTAAATGGATTCCCCACCCTCTCCCCTTAAAAAAAAGTGTCTACCTTCGACACTGCAAAAAATCAAACTCTAACATTAAAGGCAAAGAAAACTAGCAATCTCCTAAAATAGCTATATTGCTTATGTTAATTGTTTTTAATTACCAAAAAGGATCAGGTGTCCCTTGCATCATGGGATGGGCTCAGTCACTTTTCATAACAACAATGGATTAGAATGGGGAGTCATGAGATAAAGCCCTATAACTTCCTTATCATTGGCCATGCTGATTGGGTCTTGTGATCGCTGCTATTCAAAACATCTTAACTATTTGAATCTTCCAACACATGGTTTAAAGCATTAAATGAATTTACTCTTACTTCTGCATATACTCATGAAAAAAGTACTCACTTATTTCACAGGCAACCCGATCCAGTTTTTCCTGAGATCTGCTGATAAGAACCACCTTCATTCCACGCTTAGCTAACTGAAAAAAGAAATGTTGAGAGATTCAAGACAATCAGCTACAACACTATGGCAGCATTTTATTTATTTAATTATATAGAGCAGGCCTGCACAATATATGGCCTGTGGGCTGGATGTGGCCTGCAAAAGACTTCCCTGTGGCCTGTGGATGGGACAGGGCTTCTCCTTCGCTAGTTGGCCCTTTCACTGCCTGCCTTTCTCATTGGTCAGGCAGGGAGGAGTGGTCCACGGAATTTTTTTTCATATTGGCCCTTTATAAGGGCCAAGTTGTGCAAGCCTGATATAGAGCATGGGGAATGAGCCTTTCTCCTGCTCGCTCAGAAGAGCAAGAAAAGTGTGGCAAACCACAGTTGTCTCAGCCACTAACAAACAATGAGTACACATCTGGCTTCATCCTGCTGAATCTTTGTGATGAATGGAATGGGGAGGGGGGGGATGTGCAGACTAGGAAGCCATTCCAGTTGTAGAGGAATGCATCCCCACAGAATCTGCAACATTGTCATTGTGACTTCTTCAGTAGTCACTGATTGTTGAAGGGGGTTGTAAACAGTTCCACTGACAATGTGCCCCAGTGTCAAAACACCAGGCGTAGGAAGTCTGGGTGGAGTTGCTATTTGTGGCATGAACTGGACATCAAACTGAGAGCATCAGCCAATGTGTTGTTATCCTCAGAGAGGTAAACCACCGCCGGCATCATCTTGGCAACTGATGCACTAATTCCAGATGTTCATGAGATAGAAGAGGTTAGTTGATTGTATGCCATTCTGTTTGCTCACGTAGTCAAACCATGCTGTGCATATGTTCGAGGAAGCATTTGGTTTGAACAGGGAAGAGACCAGCTTCATCAAAGGGCACATCCTTAATTACTGAACAAGCCAAGAAGGATAATCCACATATAGCACATAGAGAGTGGATGGAGTCACCACCAAAATGTTACCAAAAAACTCAAGAGTCCTGAATTGTGCTCTGCATGTGTAAATAACACATTTGTGTGATTCACAGAGACAATAAAGTTAACAAAATGATACCTTACCTCTTCTGCATAGGCCTTTCCAATTCCATCAGTAGCTCCAGTCACAACTATAGAAAGCAAAGGAGGAAAGAAAAGAGGAGTTACAGTGTAGCAAGATTTCATACTGTGTTATCCAGGTTTTATAAGTTTTTAGCACAATGACTTGACTTTCTAAAAGTTGTTTTCTAGAGGGTGTGATTGTGTGTGGAGGGGAGAACATGGCTCCTCCCCATGACTTCTATTGATTGTGATCCACTTTACCCTATTAAACATTCAATTAATAAACAGAACCTTAAAAGTACACTATACTAATTTTATGCACAATAAACCTCGCAGAATTTTCAATGACTAACTATAGCTGACATGAAACATTTACACCAACTATCAAGCCAAGAAGCAACTGATTTTGGGTGATCCTAAACCTATCATGGGTTTAATAGTATTTGTTTCAGAAGGGATTTGCCATTGCTTTCCTCTGGTTCTAAGAGAGTGTGACTTGTACAAGGTTACCCAGGGAATTTCTGTGTTGAATTCAAATTCAAACTCTGGTCTACTGGAGTTTTAGTGTAACATTCAACCATTATATCCAAGTGATTCTCTTCCAGGATTAAAGTGACACAAACTCCTTCATATGAAAATGCAACTTTCTTCTGGTTTGAATTGGGATATATCTAAGATTACTGTGAACAAATTAATGTACATCAGACTTACAAATGACTCATAGTTAAGAACGGGGGTAAAACAACAGGAAGTGAGAGAAACCAACCCCTAAGAAGGGAAATTCACTCCTGAAAGAGTTATCATGGGGAAAAGGTGTCTCTATTGAAGTTTTATCCCTAATTCTTTTTTCCACAACTAGCCAACATTTTCCAAATCCAATTATCACAGGGACAGAAAGTGAGGTGAAATCTTCTGAACAGGGGCACAGATAGCAAAACAAACACGACAGCAGTGTTAATCCTTCTCTGTTCTATCCAAAGCTTTAAAATATACATTTTTGACTGGAGTTACTTAGAAATGTACCTGTTCCAATTTACAAGCAAATTTGACTTAAGAACACCTACAGAATCTACCTTCTTCCTAATTTGGGGATTTCCTGTACTTTATTTAGTTGGGTGTTACTCAGCTGTGAGTCACTACTCTAACATGAAGTTCATTAAGTATCACAGGAGGACACTTAAAAGCACAAGTTGAATCCAATATGAGTATTACCAAAGAGAAGCACACTGAAATCAACACAACTTGAGGTAGCAGTGACTAGTTAAATCCCTTCCACTTCAATGTAGTTGTTCTAATTAGGATGCACATGAATGTAGGCCACTGAAAAACAGAAGGAAACACTGCCCACAAATGTCAGAAACTTGCACTATGATTGACTCTCAATATGTGAAAGAGGGATGGAAAGTCTTACTAACTAAAGGGAGTTTTATTTAGGGACCTCTTAGCTCTGAAACATTTCATTCTGTGATGGAAACAGACCTGGAGGAATCTATGAACAAAGCTGTGATATCTCAGAACTAGAGCATCCAAACCATCAAGACACAACAGTCTCTCTCTCTCTTATGCTTACACACACATCATGCTAATATATAAAGACTACAATGAGTCTATCAGTTATTAATTAATGCTAAGAAAAACATATCTTGTAATACTGACATTTCTCTTTGCATTCCATTATACATTTCTCGGATATATTTGGATACCTGAAAGTCTAATATTCTTAAACTGATGATTAAATATCTGTTGACATTATGACTGTGACATTAGGCATAATTTTTGTACTAATATTAATAAGGCATAATGGGATGCAGAGATATTTGTTTCTCCATTCCATTACGCATCGCTTGGTGTATTCCGATATCTGAAAGTCTAACAACCTTAAATGGTTGATGAAATATCTGTTGACATTATGACTGCAACACCCATCCTAATATTTGGGCTAAAGCTAATAATGCATTACTTCAATATGCATTACTTGATCTTCACACATATGTAAAAGTCTAACAATCTGACTAAATAAATGCCAACCATCTAGCTACAGCCTCCAGCCTAATTAGGGGATTAAAGGAGAAGTCCAATGATTTTATATCCGATCAAAAGTTCTAGAACACTCAAAAGCATATTACATAACTTTTTAGATATATAAAAAGTTATGTAATATGAAAAAAATAGATTGAAGTTTTCAGTTGTTTTTGATTTATGGAAACCTTAAGGTCAAGTTATCATAGGGTTTTCCTGGCAAGATTTGTTCACAGGGTGGAAGGATTGGCTTCACCTCCCTTTGTGGCTAAGAGAGAGTATGACTTGCCAAGGATCACCTAATGGATTTTCTTGGTCAAGTGTGGATTTTAATCCTGATCTCGGAATTCATAATTCAATGCTCAAAACACACCATAGAGATAAATATATTTTTATTATTTCAGTCAGTTTAAAATGGAATATCAAATCCTACTTCAGAATGGAATTTAAAGTTCTGTTGCCACTGATTAGAAACACAGCACAATAAACAAATTTTGTCTTCTTCTATCATTTTATCTATGTATTTTATTATATGTATATATTTATGTTAATATGTTTAGACTTTGTTGTACCCTGCCTTGAGCCATCGGGGTGGTAGGTGCTATGTTTGATTTTAATATTCTTTTGTTTTTAATGGATTGTTTTGTTTTGATGATCCTTTGGGGAAATGGAGGCAGGGTAAAAAACAAAGTTATTATTACAGGTAACAAATGAAAGGTATTGTTGTGTTTGTTATCATGAGACATTTACAAACTAGCAACAAGGTTAATTAAGAACAGTGCACTGAAAAGCATACACCAGAGCAACAGCAAATCTTGCTCTCGGGTACAGGTTGAGGCTGACTGATATCCCCGTTTGGATATCAGCCAGCACGCCAGCACCTTAAATCAAGAAATAGTTTTCTAAGATCTACAGAGATACTTGCAGGAACACCTCAGCATGTGAGAGTCCAAAAGTGGCAGGCTAAAAACCAGAACCTTGCGACATGGCTGATATTGAATGTGAGACTCCCCCCTCCCACCCGGGCACACAGAAGACTGGGTGACCTGGAAGGCACTAAATAGACTGTGCTCTGGCACCACAAGATGCAGAGCCAACCTCAAGAAATGGGGCCACAAAGTGGCATCCACAACATGCAAGTGTGGAGAAGAGCAAACCACAGACCACCTATTACAATACAGTCTGAGCCACATGCACAATGGAGGACCTTCTTATAGCAACACCAGAGGCTGCCCAAGTGGCCAGCTACTGGTCAAAGGACATTTAGTATAATACCAAGTTTTTTAAACTTTGTGTTTTTTAAATACATTATAGCTGTACTCTCGGTTCGCTTCTTACATGAAAAATAAGGTACAGATTGAATATCTATTACTTGCAGTTCTGACATCCAAACCCAATATTGCCCACTGATACAATAAATGAGGTCCAGGTTGAGCATCTATTACCTGCAATTCTGACATCCAAACCCAATATTGCCATAAAGGTAGCTGGGATACTGATACATCTGTCTTCTGATAGTTCAGTGTACACAAACTTCATTTCATGCACCAAATTATTAAAGTAAAATATTATATGAATATACACCAGAATATGGAGCACCCGGTGGGGCAATGGGTTAAACCGCTGAGCAGGCCTGTAGCCAGGATTTCCTTTCGGGGGGGGGGGGGGGAGGGCTGAATTTCTTTCAGGGGAGGTTGGGGGGGGTGAGTTTCGCAGGGGGCTGAGTCTGAGTGAAAGAGGGTCTACCCTAGCAAACCTTTTGTATCATTTCCCCAATACCCCCATGCATATGGGATATATTGAGTATGGTGATCAGTTCATGATATGAATAAACATAACAGTTTAAATAATGCACGGGTAAGGCCTTTTCACGAACCAGCATGAGAATTTCGGGGGGGGGGGGGGCTGAAGCCCTTTGGGTGTTTTGGACTTCAACTCCCACAATTCTTAACAGCATCAGGCCCTTTCCTTTTCCCTCTCAGCGGCCTGAGGCAGTTAGGAATTGTGGGAGTTGAAGTCCAAAACACCTGGAGGGCCCAAGTTTGCCCAGGCCTGATTTCCACTGACCATGTAATGCAGTTCACACTGAATTCCATGGCAGTGTTAATAGGGCCCTATGACTCCTCATCCCCATTGATCCCCATCCGATTCCAGTAATGAGGGGGAGACCTCATTAGAGAGATCTCTCACACAAGGGAGAAAGGGGAGGCCGTGGATTATGAGGAGAAAGCCCTTTCTGAGGAAGAGTAGCAGCTCCACAACATGCCAGGAATAATGCCAGCGGGGCCAGAGGAAGGAGGCCCAAAGGAGGAAGGAGGCCTCAGAGCGAGCGACTCACCTGCCCAGGCGCCCAGGTGTGGGCCCACCGCCCCCGGGTTCCCTGTGAACCACATACGGACGATGTACCGCACGTACCAGAGCAGCAGGAAGGCCCCGTATGCGACGCTTGCCACCCCCAACCAATAGAAACGGGTTGTCCATGGACCCCAGAGCGAGTCAGAGTCCTCCATGGAAGCGGAAGAAGAGGAACAACAACAATGCCGCCACTACCGTTTCAAAAGAGACAAAACATTCTGAGCTCTCTTTATATACCAATCCCGCAGACCAACCCCGCCCCCGCTTCGCAGCCATTGGTCAACTCCAACCAATGCACGCTTCCCATTGGGCATCTCGACTTGAGGGGCAAGTCGACTTGAGTGCCTCCTCTCTAAACACGACGGATTAACTTCTCCCGCCCATAGTCGCCTCCACGTGCCTTTGTTTATCCCTCGAGGTTCTCTTATTGGAGAAAGCAGCCGTCGCTCAGGAAGACAGCGCTGTCTGATTGGTTGGTACCGTTTTGAGGGGGTTTCTTGGAAGAAAAAGGCGTTTCTGCTTCTCTCTGAGTCCAAGGCGGGGAGGAGGCGCTACTGCTTGAATTAGAAGAAGGGTTCGTTTGGAAATCCGTGAACAGGCTTTCGAATGAATTAGGATGACTTGATTATTCATTTCTTCTGTTGCATCATGTAATACAATATTATACTACTACTACTACTACTACTAATATATTATAATAATATATTTTATATTACTAAAAAAATTACAATATAATGATATGGTACAATATAGTAATATATAATGCTGATATTGTACTATTCTAATAATATAATATATTGTATGTATATATATCTTGTAAGCCACTCTGTGTCCCCTTTGGGGTGAGAAGGGCGGTATATAAATGTTGTAAATAAATAAATAATATTTTAAAATGTGTTGTCGAAGGCTTTCATGGCTGGAATCTCGCCTGACTTTTCGCCCACATCTATGCCAGGCATCCTCAGAGGTTGTGAGGCCTGTTGGAAACTAGGCAAGTGGGGTGTCTATATTTTTGGAATGCCCAGGATAAGAGAACGAACACTTGTCTGCTTGAGGCAAGTGTGAATGTTGCAATTGGCCAGCTTGAGTAGCATGAAATAGCCTTGCAGCTTCAAAGCCTGGCTGCTTCCTGCCTGGGGGATCCTTTGTTTGGAGGGTATTAGCTGGCCCTGGTTGTTTCCTGTTGATTGCATGGGGTCAATACAAAGATAGTTTGCTGGATCCCGCCTCATCTGTTTTCATCCAAGTTCACTGATCTAATATTTCGCGATTGTTTGTCTAAGAATAGCTTCAAAGGCTGGATCTACTCTGCCATATAGTTTAATTCAATGCATTTAATCTGCTTTCTGAAAATGGATTGTATGACAAATCCAAGTCAAACAACATCGCAAACCTCATTGCAAACCAGCAAAGTTAGAGGCACCTGCTGGGTCTGTGAAAGCATTTTATTGACCTACACCAGACATGGGCAAACTTGGGCTCTTTGGGTGTTTTGGACTCCCAACTCCTTAAGCTTAAGCGACCGAGGGGGAAAAGGAAGGAGCCTGAGGCTCTTAGGAATGGTGGGAGTTGGAGTCCAAAAACCCAAAGGGCCCATTGCCCATGCCTCACCCACACCCTAAACGATGGCATTGGCACAGAAGAATTTCCTTTCCTATGGTTTCAGTGTTTTCTTTTGTTATAGTTCCCATGCTGCCATATAGGAACTGCCTATACGCCAACTGCCAACTGCCGCTCTGGGCCGGAGTGAAGAGAGCGGGGCCCACGGGACAGTTCCACCTTGTCTCCTGTGCTATTCTAATAATTTAATATAATATAATATAATATATATTGTATAAACATATAATATTTATAATATTATAATGTAATGCAATATAATACTAATAATAACATGATATTATAATTATATATTTATATTACATGTAATATTACTAATAATATTACAATATAATTGGTATAGTACAATATAGCAATATTTAAAACTTATATTGTACTATGCTAATAATATAATATATTGTATGTATATATACCTTGTAAGCCGCTCTGAGTCCCCTTCGGGGTGAGAAGGGCGGCATATAAATGTCGTAAATAAATAAATAAATAAATAATGTTGTGAATTTGGAGCCTGATCTTGGAAAAAGTGGTTATTTTTTAAAAATTATTTATGGTATTTCTATCCCCCTTTCAGGAGCCCCCGGTGGCGTAGTGGGTTAAACCCCTGTGCCAGCAGGACTGAAGACCGACAGGTCGCAGGTTCGAATCCGGGGAGAGGCGGATGAGCTCCCTCTATTAGCTCCAGCTCCTCGTGCGGGGACATGAGAGAAGCCTCCCACAAGGATGATAAAACATCAAAAATCATCCAGGCATCCCCTGGGCAACGTCCTTGCAGACGGTCAATGATCTCACAACAGGAGCGGTTGCTCCTGACACGCCAAAAAAAAAAAAAATCCCCCTTTCTCAGCCAAAAGGCGATTTAAGGTGGCTTACAAATTGCAACAATTTGATGTCCCAACAGTCATAAAATACAATTAAAAAACATTTAGCACAACATTATAAAAGCCCATACAAAAAAAACCATTAAAAACATATAATCACCAGTGTCTTCTTGTTATGCCTCCTCTAATTCAGCTTGCCCCGTCAGCACAAGGCAAGGGAGGTGCTGCCAAACCACATTCTAAAAGAAATCCAGGCTAACCTGATCAGGATACTTATTTTGAATTACCCCGATTGCTATGATCATTTATGCTTCCTGTTTTTACTGGCCTTGAAATACAAACTAAGCCATGCATTCCTAATGAAAGTGGTGTAGGTGGGTCAGATTAACATGAGGTAGTTAAAAAATGTTTTGAAACATTTCCCTTATTTCCCTTAAACTTTATTCCGTGTTATTCCTGTGTGAATGAATGAAACACTGTCCCAGGCTCAACAGGTGATCATCCTGGGCCTCTAACTATCATTTTATGAAGAGCTTACTAAAGATGTTATTTTACTTCTACAAAAATAATGTAGACATACTAGATCAGTGAACCTAGAAGAGGTGGAACCAAGTAAACCATTTTTAAATACCCCAGTACTACTGGGGAAAATGGAAGGAAAAAGGAAGAGGGGCCGACCAAGGGCAAGATGGATGGATGGCATCCTTGAAGTGACTGGCTTGACCTTGAAGGAGCTGGGGGTGGTGACAGCCAACAGGGAGCTCTGGCATGGGCTGGTCCATGAGGTCATGAAGAGTCGGAAGTGACTGAATGAATGAACAGCAAGTATCACTGGGTTTATGTGAGTTTTCTGGGCTGTATGGCCATGTTCTAGAAGAATTCCCTCCTGACATTTCGCCCATATCTATGGCAGGCATCCGGTTGGGAGGTCTGTTGGAATCAATCAGGGCCAGCTAACACCTCCCAACCAAGGATTCCCCCTGGGCAGGAAGCAGTAAAGGTGTTATTTTGATGTGGATCTGTCATGCAATCCACTTTCAGAAAGCAGATTAACTGCATTGAACTAGATTCAGCCTTTGAAGCTATTCTTATACAAACAATTTTGAAGTACTAGATCAGTGAAATTGGATGAAAACAGCTGAGGCGGGATCTAGCAAACCGTGCTTAAAGATCTTTTTATTGACCCCATGTGTTTATAAAACAATCAACAGGAAACAATCAGGGCCAGCTAACACCTCCCAACCACGGATTCCCCAGGCAGGAAGCAGCCAGGCTTTGAAGCTGCAAGGCTATTCAATGCTAATCAAGCCGGTCAACTGCAACATTTACACTTGCCTCAAGCAGACAAGCGTTCTTTCTCCCACCCTGGCAGGCCCGTAGCCAGGATTTCGATTCGGGGGAGGGGGCGAGTTTGTTCCGGGGGGGGGGGGGGGGTTGAGTCTGAGTGAAAGAGGGTCTACCCTAGCAAACCTTTTGTATCGTTACCCCAATAGCCCCATGCATATGGGATATATTGAGCATGGTGATCAGATCATGATATGAATAAACATAACAGTTTAAATAATGTACCAGTCAGGCCTTCTCGCGGACCACCCTGAGAATTTCCGGGGGGGGGGGGGGGGCTGAAGCTCCTCAAGCCCCCCCCCCCCGCTAAATGCCTGCCCCCTGGACATTCCATACACACAAGTATGTATGTGTGTATATACATACATACACGCTACTTTCCTAGTTTCCAATAGACCTCACAACCTCTGGAGGTGCCTGCCATAGATGTGGGCGAAAAGTCAGGAAAAAATGCTTCTGGAACATGGTCATTCAGCCCAGAAAACTCACAGCAACCCAGTGATTCCAGCCATGAAAGCCTTCGACGACACCCTTGTATTAATCCCATGCATTTGTAAAATATGAGTCATGCAGTTGATGTGAACAACAAATAAATAATTTATGTAAATACATATTCATAGATTTTTTAAAAAATGTTTTATAATTCAAGGGAGGAGACGCTCCTAATTCCAGCAGGCGCGTCTCCTCCCTCCCCGCCCAAGGAAGCGGCGCCGACTCTCCCCAAGCTTTTGACTTTGAGAGGAGCAGAGGCCTCAGGTTTTTGCAAGACACCCGCTCAAAACGGCACCACCCAATCGGACAGCGCTGTCTTCCTGAGCGACGGCTGTCTCCGCCAATAGGAGCTTTCCTGGGGGTAAACAAGTGCACGTGGAGGAGGCCGTGGGCGGGACGCTCCTAAGTATAGGAAGGCAGCGGCGATGCCCAATGGAAAGCGCGCGCTCGTTGAAGCTGGCCAATAGCTGTGCGGCAGGGTTGGTCTAGGATTGGTATATAGAGAATGACAAAGGGGATTATTGCTATTGTTGTAGTTGCTGTTTGTGCGCCATGGAGTCTGCGGACGCGTCCTGGGGTCTATGGACAACCCGTTTCTTTTGGCTAGGGGTGGCGGTCGCCGCATACGAGGTTTTCCGGCTGATCCGCTTCGTGTGGCACATCCGCCGCCTGTTTCTCGTGGGGAACCCCGGGGCGGTGGGCCCACACCTGGGCGCCTGGGCAGGTGAGTCGCCCGCTCGCTCTGCGGCCTTCTCCGCCTTGCAGCCCTCCTCCTTTGGGCCTCCTGCCTCTTCCCCCGCTGCCCTTCTTCCTGACATGTTGTGGAAGCACAGCAAGAGGTCTGTTGGAATCACTCAGCCGCTTAAGCCTGGCTGAAGGGGGAAAGCACTTTAAATCATGTTTTACAATAAATGGACAGAAAAAAGCAGTTCAATACAAAGCTGCTTAAGCCTGGTTGAGGCTGTTCGGAATGGTGGGAGGTGAAGTCCAAAATACCCGGAGGAAAAGGGCCTGAGGTTGTTAGGAATGATGGGAGTTGAAGTCCAAAACACCCAGAGAGAAAGGGCCTGAAACTATTAGGAATGATGGGAGTTGAAGTCCAAAACACTTGGAGGGGAAGGGGTTGAGACTATTAGGAATGATGGGAGTTGAAGTCCAAAACACTTGGAGGGGAAGGGGTTGAGACTATTAGGAATGATGGGAGTTGAAGTCTAAAACACCCAGAGGGAAAGGGCCTGAAACTATTAGGAACGACTGGAGTTGAAGTCCAAAACACCCAGAGGGAAAGGGCCTGAAACTATTAGGAATGATGGGAGTTGAAATCCAAAACCCCTGGAGGGAAAGAGCCTGAAACTATTAGGAATGATGGGAGTTGGAGTCCAAAATACCCAGAGGGAAAGGGCCTGAAACTATTAGGAATGATGGAAGTTGAAGTCTAAAACACCCAGAGGGAAAGGGCCTGAAACTATTAGGAATGATGGGAGTTGAAGTCCAAAACACCCAGAGGGAAAGGGCCTGAAACTATTAGGAATGATGGGAGTTGAAGTCCAAAACACTTGGAGGGGAAGGGCTTGAGACTATTAGGAATGATGGGAGTTGAAATCTAAAACACCCAGGGGGAAAGGGCCTGAAACTATTGGGAATGATGAGAGTTGGAGTCCAAAATACCCAGAGGGAAAGGAACTGAGGCTGTTAGGAATTGTGGGACTTGAAGTCCAAAACACCTGGAGGGCCCAAGTTTGCCCAGGCCTGCTCTAGACTATTATGGGTTTTAGGTACATAGTTCTTAGTTATGATTGTTGCTAGCTTGGAACTGTCTGTTATTCATTCCCTTTTTGCTTGCTGTTGTTACCTGTGAGGTTCTGGACGCACACAGAGACAAAGACGTAATTTGTTTTGTTGTGATGAGATTCTGATACATGATAACAACAGTCAATACTCCATTTCAAAGCAGGAATTGAGCATTGGAGCATGACTTGAGAGACCGGGATTCAGTTCCTTGCTTGCTCAAGGGAAGACACTAGGCGGCAAATCACACTCTTTCAGCCTCAAAAGAAAGCCAGTCAGAAAAAGTTTGAGGGCACACCTGCATTCTATTTTTTCCAAATAAGATTAGTTGTTTCTATAGTAGAGTCTCGCTTATTCAACTTTCACTCATCCAATGTTCTGTATTATCCAATGCAGCCTGCCTCCCGCCCAGATCCACAGCTGTTTCAATACATTGTTTTGGTGGTAAATTCGTAAATACAGTAATTACTACATAACGTTACTGTGTATTGAATTGCTTTTTCTGTCTATTTGTTATAAAACATGATTTTTTGGTGCTTAATTTGTAAAATCATAATATAATTGGATGTTTAATAGGTTTTTCCTTAGTCCCTCCTTATTATCCAACATTTTTGCTTATCCAACATTCTGGCGGCCCATTTATGTTGGATAAGCGAAACTCTACCATATTTCTAAACAGAGCTGTAATAGCTTGTGAGCTTAAACAACATCCATATTGGGAAAAGCCTTTTATAGAAGAAAGCAAAATGCCATAAATGTGTACAAACTTTGGGTTTTCTAGAATTATTTTTCAGCTATTGAATTAGGAGATTAAAGTAGAAATCTGATAATTAGGGCAGCTGTTGCAACCAGAAAATTAGCATTTGTTTAGTCATCAAACAGAGGCATTCATATATGGGAATGCACCAAATAATGCATAATGGAATGCAGAGACAAATGTCTGTACATCCCATTATGCATTATTAGATTTGGTTCAAGAATTAGGCTGTTGCAGCAATAAGGCCTGCAATTATTTAGTTACTAAATGGAGATTGGTAGACTTGCAGGCTGGATCTACACTGTCATACAATCCAGTTTAGCAAATCAAATAATCCTTATTATCTGCTTCGAACTGGATTATATGGATCAACACTGCTATATAATCCAGTTTAAAGTAGATAATCTGGTTTTTATATGGCAGTGTAGAGGGGGCCTCAGATATCAGAATACACCAAAAAATGCATAATGGGATGTAGAGACAAATTATACAGCCCATTGTGTGTTATTAATGTTGGCATAAAATTATGACAAATGTTGCAGCCACAATGTCAATAGTTATTTAATTGGCAAATTAAGATTATTAGACTTTCAGATATCTAAATACACCAAGTACTGCATAATGTAAGGTGAAGACAAATGTCTCTCTCTGTGTTACAAGAAAATAACTTTTTACTTAGCATTCAGTAATCACTGATATACCTATTCTAGTTTTTATATATCAGTATGATATGTATATATGCTTGGGTGAGGGGAGGTGGTTCTGGCAAGTATCTTGATATTTTGGATGATTTAGGTCTGAGTTAGCACAATGTTGCTCACAGATTCCTCAAAAGTCTGTGTTGCCACCAGCAGAATGAAATCTTTCAGCGCTAACAGATTCCTAAATGAGCTTCCATTTATGTTTTGTGTGTGTGTCAGGAGCAACTTAAGAAACTGCAAGTTGCTTCTGGTATGAGAGAATTGGCTGCTTGCAAGAATGTTACCCAGAGGACACCTAGATGTTTTACCATCCTTGTGAGAGGCTTCTCTCATGTCCCTGCATGGGGAGCTGGAGCTGACAGAGGGAACCCATCCACACTCTCCCCAGATTCAAACCGCTAACCTGTCCATTTTTAGTTCTACGGCACACGGGTTTAACGCATTGTGCCACCGGGGGCTCCTTCTATTTAGTTAATACAGTTTTATTTTGAGAGTGAGAAAGAGAGAGAGATGCACCAGGAGATGCTCCAGGAGACAAGGGTTTGATTTCCAACTCAGACACAGGAGCCCCCTGTACAATCTTGTACAAGTCACAGTCTCTTAGTTCCAGAGGAAGGCAGTGGCAAACCCCCACTGAACAAATATGAAGATCACTCCATGATAGCTTTAGGGTTACCCTAAATCAGAAATGACTTCAAGACACACTAAAATAAATGATGATTGAACTACAGGAGGGTTTTAACTCTTTTGTAAAGGAGTTACTTTCTGGTTTGACTTAGTTGTGTTAATTTGTGCATCTTCTTTTAAGTCAGCTATATTTAGTTATTGGAAATGCTGAAAAGTTTATTGTGCATGAACTTAGTATAGTGTACTTGTAAGCTTCTATTTATTACTTGAACATTTAATAGGCTAAACCAAATCATAACAGTGACTGGCTTGACCTTGAAAGAGCTGGAAGTGGCAACGACTGACAGGGAGCTCTGGGGTGGGCTGGTCCATGAGGTCTCAAAGAGTCAGAAGCTACTGCACAAATAAACAACAACAAATCATAACAGAAAACATGAGAAGGAACCACATCCTGTTTAAATTCTAAAAAACAACTTTTAGAAAGTCAAGTCATTGTGTTAAACTTATTAAACTTTCTTACACAAAATGAAATCTTACTTTACTATAACTCATCTCTACTTTTCTCCTTGGCTTTCTTTAGTTGTAACAGGAGCTACTGATGGAATTGGGAAAGCCTATGCAGAAGAGGTAAGGTATCATGTCATTAATTTCTTCTTCATTGTCTCTGTGAAGCACACAAATTGGTATCCCGCACCTGTTCAGAACACCATTTGAAACCCTAAAGAGCTTTTTTTGAAACATTTTGTTGGTAACTCCACCTACTCTCCATGTGCCACATATGGGCAGTTCCTGTCTGATTACTCCTTCCTTTTCATTGGCTACAGCAGCAACACGTAGGAACTTTTTTGAGTATTTGGTGCTTTTTGTTTTGATACACTTTGTTATATTGTTCTCTGTTTTTCTTCTTTGGTTAACTCAGACTGTTTGGCCTCTTTTTCACCATGTGGTCCTTATGAGCCTTGGACTTTTGATTACTCTGTCTTTCTGGCTCCCCAGTCTCAGCTTATATCCTAGTCTTACAATTTTGTCTAGGCACAATGCCCTCCTCTTCTTTTGGGAAAGGATCCCTGACAATAATGGCCACACTAAATGCCTCCTCTGTGTGGTCGAATTGGATGTGGTTCAGTCATACTGGCCTGGTCTTGACACCTATCTCTTCAGTATCATCAATGCCTCCATTGTCACTGTCCAGCACCATCAGTTCATCTGGCAATAAAGCAGTCTTTGCAACAGTTGTCAACCCTCCAAGCCAAGATGGCCTGACATCTGCCAATGGAATAACCCCACTTCCCCCGAAAAACTGTCGTTTGGTTATGGGGCCAGGTCCTGAGCCTAAAGACAAGAAGAAGAAGAAGAGAAGGGAACAAAGAAAAATGTTCCACCCTTGCGCCATTCCCCACTGAGCATCCCATCTTCATGGTTCAGTTTGGTTCCCCTCAACCGTGCATTGCCTCACTGCTGTTAGTATCTTGGGCCAGAGAATCCACGCTGCTTGTTAAGAATGCTCCATATACCAGTCATCTGATTCCAGTGTAACTGTAGTCATTTGTGGAATGACTACATGTAACATGCCTACAACTAACTACATGCTTACATGTAACTGTAGTCATTTCTGGAATCCATAGTCACCTCCTTGTGTCCTGTCTCTCCTTGTTTCTTTTGGCTAATGCTTTCAGGGATCATGAAAATGAGGATCAGACAGGAACTGTTTATATATTGGACATAAAGAGTGAATGGTAGAAAGGCTCATTCTCCATCCTCTTTATAAATACATACATATACACATACATTAATACACAAATAAAATACTACCACAGTGCATTAACAGACTATCTTGAAACTCTCACCATTTGTTTTTTCAGTTGGCAAAGCGAAGAATGAAGGTGGTTCTTATCAGCAGATCTCAGGAAAAACTAGATAAGGTTGCCAGTGATATAAGTGAGTACTTTTCCTCATGAATATATATAGAAGTACAAATAAATTGATGTAGCACTTTAAATTATGGAATGGGAAATGTTGGTCCTTTAAGATGTTTTGAATATCAGCCAGCACAAGACCCAGCCAGCATGGCTAATGATAAAAGAGTGGTAGTCTAACATCTAGAGAGTTGAGCTTTCACCATTCTTGCCTTAAATATGAATAGAATCACTCCACTTTAAAACTAATGTTGATTATCCCTTGTAGTGGCAATAAACAAATCACAGCTCCAAATTACATTAGTCTTTAGAGCTTCTTAAAGTGTTATTCAGTTGGGAACAATAAATAACTAGTTTCCTTCAGCTTCTTTTATATTTTCCAACAATTTCTATAAGAGATATAGTTACAAGTCCAGTTAGTGGTCTATTGAATGAAAATAATTATGCCAGATGCCACTAGATAAATACAAATTGATATATTTGGCTTTTGAGGCAACTTTTTACTATGCTGGGGAAAGTGGAAGGCAAAAGGAAGAGGGGCCGACCAAGGGCAAGATGGATGGATGGCATCCTTGAAGTGACTGGACTGACCTTGAGGGAGCTGGGGGTGGTAACGGCCGACAGGGAGCTCTGGCGTAGGCTGGTCCATGAGGTCACGAAGAGTCGGAGACGACTGAACGAATGAACAATGAAATGGCTAATTCTAGTTACTTTGAGATCTACACAAAAGGAACTGAAACTGCATTATAGGGCTTTTCGTATTCAGCCTCCTAGTCTGCATTACAAACTATTTTTTTTTATCTCTAGCACTAGTTTGATTTAAATCCTAATATTTAAAGTGACTTGTAAAGAGGAGCTGCTATTAAAATAAAGATCAAGTGGTTTGATGTGAACACAATGCAAGTGCATGCTGTTTACATTGTACTCTGTATTACCTTCCCTAATCACAAAAAGTAAATTTCTGACCAAAGAACTGACCTTGAATAGTTTGTGTAGAGTGTTAAGAATAATTATGGTTGTAAATAAAGTTTTTGCACTTTATACATTGCACTTTAAGTCCTTACATTTTGAGATTATTTTCAGGAAAGGAGATTCCACTTGAACATTAGGAAGAACTTCCTGACCGTAAGAGCTGTTCAACAATGGAACTCTCTGCCTCAAAGTGAGGTGAAAGCTTCTTCTTAGGATACTTTTAAACAGAGGCTGGATGACCCTCTGTCAGGGGTGTTTGATTTTGCTTTTCCTGTATGGTGAGAGACTGAGTGGTCCTGTAGTCTCTTCCAACTCTATTATTCTTGTTGGTCTTCTCATCTCCATACAACAGTGCATGGCTAGATGATTTATTTGAAACTTGGGAAATGTGCTTAAACTATACAGTATGCATGGCTTTGGACAAGTGTCTCACTCTGGCCAGCATCAATCTGCAATGTGAGAAGAATTCTTCGACATACTATGGTGCTTCACAAGTGTTCTCTAAAGCTATGAATTGCCTCACAAGGCCCATTTTTTTTTCTCTGTGAGGAACAAGTTCAGCTGAGCACATGGCAGAAACTTTGTGGCTCTCTGGACTGGTTTGAATGAAAGATTAAAGAAGAACTGGGAACTCATGGCAACCTTCTTGACCCTTTTCAAACCAAGAGAGAACCCTATTGCCATTATTCCTGCAATTTTTGCATGTTGGTACTTTTGTATTTGCCTTGTTTGGGTACTAATTAACATATGGGCATGCCTCTTGTTTAAATGCAGAAGTGCCTTGCTGAAAAGGAAAATATGCCCTTTCTTGCCACAGCCATTTATCAGAATTTCTGCATTTGGCATGGGGGCAAGTAGAGGTTGAGGGACCTCTACAAGACAAGAGAAATATCCTACTATTAAGCAATAGGGCTGGGCAATTCGTTTCGTTAATTCGTAATTCGTTAAAAAATTCGTTATTTTTTGAATTACAAAACGATAACGAACCAGTCTGGAGCAATCTGGAGCAATTTTTTTAAAAAAACGAATTTTTAAAGGTGTTTTGTAATTGTTTTGTAATTGTTTCGTTATTATTTCAGCTCCCAAAGCTCTGCGTATTGGTACTCCTTCTTGCCTCTAAGCCCAGCTGGCTGCATTTTTCTCGCTGGTTATAGAATGACATTCTGCTTAATATACTCAGAAATGATTTGGCATTTAAGGCTGCTTCACTTTTTTCTGCTCCTGCAAGAATAAATGCCCCTTAGGGATGGAGATCAAGATGCCCGCTCTGGGGAAGGGAGGAGGAAGGGTGGGGAGAAGCAGAGCCCCCGGGACTCGCCAGGAAGTTGAACCGGGGCCACTGGTTCCTCTCCTGCCTAGTTGCCCCTCTTTCGCCAGCATCGCCAGGAGGCACCAGAGACCCCCAGGGAAAGCCTGGAAGAATCCCGAAAGCAAAACATGCCGTGAAGACGAGGGAGGAAGAGGAGGATGGGGAGGCGATGAACCTACCCGGAAAGCTTGGCGATCTTGACAAAGCTAAACACATCCATCCATGCAGCCGCCTGAGCTCTGCCCGCTCGCCTCGCTCGCCCTTCTCTCCCTCACTCCAGCAGCTCCATGCCTGGGAGAAGGCGGCTTGGCAGGGCAGCTCTCCTTCTCTTCCTTTCCCCAGCAGAAGAAGCAGAAGCAGCAGCAGCAAACCTTGGCGGGGACGGGAGCTGCTACCCCCCTCCGGCCAGTTGTTGGCCGTGCAACAACTCGCCGGAGGGGGGTAGCAGCTCCCGTCCCCGCCAAGGTTTGCTGCTGCTGCTTCTGCTTCTTCTGCTGGGGAAAGGAAGAGAAGGAGAGCTGCCCTCTGCCAAGCCGCCTTCTCCCAGGCATGGAGCTGCTGGAGTGAGCAAGAGAAGGGCGAGCGAGGCGAGCGGGCAGAGCTCAGGCGGCTGCATGGATGGATGTGTGTTTGTTTAGCTTTGTCAAGATCGCCAAGCTTTCCGGGTAGGTTCATCGCCTCTCCCGGCGGCCCCAAGAGAGGGAGAGAGAGAGGAAGAGAAGCCTGAAGCGTGGAGAGGAGGAGGAGGAGAAGGAGGAGGAGGCAGCAGTAGAGGCAGCGACGACTCCTACCAGGGCTCCTGGTTTCAGGGCCGCGCGCGTGCGCGCTCCCGCTCTCCCTCTCTCTGCCAGGGCCAATTCGGGGCGACCCAAAGTGCCTGCCGGGCGAAGAAGGGAGCAAGTTGCACAACCGCGTCCGCCATTTTAACGAATTGATTCGTTAATAATAACGAATTTTCGTAAATACCGAACTTTTAAAAAGGAAAATTTTGTAATTATTTTAAATAACGAAACAAAAAAACACCCCAATTACAAAACGATTACAAAACCAAATTTTTGCGTTGTTACCCAGGCCTATTAAGCAACTCTACTCTTTTGCTTGATAGTAATTCAGTAGTGCTGAAAGAAGGCCAATCCTCTGCCTTCCACCTCAGCAATAAAGGGAAGTTCAAACGCTGTTGCTTCAACATTTTATTAACCATAGCTTGATGATTGTATGAATTCAAAGATTGGGAAAATGTAACATTTCAGAATGATGTTATATAATAAACATACCTACACTTCACCGAAGCATTATTTTCTATATCTTGCTGGAATGTTTCAGTTTGTTGCTTTTCTTGTTCCTTCTTGATTGAAATACTATTGAGATAAAATACCACATGTTTGCTTATACTCTGTGTTGTGCTTCATTTCAGGGGACAAATATAAGGTGGAAACAAAAACAATTGTTGCTGATTTTCAAAACCGAGATACGATTTACAGTAACATAAAAGCAGGCCTGGAAGGCCTTGAGATCGGTATCTTAGGTTTGTATATTTTTCCCATTTAAGAATCTTTATTATTTGTTCCAAAAAATATCCACCCAAAGGGAAAACTACCCATTTCGGTTGCATTGGCTCCTTTTGGAACAAAGTTTGAAATCTTGCACCCTAACAAAAACTTAAAATATTGCAGTGTTATTAAAAGCAGCTTATTCTGTCAAAATGATCTTTTGCCTTTCATTCATTAGAAATGCATTTGGACATCCTTGCAGGAGTTCTCTTGATATTTTCCTGCAGGTAGAAAGTTCAAGAGAGCCAATGCCCAAGGTGAGAAGGTAGTGCAAAGTTCAAGAAAGCCAGAAATAAGGAGATTCAGCGTGGTATAGTGGTTTCGGGACTGGGCCTATCTTTTGATTCCATTTGAAAAGTGGTTTCCAAAATAATGTGAATATGGTCCAAATTGACATTGTGCTGGTACTATAATGCAATTCAATTTCCGACTTCCTGTAACACTATTTAATCATCTCAGCTATGCTTTATTAAATTGAGAATGACTTGTTCTACCTTTCCATTCCATTAGAGAAATGATGTTCATAATTAAATTGCTAAGGAACTCGGGTGCTAAACAGATAACAGACATTAGAAATTAGGAAAACAAAGCTTAAAGAGCTGGGAAAATAGTTGATGATACTATTATGCACATTTTATATTGGATTGTCATAACTTAGTGGTTTTATTCAAATATGTTTTTTTCAGTAAACAATGTGGGTATTGGTTATCCTCGTCCTGAGTGCTTCCTTGATGTCCCAGAGCTAGATAAAGTAAGTATTTTCCTCTTCTACATTTATTGTGTCCAAAAATATTTTATAACTGTGTCACATTAGAGAAAAACCAGGACTTAGGATTGCTGTGCCAATCTTGGAATAAAGGATTTCTCCAACTGCATATCACTCTGTTCCATTATGTTAACTGCACTTTTAAAATTTTATATGAGTATTTGTGAAATGAATAATGGACAGTTTCTAGTAAAGCATACTGAAGGTAGCATACTGCAGATCTGAGCATGCTGTCAAATTTAGATTTTTCATTTCTGATTAACGCACATTGGCATCAATTTTGGGTGTGACCTGGTAATACTAGCACAACTAGGCCAGAAAGCATTGTAAGTTAGCAAGCTGATTTGGGAAATGACTCGTGTATGTAAGTCTAGGCCAGATTTTGGTATGCCCCATGGATAAATTGAGAGATATTCTGCAGAGAGGGGAAATCACCAATACTGCTTCAGAAATCAGCTGCCTCAGGTTGTCGTTGTCATTTTCCCACCCAGGCATTCGTAAAGGCCGAAGGCATAGGGAGAGACTAGAGGGAAGTGACACTTTATTCAGGATGGACTTACTTTTTGTCTTTCTCCACAGAGAACAACAGGGTGGCTTCTTTTTTGATAAGAGTAAAGTTATTCACATTGACCTGTAGATAAGTTGACCCAGGTTTTTGGACTGATTTTTCTGAATTTTCTGACTAGAATTCTAGAAATTCTAGATTTTAGAAATTCTGCATTTCCTTTCACCATATGAGCCCTCACTATTATCATGGCAGACTTCCATCCCATAGCCTCTGATATTGAGATTCCCTCATAACTCCCCAAATTAGAAAATCTCAATCTTCTTTGCTGACAGCTTAACATAGACATGCATAGCTTATTTGATAATGGAAAAAATGGCTTAAATTGTTTCATTTCAAAATGAAACATGGCAGCACTCTACTCTCACATTCAGTTTAGTATGGTTTCCTTTTCATTTATATCAAGAGTTTACAGTATCCTGTTATGCTTCTTTTTTTTCCTTTCAGCTAATTGACAACATGATAAACATTAATTGCATTTCTGTCTGCAAAGTAAGTACCACTTATGGGATAATTTTAGGAGACATCGTAGTGTTTGTTTTTATTGACAGAAATTCCAAAGAATTGAATTTGGACAAAAATCATAGCTTCCATCTTTAGTTGTTTGGCTAATGAAGAACTGCCATAGGTTTTTTCATGTGCCGCTGGGCAGCTCAGCCAATCAGTAGTTAAGTTGCCCATCTTCTGACCAGGATTTCCCAAGCAGATTAGACATTGGACAGTTTCCACTCCAGACCACCTGGTCAGCATTTAAAAGCGGGGCAGCTGGACAGCAGCAGCCACATTCTTCTTCCCACTTTTAAAATGGTAAAATCTGTTATTGTGTTTTGCATTTAAGTTTTTATTTACATTTTATCAATAAATGCTGATTGCAATCTAATACCCTGGTGCTGCTGTGGTGGTGATCTGTGGGCCAGTGCCAACCTGTGGATATTGGCTGGCAATCTGTGATGAGTTCTCAGGAAAGAACAAAACAGTTATATTCAGTGGGAGAAACATGATACTTCCCCCTGGCACATAGGGGATAATCTTATAAATCTCCCCATGGTATATACCCTAAGATGCAACTGGTAAGCAGTTTTAATGGATCTGGGATCCACTGGAAACTGGTCTCTTTGACATTACTAAGGTTCACTTGAAATTGTGCTCCAAGGACAGAAGGAAAACAATCCACAACTATGTTGCCTTCTTCTGACTAATTATTAAGGAGTTGTGACCTTAAACTATACGTTTTAACTACTTAGTGTTTATTGGATAAATGTTTCATTTTTATTGACGTATTATTCCCACGTATATGTCTAAGATTATAGTATTTATTATATTTCAGTGACTTTCCTTTGACAAAATTTGCTGGTTTTTTTCTTCCCAGATGACACAATTGGTGCTGCCTAACATGGTAAAAAGGTGAATCATATATATGCTATCCACACAGTCAAAATATTTTTTCTTAGAAAAAATATTATGATAATTAATGAACCTGGCCTCCATGTTTTAGCAGCACTATAATGCTCTGTGAACCATGGTTTTGGGTACATGAATCATCTGGTGATGGAATCCTATTGTCATTTGATTCCCTTCTTTACTTTCTTTCTATTTCACTGTTGTGGTGATTTTTTAAAAATGGAATCCAAAAGCTAATCTCAGTCATCTTGCAAATTCACCAACCTGGTATTCTGTGCTGCAGTTCCTAGGGCAGGATTCCTCAAACTTTTTGAACAGGGGGCCAGTTCACTGTCCCTCAGACTTTTGGAGGACTGGACTATAGTTTACACTGGAATATTGTGAATCATTTATTTTATATATTGTGAAACATTTATTTCTAATTACACATAAACAAAATTTTGACTTCAAGCATGTTGTAGCATGGGTAATAAATAGGATTACTATAATAGCAGGGAACCCATGAATATGTTTACTGATCAGCCTATTGGCCGAATTCCCATAACCTCTTGTCATCATAGTTTGTGGCAGCCACACAATGTTTCTGGAGGAGAACTACTACTTTCAAAGTAAGAGCCACACAATTAAACAGAAAATAACAATTTCAAACCAGGAACAGATTTCTGTTCTACAATATTATTATTATGTTTATTTATACACCACTTTTTGTCTTCACAAGGAGACTGTGGGCCCTTCCAGACAGGCCCTATATTCCAGGATCTGATCCCAGGTTTTCTGCTTTAAACTGGATTATATCAGTCTGCACTGCCAGATAATTTGGGATAAACAGAAAACCTAGGATCAGATCCTGGGATATAGGGCTCTGAAAGGGCCCTTCCAAACAGCCATATAACCCAGAATATCAAGGCAGATAATCCACAATATCTGCTTTGAACTGCATTTTCAGAGTCCACACTGCCATATAAGCCAGTTAAGTGTGGATTTTATACAGCTGTGTGGAAGGGGCCAAAGCAGCTTACATTTCAATACAATTTCAAATCTACAAATATGTGAAACATTACAATAGAATTAAATATCATTGCTATTCTTTAAAGCAAGCATGGGCCAGCTTGTGTTTTGGACTTCAACTCCCACAAGTCCTAACAGCCAGTAATGCAGTGGTTCTCCATCTTCCTAATGCCATGATCCCTTAATACAGTCCCTCATGTTGTTGTGACCCCCAACCACATTATTTTTTGTTGCTTCTTTATAACTGTAATTTTTCTACTGTTATGAATCGTCATGTAAATATCTGATATGCAGGATGTATATCCAACCTCCTGCCATAAGGGAAAAGCACTCCTGTCAGGTGGCCATTCAGCCTTTGCAGGCTGAACGTCATGTTGTTGTCGCTGCTGCCCCGTCACTGCTGCTTTGAAAGAGGAGGAAGAGAAGGACTGTGGGTCCCCCTCTGCCCACCCACCAGCCACCAGGAGCCGGCAGAAGCAGCACTGTTGGAGAATCAGAAGCCTTCCTCCTCTTGTCTGCCCACCGGCCTTCCTCTCCTCCTCCTCTTCTTCTTCCTGAAAGCTGCCTTGGTGGAGGTGGAAGCACCAGAGAAAGAAGGAGGGAGGGAAAGGAGGAGGGAGAAAAGAAAGGGATATAAAAAGGAGGGGGGAGAAAATAAAGGGATATAAAAAGGAGGGGAGGAGAAAGGGAGGGAGAAAGGGAGAAGGAAGGGAGAAAGGAAGAGGAGAAAGAGAGAAAAAGAAAACAAAGGGCTAGAACAAAAGAGGGGGAGGGAAAAAATTCCTTCCTTTTACATGTTTTTAATGCTTAACAATGGGAGACCAAAGCCAGGAGGGCTGAGTAGAGATGGTGCCGCTCCTCCCGCAAGGTATGTGGGGAGCCCGGCTCAGCTTCTTTCTCCTCCCCGGCCTCATACTCCTCTTTCGGACACCCGTGGGGCAGCCCTTCAGGGTGTGGTGGCCCAGTGCATCTGGCGGGCCAGATAAATGCCCCCAGGAGGCGGGATCTGGCCCGCGGGCCGTAGTTTGAGGACCCCTGTCCTAGGGTGTTCCTGGAATGTCCTTCTTAATGCCATTTCTGAAAAGCAGTCGAAGCAAAATGGGCATAGAGTAAAAGGTGTAGTCATATGACAGGTAGAAGAAAGTGTGCATACAGGCTTCCAGTGGCAATTATCTTTCCCGGCAATGCAGCTAGGGCATATGCTGCTCTTTTAGAAGCTTTCCACTGCTACATGAGGTAGGTAGTTATCCCTTTTGCAGTTCATCCCTCTTCAGCAGGGAGAACATTCAAACCTCCGGGTTCAATGTTTCATGAACACACAGACTCCTAGAATGCAGGTAAATCCTGATTCTTCCTGATCAGAGACAGTTCAAGGTGAGCCTCCAAAGAGTTTCCAAAATCCTGAAGTTGTCATTATATGAAAAATCAAATTGTTGTTTTCCAGGGATTTAGAGCACACTGGGCAGGAAAGGCAGAAAGCTTCCACTTTGGATGTTTTACTGCCTATGTTGTATATGACAGTTGTTTTCTTCTGAGCAAAACTTTGAGTCCTCTAGAAAGTTTTATTTCTGCTGTTTCTCGCAGTTTATTTAATAATTGTTGAAAACCTTTTTCAGGTCCAAGGGAGTCATACTGAATATGTCAAGTATTGCTGCAGTTAATCAGGCTCCATTTTTAGCTGTTTATTCAGCAACCAAGGTAGATATATAGCTTTTTGATATTTAATGTGTTGATGTAGTCAAGATGTGATGCAAATCTCTTCTCACTGTAGTGTGTGTAGTTTTCAGCTGTGATCATTTTCCCCTTCATTCTATTTAAGGCTGATGAAAATGAGAACAAATTAATAATTATGAACGTGTTTATATATATCAAAGTGTTTAAAAAACAGAAAACAATATAGTCCTGCAAGTTATAGAAAGTGCTCATACAGAGAAACATCTGACTGGCCATGATAGCATGCCAGTGTACATGTCCTTCCCTTTTGGTAGAGTTCTTACATTCCACCCAAGTCTGACCTGTAGATGATGCTGGATTTACTCCTTTTCGTAATAAATATTACTATATGGGTGGTTCTGCATATACTGAATTCATAAGATGCTGCTTCTCTTGCATATCTTTAGGGTTTTGTGAGTTACTTCAGTCATTGTCTCAATGTAGAATACAGAGATAAAGGTATCATTGTGCAGGTGAGTATAACTGTTTTGTATTGGAATCACATATTGTTATGTTAAAACACACAAATAAAACACAAAACTATAAAATACATATATTAAAAAGCATAAAAGAAAAGTTAAAACACCAATACTAATAACAATTTCACATTCATAGTTAAAATTGAGTGAATAAGTCTGTCAAAAAAGATAGTCATCAATTGTGTTTTAGGTTTTTTTTTCTCATGTCAGGAGTGACTTGAGAAACTGCAAGTCGCTTCTGGTGTGAGAGAATTGGCTGTCTGCAAGGACGTTGCCCAGGGGATGCCCTGATGTTTTGATGTTTTACCGTCCTTGTGGAAGGCTTCTCTCATGTCCCTGCATGGGGAGCTGGAGCTGCCAGAAGGAGCTCACCCACACTCTTCCCGGATTCAAACCTCCGACCTGTCGGTCTTCAGTCCTGTCGGCACAAGGGTTTAACCCTTTGTGCTACTGGGGGCTCCATGTTTAAGATTCTGACAGCTCATTTAACTATTGAATGTCTTTTGGCAAATCATTCCATAGTTTTGGGGCAGCTAAGGAAAAGGTCTTCTGGGGCACAGTTGCCAGTCAGATTCAGGCCGGTTGGAATAAACACCCCCCCCCCCAAGAAGCTAAATAGGTTTTCGATAAATAGCAATTAAAATGGTTTCTGTTCTCATCTGACATTTTATTTGTTATGAGCACTGTAAACTTCCACTCTCTTTTTAGCCATTGTTATATGGTCATACATTTAGTAGAATCTATATATATAAAAATGAAAGTGGCGTCAAACGGAGAAGCAAAACTCAAAAAAACCCCAACGGAAATTAACCAAAATTCCCATGCACATACCTCAAGCCACTAGGTACAAACAAACCGAATCAAAATGAAAATCAACACAACAATACACTCACAAAATGACCAAACAACTGAGCATGCGCATTGGCACCCAGCCGCAAGTTCCCTGGCGCGCACACATGGCCTGACAGCCAACGTTCCCTTCGCGGAAGCCACGCCCACTTCAAGCCCCGCCGCAAACACACACACAGCCCAACGCACCTTCACTCCTCCTCCCGCCGCAAACACACACACACATCCAACGCACCTTCACTCCTCCTCCCGCCGCAAACACACACACACACCCAACGCACCTTCACTCCTCCTCCCGCCGCAAACACACACACACACCCAACGCACCTTCACTCCTCCCCCTCCTTCCTCTTACCCTGCTCACATGGATTCATCCAAAGGCGACGCTTCGAACCCGCCGCCAAAGCAAAAGCTCGCTTCGAGAGGCCCCTCCCTTCCCGCTGACGTCAGAGGCTTCCCTCTCACGAGCGGCAGGCTCTTCTTCCCGCTGCGCAGTGTGTTTGGAGTTCCCCAAACACCGGGCTTTCATGTAATTGTGTACTTCATCTCACAGAAACCCTCACTATTCACCCAAACTGGTAAGGTTTCTGGGAGTTGAAGTCTACACAAAGGACTAAGTGGTTTTAGCACGTTCCACAGTCCATGCGCTCCTAAATGCCATTGGCTAGAATGCCTCCTGCCGCAGCCAATAGGAAGAGAGGAAAATCAGGGTCTGCTCTTCCCTCCTCCCCTCGCCTATTAGAAGGAAGAGTGAAGGGATATAAATGTAATTTTTTCTGCCGTTTTCTTTTTCCTTTGGCTCTTTCCTCTCTTTTTTCGTCTTCGTCTGTATGTGTGTGGGTGCTAGAAACAATATCATACGAAAGCTGACTGGCACAACCTGGGGATCACAACCAGAGAAGAAAGGAGGAAGTGAAGCCAGGCAGAGACTTCAAAACTCTTACTATGGGCCACAGCAACGCGTGGCAGGGCACAGCTAGTATATTTTTAAATGTTTAACTCTGATACACAGACACACATTTTGTGCAAATAAGCCTTGGGTTCCATCCTTGTGGAGAAATGAATACAAGCAACATACTTTTAAAAAAAGAAACATTTAATTATTTAAATAGAGATAGGCTATTCTAGAAAAAAGTAGAACCAAGTACAGTATATATTTAAAGGCTTATATTAGGAAGATATAGACATGTCTTGAGGTAAAAAAAATGATATAATATTACCACTGTTTTAGTTTTAGCTCAGTTGTAGCATGCAGTGGTTGATTCTTTGGTGCCACCTAGTGCTGTAGCTAATTGTTGGAATACTGAGACATAGACATTCCTCCCTCTCCTGTGTAACTCTCCCCACTGGCTGTGAACCCTTAATACCATTTCACATGTTGTGGTGACCCCCAACCATAAAATTATTTTTGCTGCTACTTCCTAACTGTAATTTTGCTACTGATATGAATTGTAATGTAAATATATGCAGGATGTATTTTCATTCATTGGTCCAAATTTGGCACAAATATTGAATATGCCCAAATTTGAATATTGGTAGAGTTGGGCTGACCCAACATGATGGTAATTGTAATTGGTAAATGGTAATTGTAGTTGTAGATGGTAAATGGTAATTGTAGTTCTACCTGCATCCAGAGAACCCAGTGACCCCCACCAGTGATGGATCTGAACCAAACTGGGCACACAGACCCAATGTGGCCAGCTGTCAATAAGGGGTGGGGTGGGGGTGATTGGCCTTGACATATGGGAGTTGTAGTTCACCTGCTCTCTCCTCCCTGCTTGGAGTCTCAGAAACATCCCTTCCCTTGGCTGAGAGGCCGGCCAATCACAGCAGCAGGAGGGCTTTTTGGTGGGAAGATTTGCCGTCTGTTTTCAAAAAGGAAGAGAAGGACAGGCAGAGAGATCTACAGCCTTCTCTGCCAAAGATGTTCCAAAGACCATCAAAAATATTTGTATTCTGATGGTCTTTGGCAACCTCTCTGAAAGCCCCTTGCGACACTCCCAGGGGTCCCGATCCCAGGTTGAGAAACACTGCTCCAAAGAGTTTCCCAGACCCCACAGTGTGTTTGAAGATCACCCCTTTCCAAAACCACTCTCTCGTTAAACTGTAAACACCTAGAATTGTATCCTGCCTACAAATTGCATTTACACATCAATATAAGATAGCTAGTGTCCATATAGAGAAATTCCTACATCAAGTTCATCCAGCTGTGACTCGCATCTGCGACTGTCATCTTGTAGGAAATGTTGCATATTGAAATTCAACAGACTAAACAACTTTATCAGCTTATTGGGCTTATTAATAGCTTAAATTATTATCACTTTATTCTTATATCCCGCCTCCATCTCCCCAAAGGAACTCGGGCAGCTTACATGGGTTCCAAACCCAATATAAACAAATGTTACAAAGTAACACAATATAACAGTAAAATATATTAAAACAGTAAAATCAATAAAATGTAAAACATCATATACCATAGACCAAACATCAAACAATCAGTAGCCGAGAAAAGTGGGCATGTGCAGATTTAATACCAGTAGGACAGGACAAGGGCTTGTGCAAATGCAAACTGTAGGGCCGGGTCTGGAAATGAAATACTGGAGATTCAATGAAAGATTGGGGCTAGGCAGATTGAATCAGTAGCTAAACCATTATTCAAAGGCGCATTTTAAAGAGATGATCGGTTTACAAAACCAAAAAGCAGAATATATATATAGAGGGGGGGGGGGGGGAGGGAAAATCAAAATGCTTCCTGTGTTATAGCTATTTATAGTATCTGATAAAATGGGTGGTGCCCACCAAAGTTTGATGTTAATTGCCATCAGTGAAGCTTCATCCTACCAAAGATTGAGAAATCTCTATGTCACTCTGTTATTGGCAGCCCTGCTTAAGCCTTACAGATTCAAGAGTTTGACTTCTTTGTTTG
Source organism: Anolis sagrei (assembly GCF_037176765.1). NCBI lineage: Eukaryota > Metazoa > Chordata > Lepidosauria > Squamata > Anolidae > Anolis > Anolis sagrei. The sequence goes on from NC_090021.1 coordinate 275,470,433, forward strand.
GGTCTATCTTCCTATAATACAGTCTTCCACTTTCCTGTTGGTTTCCACTTTATGAAACTTTTAGAGACACTGAGAAGAATACAACATAGGATCCAAGGCTACAGAATAACAGGATGACATAATCTTTTATCTGTCATCTCATGTCAGGTTCTCTCATAGCTAAACTGGCAGTGAATGTCCTTTTGGCAAATGAAGTCAGAAATCAGATGAAAACCATTGGTTACATTAAGAGGGGCTTTCATGTAGGATGCTATATTCAGAAATTGTGTAGGTAATATATACTCTGGATATTAAATGTCTAGTTATCTACAGTGAAATCTGTTTCTAGGTATTATAATATTTACCACACTCTTTATTTCTTTCATTATTATTATTATTATTATTATTTTCAGAGTTTTGTGCCAGATTTGGTGTTTACAAAAATGTCTAAGATTTCCAGACCAAACATTTTTAGACCTACGCCTGAACGTTTTGTAAAATATGCCATCAACACAGTTGGCCTTGTGTCTGAAACAGCTGGATATCCATTTCATGAATTTTTGGTATGTTTTTTCCCCAAGTTGATCACTCTTATTATATATTATATGAGGAAAAATGTGAATTTTGTATAATTTTTCTGAATTGTAATAGTAGTTAGCTGTCTGTAAACTGGAAAGTCTGTGTCCTGAAATGCACAGCTTACTTGGACTTTATATATGTATGCATTCCTCCAGGTAATATACCTCGGTATATCATTTTGAGGAACGCATAAGGGAAGATGCAATGATTGTCTTGCTCAGTATCAAGTGTGTGTAAATAAAAGTGGTGGCAAAAATATTCTTCTACTACTGTTTGTGGGGAGCAAATGTTTTTCCTGCATGGCAGGGTGTTGGATTAGATGGCCCATGTGGTCTCTTCCAACCCTATGATTTTATTATTGCTATGTCAGTCTTTAGATGTTGGATCATGAGTCTCTTTCTCTCCATCATTTTTAGGTCTGGCTGATACACCTTATACCAAGTTGGATATCTGATGAGGTGATGGCAAGAGTAATCATCCATGGAAAACATAGTATTTATAAGAAACAAAAGGCAAACTAGTGATTTCATCTTGATAATTTTCTCTGCATTTTGTGTCTGCATTCAAGCACTGAATACTTTATCATCTCTTACATTCTTTTGGACCTGCAATTGGCATGACAAGAAAATTCTGGCTTGCACGGGAAAAGCAATGGCCTCCTTTATGCTCTGGACAATGGGTTTATAGTGTATGTTAGAAGATATTTGAACAATAAAGTTGAAATATAACACTATTGGAATTTGGAACAAAATACTGCTATTGGAATTGGGCTAGTCAGTGCAGCATTTTCTTAACTCAAAATATACTTTCACTCATTTTGTGCATTACAAAAGGTACACACTAAATTTAGACAAATGTCTCTCCCTGTATGTTGATCATAGGATGTTTGCCTTGTCAACTATGAATGACATCTTGAGGCATGTGATAGCCCTTAGACTTTTAAGTTACTCAAGAGGAGGAAATAAAGTGATCAGAATTCAGATATACTGCTGTTAAGAAGAAGTGAGCGAGGGGCGATATTGTGGTTTTCGTACAATTAACTTTTCAGGTATTCTTTGCAGATACAGCTACCACTCCACAACTTCAGATCTGTCAATATGAAATTGTACCTTTACATGTGGCTTAGGCAAGAGGTTTTTGTGATGTTTACATTGTTTTTATGTGTTCAGTATATGTTATTCCTTTTATGGGCCAGAGAAGGTGGGCATTTACATCTGTCTTCCAACATTCTTATAAAATAGACAATAGAAAAAAACCACGAACTATGTAATAAAAGATGTATTGCCTAACACCATTTTAGTACTTTAAAACTGAGTTTTCACATTCAAAAGAGAACGGAAAGTAGCTAGGGAGGAATGAGTTTTTTTAAAAAAGAAAAGGGGGAAAAATAATTCCATGGGTTGAAAAAAAATCCCAAAATGAAAAAAGAAAAGAAAAAAGATCTGAAAATGTACCAAAAAGCTGATATAATGATAATAATGTATATACAATATAAATCAAAATTAGGAAAATGTAATGGAAGAAGTAGCATCCAAATAGAGGAAAGAAAAAATTATAATAATAGTAAATAACTTTAAAAAATAGAGGTGATAAATGCTAAAATATGAAATAGAAGTAGCCCCGAACACTGGGGACAAATTGGCTATTCACCTGAGATGCCACCAGCTATCACAGAGTACTAATTTATCTATCAGGAATCCTCTTCTGCTGCAAAGAGCAGACAAAACAATTCATTTAATCCTTTTTTGGTAAGTACATTTTCTCCCCTTTTCCACCTCTTTATTCTTTTGGCTCAGATTTTGCTAAACCCAAACTTGCTTGGAGTAGTGTAATGGCTTGAGTTAATCTTGTTTCAGAAACATGCTGAGTTCAGTGGTCTTGCTGGCCTTCCCTCTTCTGACGGAAACAGAAGAACGGCCTGCCTCAGGGGAGCGTGCTTGCTCCATCAGTGTTCAACATTTACACAAATGGACCAGCCACAGCCAGAAGGGACAGAGAGTTTCATCTATGCTGACGATCATGCCGTTACCGCTCAAGCAGGGAACTTTGAGGTGGTTGAACAGAAGCTCTCCGAAGCTCTAAGTGTTCTTACTGCCTATTACAAAAAAAACAAGCTGATTCCTAATCCATCTTAAACACAGACGTGTGCTTTTCATCTTAAGAACATACAAGCATCCTGATTTCTGAGGATTACCTGGAAAGTAATCCCACTGGAGCATTGCAGCACACCCAAATACCGGGGAGTTACCCTGGACCGTGCCCTGACCTACAAGAAGCACTGCCTAAGTATCAAGCAAAAAAGTGGGCGCTAGAAACAATATATGAAAGCTGACTGGCACAACCTGGGGATCACAACCAGATACAGTGAAGACGTCTGCCCTTGCGCTATGCTACTCTGCTGCTGAGCATGCATGCCCAGTGTGGAACACCATGTTAAAACAGTGGAAATAATAATAATAATAATAATAATAATAATAATAATAATAATAATAACAATAAATGCCACATTATCACGGGGTGTCTGCTCCCTACACCACTGGAGAAATTACACTGTTTAGCCAGTATTGCACCATCTGACATCCGCCGGGGAGTAGCAACCAATAGTGAAAGGACCAAGGCAGTAACAACTCCGCCCCACCCCCTTTTTGGGCATCAGCCAGCATGCCAACGACTTAAATCAAGAAATAGTTTTCTAAAATCTACAGAGACACACACTGGAAAACCTCAGCAAGCAAGAGTCCAAAAGTGGCAGGCTCAAACCCAGAACCTCAATCAATGGCTGGTACAAAATGAGAGACTCCCTCCCGGGCACACAGAAAACTAGGCAACTTGGAAAGTGCTGAACAGACTATGCTCTGGCACCACAAGATGCAGAGTCAACCTTGAGAAATGGAGCCTCAAAGTGGAATACTCGACATGCAAGTGTGGAGAAGAGCAAACCTTAGCCCTGCCACATGCACAACGGAAGACTTTCTTGCAGCAACACCAGAGGCACTCCAAGTGGCCAGCTACTGGTCAAAGGACATTTAATAGAATACCAAGTCTGCAAACTTTGTGTTGTGTTTGTTTGTTTTTAATGCAATACAACTGTTTTGGTTCACTCCTGACACGATAAATAAACAGCTTTGAATTCCAGTTTTGAGCCCCAACACATCCACCTGTCCTTGATGTCAAATCTATGTTTCATAATATAGGGTGAGCATAGGGAAAAGAAACTTTGCCACCCAAAATTTGTTGACCAATGAGTGGAAAATCAACAACAGTTCAGCTTTCTGGAACTTCATTGGTTTTTTCCAATGAATATTTAATATATATAACTTACAGAGTCTGCAGTCTGGGGGTCCTTCTGGACTCTGCTTTGACACTTGATGCTCAGGTGTCAACGGTGGCTGGGAGGGCTTTTTCACAGTTAAAGCTTGTGTGCCAGCTACGCCCATACTTCATGAAGTCTGACTTGACCATGGTAGTCCATGTCCTAGTCACCTCCAGGTTGGATTACTGCAATGCACCCTACCTGGGGCTGCCTTTGAAAACAACCTGGAAACTACAGTTGGTCCAAAGATCTGCAGCCTTCTGAGTGGTGGCCCTCTGGCTTTGGAACTCCCTTCCTAGGGAGATCAGAGAGCAACCCACTCTGGCCTCCTTTCGGAAGGCATTAAAAACCTGGATGTTCCATTGTGCCTTTGATTAGGCAGTTCACTATAGAACCATCCTGTCCCTACTTTTAAGTTTTGCACTTTATCTTGGCCCTTTTATTGGATACCTTGACACTTTTGCCAACAGTTTTCCCTTGCCTCTGTTCACTCAATTTTCGCACTTTCCATTGGCTCCCATTAGGAATTATTTGCACTCATTGAGCCAAACTCAACAATAACCTTTATCTCAGCCTATTGTTTTATGATGCTGTTTTTATGACTGTGTTATGTTTTATTATTTTTATTGAGTGATTTTAACTGTGTCTTTGTTTTATCTGTAATTGTTGGGCTTGCCCCTTGTAAGCCACCTCAAGTCCCCTAGGGGAGATGGTGGTGGGGTATAATAATAAAATTATTATTTTACTGACACAAAACCACAGTATGTCACAGCAAACGAGATCTATATGCTGGATTTCGTATCACAAAATCACAAAGTCGAACACTTCCCAAGTGTCTAGGACTGTATGATGGATTTTCGAATGATGCGCGCAGATCCAAGTAAGGTGGCCTTTTGCAGTTGACAGATTGTTATTTTGTCAGTGTTTATTGTTTCCAAATGCCAGCTGAGGTCTTTTGGCATGGCACCCAGTGTGCCGATGACCACTGAGACTACCTGTACTGGTTTATGGCAGACCCTTTGCAGTTCGATTTTGAGGTCTTGATAGTGGCTGAGTTTTTCCTATTGTTTTTCCTCAATGTGACCGTCACCCGGTATGGCGACATCAATAATCCAGACTTTTTTCTTTTCCACAATCGTGATGTCTGGTGTATTGTGTTCCAAAACTTTCAGTCTGGATTCAAATGTCCCACAGTATTTTTGCATGTTCATTTTCTACGACCTTTGCGGGTTTATGATCCCACCAATTCTTTACTGCTGGCAGGTGGTACTTGTGACATAAGTTCCAGTGAATCATCTGGGCCACAGAGTTGTGTCTTTGTTTGTAGTCCATCTGTTATTAGTAGTAGTAGTATTACACATAGCTGTGATTGATCCATGTAATAAAATGCATTTGTATGCTGCTCTGCTTGCTTTGTCCTCTTGGAGGCAGTTATGCTATTCCTCATTTTACATTGTAAACTAGATGACACAACTGGCCTGTTAACAGTCTTAGGAAACCTTCTCTACAGTTACATCAAACAGTTCTGAATATTGTTTAAACCCTGTTTAGAAAAAGAATGGTTAGGTACTTATTTACATACCCAGGAGCATTACCAAAATACTGTATAGTGCTCCTGCGCTGTAATAGTGATTTGGAGTAAGAGTGTTCTCTTTGCTTTCTCCAGATTAATCTTATGATGAACTCAGATTCACAGTGTGTTATGGTGTGCTTCCTATACTTATTTGAAAACTACCATACAGGCAAATTCTCATATATGGATGTATTTATCAACAATGACATAAATCTCATTACTAAAAGTAGCTGGTTGTTAATGCAGTCTCAGTAACACAATAATGGTGGTGATGAAGATATTAGGAATGAATGGGGGATTTCAGCATAGTCTGTCAGGACACTAGCCTAACTCTGTGAATGCAGAAACCTACCTCTCTTTTATTTAGAGGTAGCATAACTGAGCTCCAAAAGAACTATATTAGTTAATCCAAGAATCTTATTGTGTTCTTGGCAGTACAGAACTCATATTCCCATCCCTCATGCCACTGATGACCTGGAATTATAAAGTTGGAAGAAACCATAAGGAGCATTCAGTCCAGCCTTCTGCCATGCAGGAATGCACAATCAAAGCACTCCCAACATATGGCCATCCAGCATCTGTTTAAAAACCTTCAGAGAAGGAGACTGCACCACATTTCAAGGCAGCATTTCAGTTGGCTGCCCCAGTTTTCCTCATGCACTGAAATGCCATATTGAAATGTTTGCAATATGTTGAATTGCACTGTGGAATAGCTCTGACTGTCAGAAAGTGTTTAGATAGAATTTCCTACAACCTGAATCTATTTCTCCATGATCTTGTCTCTACAGCAGTGGAAAACAAGATTGCCCCCTCCTCAATATGACATCTTTGCAAATATTTAAACATGACTATCATATACCCCTCCAGCAAAGGATCACCGCCTTGTCGTAGCGCTGGAGCTTGAGCACCTCAATGATGTCATGAGCGAAACCGTGAAGGGCCACCCAAGACGGGACGGTCGTGGCAGAGAGGTCAGACCAAGCGTGATCCCTGGGGAATGCAATGGCAAACCACCGTAGTATCCTTGCCAAGAAAACTAAATGGACCAGTACAACCAGAGATATGTCGGTATGTCGGCCAACAGGGAGCTCTGGTGTGGGCTGGTCCATGAGGTCACAAAGAGTCGGAGATGACTGAACGAATGAACAACAAATCATATACCCTCTTAGCCTTCTCTTCTCCAAGATAAAAATATCCAGGTCTCTAAGCTATTTCTCATGGAGTTTGGCTTCCAGACCTTTTGTCATTTGGGTTTCCCAATCTATATTTCAGCATAATGGTTGGTTTAGTGTTCTTTAGTTTTATTCTAACTTTTGATTTTAGCAGTTCACAGTTTGTGCCACAATCTGCTTCTTGTCTTCTGTTTGATCATGGTGACATTATTGGGTTTTCCCAGAAGTTTTATTGACACGATCAGTCATTTCATTATATCCTTTGATTGCTTTTACTTCATCTCTCCTTCCAACCAGGCATTATTTCTTGTTTGATTTTGGATTGTGTAATCATAGACATTTAAAAGGAATTTACAATTTCTCCCTCTGCACAGTACCAACGAGTGTTAGCTGTGATACCACAGATATTGTATCTGATAGAGCCTCAACCATATCACACCCACCCCACTCGTGGTGCTGCTTAGGAGGTTTCTGAATACATTTAGACTGGCTTCTCAGCAAAAGCCTGTTGGAAATGGTTGTCAACATAGCTTCTTGCCTCAAAGGAGCATGCCCTCCCATTGGGCACAGCGTCCGGAGACTGAACAAATTTTTGCACAGCCAAGGAAGCTGATGGATCCTACTAGACTTTCGAGTGTCCTTAAAGAACTGGATTACACTGCTGATTCTCTAAGTGAACAAGTGGAAAACTGGAACAAAAATCTATCAACTGCCTTAGACATAGTTGCCCCTAAACAGGCTCTTTGCTCCCGCTGGAATAGATCTCTATGGTTCACGGCTACATTACGTCAGATGAAACTTGAACGGAAGAGATTAGAATGTAATTGGCGCAAGAAACCCAATGAAACATCGAAGTCAGCTTTCGAAATATATCGAAAAATCTACGAAGCAGCCACCATAGAGGCCAAAAAAGAATACAATTCCTCATTGATAGCTTCTGCCAGATCTCGACCTGCTCAAATATTTAAAATTGTTCGTAACATCACAAATCCAACCCATCCGGCCAAAGATGTGGCTAGTCAATATATTACAGCAGAGACTTTACAGAGCCACTTCATAAATAAGATCAATCTGCTCCGCGAAGGGCTACCTCCCACAGAGGACACATTGAGGGAACTAGAAGCCTCCTGGCCATTTAGTGGCCAATTTCTCAAACATTTTGTGTCATTAGAAATGGAAGACCTGGAAAAGACTCTAGTTGCAGCAAGACCAACCACCTGCTCCCTCGATCCTTGCCCCTCCTGGTTGGTTAAGGAGTGCTGGGAGGGACTACAAAATCCCTTAAGGAGCATCATCAACAGCTCCTGGAGCAAGGAATTTTTCCAGATTGCCTTAAAGAAGCAGCGGTCCACCCTCTCCTGAAAAAACCAAGCCTTGATGCTGCCATACCTAGTAACTATCGCCCAGTTTCAAACCTTCCCTTCCTAGGCAAGGTGATTGAACCGACAGTGGCGGGGCAGCTACAGCAATTCTTAGATGAGACTGCGGGTTTGGACCCCTTTCAATCAGGCTTTCGTTTAGGTCATGGGACAGAGACTGTCTTGGTAGCTATTACTGACGAAATTCGTCGTCAGTTAGACCGAGGCGGATCAGCGCTATTGGTACTCTTGGACCTCACAGCTGCATTTGACACTGTGGACCACGACTTGCTGATTCATCGACTGGCTCTGTCTGGTGTATGAGGTTTAGCCCTCAAATGGTTCAGTTCATTCCTCCGGGACCGGAGACAGAGGGTGGAGTGATCAGGCCAAAGCTCTGAGAGCTCCTGCCTTTACTGTGGAGTTCCCCAGGGTGCTATCCTCTCGCCCCTGTTATTTAACATCTACGTCTGACCACTTGCTGGACTGGTGCGGAGCTTTGGCATAGAGTGCTACCAGTATGCAGATGATACCCAGCTACTCTTGCATCTCAAACCTGGGACAACTGCGATTCCTGAGAACTTTAGGCTGTGTTTGGAAGCAGTGATGAGTTGGCTACGAGCAAGCAGACTAAAAGTCAATCCTGCAAAAACTGAGATACTCTGGCCTGGCCAGCCGCCAGAATTAACTCAGTCTCTGCCTGATTTTGATGGGGAAGATCTGGTTCCATCTGCCACTGATAAAAGCCTTGGGGTTGTGTTGGATTCATCGCTGACGATGGAGGCCCAGATCACTGCCATAAGTAAGCAGGCTTTTTTTTATCGCCAGGCAAGGAAATTGGCATCCTACCTTTCGGTAGAAGCATTGGCAACAGTAATCCACGCAACAGTCACCACTAGGTTGGACTATTGCAATGCCTTATATGCTGGCCTTCCGAAGTCAACGACCCAGAAGATTTGGATGGTCCAAAATGCGGCAGCCAGGCTGCTAGCGGGATCATCTATAAAATCCCATATTACACTGATTCTGCAACAACTGCATTGGCTACCAATAGAACATCAGATCTCTTACAAGATCCTGACATTTAGAGCTCAAAATGGCCAATGACCTTTATATCTTAGGGACCGCCTCATTCCTTTTCTCCATCAGTGGTCACCTCGATCCACCCAGGAAAATCTCCTATACATACCGGGTCCTAGGGAGGCACATTTGGAAGCTACAAGGCGTAGAGCTTTTTCGATCTATGCTCCAATTCTGTGGAACTCATTGCCTCCATATATTAGAGCAATGTCGGAGTTGCGACCTTTTGTAAAGGCACTCAAGACTTGGCTGTTTGGTTGTGCATTTGAGTAATCGGATCAAATTTTGCCATAGTCACTGCTGAATGTTTTTATGTTGAATGTTTTTATGTTGAATGTTTTTATGTTGAATGTTTTTATGTTGAATTTTTTTATGTTAAATGTTTTTTATATTGAATGTTTTATATTGTGTATAAGCTATTTTAAATTGTAAGTCCCTCGGAGCACCTTGGTGGAGAGCAACTAATTAAGAAATAAAGTGATGATGATGATGATGATACGTCTCTTCCACACAGCTGAATAAAACCCCACATTATCTGCTTTGAATTGGAATATATGGCAGTGTGGGCTCAGATAATCCAGTTCAAAGCAGATATTGTGGGATTTTCTGCCTTGATATTCTGTGTTATATGACTGTGTGGAAGGGCCCATATATACCAAAAGGCCAGGTCACACAAAGGAAGAGTAAGTGGAGGGAAAAAAAGCTGTGCCTCATTCCTGTCCACTTTAGTTTGCTCACGCCAGAGCTACAGACTGTTAGAGCCAAGGGTTCTTTCTGGCAGGACTGCAAGCCAACTCCTTACGCCATTCCTTCTCTGTTTAGTGGGCCATGTTGTTCTTTTGCCTTTGGTTTAAGAGGGAAGGGAAGGGTATTGCAGCTTCCAAATGGCCCATGGTCAATGGGAGAAATTGAAGTGTACTCCCCTTCCACTATCCAGAGCCAAGGTAACTGTGCCTAATTTCAAATGTAGCATTTTAAAATATGTTTGATCTCTAAGAGAGCAATGGGTGCAGCACAATGTTTAGTTATAGCATTAGCTAGGTAAACTTTTCCATGAGACTTAAAGATGGAATCCTATACATGTTTGCTTAGAAGCAACACTGAACTTTGTGGACCTGAAATGTGTTTGATTATGCATGTTTTTGTCAATATGAATGTCCTTGAGAGTTGGCTTTCAGTGCATAAGGAAAGAGAGCTACAACTCCTGGAGAAGAGGGAAGAAAGTGAGAAATAATTTATTGTCGAAGGCTTTCATGGCTGGAATCATTAGGTTCTTGTGGGTTTTTTTGGGCTATAGAGCCATGTTCTAGAGGCATTTCTCCTGACGTTTCGCCTGCATCTATGGCAAGCATCCTCAGAGGTGTGAGGTCTGTTGGAAGTAGGAAAAATGGGTTTATATATCTGTGGAATGGCTGGGGTGGGACAAGGAGCTCTTCCCTGCTGCAGTTAGGTGTGAATGTTTAGCTGATCCCCTTCATTAGCATTTGAAGGCCTGCCTGAGCCTGGGAAAATCTGTTGCTGGGAGCTGTTAATCTGTGCCTGTGTTAATCTGTGTGTTAATCAAATGCTAATGAAGGGGATCAGCTAAACATTCACACCTAACTGCAGCAGGGAAGAGCTCCTTGCCCCACCCCAGCCATTCCACAGATATATAAACCCATTTTTCCTACTTCCAACAGACCTCACACCTCTGAGGATGCTTGCCATAGATGCAGGCGAAACATCAGGAGAAATGCCTCTAGAACATGGCTCTATAGCCCGAAAAAACCCACAAGAACCTTGAGAAATAATTTCTGTAAAAAGAAGTCTGGCCCATTTTATGCTGTTGATTGTAAAGAGACATTAATCTGCAGACACAACTATGTATATAGATTCCTGGGAAAGACTCCTACCTAAAATGGGCCAGTGCAAATAATACTGAACTAGATGGAACAATAAGTACTAGAGTCAGTATAAGGAAAAATTGTTGTGTGTTTTCGCTTGTTTTCCCACTTAAGGCAACCCTGTTATGGATATTCTTGGCAAGATTCATTCAAAGGGGGTTTGCCTTTGTCTTCCTCTGATGTTCAGGAAAGTTATTTATTGGGTTTCCATGATTTGAACTCTGGTGTCCAGAGTAATCAAATAATGCTCAAACCACTACAGCACAGTTATGGTAAACTTAACTTAGGATCACAAAAAGTAGAATTGTACTATGGAACAATGTTTAGATTCTCAGGAGGGGAACAGGAACACAGCTATATCTTCAGACTATTTGCATGAGTGGAATCACCATAACCCTACAAGATCCATCATGCAATAGGCATCTTCACACTTTGGGTCTTATTACAACTCCCCCCCCCCCCCCCACACACACACACACTACCTATCATGGCATCTTGTGTAATGTTCTGTAATGCAATGAGACCTACCAGGCCGTATGCCCCAATATGCGTCATCACAGCTCCCTTGGAGGATTGCGTATTGTGTCAGAGACATAGCTATGACATGGAAAAATTATGAATCATAATTTGGTACAGGATATTGGCCCCTCTATTTTTAGAATTAATTCTAGACTGCTGTGCAAACAGATGGTGAACAATGTAGCCTTAATTGTTATTGCTTGCCTTGCTAGCCTTTGAGGAAAAGAAGATTGTAGATGGAGAAAGCATTTATTGAGGCAGAGAGACTAAGATTTAGATAAAGAGAGGTTTTGGATCTTTGGCAAAAGTTAACTTTGGAATGAGGGTTGAAGTTATTTGGGTGACTGGTGGTGTTGCTTCGATTATCACTGCCTGCTTTGTACCTGCTCTGCCTGTAAACGTGTAAATACCTTAAAACAGTGGTTCTCAACCTGTGGGTCCCCAGGTGTTTTGGCCTACAATTCCCAGAAATCCCAGCCAGTTTACCAACTGTTAGGATTTCTGGGAGTTAAAGGCAAAAATATCTGGAGACCCACAGGTTGAGAACCACTGCCTTAAAGTTTGCTTAACTTCAAAGATAGAGCAGTTATTACCCAAATAGGAGATGAATACAGGTACTGTAGGCTATATTTCTGAGGAAAGAACTGGCACAACCATCTATGAATATTCCTTGACTAAGAAAGTCCTTTGAAATTCATGAGGTCACCCTAAGTTGGCAAGCAAATTACAAGACCACACATACAAGACCAGAAAAAAAGAACTTTGTTGGAAAGAAGGAACACATTGTAGACATTATGCTATTCAGGGCACCTGGCAGCATGTGTCAACCCTGAGAATAGAGAAAAGTGAAAAGGAAAGCTCTGATTGGCATAAGGGGTAATCAGTCACTCCAAGTTTAGAAAACCCAACATTTAAAACCAAAATTGAAGCCATGCCCATTCCTCATTGTTATAACTTATTATGTAATTTGCTCCCTTCTTTATAAATTCTGTGGTTTTCCCCTCTTCTGTTTTAGATTGCAAATTTGAGGATACAGCCAGTCTTTCATTGTATTTATTGTATAGTAAAACACTTTGCCTTGAATGTGCTTTAGAAATTTCACTATTTGAAAAGGATTATTAAAAAATGTCATTTTTGCAACTTTCTTTCTAGTCCAAGCAGTCAAATAAAATGGGAATGCAGAGCAGTGGGGATGGGTGGGAAAGAAGCTGTTTCCCCTTTCCATCATGTCTGACGACCAAGGGATTTGTGTGGCATGAAAATGTATCAGTACCCAGCTTGCCAGGTGTGCACCAACTGTGACACAAACAGCAGGAAGTGATAATAGGAAGTGGACTGAATTCTCAGAACACATAATGCACAGCAAACCACCTCCTGCTGCCCAGAGAGAGGTAATCTTAGAAGTGGAGAAGCTGCTTGTTCGTTCTTTCACAGTCAGCAAAGGACTCCTGCGAATCAGGCAGTTCCAAGTCAACTTAATTGTCCAATTTGCTTCCTCTAAAACTCTGGGTTTTTTTTTTTTTGCCACAAAAGAAAATGTGTTTGGGGGAGGAAGTTTGGGATGTCATACATTTTCTTATGTACGTAAAGGTATATAAGCTCCATGACAGAATTTAAGATCTTCTGGGGAGGCCAGCTCTTGGTCCTGCTGGCCTCACAATCGTCGTTGGCTGGGACGAGAGACAGGGTGGCCCCTCCCTAGCGACATCAGAGCAACTCCCTCCCTATTGGCCTTTAGGAAAAGAGTCAAAACCTGGCTCTGTGAGCAGGCCTTTGGAAACTAAGGCAATGCAATATTTTTGAATCGAAACCTTGTGCAACTGACCTTGGAACAGACTCAGACCATGAACTTGGGTGGCGTGTTTTCTAAGTTTTTATCATTTAAATCTGTATTAACTCTGTTTAATATGTTGCAATTTTTGAAATATTTTGGTAATTGTATTGAGACACGATGTTGTTCCATTGTAAACCGCCTTGAGTCCCCCTGTCAGGGCAGAGAAGGGCAGGGTACAAGTATTGCAAATAAATAAACCAAACAATTTAATCAGAAGAACAATTAAGGCATAAATATTATGTAGGTTGGGTGAGGGATCTATGGATCCCCATATGCTAAGGAACATAGGTTATCCATTGCTATTAAGCATGCAGCATTAGGAGTCTAATGAGAATTGAATATCTGGAGGGCTAGAGGCTCTCCACTCCTATGAAGTTTCCTGTGCCAATGCACAGGAGGAGGTAAACAGGAAACAGCAAAGAAGGCAAGTACTGTTTTAGCCTATCACTCCTGATTTGTGAGTATAATAATAAAATTCATTATTTCAGTACAATACAATAGCCTACAATAGTTCAACTGGTATTGTTCCATTATCTGGGCAGAGGCCAAACGAGGGTGCTAGACAGAGAAGGGTAGTCCATTTTACAGGGGGAGGGGGGTGGAAGGAGTAAAACCCTTTCCCCCTGTTTTCTGGCTCTTCCTTCCATCCATGTCGCCGTTGTGGAAACAAGTCTCGCTTATAAAATGGGAAGTGGGGAGGGGGAATAAACAGCAAAAATGGGGGAAATTGTTTTCCTCCTTCAATCCCCCCCCCCAATAAAATGGACTATCCTTCTCTGTCTAGCCCCCCTTTTTGGCCTCTGCCCGGATAATGAAACAGTACCGTTGACTCTTTGGCTGGAATCCTGTAAGGTCTTTACATACAAATAAACACCATGCTAGTTACAGATTCTGGTGCCACCCACTGCATAAGGGAAACTATGGATATTGAATCTATGGATAAGGTGGCTGGCTGTATTGCAACTGTTTTTTTTCTCTTATTCTGCAGTGGTCAGGTTGCCAACCTTCTAACAAGTAGCTCCTATGGAGACTCATGTTTGAATATCCTGGGTTATGAGCACTTCTTTGTAAGGCCCTTTCTTCACTGCCAGATAAAATCCAGATTATTTGCTTTGAACTTGATTATATTAGTCTAGACTTCCATATAATCCAGTTCAGATGTGTAGATGAATATAATCCAGTTCAAAGCAAATAATCTGGATTTTATCTGGCAGTGTACGTGGGGCTTAAGTTCAAACTCTGGCCCAGTACTGCCCCAAGGAAATCACCCCAAGGCAATAGCTACGGTAATTATCTTGTCCAGAGAAATCTGACAGCAAATCTTCATAATGCTACTTTGATGTCTGGAAGTCAGCCACTCAAGAAATCATTAAGACTGATAACCGGAATTACTGTTTGTTTCACTGGAAATGGAGAAATACTTGGCTCGGAGCAAACATCAGTTCCTGAATTCTGATCCCCAAGCTCAGAGTTTCTTGCTTGTATCTATCATTTGCCTCTTTCCAATCAGGACTCTCCTTAGGGATGGCTAAGGCTGCTTCCAGTGCCATTTGAATGATCATGGAACACAGTTGCATACTGAAACCTGGCTCCCCCCCCCTTTTTTTTTTATGTCAGGAGCAACTTGAGAAACTGCAAACCACAAAAATACAACTTTGAAGCCTACTACTATTCTGATTCCACATCTCCCAACTTTAGAGCTTCCAGCACCATCCTGTTGCGAATTTCTGTGTGCAGTAGCCTTGTAGTTTTCCATCCTTCCAATTATCTTGTTCTGTTTTATCTCACCATACATGTTAAATGTCATATCTCTTGTTTTGCACCAGGCTTAGAACATATCTTGTAGTCTTTCTTAGGTTGCACTTTTGCAATTTTTTTCACTCCTCTTCTTTGCCTTTGCAAGTTTGCTTGAACAGACAATTCTGTGTGCAAAAGAATGTGTTCCCTGCATCAGACTTTTAAAGGTTTTTGCATTCTGTCCAAATTACATATGTTCCATTTCTCTCTGTCTATAAATCCTTTCTGTTTTTCTTCAGGAGAGCCACCTGTCTTGATTAAGGGGCTTAAATAACAGCTGCTGGTGACGCACAGGCTGTCAAATCGCTCAACTGTTTCTTAACTTTTGGAAAAAGCAAAGCTAACAATGACATCAACTCTCTGTTCCCAATAATCTTGCCTTTCAGCATACTTCAGAACCAGCACACAGGTCTTTATTAAAGTCATGACTGAGAAAGAAATTGCTGGAAGCCAAGCAAGAAGAAAAATGTATTATCCATTCAGCAAGTCAGGCACCGGGAAAAGACTAGGTGCTGTTTCATATAGTTCTAGCAGTGCCTGCTATCTTTAGCAGCCAAAAAGAACCAATATGCAAAAATTCAGCTGGATTCGGTTTACTGAGAGTGGCAGGTTAGGGTGAAAGGACAAAAGCCCTGGTCAATGAAAAATGGGTAGACTTGGCTGCAGGCTAATGAAGCAAGGATCCAATATGTTCTTGGGATAACAAAACATTTGGGTTGCATGATGGTAAAAGACATGGTCCCTATGTCTTGGAAAGAGGACATTCCAGCAGTGTTCTCATTGCTGCCCAAAATAAACTTCACCAACCACTAATTTCTCATTCTGCATAGACATTGGAAGGCAGCAGAAGCCATTTGTGCCTAGTCAGCACTAGGAGACCCAAGTTAAATGACAGCAGGGATGACAAACCTTCCTATTTCAAAGCCTCTCCATGGGGTGCTTCAAAGGTTCATGCTCTTCTCTCAAGCCCTTCTTGAACATATATTTGCTGTGTTTATAAATGGGTAACCCTTCTCAAGGAGTATGACTTTTTTCAGTTTGTGTCTGTTGAACTAGGCTTGTGACTGAACATCCCGATTTCAGACAAACATATTTTGCTGAACCAAGTGTCTTTAGCTTAATCAGCATGAGGGGCAGGTGCATTTATGGCACTGAACTATATATCAAATCATACGCCACATCTGCTTATGTAACGTATCAGAGTTATATGAGGCAACTTAGCACTGCAAGCTCCTGGCACTTTGGACTGACTTCATCCTACAAAGCATGACTCTGTGAATCACACTTCGTCCCAACAACATAGTGACTCTTTTCTAAACTGCTTATCATCCCCAAAAGATTTTCCAGTGGTGATTTCATACACATATGCTATCTACTGGCATCAACGATGATTACAGTGCTGAGTCACCAGAACTTCCACATTAGTTCCATCCTGCTGGTGCCACTTTAGGTCCCTTTCGGGAATATCTGCCTCAGGTGGTTAACTGTGACTCATCACATTATTAAAGCTAGTACTTTGTGGATGACTTTGCACAATCTATTTTTACTAGGAAACCTCACCATGTATGTAAGAAATTATGCCTTAGCCCAAGGTTCCTCTCAAACTATGCTTTCTGTTTCTTGCCAGCATTAAAGAGGGCAGTAACTTAGCATATACAAATATCCTCAAGCCAAAGGTTACTGATAACAGACAACAACACTCTGTTGTCAAAGGCTTTCATGACCAGAATCACTGGATTGTTGTAGGTTTTTTGGGTTGTATGGCTGTGTTCTAGAAGCATTCTCTCCTGACGTTCTGCCTGCATCTATGGCAGGCATCCTCAGAGGTTACAAGAATCATAGAATCATAGAATCTAAGAGTTGGAAGAGACCTCATGGGCCATCCAGTCCAACCCCCTGCCAAGAAGCAGGAACATCGCATTCAAATAACCCCCAACAGATGGCCATCCAGCCTCTGTTTAAAAGCTTCCAAAGAAGGAGCCTCCACCACACTCTGGGGCAGAGAGTTCCACTGCTGAACGGCTCTCACAGTCAGGAAGTTCTTCCTCATGTTCAGATGGAATCTCCTCTCTTGTAGTTTGAAGCCATTGTTCCGCGTCCTAGTCTCCAGGGAAGCAGAAAACAAGCTTGCTCCCTCCTCCCTGTGGCTTCCTCTCACATATTTATACATGGCTATCATATCCCCTCTCAGCCTTCTCTTCTTCAGGCTAAACATGCAGGTCTGTTGGAAACTAGGAAAACTGGGTTTACATATCTGTGGAAGGTCCAGGGTGAGAGAAAGAATTCTTTGTCTGTTTGAGGTAAGTGTGAATGCTTCAATTGGCCACCTTGATTAGCATTTGATGGCCTGACAGGTTTTTTGTGTGGCTTGTTACTGCCCAGGGAAATCCTTTGTTGAGAGGCGATTAGCTGTCTCTGATTGTTTCTTGTCTGGAGTTCATCTGTGTTTGAGTGTTGTTTTTTATTTACTGTTATAATTTTAGAGTTTTTTAAATACTGGTAGCCAGACCTCACAACCTCTGAGGACGCCTGCCATAGATGCAGGCAAAATGTCAGGAGAGAATACTTCTAGAACATGGCCATACAGCCCGAAAAACCTACAACAACCCAACAACACTCTCGTTTTGCAACAGGGACACACCAATTTTAGTCAAAAATCATTTGGACTTTATTCCTGTCCTATTACACATAAGGCAATGTAAGACAAGATTTAACAAACACCAGACTAAAATATGGAATACAGACTACATTTCCATACAAGGCATTTCTTATAACAATCTGAAAAGCCTGTTTGAATAGTGATTTTCCAATAGATTACTTGTGCTAATTTGCTTTCACACTGCACAATTACAAATTCTAATCCCACTATAAGTATTATGGTGACTCCGTACTTTAGAATCCAGACATCTTGTTTTGTGAGATACTTAGAATTTTCTAGCATCAAGCCCAAGTGTTTTGTCAAAGTACAATCCCAGGACGCATGAATTAGAGTAGTCCTGGTGGTCAGATCTCAGGGGCTTATCAACTGAAGGGTCTCAGGTTGGGTCAAAAGCTAAAGACAGAGGTGCATAGAGCCCATCTCCCTTTTGGGGGATGCAACCATGGCAGATAAAGTGGGATCAAAGTGCTGTAAGAGCCATAGCAAACTACTGGAAGCGAGAGCGAGCTTGTGCTCGAGCTCGCTCTGAAGCCCCGCCTTTTTTCCCCTGAGGCTGCTCTCTCTCTTGCTAGTGTGCCTGTTTTCCCTTGCTAGGGAAGCGATGCGAGTGTACTCTCGCAGTTGGCAGAATTCAACGGTGAGTGTACGCTCGCATCCCTGCCCTCTGCAATGGAAAACAGGCACACTAGCAAGAGAGAGAGCAGCCTCGGGGGGGGGGGGAGGCGGGGTTTCAGAGCAAGCCCGAGCGCAAGCTTCCTGTAGTTTGCTGCGGCACGAGCGTCTGCTCGCAACGCTGCCCTAGCAAAGGGAAATAGGCGGAGAAAGAGGCGGAGCATCGCTCGTGCTGGCTTAGTTTGCTCTCGCAAAATCCTAGTTTGCTACGGCTCTAATATAGCAGCTGCCGATCTGTTTGCTAGCATAGACGGGGCCTGGCCATGGTGTGGTGGTTAATGCTCTGCTGTTTTGCTCTTAGATAAAAGTAAAGGTTTTCCCCTGACATTAAGTCCAGCCATGTCCAACTCTGGGCGTTGGTGCTCATCTTCATTTCTAAGCCGAAGAGCCAACATTCTCCGTAGACACCTCCAAGGTCATGTGGCCAGCATGACTTCGTGGAGTGTTGTTTTGCTCTTACAGCTCTTTTTAAAATGCCTCAGTTTCTCTCTCTTTCTCCAACTTTTCTACTTCATCCTCAGCTTACTTCAACTGCTGTAAACTGAAATAGTTTGTATTCATTTACTCTGGCATGAGAGAACTGTGCTCAATAAATTTACATCAACTCAATACATAATGAGTTTCTCTGCTTGAAATAATAGTTTTGTAGCCCCCCCCCCCCCCCCCAGATTAATACCCTTTTGCCCTCTTGTTCCCTGGCCATTCACTTTTGATCGCACTCTGGTGTGATTCAGCCACTTGTGTTCCAGTTTCATCTGTGAAGGGTACATGGGTAAAATGGCCATGCGTGAGGCAGCAATGGGCATTACATAAGAAATCATATTTGTCAAGGGAAAAATCTGCCCTGCTGAGCTGCTCAGGAGTCAACAGGGCAGCTTTCTTAGTCATTAGGCATGGCTTCTGCTCTGTTTCACACTGCTCCAAAAATGCCTTGCAGGGGCACAATGGAGTGC